>NC_143588.1:104701338-105373574 GCF_048544385.1 Mastigoproctus giganteus
TATTAATAATAATAAAATATTCTTGGATTCGAGGCCAAACACTTTCCTCTTGAAACGAGATGGTGTGATGCTACTGGTTCTTTTAACGAAACTGTAGAAAGTGGAAATAATTTAAATGTAATCGCAGAGGAAGAAACACTATAAGTGAAAAATGGAAGCTTTGTTCTAAAATAATTCCTGTGAGGCTGAAGCTGTCCGTCTTGCCCATTTGATCGACCAAATTCACAAATAACTTAGAGTATACACTGAGGTGCGCGTTTTTCCTCCTAAAAGCTGTTTTTTAAGTCGATTTTATTGTGTTATTGAAATCTATCTTTATTTCAGAATGCAGAATTGTTTTCATTACCTGGAAGATCAAACCAGGACCCGTGAGTTTTATTTAGACTCCCTTACAATCGATATTATTCTGATTAACATTTCAAATAAAGGTGGTGGTTGTGAAAATCTCAAAAAAGAGCAATTGTAAATTTAAATCAATTCTTAAAAAAAAAAAAAGTGTAGTCACAATTAGGAATGTCGATATGTATGGAACATGCAATAGCTATTTCTGCCCAATGAGATGTTGCAATTACTTACAGCAAAGTGCGTGAAGAGAAGCAAGGGCTGCAGACCGCAAGAGCCAAGCAATTACATGAACTCACGAGTATCGCAGAAACAGTGGTTCTCAAATTTCAAATCATTGTACTATTGGCCGACAACGATTTTGATGCTATTTACAGTTTCACTTTATGAACGAATTATGTAGCTTCCATGATATTCACCTTGGCAGTCGATGAATCGTTGGAAAGAAAACAAAATTCGTGGGGACCCCGCACCAATCGCAATTCAGAGAGACACGTTATTCGTGAGATATTTAGGCTGGTGGCACAAATCGAGTCGAAGTCTTTCTAACATTTCTACTGTTTTTGACTTTGAAAAGATTTTCGATCACTGGCACATATTACTGTCGCCCAACTCAAATACCTATTTGACTTCAGAGTACTGATCCTTGATGTACATTTCTGTTGTCAGTTGGGATACAAATCCATACTAGCATTACTGGGGAGCGTAAAGTAAAACAACTTGAGTGCTTATCCACCTGTTGAAAGATTGGGGGCAGCCTGACCATTTGACTAAATACTGGCGTTGTCCTTTAATTGTCCTTTCCTTAAGTACTCTTTTGATAGAGTATATGTCACGGGGAAGATTATCGTCGAAGTTAACTTTCTGTAACTGCGATTCGTAGAACGTTCCTTCGATTTCTTCACCATCACAACCAGTCTCTATTGGCCGACAACGATTTTGATGCTATTTACAGTTTCACTTTATGAACGAATTATGTAGCTTCCATGATATTCACCTTGGCAGTCGATGAATCGTTGGAAAGAAAACAAAATTCGTGGGGACCCCGCACCAATCGCAATTCAGAGAGACACGTTATTCGTGAGATATTTAGGCTGGTGGCACAAATCGAGTCGAAGTCTTTCTAACATTTCTACTGTTTTTGACTTTGAAAAGATTTTCGATCACTGGCACATATTACTGTCGCCCAACTCAAATACCTATTTGACTTCAGAGTACTGATCCTTGATGTACATTTCTGTTGTCAGTTGGGATACAAATCCATACTAGCATTACTGGGGAGCGTAAAGTAAAACAACTTGAGTGCTTATCCACCTGTTGAAAGATTGGGGGCAGCCTGACCATTTGACTAAATACTGGCGTTGTCCTTTAATTGTCCTTTCCTTAAGTACTCTTTTGATAGAGTATATGTCACGGGGAAGATTATCGTCGAAGTTAACTTTCTGTAACTGCGATTCGTAGAACGTTCCTTCGATTTCTTCACCATCACAACCAGTCTCTAAACAAAGGTGTTACGCTTCAAAACTCGAGAAACAGCAAACACTTCTCTCGTCCAGTTTCCCCAGTAACCTTTGGGGAAAGGTGCACTACTCAAAACAAACTGTATCTCCGAATTTAAATTTAGGATTCTGAATTTTGGCTCGAGCAAAGTCTTGCATACACTTCGTTAGCAAGAGCAACACTTCCAGGGACCCTACCAATTGAATGGTGGGGGCTCGATTACAAGTGTCCACAAAATCGTCGAGGATATGACTATATTTCCAACTTTTGCAAAAAGAAATCCATTTTTTTTTTTTTTCTTTGAGTGTTCGGATGAATCGTTCGGCAATAGCAGCTTTCTTTTCTGATCTCATGCAGAAATTGATATTAAGAGATTAATATTATTGAATAAGGCCTGAAGAGGAGCATTAGTGAATTCTTTGCCTTGCTCGGTATTAACGCAGAAAGGAATTTCTTCTTTTTGGAATAGATTTGAATACCTCTACCATTTCATTAGATTTTTTGCTTTTAAGATTTCTAACCCAAGCATATCACAAGAAGCAATCCACACAAACCAGAAGGAGACGATATTTATCGTTTGCGTCAGCGAGAGCCGACAGGTCATCTAGGTCGCATTGGAACGTGTGATTAAGTCCTGAAACTATAATTTTGTTCCTCTGAAAGTTAATTATTTGAGGTCGATGTCTATCTTAAGTTGGTTGACTAGCGAGGAAATCACTCATGACATGTTTAGGCAATTTTGTATGTTTTGAAGAGCATCTATAGAACTGAAACTACCTATTATCTTGGGATTATAATAGTCTGCTAACATTGTTTTTTCTTTCCACAGGTAACAACAGAAAGGAGGCAGCTGAAAACAACGCCCTGCTATATTCGTGATCATCGTGATAATGATAATCATTTTGGAGCAACTCCATGAAGATTGAAGAATGGAATTCTTAAATACAACCGAAAATCTACTCTTTGTTTGTAATCGGAGAAATACAAATGAACATTTTTTTAAAAAATTGCTTATTAAAAAGTTAGAATTTTAATTTGGTGTTTGTGTTTTCTTCGAAAGCACACGTTAAAAATAAAAATGAGCACCATAGATATTGAATAAGGCTAAGGCAAGTCAATTAATTGTTTATAAAGGTTAAGTTTTAAAAAAAAATACAAGTCTAATTACATACAAACAAGATATACATGGTGTCTATTTAAAAAATACACTCAAATTAAAAGTTGAAGACAAACAAGATCTACCTGGAGTCTATTAAAGAAAATTAACTGGAAAAGTTGATAACACCATCTACATATAAAAATAATTTCACCACCCTTACACTTTTCATTTGCACAGAAAAAAAAAAAATCACTGAAGTCTATTTTTAAATACCATCTACACATTTCTTAGGATAAAATACCATAAAAACAATCTCACCACCTGGAGTCTAATTAAACCCCTGTACACGTTTGGGCATGTCTTGGGACAGACACCAGCATCTCTGACATGAAAAGAGATAGAAGACAGCTCAAGGTCTACTCTGTTTGAAGTACATGGTCTTGTACCTGTAGGGCTTTAGGAGCATCAGCGACTAAGACAATATTGCTCCGTGTATACTGTCTGTAAATTGTTTATCTTCCGTGGTTGAGTTTCTGTTTGCAAGACCAAAAAAACCATGCTGCCCTAGCCTCAGATCGACTAACTCAGCCACATTGTGAAAAAAGCCCATAAAATTCCCCTCGTCTTTGACGGGACCTGAACTCAGCTCTTTTCCACTCCGCGTGGAGAGGACGGCGATTCTTCCAACTGTGCTACCTACGATGACGGGTATAGGTAGCAGTAATCCATATTATCGTACCAACTGTGTGGTACTACACTCAACGTAGTGGAAAATGAAAAAACCCTGGGGTTAATTGTGCAATCAAACATGAAGTTCACTGACAATACAGACTGGCAACCAAGACAGGATATGGGGTTTTTTCAATGATATACAAGAACTTTCCTAGCAGCGATAAGGAGGCAATTATGTCATTGTAAAAGGTAATGCTTAGGTAGCATCTTGAGTACTGCATACTAGTCTGGAGATCCTTATTTTAGGTAGGAGTCGATCTGCTGTAACGGCTATAGAAAAGAGCAATTAGATTGGTGAGGAGAACAAACCGGTGGTCTTCTCAAGAAAGACTTCAGTACCGCAAATTGCTGCATCTGAACACTAGTCATATGGAAAGTGATTTCCTTGAGGAATTTCCTTTTTTTATTGGATTAAGCAAGCTCAATGCTGATGGAATTCTCCCTCTTCTTGATTCTGTCCATATGAGGTGGTATAAATCATATTGAGAAGGATGGTGGCAGGATGGATGAGTGGAAGTTTGCCATCATCCAGAGGGTAGTCGATTGTTGCAACAAACTTCCATCTGTTGTTGTTGATGTGGATAATTTGAATAAATTCAATGAGGAACTAGACAAACTATTGGATTGGAGAGACGGTTAAGTGGGAAGATTTTTTTTGCTAATACTGTGTAAGCTTGTTTTATTTCATCATTTACCATTAGTAAAACTAATACTGAATTGTTAACGCCGCATCCCTTAAAAACTCATAGATCCCAATGTTGATTGATTTCATGGCAGGCGGGGCTTAAAAATATGTTAAAAGTTTTTTTATCATTTAAGATTCAGGTTTACAAAGTGAATTATACAGAAACCAGAGATTTCTGTTTCAGTTTAGTTATAATTCTCTTTTGCTTTAACGAGTTTCAATTTCAATTTTAAGAATGATATCACGCATATCACAGTGATATTCAAAAACACTTCTTGAAAGCTTTCAAGAAATAAAAACTAATATTATTACAAACTGATGATGATGTAACAGTATTTTCATGGGTCGAAAGTTACACCCTTCGTTAGATCGAAATCTCTACATAAAAATATTACTAATTTAAGGCTGTGTGCTGTAAGAATAAAATTGCTAACACCTTTCTTTTTTTATCGTGACGATGTCATTGGATAGTTGCTGGAGAGGCCTACTTCCTGCAGCGGATGAAAAATGGCTGATGATGATGTCGCTGTCATTAAACAGAAATTTCTATCAACTGAAACTTTCCATTATATTTAGAAGGGATATTTTTAATGGTGCATAGGGTACGCTAACGATGGAGCGCCTACCACCCAGCAAGAGTCACAATCAACGTATAAGTGAAAAGCTAACCAAAGAATAAGATCAAACCATGGAGACATTAACTGTACGATCTCTAGATATAAGAACACCTGCAATTTCTTTGAAGTGGTTACTTAAATGAGAAGGTATATACAGTATACCTTCAAAAACACGAACATTTCATGAACTAGAATATAGCATAAGGGCTGAAATCGATGTAATAATAGTTGTGGTTGTATTAGAATTTTAAGAGCATCAGCTATTAACGCTAACAGCATATTTCTCCATATATATAATCATTATCAGTAATTCAGTCTTGTGATTGGTCGATTCCTCTGATGAGCTGTCGCCATTTTTGTCTCCCCTTTGCCGTTTGTTTTAGTTCCTCAAAGTTCTGAAGTCCTGCTTCATCCAGCAACATCCCGATGGTCTTTTTTGGTCTACTCCTAGGGCGTTTTCCCCTCCACAGTTCCCTCCATTGCATCCAGAAGCAAACCACCATGTCGAATCACGTGGCCCACCCATTTTAATATATTGGATTTTTTTTTTCTACCTAAAATTTTCCTTTTTTCTTATACACGTCTTAATACTTCCACATTCGAAACATTTTCAGTCTATTTAATTTTTTCCATCCTGCGCCAGCACGCATTTCGAAGGCCTGAAGTCTCTTTTTGTGTCTCTCTGTTAGAATCCATGTCTCAGCTGCATATAGTGCCACTGACCAGATATATGTCTTTATTACCTTCTTCCTAATTTCTTGTGACATCCTCTTCTGTGTAATCAAGGACAGTTTATTCTTAAAAAATTGTTTTGCCATTGCAATTCTGGATTGAACCTCAGTTTTACATGAAATGTCCTGTGCAAATCGATATCAGTTCGGAAGGGAATTAACCTTTTACTAATCATCATTGCCTTAGTCTGCAAACTTAATAGCCTGTACGTACTTTTCACCTATTTTAATCCCCCACTTCTTATTCTCAAGTTCCTCCTTTATTATCACTTCGGCAAAGGCATTGAACAAACCAGGTGAAAGTAAGCATCCATGTCTTACTCACTTTTTAACTTTAGCTTTTTCTGTTATTCTTCCCTCACCAGTGGTGTATTGCTAAAAAAAATAGTACAGGAACGCTTGTCGATTAACTGCATATAGTTACCTAAGCTTTCTTTCATTTGCAAACTCGAAAATAATATAAAAAATTCTGTTCAGAAGAATCATAGAAATTCCTATACAGGATCGGTTAGGTATTCTTGTGTGACTGCCCTTTTTGTTTGTTGATCAACAGCAAAACGATGAGACTGCAAAAAGTTCGGACATAAACATTTCGATTCCATAATTCTAATGGTGAACCGTGTAGTTTAATAAACAACAAGCTTGCCACTTGTTTAGATTACTATTAATATATATATATTTTAGTAGCAATGGATAAAATAGATATTATTTCTTTTTCCCCTTTGATTATGCCATTGTTTCGTAATACAGTATTAGATGAAGAAATTTAACGATTTTCTATTATGACATTTCGAAAAAAAAGTACCGAAATATCGTTCCGGTGCATTTTGGCCCGAATACACCACTGCCCCTCACTCTTATCACCGCTTTTGTCTTCTATATAAGTCATAGATCAGTCCAATAATCTTCTTCTTGCATCCGATTTTATCAAGCAATGAGAACAGTGCTCTCCAGATCAAACGCTTTCTAGTAATTCACAGAACGCACATAGAGGTTTCTTTCCATGTTATACATTTTCTCACCGAACATTCTCAACCTTCCAATCTCTCATCAATCTGCCTCTGCGAAAATCACACTGTGAGTCATCCAGAAATTATTCAATGATTCCCCATACGAACTTTGATACCTTTCAGCAGAATTTTGGATGCATGGGTAATACGACTTATACACTGGTGTGCAAAACTTAAGGACAGGTCAGGTTTTCACCTGTAGTGTCTCATAGCAGTGGCCTGGATATGGGAAAAGCATACTAAAGGAACCTCGTGGGATACAGAAATGACAAAGGAAACAACACCGACACAACAACGGAAACAAACGGTACAGAGGGAATTTATTCAAAAATGGCAACATAGCACTGGCTGCCATGATACAGAAGCATCACTGCCAAAGATGGAACAAAGGGAAGAGGTGGTAATCAGTAGGAGATATGACCACCCCTAATGTCGATGCAGGCTTTGCACCACCTGTCCATATTTAGAACAATGTTGTTGATAAGTTCTTGTGGTAACATCGTCCATTCTTCTGTCAATGCCATCTTCAGCTGGTGAACATTTTCTGGTGGGTGTGGACGTGCCATTAGGCATCTCCCCAGAGCGTTCCATATGTGTTCGATGGGATTTAGATAGGTGGAACGGTCAGGCCAATCCATACGAACAATGTCCTCACTTTCCAAAAGCATATCAACAGCTGCAGTGTGATGGGGTATGGCGTTATCATCCATAAACACGAACGGGGGCCAATGGCACCTCGGAACAGATGCACATGGGAAGGTTTACCTCAGCACAGAAGCTTGCACCGATTACAGTACCGCCTTCCAGTATCTGGAGTTGTGTACGTCCATCTAAGATAACTCCTCCACAGACGAGAACACTTCGACCGCCATACCGATCTATTTCAGTGATGTTTGCGGGGTTATACCGTGTGCTAACCTCTTGCCAGATTAACTGACGTCCAGAATCGCCGCTGATACTGAATCTACTCTCATCAGTAAAGAGTACCTTACCCCATTGCGCTGCTGTCCAGTCCTTGCGTTCGATGCATCACTGTAAATAATGTCTCCGTTGGGCAGGTGTTAAAGGGACACAGCGTACTGGGCAAACAGTCCACCTTTGTGGTGTCGCCTAGCCACAGTAAACCGCGATATCCTGCATCCTGTGCTCCTGTGCAGCTGATTTGAAATGGATCCCGCTGTCTGGTGTCGGTCCCTCTTGGCCTGTAGGAGTATATAGCGGTCATCATTGAGCGTTGCTTTTCGTGGGCAACCACCAGTGGTCCTTCGAATAGCTGTACCTGTCGTTCTGAAGGCCGACCAGGCACGTGAGACGATGCTATGGGCAATACCGAACTCTGCAGCCACACTCCTCTCATTTCTACCTTCTCAATTATTCGACCCCGGGTAAAGTCATCCAATGTTGTCTACTGACCCATTTTGTTGTCTGTAGCACTGTATGAAACCAATCGAACGTCTGTAACAATCATGCTCACCATTTGGTAATTTGCACATAACTGCTGAACTGCTGCTTTTATCTGTTTATGTGAGCCCTCTCATCACGATTCAAATTTTTGCATGTGCACCAGCTTTCTACTGAACGGCCACAGTTACGCAAATCGCTATTGGCTGTTTCGTTTGATTTTGTGGTTGTAACCTTTAGAAACAGTGTTGGTCCTTAAGTTTTGTACACCAGTGTAGTTCTGTAGTCTTGGCATACTGTTGGTGACATTTCTTGGGCATGGGGATTATGACTGATGTGCAGAAATCCTGCAGCCAATGTTTATTCCTGTAGATCATCTTTATCAGTTCAAAAAAGGCTTTCTTCAGATTTTCTGCACTGTATTTTAAAAGCTCTGCAGTATGTTGTCAATTCCTTGTGCTTTGTTATTGCTAAGGGACTTTAAGGCTGTGTTGAATTCATCGTTAAATATTTCCTCCTCCTCCTCCATGTTTTCTTGTTCTTCTAGCGCCGTATTCCTCCATATGTATGTGTTTGAATCGCCATAAAGTTCTTCAACATAACCCCTCCATCTTTCTATTTGCTCTTCGAAGCGCATGATTCTATCTCATGAATGTTTTCCTTTTATTCAGGCGCAACATATGCTATCTGTCAATTGCGTGTGCTTTGTGATCGATTTTCTACTTGCTGGATGAAAAAAACCCGAGTTTCCGGGATAAAAAACTAAGCTACCCTCGCTGAGACCGACTAACTCAGCCACGCTGTGAAAAAGGCCATGAAAATTCCTCACGTCATCGACGGGATTGGAACTGAAGTAAATAATAGCTGAAACGTTAGATGCTGTTATAGAAAATATTATTTTAAAACTCAAGTGATTTTTAAAATTTTAAAATAACTAATCCTTAATTACTTTTCATGCTTAAATTGATATTTATAAACCTTTCCTAATTGCTGTTTAAATTTTTGAATTAAACGTTTTCCTTGCGGCCGTATCCCCTTATTTTTAGGGGGAAAGAATAGTGTTGCCCAAATCTAAGGGGAGGGGGGGGGAAATATATATACAGTATAAAAAAAGCAAATGTAAAGACCCAAAACATGAAGCCTTATCGTACATTAACTATAATAAACTATAATATTGATAGGATTTTAAATAATTCGCTCTAGATCTATGGCAAAATATAGTCAGAATAAGCAATCGTTTACAATTGCTAATTCACATTTTATATTGTGTTAATAATGAATCTTTGTATGAAGACTAGAAAAATTAAGTTAAAAATAACATTTAACATAATAATGGCAAAACTGAACGATAGGTTTAATTTACTAACCATATTTCTGAATGTGTGATTTATTAAAATTTTACACGCTATCCTTTTTCTCATAAATAAAACATGCTTATAAAACAAATATTTCTCTTCAAATATAAACTTTCGTACTATGTATATCTCTGTTTATAATTATTATTGATTTTAAAGTTGATAATAAGAAAGCAGTAATAAAATAAGTAAAATAAAGCGGAAATTACAAAATAGTCACTTCCGCTTCTTTTGATAGTACAAGTACAAGACAATGTTTACGAATAAATAATGGGAACTTTTAAAATAGTTCTGAGCGATATTTATTACAACGAAAAGAAAATGATTCTTATCCCCCCCCCAAGAAATCTTTATAACTTGCATTCATCATATTAAAATAACCACTCATAATCCAGAAGTACAGAAATATGAATTTTAAGATAAAGAAATAAAATCATTACAATAATACTGGAAGATTTTGAATATCTATTTCCCTCTGCCACCAAATAAATAATTTAAAATCACTCCCCATTTGAAGGGAGTAATCAAGTTGTTGAAGCGTTTTAGGTACAGCAGCAACTGAAACTCCAAAAAAGTATGCATTAGGGTTTGAGTTGTACATATTTTGTCTATAAATTGCGTGTATTCCATAGTCGATTTGCCTGTTCGCTGGAGGAAACCGCGTTGACAGGAGATGAAACTATACAACCCTCTCTCTCCTGAGACCGAATAACGTACTCAAGTCTTGAGAAAAGCCCATAAAAATTGCTGGAATCAATGACGGGATTCGAACCCGATACTTTTAACTCGGGTGGGGACAGAACGGTATGCACTGTCCTACGCGACAGGGAAGAAATCTAGTAAAAATACGTTCTTTAATATTAAAATTCTCCTGTAGAACGTCACTTGAGTATGGAAGCTAGATTTTCTGTTTCAGTTTAGACTTTCTTTTCTTATCTTATCTTTCGCTTTCACTTTCAAAGTTAGATTGAGTTTCAATATCGAGCACTTAAAAGAAACAGAGATGCATGTCTACCGAAATTATTGTCTGAAGAGGTTATTTGCGTGTGACAAATGGGATTTGAAGAGTAGTTCTTTATCGCTATTGATTTAAGTGCTCGCGGTGCAAAATGCCTACTAGAACAACAGGTCGACATGGTAAGAGTAGACTTCAACATTATTTGAAACGGATTCTTGCTAATCAAGTGAAACTTGAAAAAACTGAAGCAAAACTACATTGTAAAATCGTTACCAGTTTGCTGCAATTTATTAAAGATCAAATGAGGACTGACAACTTATTTAATTCCCTTTTTAATAGAACTGACGGCACAGGGAGTTACTTTGAAGGCTTACGTGTTGCCGAAGCAACGGAATTTGATTTTAACTTCGTCTTTCGACTTCCGTTCAGCAGAGAAGATGTTTTTAATGTAATTGAAGTGAATGTCCCACCATCATATGCTTTCGTGAAGTTGAACACATCCATTAAAGAATTGTTCCAGGAAGGAATTTTGCACCACAGGTATCACGGTCTAGAAAGGTTTTTCGATGGAGAAAATTATTTTTTATGTACCAAAGTTTTAAGTTGGATGCAAGGAATGGTTGATAAAATTCCTTGGGATACATTTGAAGGAGTTGTGAAAATTGTGAAGACCAGTAGTGGTCCAGCAAGAACCTTATTAATAACAACAGAGGATGGGACTGAAATCAGCGTGGATTTAGTGCCCGTTTTTGAGTTTTCCGGAGAGCGATTCTTGAAGAAAGTTGATCGAAGGGAAGATATCTTAGAAGATGAGGTCACAAAACCATGGGTTTTGGTGCCCAAACCCTTTCCAAAGGATGGAAGTGTTTATAGTCCTGCTGAAGAAGACATTCCTCGCTTGTGGAGACTGCACTGTCCTTTCGCAGAGAAACGCCTAGTTAGGAAACGAATGGCACTGAAGCCTGTAATAAAACTGGTAAAGCTTTTGAAAGAAAACGAACACTGGAAATGCATTCCTTCTTACTACGTGAAGACCGTTGCCTTTTGGCTGATTAAGGACCATCCTGAACCCGAGTTCTGGAACGAACGAAATATGGCGAACTGTTTTTTGCTTATGCTAGAGAAACTTAAGGAGTGTGCCGCGGAACACCAGTTGAGCCATATTTTCTATCCAGACTTTAATATGATGTACAAAATGAAAAAGGAAGAGGGGCAAATGGTCCAAAGCCGCCTGGAAAAGATATTAGTGACAGTACAGTCTTCACCTAAAAGTGTAAATTTGTTTTTTAAGAAGTAGTGGTGTGATGGAAATGAATTGCCAGAGGGTAAATAAACACAAGAAGATGTATTTCCGTTTATACCTGAAATGTAACAAATGTTTTCTATTTGTTATGGTGAAAGATGTAAATAATGCCAACGACCATTTTTAACTATATTAATTAAAAACGGGAAAAAACAGTTTTTATTGTAAATAGATATTCGCAATTCTACTTGTTTTCAAGGATACTCATGTTAAATTATTTATGTATTTATTTATTTTCGTGAAATAAACGTCATCAATTTATATTCTAGATTGTCATGACAAATTACTTTGCATTTATTGTTCATTTTCTTGTACTTTGAAAAGAAAAATATGTAAAATCTTAAGATCTTTTTTTGAATTCTCACTGAGTTGGTTGTGATAGGGGTATCAGCAATTTAGGCATTTTAGGCCGTATTACGCCACATATAATAACTCTCTAAATTGCGTATGGACCTTTTTCACAACATGGCTGAGTTAGTCGGTCATAAACAACAATAGCATGATTTTTTCCTCGGAAACTGGGGTTTTTCGTCCAACAAAGAGAAAATCGAACATAGAACATACAATTTACAGACAGTATATACGGAACAATACGACGTTGGTCCCTGATGTTCCTAAATATCCTACAACAATGACAACTGTGGGCAGAGAAAACAGTATGTGTAACATAAAGCACGTAAAATTATCCTTTGAAGTTCAATTTTATCACTAATATTTGAAGATGGCGTCTCCCTCACTCATTGAACCCCCAGTCGTTCTCCCTCACTCATTGAAACCCCAGTCCTTCTCCCTCACTCATTGAAATTCCAGTCGTTCTCCCTCACTCATTGAAATTCCAGTACTTTTCCCCCACTCGTTGAAAGCCATTATTGCAGGCTATCTAAGCTAAATGTGTTCGGCCTAGAAAACAATTTAAAATGAAATAATACTGGCCACTTGGCCGATGGTTCCTATAATCAGTCTGCAATTGGAGATTGGCTTCTACCAACCTACAGAAGGTAAACCAAAGACAAACAGGCTTAGCCTTTTAAAATATATTGATTCCAAGTTCACACTTTCAAACAACAGTGCTGAACATAGAAAGCCACGGTCCACTGTTGTTTTGTATATTTATCAATGATATTGATGAAGGTATATATCAGGCTTAATGTCAAAGTTTGCAGATGATACAAAGGTTGGCAGGGTTGTTAATGACAGTAATGGCAGTGTGCTACTGCAACAGGATCTAGATAATTTGGGCAGATGGGCTAAGAAGTGGCAACTGAAGTTTAACCTTGACAAATGCAAAGTACTGCATATGGGTAGAATGGGTAGAAGTAACCCCAGAGAAACGTACCAACTGTGTGGTACTACACTTAAGGAGGTAGAAAATGAAAAAGACCTGGGAGTAATTGTGCAGTCAGATATGAAGTTTTCTGAGCAATGCAGACAGGCTGCCAGGGCAGGTCATGGGGTTTTGTCAATGATATATAGGAATTTTGCTAGCAGGGAAAAGGAGGTGATTGTCCTCCTGTAAAAGGCAATGGTCAGGCCACGCCTTGAGTAATGCATACAGGTCTGGAGGCCTCATTTTAGGAACGATGTAGATTTGCTTGAGCGTGTACAGAGAAGGGCAACAAGATTGGTGAGGGGAATGAAGAGATCCTCTTACCAAGAGAGGCTTAAGTTCTGCAAATTGCAGTGGCTGGAGACTAGGCACCTGCGCGGTGATCTGATTGAGGTATATAAGGCCTTGAATGGATTGAGCACGCTGAATTCTGATGGGATCCTTCCACTTGTTCGGATTACGAACCTAAGGGGGCATAAATTCAAATTAAGAAAAGACAGATGTAGAATAGATGTGGGGAAATTTGCCTTTAGCCAGCGGGTGGTTAATTGCTGGAACAAACTTCCATCTGTCGTTGTGGAAGTTGATAGGTTAAATAAATTTAAGGAGGAACTGGACAAACTTTTAGAGGGAATGGTTGTGTGAATATTTTTTTTTTTTTGGCTGATGCTGCATAAGCTCATACACTTGCTTTCTTGCATCACATGCCACTACTACTACTACAGTTACGTTCTGAAAATGTTTAAACTACCGCTGCCTAAATTAGTATGAATCTGCTATATATTTACCAGTTCTTGAATAAAAAAGCATGTGAACAATATGCCTGAATACCTTCTCTAAGTGATCTACCTATTTCTTTTACCTAAGTACTTTATATTGCCATTTAACTAATTTTACAAAGTCTGAAAATATGTTACAGCAGCACAATTCATGACCTGATCTGACTGACAAAGCCTTTCTTTTTTTAACACAACACGACTCATAAAACACACTGTGCTAATTTAAACTCTGAATTTTATGATCCCTTTTAGGGTTTGAGGATGCGCTTAATCATAAAACTGTTATTTTTCCAGACATCATGACAGAGTTGGCTTTAAAATGAGTGGTCGCACATGAGTGTAGCTGCTTCCATTCGTTCAAACTTTTAATTACCGGAAAATGGTTTACAGAATTATATATACAGATAAAAAACCGCTTTAAAAAATCCATACTGTGCTCGTTGTACAGACATGCAATTACTGATTTCACCCAGATAAAAAAAACAAAAAAAACGATGTTCGTAAATTGAAGACACAATTGCACACCTCCAGAGTGCCTGATTTTCCTCTCACTTGAAACCTGCTTTCTCCTCATTATGGGCAGTTATTTACTTTTTATTCAACTACACATTTTCAAAAAAACACACTCAGCAGTCATAGTAAGAGTAAAAATGCACGAGAATGCAACAGAGACGTCATTTAACAACTACAATCTGACTGATGAAAATTAATTAAGAGTATTAGGTGGAAGGGAAAACTGCTAGCTTGGAGGGCGTCACAGAGTAAAAGATTAAAAGTAGCCGCAGGCAGAGGTGAAGATGATTCTTGAACTACTTCTATTCGAATAAACAGCGGCCTGGAGCGAGGGATGGTGCGGGTTTCAGGGACTGATGGCAGTCATCGTGAAACAGGTGAGTATATGGGATGTGTTAGGGTAACTAAGAATAAGAATAGGTGCATGTATACCAGTGTTAGAAGTATAGTAAATAAATTTGATGAATTTGAAGTGTTGGTCAAGACATCAAAGGCGGATACTGTTGGGACACAGAGACGTGGTGTCACACAGATATTAGGAAATGCAGATGGAATTTGGGGAGTAAAATGTGTACAGAAAGGATAGACAGGATAGGAAGGGAGGAGGTGTTATGCTGTTAATTAAGAAAAACATAAAATCAAAAGAAGTGCACCCAGTTGATATAGATGAACAGTGCACTGTTGAGTCAGTTTGGTGTGACATAAGCACTGCGAAAGCAAAAATAAGAGTAGGAGTGTGTTATAGGCCTAATGACTCGAATGAGTATAATGAACAATTGTACAGAGAAATAAAGTGGGCTAGTAAATCAGAATGTCTTATAATGTGGGATTTTAACTTCCCAGATATTGACTGGAACTTGTGGGTTGGTCACTCACACACTAGTCAGACTTTTGTGGATTTATTGGATGATTGTTTTCTGCAGCAGCATGTTCGAGAGGCAACCAGAGAAAGTAATACTCTTGATCTGGTTATCAGCAGTGATCATTCGTGTATTAAGAATTTGCAGATAAAGGAACCACTAGGTGGCAGTGATCACAGTGTACTGATGTGAAAGGGTTTTTGCTTCAGTAATGGTGACTACAGTGGTCTCAGACAGTTTTAAATTCTGTACAGTGGGATCAACTGATGATGTTACCAATAGCAAATTCTAAGTGGGAACCATTCAAGGAATTAATCGTGGAAGCTACTAAAAGTTTAAAGCCTATTAAGAATTATTGTTCAAAAAAAGGTTTAGGCCTAAATGGTTGTCAACTGAACGAATGACACTGGTGGCAGAGAAGAAAAATGCATGGGATGCATATCAGGCGACACAAAGCCTATGGCAGATATAATCTCGTCTGTAATCAAGTCACAAAGGGGGTTTGGTAGATTACCAGAAATCTTTGGCAAAGGATGCTAAGAAAAACAGCAAGGATTCTTTACTTATATAAACTCTAAAAGGAAGGGGATGAATCAGATTGGTCCACTTAACATAGATGATTCCACTGTTGATGATCCTGCTCAGGTAGCTAACAAACTGAATGAGTATTTTGCATCTACATTCACACATGAGGATTTATTAAAGGATTGAAAATTCCAGAAGGTTATCAAATTGTAGCAGGATACTTAATGATTTTGTAATAACTGAGAGCAAATTGGAGGAGAAATTGTTGAAGTTAAACATAAGAAAAGTATCTGGGGTGGATGGGATCTATCCAGTTATATTAAAGGAGGCGGCAAAGCAACTAAGCAAACCCTTAGCCATAATTATGAAAGCATCCTTGGACTCAGGGGAGGTTCCCACGGACTGGAGATGTGCAAATGTATCCCCAATTCACAAAGGGTATTAAAGGAGGCGGCAAAGCAACTAAGCAAACCCTTAGCCATAATTATGAGAGCATCTTTGGACTCAGGGGAGGTCCCCACGGACTGCAGATGCGCAAATGTATCCCTAATTCACAAAGGGGGATCGAAGGGTGACACGAGTAATTACAGACCAGTTAATTTAACTTCTGTTCCGGGTAAAATAATGGAGTCACTGGTTAAAGATGCCTTGCAGGATCATCTAGACAAGACTGCAGCAATAATTCAGCCACAGCATGGGTTTGTTAAGGGAAAGTCTTGTCTGACAAATTTGACTGGATATTATGATGTGTTTACAAAGGTACTGGATGCAAAATATAATTTTGATATCATATACTTGGATTTCAGGAAAGCTTTTGACACTGTTGTGCATGGAAGACTACTGTACAAATTGGAGCAGAATGGTATTAAGGGTAAGTTGCTACAATGGATAAAAGGATGGTTAAGTTGGAGAAGACAGAGGGTGGTAATCAATGGGCACTGCTCTTCGTAGACTAATGTAATTAGTGGAGTCACACAGGGTTCTGTGATGGGTACACTGTGGTTTTGTATATTGATCAATGATATTGATGAAGGTATATCAGGCTTAGTGTCGAAGTTTGCAGATGATATAAAGGTTGGCAATGTTGTGAATGACAATAATGGCAGTGTGCTACTGCAACAGTATCTAGATAATTTGGCCAGATGGGCTATGAAGTAGCAAGTGAAGTTTAACCTTGTCAAATTCAAGGTACTGCATATGGGTAGAAGTAACCCCAGAGAAACGTACCAACTGTGTGGTCCTACACTTAAGGTGGTAGAAAATGAAAAAGACCTGGGAGTAATTGTGCTTTCAGATATGAAGTTTTCTAAGCAATGCAAACGGGCTACCAGGGCAGGTCATGGGGTTTTGTCAATGATATATAGGAATTTTGCTAGCAGGGAAAAGGAGGTGATTGTCTCTCTGTTTAAGGCCATGGTCAGGCCACGCCTTGAGTACTGCGTACAGGTCTGGAGGCCTCATTTTAGGAACGATGTAGGTTTGCTTGTGCGTGTACTGAGAAGGGCAACAAGATTGGTGAGGGCAATGAAGGGATCCTCTTGCCAAGAGAGGCTTAAATTCTTACAGAACACACCAATTTATATAAAAATATTGATCATGCTCTTTCAACAAAATGATTCAATTAATTACATCGAGAATTTTGGTATAGATACATTGAATAAATATTCATCTTATTTAAAAGTGCACCACGAAAATATCATTTGTATATTAAGTAGTAATTTTTGGTAGTAACATTAGCATTAGCATTAGTAGAGGCATTTGATGCAAGAAAGCAAGCTTATGCAGCATCAGCCAAAAAAAAAAAAAATAATAATAATAATAAAAATAAAAAATAATAATAATAAATAAATAAATAAAAAATAACCAATTCCACTTCACCCCTCTGTTCGTTCGAACTACCTGTCCAGCTGAGCCTTAACCTTATTTAGGCTATCAACTTCCACAACAAGGGATGGAAGTCTGTTCCACCAACCAACCACCCGCTGGCTAAAGGCAAATTTCCTTACATCTACCCTACATCTGTCTTTCCTCAATTTGAATTTATGCCCTCTCAAGTGATTTTTCTGAGCAAGAGGAAGAATCCCATCAGCATTGAGTATGCTCAAACCATTCAAGGCTTTATACACCTCTATCAGATCAACTCGCTGGTGCCTAGTCCCCAGACACTGTAATTTGCAAAACTTAAGCCTTTCTTCGTAAGAGAACCCCTTTGTTCCATTCACTAATCTTGTTGCCCTTCTCTGTACTCGTTCCAGCATCTCTACATCCTTCTTGAAATGAGGCCTCCATACCTGTATACAGTACTCTAGGTGTGGCCTGACCATTGCCTTATACAAGGGGATAATCACCTCCTTATCCCTGTTAGAAAAATTCCTATATATCATCGACAATACACCATGAGCTACTCTTGCAGCCCGTCTGCACTGCTCAGAAAACTTCATATCTGCCTGCACAACCACCCCCAGGTCTCTTTCATTCTCTACCACAGTCAGTGTAGTACCACAGAGTTGATACGTTGCTCTGGGGTTGCTGTTTCCCATGTGTAGTACTTTACATTTGTCAATGTTAAACTTCATTTGCCACCTCTCAGCCCATCTGCTCATCCTTTTCAGATCCTGTTGCAGCAGCATAGTGTCAGTAGTGTCCTTGACAACCCTGCCAACCTTCGTATCGTCTGCAAACTTGGACATTAAACTTGATATACCATCATCAATATCATTTATAAATACAGAAAACAATAATGGACCCAATACTGAACCCTGAGGGATTCCACTGATAACATTAGTCCACGATGAGCAGTGTCCATTGAGCAGTGTAACAGTTACCAAACACTTGGACAAATGCACACAGACCACCTGTTGAAAAACAATCCCACTGACATTTTGTCTAATAAACCGCTCAAATTACGAATCTTTTGTTGAACTCTAGAGATATATATGTTGTATAAATGATCCGGGTAAATAAAAGTGAAACAGTGAAGAACAGTTTGGATGTATCTAAAAATAAATTCTTCTTCTTCTAAAAACGAAATTATTTCACCTTCACAAGTGGCTGTCTGATGGGTGTGTTGAAGGTTACACTCTTTGCATGTTCAAATCTCGACATCACAAAAATACGCAACATACTGTTAACTCTATGCAGCTGCAGTAATGTTAACATTGCTAATAATTCTAAGAATTGATTCTAAGAATTGAGCCAAGATTGCATATATCCTCAGAAATACAACGTTCGTTCAATCGTTTTATATACACTGCTAGACAGAATTAACAGAACACATAGAAAACGTTGTGTAATTCGTGCAGCTTGCGATGAAGAGAGACAATATTTGGTATGGTGGCGTACCATAGAATAACAATGAAAAGAGAAGACAGTGAGAAATTTCAGACATGTTTAAGGAATATTTATAGGAGTTGTTTAAGAATTGCCAAAAATGTCACATTACAGAAATCGATACAAGTTGCTCAAAAATATGATCACAAGACATCAGTATGGTGTATGATCCCTCCCACCACGGCTAAAGAGGTCTGACAGCGGTGAACCATGCTCGATATAAGAGTATCTATAGGATTATGTGGCAACAAGTCCCATTCTTCCACCACTTTAGCTCACCAAGTGACCGAAGAGTTCACTGTCGGCCTGCAATGAGACTCCCAAGGGTGTCTCGCACATGTTCGATCGGATTTAAGTCTGTTGATCATGCTGGCCAAAGCAGTCGTTGGATATCTTCAGGTTCAAAATATTCCTTCGCCACCTGAACTCTATGTGCAGTGCCATTGTCCTCATGTAAAGAAAATCTGGGCCAACCGTACCCTTAAAAAGTCGCACATAGGGCTGGAGGATCTGTTCTCCGTACCTCTGTCCAGTTACGGTACCCCTATCAAAAACATGAAGAGGGCTGCTGCCGTTGTTTATTATCACGCTCCACATGAGAACACCGCCTCCACGGCATATGTCCCTTTCTCTGATGTTGGAGAGATGGTACAGCATTCCACGTTGCCTACAGATGAAATAATGAATCTATTTGTAGGCTAGAACGGGGCTCATCAGAGAACAGAACTTTATTCCATTTGTCAAGGCTCCAAATTGCATTTGGAAAGACAAGGCTCCAAAGTTCATGGCACCAGTTTCGACGAGCTCTGTGGTAGTTTGGGATTAATGGTATAGAAACCATTGGCTTGCATAGAGTCCACTTGAATTGAGCCTTCTTAACAGTGCGGTTGAAAATGTTTTCACCTGTCGCCGCAGCAACCTCAGGAGACAGTTGATCACGAGAAATCGTAGTGTTCCATCTTGCTTTCAGAGCCAGATAGCTGTCTTTTCTGGTTGACATAGTCCTCGGGCTACCTTGACCAGCATTTCTTGTAATCGTTCCTGTCTCCTGAAACTGCTTTCATAGTGCCGGGAATACATTATGTTACATGTTAAGCCAACGTGCCACCTCCGTCTGCGACTGCCCAACTTCAAATCTTCCAATGGCCTGCCATTTCAAAGAATCATCTAAACGACTATGACTTTCCATCATGAATATTGGAGATGTGACTGTCCTACTGAAAAAGATAAAAAAAAAACGGGAATAAAGTGATGTGATCGCAACTCGTGTTTTTATAAGCAAGAATAATTTACATAATCTGCTGCTCTGTAAGGTGGTAGATCGATTTCTATTGCATACTCGTAATTTGCATGCCAGGATGTCTATTATATCAAATATTCTCCTTCAGCGATACAGTTCACAATAAAATATTCATGAAAAACATTTTGTTCTGTTACTTTTGTCGAGCAGTGTAGAACAATCTATCCCTGGCTTCTTTTTAAAATTAATCTTTTCGATTCGTCCTCTCTGATAAGGAGTGAAAGAAATCAAGGAAATGCTTTTTTTAAAGAAGATTTCCATACTGACAGCGACTTGTATGGAAGCCACAGTTTTACTTTTTAGTACACACTCTTGTTTCCATGGTTTGGTTTGGTTCTGGTTTGTTATGGCGCATGAGCGACTAAGTTCTCCCAAGTCCATGTTTTCTTAGGTTTCACTTTCAGCTTTAAGAATGATTTCAAGTAATTCAAAGTGAAATTGATAAGAAAAACAACTATGATGTTCTAGAAAATGAAAACGGCTTTTTCTCCCGGAAATTCAGGTTTTATGTCCAACAAACAGAAAGCACGCAATTTACAGACTGCGCCCTACAGAAGTATAAACGGATATGGAAGAAATGACTGAATATATGGAGAAATTAGAAATATAGCAATGTGGACTAATAACTGAAAAAGAAATTTTAACCAGTGAAATTGAACATAGGCAAAGTTATCACATGCTTGCAGTGAAAACGAAATAAAAAAAAAAAAAAAAAACAACGAACGAAGTAATAGATTTTATAAAATTTTATAAGAATTTAGAAATTACGAAGAGTAAATATCATACACTGGTGTGCAAAACTAAAGGACCAACACTATTTCTAAAAGTTACACCCACAAAATCTTTACTTAAGATACTCTTTACTGATGAGAGTAGATTCAGTCTCAGCAGCAATTCTGGATGTCAGCTAACTGGCGAGAGGTTGGCACACGGTATCACCCCGCAAACATCATTGAAAGGGATCGATATGGCGGTCGAGGTGTTCTCGTCTGAGGAGGCGTTATCTTGGATGGACGAACATAACTCCAGATACTTGAAGGCGATATTGTAACCAGTGCACGCTACTCTACTAAGGTAATTCTTCCCCATGTGCGTCTGTTCCGAGATGCCATTGGCCTCAAGTTCGTGTTTATGGTTGATAACGCCATACTCCATCGCACTGCAGCTGTTGATATGCTTTTGGAAAGTCAGAACAATGTTGGTATGGATTGGCCTGCCCGTTCTACTGATCTAAATCCCATCGAACACATATGGGACCCTCTGGGAAGACGCCTAGTGGCACGTCAACACCCACAAGAAAATGTTCACCAGCTGAAGATGGCGCTGACAGAGGAACGGACGATGTTACCGCAAGAACTTATCAACAACATTGTTCTAATTCTGAACAAGCGGTGCAAAGCCTGCATCGACATTAGGGGTGGCCATATCTCCTACTGAGGACCACCTCTTCCCTTTGTTCCATCTTTGGCAGTGATGCATCCGAATCATGGCAGCCAGTGCTATGTTGCCATTTTTGAATAAAGTCCCTCTGTGCCGTTTTGTTTTCGTTGTAGTGTCGGTGTTGTTTCCTTCATCGTTTCTGTACCTCACGAGGTTCCTTTGGTATGCTTTTCCCATATAGAGACCACACCTATGAGAAGTTACAGGTGAAAACCTGACTGGTCCTTAAATTTTGCACACCAGTATATTACTCTACTCATGCTATTGCTAAAAGGCAGAAGAATAAGCTATATAATATAAAACCATGGTTGGCAGAGTGAAAAGGTGTGAAGCACTATGGAAGAAACAGCCTGAGTAAACAGTGATTCAGAGGTATAGCTAACTAGTCAAGTAATAACTGAAGAGGAAATGTTTTATACCAATAGATTTATATTTAAGAGAAGAAGAGTTTTAAATATATACTTAAGGTAAGATAATGCAAATAAACATACAAAGAAAAGATAGGTAGTATGTAAAATAGCGATGTTCTAAAAATTGCCTGAAAAACTTGGAAAACTACTGAATACAAAAGCATACTAAAACTCGCCAAATGAAACCTAAATATAAGATTATATTATAGCTACATCTGGTGATACAAATGTTTTGGTGATACAATTTTTCTGCTAACAAAGTCTCGATATTGTAAAACATGGGGACATTTCGAAGAGTAATAGTAGTAGTAGTAGGAGTAGTAGCATGTGATGCAAGAAACCAAGTGTATGAGCTTACGTAGCATCAGAAAAAAAAAAAAAATTACAAAACAAATCCCGCTAAATGTTTGTCCAGTTCCTCCTTAAATTTATTCAACCTATCAACTTCCACAACGACAGATGGAAGTTTGTTCCAGCAATTAACCACCCGCTGGCTAAAGGAAAATTTCCGCACATCTATTCTACATCTGTCTTTCCTTAATTTGAATTTATGCCCCCTTAGGTTCGTAATCTGAACAAGTGGAAGGATCCCATCAGAATTCAGCGTGAACAACCCATTTCAAGGCCTTATACACCTCAATCAGATCACTGCGCAGGTCTCCAGCCACTGCAATTTGCAGAACTTAAGCCTCTCATGGTAAGAGGATCCCTTCATTCCCCTCACCAATCTTGTTGCCCTTCTCTGTACAGTAATTTTATATCCTCTCTCTCCCTAGGAATAGTTTGAATTTTTGTTTTCGACATCATAGGGAAAAAAGCCATATACTCTTTTAATAAATATTGTAAATCTGATATATGAAGTTTGGAAACTTCATATATCAGATTTACAATTACACGAAATTCTCTTCTCGTTATCAGCTGCCTTATAGTTAGTGAGTTCCAAGTTGTTGTAGTTGGATTTTAGGAGCATCAGCGACTAAGGCCACATTGATCCGTATATGCTATCTGTAAACTACGTGTGCTTTTTGGTCGATTTTCTGTATGCTGTAGAGAAATGCATCCAGTTGACATAGATGGTCAGTGCAATGTTAAGTGAGCTTGATGTGATGAAACACTGGGAAAGCAAAAATGAGAGGAGTGTGTTATAGGCCTAATGATTCTGATGAGTACAACTGTACAGAGAAATAGTGGACGAGTAAGTCAGATTATCTAATTACGGGGGATTTTAACTTCCTAGATATTGACTGGAACTTGTGAGTTGGGTACTCGCATATCAGCAAGACTTTTGTGGATTTATTGGAGGTTTCTTTTCTACAGCAACACGTTAGAGGGGTAACCAGAGAGAGTAATACCCTTGATCTGGTTATCAGCAGTGATTATTCGCGCATTAAGATTCTGCAGATAAAGAAACCACTAGGTGACACTGATCACAGTGTACTGATGTGGGATTTACTTAAAGAAGTAACTACCATCAGGGGTAAGAGGAAGGTAAGAGGTTTTTGCTTCCGCAAAGGTGACTACAGTGGTCTCAGACAGTTTTTAAATTGTATACAGTGGGATCAATTGATGATGTTACCATCAGCAAATTCTAAATGGGAAGAATTCAAGGAATTAATCCTAGAAGCCACTAGGCTTTTCATACCAACTAAGAAATACTCCGCGGAGTATAGGCCTAAATGGATATCAGATGAACTAATGAGACTCGTGGGAGAGAAGAAAATGCATGCGATGCATATAAATTATCAGGCGACACAGAAGCTTATGATATATATAAGCTACTCTGTAATCAAGTCACAAAGGAGGTTAGGCAGGCGAAGGCAGATTACGAGAAATCTTTGGCAAAAGAAAAACAGCAAGGACTTCTTTAGTTTTATAAACTCTAAAAGGAAGGGGATGAATCTGAGTGATCCACTTGATATCGATGGTTCGACTGTTGACGATCCTGCTCAGACAGCAAACAAACTGAATGAGTATTTTGCATCTACATTCACACATGAGGAATTATTAAGGTTTGAAAATGGCAGAAGGTTATCAAATTGTAGCAGGATTCTTAATGATTTTGTAATAACTGAAAACAAAGTGGAGGAGAAATTGTTGAAGTTAAACATAAGAAAGGCACCTGGGGTGGATGGGATCTATCCAGTTATATTAAAGGAGGCGGCAAAGGAATTAAGCAAACCCTTAGCCATAATTATGAGTGCATCCTTGGACTCAGGAGAAGTCCCCACGCACTAGAGCAGTACAAATGTATCCCCAATTTACAAAGGGGGATCTCAGAGTGACACGAGTAATTAGAAACCTGTTAGTTAAACTTCTGTTCCAGAGAAAATAATGGAGTCACTAGTTAAAGATGCATTGCAGGATCATCTAGACAAGACTGCAGCAATAGTTCACACACAGCATGGGTTTGGTAAGGGAAAGTTTCGTCTGATAAATTTGATCGGATACTATGATGTCATTACAAAGGAACTGGATGCAAAAAATAATTTTGATATTATATACTTGGATTTCAGGAATGTTTTTGACACTGTTGCACATGGAAGACTATTGTACAAATTGGAGCAGAATGGTATTAAGGGTAAGTTGCTACAATGGATAAAAGGATGGTTCAGTGGGAGAAGACAGAGGGTGGTAATATGGATGCTGTTCTTCGTGGAACAATACTACTAGTGGAGTCCCCCGGGGTTCGGTGTTTGGCCCGGTGTTGTTTTGTATATTTATCAATGATATTGATGAAGGTATATTAGGCTTAGTGTCGAAGTTTGCTGATGATACAAAGGTTGGCAGGGTTGTTAATGACTGTACAGTAATAACAATGTGCTACTGCAACAAGATCTAATAAAGTTAGGCAGATGGACTGAAAAGTGGCAACTGAAGTTTAAAACTGACAAACGCAAAGTACTGCATATGGGTAGAAGTAACTCCAGAGAAACGTTCCAAATGTGTGGTACTACACTTAAGGTGGTAGAAAATTAAAAAGATCTGTGAGTAACTGTGAGATCAGGTATGAAATTTTCTGAGCAGTGCAGAAAGGCAGCCAAAGCAGGTCATGAGATATTGTCAATGATATACAGGAATTTTGCTAGTAGAGATAAGGAGATGATTATTTCCTTGTATAAGACAATGGTCAGGCCACGCCTTGAGTACTGCGTACAGGTCTGGCGGCCTAATTTTAGTAAGGATGTAGAGGTTCTTGAGCGAATACAGAGAAGAGCAACAAGATTGGTAAGGGGTACGAAAGGGCGATTTTACAAAGAAAGGCTTAATTCTGCAACTTGCAGAGTCTGGAGACTAGGCACCTGTGAGATGATCTGGTTTTGAATCGGTTGAACAGGCTCAATTCTGATGTGATTCTTTTTGTTGGTCAGATTACGAACCTGAGGGGACATAAATCCAAATTGAAGAAAGAAAGAAAGATAGTTATAGATGTGCAGAAATTTGCCTTTAGCCAGCGGCTAATTGATTGCTGGAAGAAACTTCCATCTGTCGTTGTGGAAGTTGATAGCTTAAATAAATTCAAGGAGGAACTGGACAAACGTTTAAAGGGAATGAATGTGTGAAATGGTTTTTTTTTTTTTTTTTTTTTTTGGCTGATGCTACATAAGCTTGTTTTCTTGCATTACATGTCTCGATTACTACTACTACTATTATTAAAGGCTATGTAAACTTAGTTCATTCGGCCTAGAAAACAATGGAAAATGAAATACAGTACTACTGGCCACTTTCCACACATTTCATCTAATCAATCTTACCTCCGGTTGGAGATTGGCTTCTAAGAACCTACAGACAAAAAAAAAAACGAGAAGAAACAGGCTTTCAAATAACAGTGCAAAGTCAATTACATGCATTCAAATAACAGTGCAAAGCATAATTAGCTATGATGGCAGCTACGCCCTGAAACTATTTAAACTACCCCGACCTAAATTAGTATAAATCTGCTATATTTACCAGTTCTTGAATAAAAATATGCGAACAGTATAGCTTACTCTACATAATCTATTTATTTATATTTATCTAAGTACTTTATATTACCATTTTATTAATTTTACAAAGTATATTATGGGCAGTAATTTATTTATTTATTCAACTACACGTTTTCAAAAAACCGCTAAGCTGTCACAGAAAGTGTGAAAATGCACGAGAATACAACACAGACGTCATTTAACAACTACATTCTGACTTCTCAAAACTGATTAGGAGCATTTGTTGTTTCCCGCTGGAAATAACAAATGTAGAGAGAACGATGCTCAACACGCAATGAACACCCATCAACACGCATGCATCCACGATAACAGCCCTCGTAGGTAGCACAGTTGGTAGAATCCCTTTCCGCTGAAAAAGACCTGAATTCGAGTCCCGTCGATGATGTGAACCATTTTTATGGGCCTTTTCCACAACGTGGCTGAGTTAGTCTGTCTCCGGCGATGGTACCGTGGTTTTTCTTCCCGAAACTTGAGTTTTTCATCCAGAAAACAGAAAATCAACCTCAGAACACATTTGCAGACAATATACACGAAGCAATATGGCCTTAGTTGCTGATGCTCCTAAAACCCTACCACAACAACCAAGACAACACAAGGCTGTTAGAATGGATTTTGTTTTGGACAATAATTTGTGGTAACAGAACACACCAATCTATATAAAAATTTTATATAGATTGGTGTGTTGATTTAAAAGGTAAGGGTAAGCAGCAGCCATTATCAATCGACTGCAGGATGGAAGCTTCTTCAACAATTCATGTTGAGGGTAATGGACCATAATCTACCACACTGGTCCAGTGCGGGTTGGCAGATCGACCGTATTTAGCAGTCAGGGGCTTGAACCCCGGTTTACTAAAAGATTGTATGCTACTGCCTCAATTGTATATTAGGTACTAATTTTTGGTAGGAAAAGTTGCCAAACACATGGACAAATGCGCACAGAACACCCATTCAAAAATATTCCCGCTGATAGTTTGTGTAATAACCTGACCGCTAAAAGTACTACTCTCTTATTGATCTCTACGGTTAGATATGTTGCATAAGTGATCGGGGTAAAGAAAAGTGAAACAATAAGAAACATTTCGAGGTTTCCAAAAATAAACCAAAAATAAACCAATAAAACAAAAATTCCAAAAATTCCATTATTGTTTTTTGTATTTATAAATGATATTGATGATGGTATATCAAGTTTAATGTCCAAGTTTGCAGACGATACAAAGGTTGGCAGGGTTGTCAAGGACACTACTGACACTGTGCTGCTGCAACAGGATCTGGAAAGGTTGAGCAGATGGGCTGAGAGGTGGCAAATGAAGTTTAACCTTGACAAATGTAAAGTACTACACATGGGAAACAGCAACCCCAGAGCAACGCATCAACTCTGTGGTACTACACTGACAGTGGTAGAGAATGAAAGGGACTTGGGGGTGGTTGTGCAGGCAGATATGAAGTTCTCTGAGCAGTGCAGACGGGCTGCAAGAGTAGCTCATGGAGTATTGTCAATGATATACAGGAATTTTTCCAGCAGGGATAAGGAGGTGATTATTCCCTTGTATAAGGCAATGGTCAGGCCACACCTAGAGTACTGTATACAGGTCTGGAGGCCTCATTTCAAGAAGGATGTAGAGCTGCTGGAACGAGTACAGAGAAGGGCAACAAGATTAGTGAATGGAACAAAGGGGTGCTCTTACGAAGAAAGGCTTAAGTTTTGCAAATTACAGTGTCTGGAGACTAGGCACCAGCGAGGTGATCTGATAGAGGTGTATAAAGCCTTGAATGGTTTAAGCATGCTCAATGCTGATGGGATTCTTCCTCTAGCTCAGAATAATCACCTGAGAGGGCATAAATTCAAATTGAGGAAAGACAGATGTGGGATAGACGTGCGGAAATTTGCCTTTAGCCAGCGGGTGGTTGGTTGGTGGAACAGACTTCCATCCCTTGTAGTGGAGGTTGATAGCCTAAATAAGTTTAAGGCTCAGCTGGACAGGTATTTTGAACGAACAGAGGGGTGAAGTGGAAGTGGGTTTTTTTTTTTTTGGCTGATGCTGCATAAGCTTGCTTTCTTGCATCAAATGCCTCTACTAATGCTAATGCTAATGCTAACTTGAATAAACACGAAGTTATTTCATTTTCACAGACCTTAGTTCACCAAGTGACGGAAGAGCTCGCTGTTGGCGTGCAATGCGATGCCCAAGGGCGTCCCGCACGTGTTCTATCGGATTTAAGCTTGCGATCGTGCTGGCCACGGCAGTCGTTGGACAGCTTCAGTTGCAAGATATTCCTCCAACACTTGAGCTCTACGTGCAGTAGCATTGTTGTGCATGAAAAGAAAATCTGGGCCAACTGCACCCCTAAAAGGTCGTACATAGGGTTCGAAGATCTGCTCTTGGTACCTCCGCGCGGTTATGGTACCCCTATCAAAAACTTGAAGAGAGGTGCAGCCGTTGATCATTATTCCACCCCACACGAGAACACTGCATCCACTTTAAGTGTCCCTTTCTCTGACATTAGAGGAAATGGTACCGCATTCCTCATTATCTCCACATGAAATAGCGTCTAGAATCTGTTTGTAGGCTAAAACGGGGCTCATCAGAGAAGAGAACTGTACTCCATTTTTCAGAGCTCCAAATTGCATATTCAATGCACCAGTTTCGACAAGCTCTGCAGTGGTTTGGAATTAATGGTATAGGAATCACTGGCTTCTTTGCATAGAGTCAGTCCACTTCAATTGAGCCTTCTTAAGAGATCAGTTGGAAATGCATTCACCTGTGGCCGTAGCAACCTCAGGAAACATTTGATCACGAGAAATCATAGGGTTCCATCTTGCTTTTAGAGCCAGATAGCGGTC
This sequence comes from Mastigoproctus giganteus, assembly GCF_048544385.1. Lineage (NCBI taxonomy): Eukaryota > Metazoa > Arthropoda > Arachnida > Uropygi > Thelyphonidae > Mastigoproctus > Mastigoproctus giganteus. Next base: position 104,730,381 of record NC_143588.1, read on the forward strand.
TGTTCTGGTTGATGCAGCCCTCGGGCTAACTTGGCCAGCTCTTCAATTAATGGTTCCTATCTCCTGAAACTACTTCCATAGTGCCGAGACGCCACTGCCTGACACATTAAACAAGTGCAACCTCCGCCTGCGACTGCCCGTCTTTAAGTCGTCCAATAGCCCACAATTCTGAGTACTGGAGATGTGGCTATTCCAGTGAGCAAGTCAAAAAACTGAAATGAAGTGATGTGTTTGCAACCTGTGTTTTTATAGGCATGAATAATTTGCATGATGTGTGGCTCTGTAAGGTTACATCGATTTCTATTGGATACTCGAAAATTGCACCCAGGATACCTAAATATATCAAATATTCATGAAAAACAATTTGTTCTATTAATTTTGTGGAGCAGTGTAGAACAATCCATCCCTGGCTTATTTTGAAAATTAAATTTTTCGAATCCCCTCCCTTAAAAGGAATGAACAAAATTAAGGGGTGAACTCCTTTTGAAGAAGATTCGCGTATTGACAGCGATATGGAAACCACAATTTTCCTTTTTAGTTCAGACACGCTTGTATGTTATTTTAATGGGCTTCACACTCAAGTTTAAGAATGATTTCACGTAAATCAAAGTGAAATTGTTTAGAAATACAACAGGGATGTTCCATAAAATGAAAATGTTGTTCCTATACCAGTATTGTTTCTGTGTATTCGAAGGTACATCCTTTTTGTGACAACCCTCGTGAGCAAAATAATTATTAAATCTCAGGCGTAGATAGCAAGGTTTTTACCAGTATGTTCCTATACCAGTATTGTTTCTGTGTATTCGAAGGTACATCCTTTTTGTGACAACCCTCGTGAGCAAAATAATTATTAAATCTCAGGCGTAGATAGCAAGGTTTTTCCCTCCAGAAACTGGGGCTTTTTTCTTCCAGCAAAACAAGCAAATCGACCAGAGAATACACGTAATTTGCAGACACAAATACGGGTTAATTTAATCAATTACTGGTAACCCTAATATAATAAGTAAAATCGTCATCCTCCTCTAATGTCATTCAGTCCTTTTCCGGTTGGAAAAGAACTGAATTCGAGTCCTGTAGATGACGTGAGGTTAGGGCTCGTGGCCGATGGTGCAACTGCAGAAAAAAAAATAAATGAAATAAAATAAAATAATTATAAGAAAACCTGATTTTTACAATTTTACCAAATGATTACCTAAGTATGTAGGTTACACCTCAAAATAGTTTGTGACGCCTCAGGCCGACTAACTTGGCCACTTTGTGAAAAAGGTCCATAAAATTTCCTCACGTCATCGACGGGACTCGAACTCAGGTCTTTTCCACACGGTAGGGGAGGACAGCGAGTCTACCAACTGTGCTAACGACGAGATCGCGACTACACATACTGTCTTTTACTTTACGACAATTAATATGGTAACAGCCTAAGTAACTAAGGCTATGAGGTGTCACCATATTCTGCCTGTAATTTTCTGCATTCTTAGGATCGGTTGAGGTTTAGTTAAAGAAAAAACAGCATATCTGTTAAATTAAACCATGCAATTCTCACCACAGATCAAGGAACTCAACCATGCCAAAATAGTAATAATAATAATAATAATAATAGTAAAGTGATAAAATTCCATGTTTTGATGATCGGATACGAAGTCAAATGGTTTCCAGTGGTTTTCTGCAGACTGCTGGGACTTCCCCTCACTTGTAACCTCCTCTCCCATTATAGTAATTACAGTAGGAGCGAAAATGCCTAAGAACGCGACAGAGACGCCATCTAACAATTGCACTCTGACCGTCCAAAATCGATTAGGAGCACACCTGTTGATAACGACACATGTAGAGAGTATTATGCGTGATAAACCCGAATGTGTCCAAGCTAAGGAGGCGAGTCGCTTTCTTGGCTTCGACACGAGCGGGTTTATCACGCATATTCTGTTTGCTGGACAAAAAACAACTTTCGGGAGGAAAAAACCACGCTACCATCGCCTGAGACCAACTAAAGACATTTCATTAGCAATGAAATCTCTTTTTTATTATTATTCCTTTGACAGTCATTTACAGATGACTAAATCTATATAAACCTGATTACAGCCTTGCTTTTCCAACACTCTGCGTGGGTAGCATAGTGGTATCGTCACCATCCTTCCCACACCGGTTGAAAAAAGTTGTTGTTGTTGTTGTTGAAGGGTTTTAGGAGAGTCAGCAACTAATGCCATATTGTCTGTAAATTGCGTGTGTTCTGCGATCGATTTTCTGTTTTTCTGGTCGAAAAACCCGAGTTTCCAGGAGTAAAAGCCATGCTACCCTCACATGAGACCGACTAACCCAACCACGTTGGGTAAAAGGCCCATAAAAATTCCTCACGTTATCAATGGGACTCGAACTCGGGTTTTCTCCACCGGGTGTGAGGAGGACGATAATTCTACCAACAGTGCTACCCACGAAGGCAATATATGCCATTCCTGGCATGGATGGGAAATTGCACTTTTGGATAACCTAGCGCTAATTTTATATTCTTCATCCATATACATTTCATTTTCCTGCAACTGCTTTTTTCCACACTCTGGGCTATTAATTTATACCAGAGATGGAATGTCTATTCCTATCCTAATTCCATACCTAATTTCGCCTCCTGTTACCTAAATTGCTATAGCATTGCCTGTGACTACAACACACAAAACACGTTTATATATATATATATATATATAAAATTCTTATTCTTTAAAATTCAACCCCAATTTCACCCCAAACAGCAGCACCAGACGAGTATATTTATTTTCCAATTTGGATATTAGGATATCAGCAGCCCAGTAATCCTAATTGTACTAACATCTTCATCGATTTTGAAAACTGTTGCAAAGGACAACAACATTTCATTGGGTATTTTTATTATATTCACACAGCTGGAGAAATGTTTCTGCAAATTTAACTCTCCTATGTAGATCATCTTAAATGCTTGATGTGATATGATTTTCAAATATAAATATTTTATCCTGAACGTTTTAAAATTCTTCTTACTAAACTTTGGGATAATTTTAGTTCACTTAAAAGGAGAAAGTGGTCTAGAGACCGAGTGCAGTAATACATGTTTTATTATTATTTGTATTATTGCTCTTATATTATTTCTCCCTGATTGGGGGTTCCACCTCGTGACGGGTATTGCTACCAAGTACACAGGGTGGTTGTTGTTATGTCTGGTGGGTTATTATCATTATTATGTTCTTTGAGTATACCATGGTTCAAGCCCATGACTGCTAAATATGATTAACGTTTGTATCGATGGATTTGTAATCTCCACTGATATGTTGGTCGTGCCGGAGGTATGAACAAGTTCATATCAAAAGAATCTGAGAATCACACCAGGCTTTTGTGGTGATCTCATGGCTAGATTTTGGTGTTCGTAGGTCCTAGACACTTTTACTCCGAAATGTGCTAAAAAAAAGGGGGTAAAAAACTTTGACTGAGAATAACCTAAATTAATAACTCAAGTTTAAACTATAATAAATGATAAACCACCTCAATTGGCGCAGCGACCATTATTATTATCAGTTTATTAACTCAAGGTTCACCTCCCTGTACAACTAGTGGGCTAGGAGAATGTACAGAAATTTTGAAATATACTGCACGTTATACACGTTTATACAAATTTTCAGATCTTTGCAATATAATTATTGTATTGTAATAATTATTTAATAGGTATATACATTTACTTAATTGTATTCACTTTGAAATAACATAGATCTTAATAATTGAAGAGTTAAATACACAGGTTGACTTAAATACCTTTTCTTGAGCAACTAACATAACAGATTTATTTATTTTTCATTATATTATTGCATTTAATTGTTCATATCATACAAATTTCTGATAAAAACTGCTCAATTTTCACAGCAGTCCTGGTGATTTAGTCCAGATTTGGTCTATAATTTGGGTTCTGTATATTTTATTGACTTCAAACTTTACCGGATCAATGGAGAAGGTGTTGAAGTGTTCAATGGTGTTACATGGGAACATTCCTTTTAGGGAGTCCAAGTTTCATTGCTTCGTCCTAAGTGAGGGGATGGCTTCTATTTCTTCCTCTTGTTAGTGCGATGATGCTTCCAGGAGGTCATGCCTAAGTTGACCATCACTTCGATTCTTTTAGTTTCGAGAACAGTTCTCGAAACTAGAATTATAGAACTGTGCCTATGGTGCCTAATGGGAAATGCGGCTTGGGTGATCTATAATTGATGTTTATTTAGTACAGTAAGGTCGAAAACCCCAGGGGCTCACATCTGGTGAGTATGGGCTTGGCACACCCAGGGTCCTACGCTGGATATCATCATTCCTCTCTTTCTTGGTGATTCCCTTCTACTTCTCTCTCAGGGTAACTCGGAAATTTTTTTTTTTTTTTTTTTTGGCTGGTGCAGCATAAGCCTCAGGCTTCCTTGCATCATTAATAATAATAAACCACTGTATTAATTCATGCCATCTTCGTAGCAGTACGGTAGGTGTTTTTTACCAGTTGGCTAGGTAACAGCGCCGTCTATTCTCGACAGAAATATCCTTGCAAGCCATATATGTATTTAAAATGCGACATAATTAAAATTTTGCGTCTCATTAAAAATTAAAAAATTTAAATATTTAAAAATGTCTTTAAAATGAGACCCAGAACAAAATTATTATAGACTGCTGTTTCTGTAAATCGAAACTGTATCTCAGACTCTGGGGCTGAGATTTTTTGATTTCGTGGCAATTTTATTTCCATTTCGGTATTATCTTATGGTATTTTCTTAAGGATAAATTCATTAATAGATATATTTTTTATGCGCGTTTAATGCATCGAAAGGTGTTTACAGGCAATACGTGAGTTATTATCATTCATTATTACGTGTTAGAGTGACAAAATGTCTACTACAGCAACAGGCCTAAACAATAACAAGCTACAACATTATTTAAAAGGGATCCTTGCTAACCAAGTTAAACTTAAAAAACCAGAGGCTAAACAGAATTATAAAATCGTCTTCACTTTATTAAAGTATATCAAAGATCAAATGAAGAACGACAGATTGTTTAATACGCTTTTCAGAAGAACAGATGACACTGGCAGTTACTTCGAAGGCTTACGTGTTGCAGAAGCAACCGAATTTGACTTCAACTTCGTCTTCAAACTTCCTTTCAGAAGAGAAGATATTTTTAATATTACTGAAGTGGATGTGCCACCGTCGTATGCATTCTTAAAGCTGAATGCACCCATTACAGAAATGTTCCAAGAAAGATTTTTGCAGCACCGATACTGCGGTTTAGAAAACTTTTTCGATGAGAAAAATTATTTGCTGTGTACGAAAGTTTTAAGTTGGTTTCAAGGTCTGGTTGATAAAATCCATTGGAAAGCATTTGAAGACGTTGTGAATATTGTGAAGACCAGCAGTGGGCCAGCCAGAACATTATTAATAAAAACAGAAAAAGGCACTGAAATCAGTGTAGATTTAGTACCAGTTTTTGAGTTTTCTGGAGAGCGATTCTTGAAGAAAGTTGATCGAAGGAAAGATATCTTAAAAGATGAGGTAACAAAAACATGGATTTTGGTCCCCAAACCTCTCCTGAAGAATGAAACTGTTTATAGTCCTGCTAAAGAGGAAGACATTCCACGGTTGTGGAGACTGCACTGTCCTTTCGCAGAGAAATGCCTACTAAGGAAACAAATGGCACTGAAACCTGTCATCAAACTGGTAAAGCTTTTGAAAGAAAACGAACACTGGAAATGCATTCCTTCTTACTACGTGAAGACCGTTGCCTTTTGGCTGATTAAGGACCATCCTGAACCTGAGTTCTGGAGTGAACGAAATATGGCCAAATGTTTTTTGCTTATGCTGCAGAAACTTAAGGAGTGTGCAGCAGAACACCGATTGAGCCACTTCTTTTATCCTGACTTTAATATCATGTATAAAATGAAAAAGGAAGAGGCGCAAATGGTTCATAACCGCCTTAAGAATATACTGCTAAAAATAGAGGGTTCAGCTAAAAGTGTAAAGCTATTTTACAAGAAGTAGCGGTTTTAAATGACCTGCCAGAAACAAAATTCCAAGGGAACTTTTTTAATGAAATGCTAGGGAACTTATTTCGAAAAATAACTGTATGTAAAATGCCTACATTTTACCTGCCAATCTGCCTACATCCCTATACTTTTGTCCCTCTGCTATACTTTATGGGAGAAGGGATGTTTTTGTCATCTTATCGCATCTGAAGAAACTGTAACTATTGAAAACCAATCTGATAACTGCAGGGTAGTACACTGTACTATCAGCTCTTTTCGCAGAAATGAGATTCGCGAGTTCGGAATTTATGAACCTTCCCCCTGAACAAATATGAGTTTCATTTTCACACGGTTGTAACGTCATCTCTGTTGTTGATTCTACCCCAGATACCACTTTCTTTCAAAGAAATTAGATTGGCGAGTCTGGACAGTGCAAATCATCACCCTGAAAAAATAGAAGCTTTAGTATGGGTGTAACTCCTTCTCTGTTTTGGTCCCCAGCTTTCGGCCCTGAAGATTAGCCTCCCCCCACCAGATCGAGCACCAGCCTGACGGAAATGCATATGATAAGAGTCCTATATATGTGGGCAGAGGAAAAAGAAGGGGAGACAAGGAGCAGAGAGAGGAGACAATAGACGATAAGAGCAAGAACAGAGTAAATGGATGTCAGATGAACTAATGAGACATATGGCAGAGAATAAAAATACATGGGATACATATAAATTAACATGTGACACAGAAGCCTATGATAGATATAAGCTGGTTTGTAACCAAGTTACAAAGGAGGTTAGGCAGGTGAAGGCAGATTACGAGAAATCTTTGGCAATGAATGCGAAGAAAAACAGCAAAGAATTCTTTATTTATGTACACTCTAGAAGGAAGGGGATGAATCAGATTGGTCCACTTGATATCGATGGTTCAACTGTTCATGATCCTGCTCAGGTGGCTAACAAACTAAATGAATATTTTGCATCGACATTCACACATGAGGAGTTAATCAGAAAGGGGAATGCCTGAGGTGAAGTAAACTCTGGCAGTAAGCTAGATAATCTTGTAATAACTAAGAGTAAAGTGGAGGAGAAATTGTTGAAGATAAACACAAGAAAGGCACCTGGGGTGGATGGGATCTATCCAGTTATATTAAAGGAGGTAGCAAAGGAAGTAAGCAAACCATTAGCCATAATTACGAGAGCTTCCTTGGACTCAGGGGAGGTTCCCACGGACTAGAGATGTGCATATCCCCAATTCACAAAGGGGGATCGAAGGGTGACACGAGTAATTACAGACTAGTTAGTTTAACATCCCTTCCAGGAAAATCAATGGAGGCACTGGTTAAAGAAGCACTGCAGGATCATCTAGACAAGACTTCAGTTAATGTTCGGACACAACATGGTTTTGTTAAGGGTAAATCTTGCCTGACCAATTTTATTGGATACTATGATGCAGTCACAAAAGAACTGGATGCAGGGAATAACTTTAATTTTATATACTTCGATCATAGAAACGCTTTTGATACTGTTGCACATGGAAGATGCTGCACAAATTGGAGCAATGTGGCATTGGAGGAAAATTGCTGCTATGGATAAAGTGGTGGATGAGGGGGAGAAGACAGAGAGTGGTAATCAATGGACACTGCTCATCATGGACTAATGTTATTAGTGGAGTCCCTCGGGCTTCAGTGTTGGGACCATTATTGTTTTCTATTTAATTGATGATGGTATATCAAGCTTAATGTCCAAGTTTGCAGACGATACGAAGGTTGGCAGGGTTGTCAAGGACACTACTGACACTATGCTGCTGCAACAGGATCTGGAAAGGTTGAGCAGATGGGCCGAGAGATGGCAAACGAAGTTTAACATTGACAAATCTAAAGTATTACATATGGGAAACAGCAACCCCAGAGCAATGTATCAAATCTGTGGTACTACGCTGAGAGTGGTAGAGAATGAAAAGGAACTGGGGGTAATTGTGCAGGCAGATATGAAGTTCTCTGAGCAGTGCAGACGGGCTCCAAGAGTAGCTCATGGTGTCCTGTCAATGATATATAGGAATTTTTCTAGCAGGGATAAGGAGGTGATTATTCCCTTGTATAAGGCAATGGTCAGGCCACACCTGAGTACTGTATACAGGTCTAGAGGCCTCATTCAAGAAGAAAGTAGAGCTGCTGGAACGAGTACAGAGAAGGGCAGCAAGATTAGTGAATGGAACAAAGTGTTGCTCTTATGAAGAAAGGCTTAAGTTCTGCAAATTACAGTGTCTGGAGACTATGCATCGGCAAGGTGATCTGATAGAGGTTTATAAAGCCTTGAATGGTTCGAGCATGCTCAATGCTGATGGGATTCTTCCTCTTGCTCAAAATAATCACCTGAGAGGGCATAAATTCAAATTGAGGAAAGACAGATGTAGGATAGATGTGTGGAAATTTTCTTTAGCCAGCAGGTAGTTGGTTGGTGGAACAGACTTCCATCCCTTGTTGTGGAAGTTGATAGCCTAAATAAAGTTAAGGCTCAGCTGGACAGGTATTTCGAACGAACGGAGGGGTGAAGCGGAAGTGGTTTTTTTTTCATCATATGCCTCTACTAATGCTAATGCTAAAAGACTGAGAGCAGAGAAAGAAAACACCATCCTGAGTTTCCAACGGAATCCAAAGTTACCATAGTTCATAGCATTCCCCATATTGGTAAGTTATATTTTACTCTTACCCCCTTTTAGTACATAAGCATTCCTCCTCAGTCATATAATTGTTATTGTGATACCTTATTGTCAGTAAAGTAGAGTTTAGCCTACTAGTATTCTTAATGTCTTGATAATTATTGTTACAGTATATCATGATACATTGTTGGTAGATTTAACCTGACTAGTTTATTCATAATGTCGCCACACAAATTGTTACATACCTCTGTACTCACCGACATGTGGAAGACAGGCCAGAGATGAGAAAACCGTGGAAGAACCACATGAAGAACATATACATGTCAATAATTCACATCACTAACTAAGGGCAGATAAGTTGTCTTTCTATTGTTCATTTCAAGATGTTCTGTACTTATGTTTAGATCATATGTATATCGATTCATTATAATTCGATAATAAATTATGTTTTGTTTGAGTATCCCTGAAGTTGGCCTATTCTCTTACTACATGGCAACCATAACAGAAGTTATAGAATAAAGAACTATTATTGCAGCACTTCAGAATCTGACTATGACAGATAGGGTCTTGTAGGGAAAAACGCAATGCTGGTCAATGCTGCAGGCTCTATTCCCTATGTGGCAGAATAGATCTTTTAGGTCTCAAGGCCATTGTCCTATTATAAAAGCCACTAGGCAGTCATGTAAGTTCATTGTTGTTTTCGGGAACATTCTTCAATTAAGATTTTTCAGCATCCATGCCATCCCTGATACTTAAGCATATTGTACATCATGCAAAGCAATAAAGCCAGCCTGGTATAGATACTTCCCAATAAACCCTGAAGGAAACATCAATGTAACACTGGTGCCGTAATCAGGATTTTAAGCTGGGTTATTGCGGCATGAAAAGTCATTCTACACAAATGCCAGTTTGCAAATCGAATTTTGTGTACTGAAGAGCAAGTTACCAAAGAGCAAACCATTTCCCTACACAGTGGAATAGATCTTTTAGAGCTCGAGACCATTGTCCTATTAAAAAAGCCACTAGGCAGTCACGTAAGTTCATTGTTGTTTTCGGGAACATTCTTCAATTAAGATTTTTCAGCATCCATGCCATCCCTAAGACTTAAGCATATTGTACATCATGCAAAGGAATAAAGCCAGCCTGCCATAGATACGTCCAATAAACCCACGAAAGAGACATCAATGTAACACTGGTGCCGTGATCAGGATTTTAAGCTGGGTTTTTGCGGCATGAAAAGTCATTCTACACAAATGCCAGTTTGCAAATCGAATTTTGTGTACTGAAGAGCAAGTTACCAAAGAGCAAACCATTTCCCTACACAGTGGAATAGATCTTTTAGAGCTCGAGACCATTGTCCTATTAAAAAAGCCACTAGGCAGTCACGTAAGTTCATGGTTGTTTTCGGGAACATTCTTCAATTAAGATTTTTCAGCATCCAAACCATCCCTGATACTTAAGCATATTGTACATAATGCAAAGCGATGAAGCCAGCCTGGCATAGACACTTCCCAATAAACCCCAAAGGAAACATTACTGTAACACTGGTGCCGTGATCAGGATTTTAACCTGGGTTATTGCGGAATGAAAAGTCGTTCTACACAAATGCCAGTTTGAAAATCAAATTTTGTGTACTGAAGAGCAAGTTACCAAAGAGCACACCATTTCCCTACGCAGTGGAATAGAACTTTTAGAGCTCGAGTCCATTGTCCTATTAAAAAAGCCACTAGGCAGTCATGTAAGTTCTTTGTTGTTTTTGGGAACATTCTTCAATTAAAATTTTTCAACATCCAAACCATCCCTGATACTTAAGCATATTGTACATCATGCAAAGCAATAAAGCCAGCTTGGCATAGATACTTCCCAATAAACCCAGAAGGAAACATCAATGTAACATGTAACATGATTTGCGCTAATTGTGTATTAATGAACTACATTTTTAAGTGAATACCTGAGAAAACAAATTTGTAAAAACGGGTAATGAAAATACATATACTGTGTGTGCAAAATTATTTTGCTTCTTCTTATTACATACTGGAATAAACAAGCAATTGTTTTTATTTGTTATGATCTTGTAATTTTGAAAATAATGGGAAACATTTCCATTATTTGCATCACAAACTACTTTTCACTTTTTTCATGATAAATGGATATAACCACAGAACAAATTTCTTTCTGCTTTAAAATACATGGATGAATTGCAACATAATTTACTTATGTAATGATGATATTTATAATTAAAAACTGACTGAATTTGCATACGGTTATGGATGATCGTTTCTAATAAGAAACAGCTAGTCATTATTTCATATTCCTATTAATGATATTGAAAATTCGCAAGATTATTTAATGAAAAAACTTTCAAGCTTACAGACCAGTAAGGCTCCTGGAGTTGAAGGAATATACCCTATAATCTTAAGGGAGGCGGCAAGCGAGTGCATTGAACCATTGAGGCTAATTATGCAAGCATCTCTAGATTCTGGGGAGATTCCCTTGGATTGGAAAAGTGCAAATGTATCTCCCATACATAAGGGTGACTCTAAAAATGAAGTTGGAAATTATCGACCTGTCAGTCTGACTTCAGTAGTAGGGAAAATCATGGAGGTAATGATCAAGGGTGGAATTCAGGATCATTTGGATCGAATTGAAATTCTCAAGGATACTCAGCATGGTTTTGTAAAGGGAAAATCATGTTTAATAAATCTGGTTCACTATTTCGAAAGGGTCACTCACGAGCTGGATTTAGGGAATAATTTCGACATTGTTTATTTAGATTTCAGCAAAGCTTTTGACTCAGTCCCCATGAGCGGTTGCTTTATAAGCTGGAACAGGTTGGAATCACTGGGAAAATCCTTAGATGGATAGCAGGATGGCTTCGGGGCAGGAGGCAGAGGGTTGTGATAAATGGCTATTCCTCAGATTGGGTTGATGTAAGAAGTGGGGTTCCCCAAGGATCAGTATTAGGACCACTGTTGTGTTTAATTTTCATAAACGACATTGATGAAGGGATAGAGGGCGTGATGTCTAAATTTGCAGATGATGTTAAAATTGGTAGAGTAGTTAATGATCACTGTCAAGCTGAGCTTCTTCAGAGAGACCTAGATAGACTTCAGGAATGGTCAGAAAAATGGCAGCTATGCTTTAATCCAGCAAAGTGTAAGGTATTACACCTGGGAAACAGAAATCCCAAAATAACTTATTCACTTGGTGGAGTTCAACTAAACCCAGTACTGGAGGAAAGAGACTTGGGTGTTACGATACGGTCAGACATGAAATTCTCTGAGCATTGTAAACAGGTTGCAAGGAAGGCCCATGGTGTCCTATCGATTATCTATCGAACTTTTGCAAGTAGAGATAGGGACGTGATAATCCCATTATACAAGGCTTATGTTAGACCACACTTGGAATACTGTGTTCAAGTATGGAGACCGCACCTAAAGAAAGACATCGAGCTTCTTGAAAGGGTGCAAAGACGGGTAACTTGCCTGGTGAGATCGGCAAAAGGGCGTCCTTATGAAGAAAGACTTCGAATATGTGGGTTGCAGAGTTTGGAAACTAGACACCTTAGAGGAGATTTGATTGAGGTGTTTAAGGCTCTGAGAGGCATCAGTAAAATGAATGAGGACGGAATTTTCAAGATTATAAATGATGCTAGAACTAGGGGACATAAATTCAAGTTACGGTGGGGGGGGAAATGTTTAGATTGGACTGCAGGAAGTTTTATTTTAGCCAGCGAGTTATAAATTACTGGAATAAGTTGCCTTCACAGGTGGTAGAGGCCAACAGTTTGGGGAAATTCAAAGGTCATCTGGATAGTACTTTTGGGTAAGGGAAGCGCATAGGTTGATAGGTTTAATTTCCTTTTTTATTTATTAATTATTATTATTTATTTATTTTTTTTTTGTTTTTATCATTGTTTTGTTCGGATTTTTTTTTTTGGCTGGTGCAGCATAAGCCATAGGCTTTCTTGCACCATGCGGCCATTACTAATACTAATACTAATACTAAAAATTATCCATTATTTATCCCTACTTTTCTAAGACTCTGATATAGATGTATTTTGTATTTTCTCAAAACTCATTATAGTTTCCCCGTCTGAAGTTTAACAGTAACACCTATAAGACACATTGTCTTGAGATACTTATTCTTCAAAAACAAAATTAGGCAGATGTTCCTGAAGAACCACGTCAACATAATATCATTTACATACATATTTAAATATTTATATGTTTAAGATAAAGATTTTATTTTGTGCAATTCTGTTTTCGAAATTTTGAAGTGATTCTAATCTTTTAATATTCCTATTGGTAAAATTTATCCCAACCTCTTATCTACCCTCTGTGTCTGCAGTGCCTTTTTATAGCAACTGTATTTAGAAATTAGCATTTAGCATTAGCATTAGCATTAGTAGAGGCATTTGATGCAAGAAAGCAAGCTTATGCAGCATCAGCCAAAAAAAAAAAAAAAAAAAAAAAAAAAGTAACATAAATAAATAAAAATAACCACTTCCACTTCACCCCTCTGTTCGTTCGAAATACCTGTCCAGCTGAGCCTTAAACTTATTTAGGCTATCAACTTCCACGACAAGGGATGGAAGTCTGTTCCACCCACCAACCACCCGCTGGCTAAAGGCAAATTTCCGCACATCTATCCTACATCTGTCTTTCCTCAATTTGAATTTATGCCCTCTCAGGTGATTTTTCTGAGCTAGAGGAAGAATCCCATCAGCATTGAGCATGCTCAAACCATTCAAGGCTTTGTACACCTCTATCAGATCACCCCGCTGGTGCCTAGTTTCCAGACACTGTAATTTGCAAAACTTAAGCCTTTCTTCGTAAGAGAACCCCTTTGTCCCATTCACCAATCTAGTTGCCCTTCTCTGTACTCGTTCCAGCAGCTCTACATCCTTCCTGAAATGAGGCCTCCAGGCCTGTATACAGTACTCTAGGTGTGGCCTGACCATTGCCTTATACAAGGGAATAATCACCTCCTTATCCCTGCTAGAAAAATTCCTATATATCATTGACAATACACCATGAGCTACTCTTGCAGCTCGTCTGCACTGCTCAGAGAACTTCATATCTGCCTGCACCACCACCCCCAGGTCCCTTTCATTCTCTACCACTGTCAGTGTAGTACCACAGAGTTGATACGTTGCTCTGGGGTTGCTGTTTCCCATATGTAGTACTTTACATTTGTCAATGTTAAACTTCATTTGCCACCTCGAAGCCCATCTGCTCAACCTTTCCAAATCCTGTTGCAGCAGCATAGTGTCAGTAGTGTCCTTGACAACCCTGCCAACCTTCGTATCGTCTGCAAACTTGGACATTAAGCCTGATATACCATCATCAATATCATTTATAAATACAGAAAACAATAAAGGCCCCAATACTGAACCCTGAGGAACTCCACTAATAACATTAGTCCACGATGAGCAGTGTCCATTGATTACCACTCTCTGTCTTCTCCCCCTCAACCACCCCTTTATCCATAGCAGCAACTTGCCTCCAATGCCACACTGCTCAATTTGTGCAGCAGTCTTCCATGTGCAACAGTATCAAAAGCCTTTCTAAGATCCAAGTATATAATATCAAAGTTATTCCCTGCATCCAGTTCTTTTGTGACTGCATCATAGTATCCAATCAAATTGGTCAGGCAAGACTTCCCCTTAACAAAACCATGCTGTGTCCTAGCTATAACTGAAGTCTTGTCTAGATGATCCTGCAGTGCTTCTTTCACCAGTGCCTCCATTAATTTTCCGGGAACAGAAGTTAAACTCACAGGTCTATAATTACTTGTGTCAGCCTTTGATCCCCCTTTGTGAATTGGGGTCACATTTGCACATCTCCAGTCAATGGGTACCTCCCCTGAGTCCAAGGAAGCTCTCATAATTATGGCTAAGGGTTTGCTTACCTCCTTTGCTGCCTCCTTTAATATAACTGGATAGATCCCATCCACCCCAGGTGCCTTTCTTGTGTTTATCTTCAACAATTTCTCCTCCACTTTGCTCTCAGTTATTACAAGATTCTCTAGCTTACTGCTAGAGTTGAATACACCTCTGGCATTCCCCTCGCTGAATAACTCCTCATGTGTGAATGTCGATGCAAAATATTCATTTAGTTTGTTAGCTACCCGAGCAGGGTCATCAACAGTTGACCCATCGATCTCAAGTGGACCAATCTGATTCATCCCCTTCCTTCTAGAGTTTACATAAGTAAAGAACTCTTTGCTGTTTTTCTTCGCATCCCTTGCCAAGGATCTCTCGTAATCTGCCTTCGCCTGCCTAACCTCCTTTGTAACTTGGTTACAGTTCAACTTGTATCTATCATAGGCGTCCGTGTCACGTGTTAATTTGTATGTATCCCATGCATTTTTCTTCTCTGCCATATGCCTCATTAGTTCATCTGACAACCATTTAGGCCTAAACCTTGAACAATATTTCTTAGTTGGTATGTAAAGCCTAGTAGCTTCCACGATAAGTTCTATGAATGCTTCCCATTTTGAATTTGCTGTTGGCAATATCATCAGTTGATCCCACTGTATAGAATTTAAATACTGTCTCAGTCCATTGTAGTCGCCTTTACGAAAGCAATACCCCTTCCCTTTACCCCTAATGGTAGTTACCTCTTTGAGTAACTCCCACTTCAGCACACTGTGATCACTGCCACCAAGTGGTTCATTTATCTGCAGATTCTTAATGCATGAAGAATCACTACTGATAATCAAATCAAGAGTATTACTCCCTCTAGTTGCCTCCCGAACATGCTGATGTAGAAAACAATCATCCAATAAATCCACAAAAGCCTTGCTACTGTGTGAGTGACCAGCCCCCAAATTCCAGTCAATATCTGGGAAATTAAAATCCCCCATTATAAGACTCTCTGATTTACTGGCCCACTCTATTTCTCCGAACAGTTTCTTATTATACTCATCAGAGTCATTAGGCCTATAGCACACTCCTACTCTCAATTTTGATCTCCCAATGCTTATGTCACACCAAACTGACTCGACACTGCACTGTCCAGCGATGTCGACTGGCTTCACTTCCTTGGATTTTATGTGTTTTTTAACTAATAGCATAACCCCTCCTCCCTTCCTATCCTGTCTATCCTTTCTGTAGACATTGTACTCCCCAAATTCCAGTTCTGCATTTCTTATATCTGTGTGACACCACGTCTCTGAAATCCCCACAATATCTGCCTTTGATGTTTTGAGCAATACCTCAAATTCATCAAATTTATTTACTAAACTCCTAGCATTGGTGTACACACAAGTATACATGCAAATTAAACTGGAAATACCTGAATAAATTTCATTAATAAATACGATGAACAGTAAGAGCCCCCAACATTAAATCTTATGAGATCCCATCAGTGACATTTGATCACTGATATGATCAGATAAATGGCCACCAAGACAAATGGCTATTTACTATTCTGTTTCTTCTCTCACATATCTATGTATTTAATATTTCCAATAAGACCATATTATTGAATACATTAGTAGAAATGTATGAAAATCTTTGCGAAAAATCTAATTTTTAAGTTATGTAAAAATTATTCTTTATGATGTGGGGAATGTTTTCATGGTGTGGGAAATGTTTTCTTGGCACACGTTGGGTCCATTGATACCCATAGATTCACGTCTGAATGCCACATCGTACCTAAATATCGTTGCTGACCAAGTGCATCCGTTCATGTTGACAGTTTATCCTCAGCCAGATGGTTACTTCCAGCAGGATAATTCGCCAGTGCTCAAAGCCTGAATCACTATGGAATGGTTCCAGGAACATGACAATGACTTTTCTTTGCCGCAGTGACCCGCTAAGTCCACGGATCTCAATCCTATTGAACATCTTTGGGATGAGCTGGAAAGGGTTGTTCGCTGCAGGCGAATCTCAAGGAACTCATGACACACTCATGTCTGCATGGATGTGTCCATTCCTGCACAACGTTTTCAGCATCTTGTTCAATCCATGCCTAGACGAATTCAGGCTATTTTGAAGGATAAAGGAGGCTCAACATGCTACTAGGTAGGTGTACCTAATAAAGTGGCAGCACAGTGTATATGATGCATTATATTTTTTCCAACTTTTTAAGGACTCATAAGTCAAACTTACAGGTCTGTAGTTAACCACTTCATCCTAGGAATAATAACCTTTGTGTATAGAAGAAATATTTTCATATCTCCAAATCGCCGATCTGAAGAGTCTCACACTGAATCCCTAAACGCTTTCATAAATATATTTTTAGCAATGTTTGATTGCCTCTTTTAAATCTTCTTTTCATATAATTGAATACATAACATCAACTCTAGGTGCATTAGCATTAGCATCAGTATTAGCATTAGCATTAGTAGTGGCCAATGATGCAAGAAAGCAAACTTATTAATTAATTTATACACCATTACCACACCCAAAAAAAAATCCCTTCTCAATTCACCAATCATTCCATCAACTAGTTTAATGAATTCTTGCTTCAATTTATTAAAGTTATCAACTTCAACACCAGATGGAAGATTGTTCCTGCAATCAACCACACGCTGGCTAAAGGCAAACATCCGCAGAACTAGTCAATTTCAATTCATGCCCACTCATGTGTGTAGTCCGAGCAGGAGGAGGAATAGAGCTTTTTCAGTCCATTCAAAGCCTTAAACACCTCGATCAGTCACCTCGCAGATGCCTGGTCTCCAGACGCTGCAATTTACAGAATCGAAACCTTTCTTGGTAAGGGCATCCGTTTGCTCTCCTTACCAATCTCACTGCCCTTCTCTGTACTCCTTCCAGCAGCTCCATATACTGCCTAAAATGAAGCCACAACACCTGAATGCAGTACTCAAGATGTAGCCTGATCATTGCTTCCTTATCCTGCTTAGCAAATTCCTTGAATGTCATTGACAAAACCCCATGAGCTGTCCTGGCAACTTGCTTGCTCTGCTCAGAGAACTTCATATAACTGACTGCACAATTACCCCAAGGTGTTTTTTATTTTCCACTATCCTGAGTGTAGTACCACAAAGTTGGTACCATATATAGTGCTATGCCTTTGTCAATCTTAAATGTCAATTGCAATTTCTCAGCCCATTTGACCAACTTTTCTACTTCCTGTTTCAGTGCATACCGTCATTACCGTCATTAATCACCCTACCAATGGTTGTATCATATGAAAACTTGGACATTACGTCTGATAGGTCTTTATCAATGTCATTGATAAATATAGAAAATAAGGATGTAGTAGTAGTAGTAGTAGTAGTAGTAGTAGTAGTAGTAGTAGTAATCGTGGCATGCGATGCAAGAAAGCAAGCGTATGAGCTTATGTAGCATCAGCCAAAAAAATAAAAATAAATAAATCACACAACCATTCCCTCCAAATGTCTGTCCAGTTCCTCCTTAAATTTATTCAACCTATTAACTTCCAGAATGACAGATGGAAGTTTGTTGACAGCAATTAACCACCCGCTGGCTAAAGTCAAATTTCCGCACATCTATTCTACATCTATCTCTCCTCAATTTCAATTTATGCCTCCTTGGGTTCGTAGTTAGAACAAGTGGAAGAATCCCATCAGAATTTAGCGTGCTCAACCCATTCAAGGCTTTATACAACTCAATCAGATCACCGCACAGGTGCCTAGTCTCCAACCACTGCAATTTGCAGAACTTAAGCCTCTCTTGGTAAGAGGATCCCTTCATTCCCTTCACCAAGTAAAAATAACAGGTCTGTGATTACTAGTATCACCCTTTCATCCCCTTTGTAAATGAATTGGGGTACCCTCGACATATCCATTCAGCAGGGACATATCTTCGCCTGAGTCCAAGGATGCTCTGCTAATTATGGCTAAGGTTTTGTTTACTTCCTTTGCTGCATCCCTTAATACAATACGATAGATATCATCACCCCAGGTGGGTTTCTTATGTTTAACTTCAACAATTTCTCTTCCAATTTCCTCTCAGTTATTACAAAATCATGTCGCTCCCTGTTAGAGTTTGATGCACTTCTGGAATCCACTTCCCTAAATAATTCCTCATGTGTGAATGTAGATGCAAAATATATATACACCCCATGCACTTTTTTCTCCTGCCACAAGTCTCATTAATTATCCTGACATCTATTTTGGCTAAAACCTTTAACAATATTTCTTAGTTGGTATAAAAAGCCTAGTAGCCTTTATGATTAATTCCTTGAATGCTTCCCAGTTAGAATTTTTTGATGATAATATCATCAGTTGGTCCCACTGTATAAAATTTAAAACTGAGACTACTGTAGTCACCTTTACGAAAGAAAAATCCCTTCCTTTTACCCCTGATGGTAGTTATCTCTTTGAGTAAATCCGACATCAAAACACTGTGATCACTGCCACTTAGTGGTTCTTTTATCTGCAGATTCTTAATGCTGATAATCAGGTCAAGAGTATTAATTCTCTTGTTGCCTCTATAACATGCTGTTGTAGAAAACAGTCATCCAATAAAAAATTCTGGCTAGTGTGTAAGCGAATAACCCATAAGTTCCATTCAATATCTTGATTGTTATAATTTACTATTATATGTTCTGGTTTACTGGCCCACTCTATTCTTTTATATATAAAGGTTTTCATTGCACAATCACAGACATTAGGCCTATAACACACTCCTACTCTCATGTTTGCTTTCCCAGTGCTTACGTCATACCAAACTGACTCAACATTGCACTGGCTACCCATGTCAACTGGATGCACTGTTTTGGACTGATGATATTAACAGTAAGAGATCGGAGGACTTACTTAACAAGTACAGAACAAGTACAGGGCAACGTTGGCAAAACTTCGTGAGTTAGGATGGAATTTGAAAGTGTCTGTAATTCTGCCCAGACACAACAGGAGAGAGTGTATGTTGAGACCCTTTTCAATCAATTCGGCCATAAAGAGAATGTGCAATGCTCACGGGGTAGAATTTTCTAAGAGTGGTCTGTGCTTGTTACAGCAGAGACTGTTTTTAGAGGGATGGGTAACATTTGAATAGAATGGGTGCAAGAATATTTGCTGATACTATCGAGGCAGTGATAAGTGGGTCGAAAAATTCAAGATTGGAGAATACACAGAATCATCCTTTAACTAGCGTCGCAGCAGGAAGAGGTGAAAGTGATTCTTGCATTGCTACTATTGGTAATTCCAGCAGCCTGGAAAGCAAGCTGTCTTGAATTTCAAGCACTGCTTGGATTTCAAGCACTGCTGCATCATGAACAAAAGAATACAAGGGCTGTATTAGAGTAACTAAGAGTAAGAACACGTGAATGTATACAGTACTTGCATGTACACTAACGTTAGGAGTATTGTAAATAAATATAATGAATTTAATGTACAGATTAATTCATCGAATGCAGACCTTTTACAAATAGGAGTATCACTCAGTCATAATTAATGCTGAATTTGAATGTGGGGAGTACAATGTATACACGAAGAACAGACAGGACAGGAAAGGTGGAGAAGTTATGCTCTTAGTTAACAAGAATATTAGATCTAATGCAAAATTTCGCCAAAGTATCCAGTTGAATTGGGTAACGAGTGCGATGTTCAGTAAGTTTGGTGTGATAAAAACACTGAGAAAACAAAATTGAGAGTAGGAGTGTGTTAAGGCCTGATGACTGTGATAAGTATACCAAAGAGCTATACAGGGAAATAGAGCAGGTCAGCAAATCAGAATGTCGCATAATGGAGGAGTTTAACTTTCCAGATGTTGACTGGAAGTTATGGGTTAGTTGCTCCCAGACTAACAAGACTTTTGTAGATTTCTTTCATGACTGTTTTCTACAGCAGCATGTCACAGAGGCAACAAGTGGAACCAATACTCTTTATCTGGTTATCGGCAGAGATTCTTCATGGAAAAGAATCTGTAGGAAAAATATCCACTGAATGGCCGTGATCACAGTGTACAAATGTACAGTTAAATTAAAGACATAACTAGTGTCAAAGGTAAAGGGAAATAAAGGCTTTTGCTTTCGTAAGTGTGAATACAGAGGTAGTGATAATAGTAGTAGTGGCATGTGATGCAAGAAAGCAAGTTGCAGCAAGCTTATGCAGCATCAGAAAAATAAATAAAATAAATAAATAAAAAATACAAAACAATTCCCTCTAAATGTTTGTTCATTTCCTCCTTAAATTTATTTAACCTATCAACTTCTACAACGATGGAAGTTTATTCCAGCAATTAATCACCCGCTGGCTAAAGGCAAATTTCCACACATCTATTCTACATCTGTCTTTCTTTAATTTGAATTTGTGCCTCCTTAGGTTTGTAATTTTTTACAAACATAATTTGTAAAAACAAACAAACAAAAAAAACATAATTTGTTTTTTTTGGCTGATGCTGCATAAGCTTGCTTTCTTGCATCAAATGCCTCTACTAATGCTAATGCTAATGCTAATGTAATCTGAACAAGTGGGAGAATCCCATCTGAATTCAGCGTGCTCTACACATCCAAGAGTTTAAACACCTCAATCAGATCACCTTGGAGGTGCCTCCTCTCCAGTCGCTGCTATTTGCAGAATTTAAGCCTCTCTTGGTAAGAGGATCCCTTCATTCCCCCTCACCAATCTTGTTCCCTTCTCTGTGCATGCTCAAGCAAATCTACATCCTTCCTAAAATGAGGCCTCCAGACCTGTACTCAAGGAGCGACCTGACCATTGCCTTATATCGAGAGACAATCACCTCCTTTACCCTGCTAGCAAAATTCCTATATATCATTGACAAAACCCCCATGACCTGCCCTGGCAGCCTGTCTGCATTGCTCAGAAAACTTCATATCTGACTGCACAATTACTCCCATGTCTTTTTCATATTCTGCCACCTTAAGTGTAGTACCACACAGTTGGTCCGTTCCTCTGGGGTTACTTCTACCCATATGAAGTACTTTGCATTTGTCAATGTTAAACTTCAGTTGCCACTTCTCAGCCCATCTACCCAAATTTTCTAGATCCTGTTGCAGTAACCGACTGCCATTACTGTTATTAACAACCCTGCCAACTTTGTATCCTCTGCAAACTTCGATACTGAGCCTGATATACCTTCATCAATATCATTGATAAATATACAAAACCACAGAGGACCCAACACCAAACCCTGTGGGACTACACTAATAACATTAGTCCACGAAGAGGAGCACCCATTAATTACCACCCTCTGTCTTCTCCCACTCAATCATCCTTTTATCCATTGTAGCAACTTACCCTTAATACCATTCTGCTCCAATTTGTACAATAGTCTTCTATGCGCAACAGTGTCAAAAGCTTTCCTGAAATCCAAATATATGATATCAAAATTATTTTTTGCATCCAGTTCCTTTGTAACCACATCATAATATCCTATCAAATTTGTCAGACAAGACTTTCCCTTAACAAACCCATGCTGTGTCTGAATTATGCTGCAGTCTTGTCTAGATGATCCTGCAAAGCATCTTTAACCAGTGACTCCATTATTTTACCAGGAACAGAAGTTAAACTAACTGGTCTGTAATTACTCGTGTCACCCTTCGTTCCCCCTTTGTGAATTGGGGATACATTTGCACATCTCCAGTCAGTGGGAACCTCCCCTGAGTCCATGGATGTTCTCATGGCTAAGGGTTTGCTTAGTTGCTTTGCTGCCTCCTTTAATATAACTGGATAGATCCCATCCACCCCAGGTACTTTTCTTATGTTTAACTTCAACAATTTCTCCTCCACTTTGTTCTCAGTTATTACAAAATCATTCACTAGCCTTCTGACAGTTTTTAAATTGTGTGCAGTGAGACCAAGTGATGATGTTAGCAACAGTAATTCTAAAGGTAAAGTATTCAGGGAAGTAATCAAAGATGCTACAAGGCTTTTCACACCAACAAAGAAATATTGTTCAAGGCTAAACCTAAACGGATTTAAGATGAACAATTGAGACAAGTGGCATAAAAGAAAAGTGCTTGGGAAGCATATAAATTGTCAGGTTATACAGAAGCCTATGGTAGATAAATTAGTTTAGGTAGATAAATAAAGTAGTACTCCAGGCCCATTTGTCACTATAAATTAGTTTGTAATAAAGTCACAAAGGAGGTACACAATCTGGGGGAAAATTATGAGTAGGGTCTGAGAAAGTGTTATACTGGAGTTTACTTACTCTTGTCGTTCGGGCTTCTCTGGACAACTTCTGTATGGCGGGACGCTTTTCCTTTCTTGGGCACTTGTTCGCGATCGTAATCCTAGTATAATCATGTGACTGTCTAGTGGTTTTTTTTATTAGGACAATGGTCTTGGCCCTCAATAACCCTACCCGACGAAATGGAATCGCAGCTTTTGACGAGGTGTTGTGTTAATACTACAAAACTAAATGGATCATTGCAACATACATAAAAGAATTATCATATATGTAAAGTTGACAAGAGTACTTAAGTTATGTCTATAATTTATATATATATATATATGTTTTTTTTTTAATATTGTAGACCTTAGCAGTATCCTTACACAAAAATGAATGCAATTATTATATCTTCTGTCTCCATGCCTTTCTCGTTATGTTTGGCCTTGTCTTCCTTGGCTGTTAATGCATGGCCTGGTGGTAAACCACTTCCACTATTTAGTTCTGAGGAAGAATTTTTCTCGCCTTTACTAGACCGGTGAATTCCATCCATTGGGTGCAAAAGTTCGCTGTGCGGACTGCACAGTGGTCTGCCGGGTGGTTCCAGGGACAACAAAAGGGATTGTCTCTTGCATCAGGCAGGAATTCTGGATCGGGACAGGAGAAGACTTTAGCATCCACCACAGTCCGGAAGGGAAGGGTCTTTTCCAGACTTCGTGCCTTTCTTTCCCTATGGTTATGACTGTTTGGTGTGGCTTCGTAAGAAGGCTTAACTATGATCCAAGACGCCGAGATGCAAATGCCCCTGCCTTTGGGGTTGATGCAATATACCGATGGTCCCAACTTACTAGGGCAATCTCCTCTACCTTGAGCGCACTTTCTTGGTTCCTGGCAAAGAGAAAATCAATGATGATCCACCTCGAGAAAGGAGGAAGTGATCTGAGGGGGCATGTTGTTGTTGACCTGGGAAGGGCAGGTGTGCTCCAGGTCAGGTGGAAAAGGCGTTCCACCATCCCAAGTCGACGTTTAGAAACCTGCACCTCGCTGGTTTGAGTTTCCAGGGCTGCTTTGAGTTTCCCCCTCGTGGGTTGAGTCCGCCTTACTTCTTTTTGTTTCTGCTCTTGCTGGGAAAGCTGCTGCGGGGTTAGAATCAGCTCAGCTAAGGAGGACTCCTGACAAGGACTTATGGGTTGATTAGGCGCTGGGATCTCCACTTCTGTGGGGGTCGCTCTTTGTATCCCACATAAAGGTGCTAGGAGGAAGGTCAGCATTCTAGCGATGAGGCATAGTACAGACTTGTGAAACACCACCATCGCGACTACGAGCAGGGGGGTGGATAAACAAAACTAGTTAGTGAAGAAAATACTTTTATTCATGCTTTCCTTCCATTCCTCTCTTCCATACTAAAGATTTGCTCCACCTATACATCCTTTCCTCCTTATACTTTCGAATCCCGGGTGAGGGGGTATTTGGTGCCATACACACTCCACATTTACACCTTTCATTCATTCTTCCTATCCTCACTCACAACCTCAAATGTCACTTTCTTGATTTCCTTACATACCTTTCCGAAAACGAATCACTCAATTCATTTGCAAAACAAAACATGCCATGCATGGGAAAAAGATAACAAGATTCCCTCCAAAAAAAAAATTAAATAATTTTATCTCTTATTTTTAAATAGCCCTTGATTCTAGTAATTAGCACAATGTTTTATTTATCAGCAATCTGGATTTTTGAAGGCACGATCACGAATACGATACTTCAGCAGTCTGGATTTTTGAAGGCACGATCACGAATACGATACTTCAGCAGTCTTGTTTCTGTTTTTTTTTATAATCATTATTACCTAAGTGTTTGTTCTATGTTGACCTTCTTACATTAATGCAATATCACTCACTATGCTACTTTCATACATGATGAAGTTCTCATTAGTAGGTAAACTTTATTCAAAAAGAAATTATTCTGATTAAAATTGTTTTAAGGATCTCTTTCCACATTGACCCTTTATATATATATATATATATATATATATATATATATATATATATATATATATATATATATAGATAGATAGATAGATAGTACAAGAAGATGGGTCCCAAGTCTAGATCTTGAAGTTCAGAAGTTACTTCCTATTCACTTAATCTTTTCTTCAGGAAAACGATAAAACAATTAGTAACTGGGTGGAACCAGCCGTCCCAGGACAATTGCTTCACCTCGTTACCAAAAGAAAAAAGACCAAATATGATTTTTTTCCCATTCCGAATCCATTTTCTTGAACTTAAATTTTTGCTATGCAATGAGGGAGAGGAAACAAAAAAGAAACTAGTGGGTGTACTCATGAAGCCCTAGCCCCATCTGTATCCTTCCTCTCTGCATTATTTTATAAACTCCAGATATATTTGTGTGAGGAAAGTATTTGCTTTAATAGTATTAGCTCAATGGTTATATTTGATTTAGAATTCTGACACTTGTTAACCTGCACTTGTTTAGCCAACCATTTATCCAACTGCTGATAAAACATACTGCCAGAATCTAACAAAACAGCTGACCGGGCTAGCCGGGTGGATAAAGTGCCTGCCTGGCAACCCAAAGGTCGCGGGTTCGAATCCTGCCTCAGGCTTGGATCAAAGTACTGCAAAAACCTTGGGAGGTGCATTATGGCCACAGAAGCCGATGCGCCAACAATTACCCACTCTAACAAAACTGATCAATTTCTTCATCTCTGTGGTCACGTTCTTTGATCCTTTGCTTACCATAACTTCACTTATCCCCTCTTTCTCTTAAAATAACACGAGAGTTTTCTCTTTTTTTTTCTTTTTTTGTGCGGAAAGTGGTAGTACCTGGTAATAAAAAAAAACTTTTTCTCGATGATCCTATCAATCTTATGCAGTAATGCAAATTAAATTCCCAATCATTCCTCATTCTCTCCTCCGGAAAGAGACTCATGCTTGCTCTTCACATCTGCTCCTCTAGTTTTCAATGTTCTTTGTCCCTTTCATCTCATGCATCATTATGAAGGGGATATGTATAAATGTGTATATCTCTCAAATCAAAAGGGGATATGTATAAATGTGTATATCTTCAAATCTGTATCAGGTATCCATAATCGAAAAAAGAAAGGGAGAGATATCCCCCTTTCTTTTTTCGATTATGCATACCTGATACAGATTTGAAATCGGGCCTTCTGCGAATATGCTTTTCTCGCCAGAGCGGTAATTTTGACAGTAACTGTAATTATAGCTTGTTTCTCTTTGCACCTAATACACTCCAATATCCCCACTTTAGTCTCTGCAGGCATCTGTCAGAATACCTGCCAGATCAAAGCCACTGCTAGTGCTTGGTTGGGTGTATCTCTCAGCAAGTGGTCGACCCATCATCCACTGAATCGCTCTTTCTATCCTATCTGGTGGCTCGCCTTGGCATGTGTCTGCTTGGGTGTTGTTACTCTAATCTGGGGTGACACCTCCTTCTGCTTCAGCTACATTGCTGGGAATATCGACCAATGTTTCTGCTCTTCCCACTGAAGCTGTCTCTGGCACTGGTTCCTCAACTTGTGGCTGGGGCACCACAATTACTTCTGGTGGGGCATGAGTTATGCGGTTGCGACTGCGTAAATTATATCCGTGGGTTTGAGTAGGTGCTTGCACAGCTCTCTCAGGTCTTACTGACTGCTCTATCCTTGGTTGGCCCTCCTGATTTCATGGTGGGAGGGATGACAACAGGATTGATACGGGTAAGCTTGTCGACCTGGTTATTATTGGTCGGGGAATTATAGGTGGGATTAAATCACAATCCTCCACTAAAGGCTCATCAAAGATCCATGTCTCTTTGGGCACTGAAGCGGTGCTTGTTTGGTCTGGTAATTCACTACATTCTAATTCCTCTGACTCCTCTATTCTCAGTTCCGGGAACACTTTCCTATCAATTACTTTTGTCAATCTGTCCACATGTACAATTTATCTTGGGTTATACAGGTGCTGTATTTCATAATTCACTAACGACGGCTGACTGATCACGTGGTAGGGACCTGTGCTCAAATGAGCCAATTTCTTTGTAGTACCTACTTTTATCTTGGGGGTAAAAAGATAAACGAGGCTTCCTACACGGATATTCTTGTCCACTGCAACTGATGCTCTGCGATCCTCTTGCCTCTGCACTGCCTCTTCCAGGTGCTGGGAGACAATTTCATAGGATCTGCGAAGACGTTCACACAACAGTTCTGAATAATTTTCCAAAGATGCAGATAAGTGTCTCTCTTTGGAATGCCATAAGTCAGAAGGCAACATCAAATCTCTGCCATACATTAAAAAGTTGGGCGATTCCTGTGTGGAACTATGAGTTTCTGCATGGTATACAGCGATTGCTAGTGGTGCCATGACATCCCAGTCAGATTGAGACTCATTTACTACATGAGACAAAATGTTTGCCAAGGTGCGGTTCAAATGTTCAACCTTCGCATTGCATTGTGGGTGAAACGGAGACGTGTGAAGTTGATAAATATTTAGTTTCTCACACGCTTGTCACAACAGCGAAAACATGAAGTTAGTGCCCTGATATGTTAGGATGTATTTAGGAATCCCATGTCTCGAGATCACATTGTTTATGAAAGCTGTGGCTACTTCATCAACCTTCTGAGTATGAAGTGGAATCACTTCCGCATAATGGGTGAAATTATCTACTGCTATCAGTAGATATTTGTGTCCTTTTAAAGTCATTGGAAGGGGTCCTAAAATGTCGAGGGACACTCGAACCCAAGGTGAGTTCTCAACAGGGACTCTCATCAGGGCTGTTTTAGCCTTAGGGTTATATCCTCTATGCTCCATACAAGATGGATAAGACTCTATATAATTCTTGACATCGTTATAAAGGCCTAACCAAAGAAATGTTTTTTGACTTTCTCTAACGTCTTGTGTAATGCCAAATGTCCGCTTAGAGCATTATCATGACAAGATTTCAACACTTCTGCCTTCAAGCTGGCTGGAACTACTAACTGTTCACAGGGCTCTGAATGTGTGGCTCCAGGGTCAGGTAGAGTGTAGTGATACAGTATTCCGTCCTCACTCAGATAGAAAGAATCTGGGATTTTAGAGGTTGCTTGGAGTTCTCCTTCTAATTGTTCAATTAATCCCTGCAGATTTGGGTCTTCTCTTTGGAGATTTTTAATCAAAGTTCTGGTTTGTTGTTGCAGCATGACCAGTGACTCAATGGTAGGATTTGCCAATATTGGAGCAACTAATTCAGCAGTTTTAGATTTCTTAGGCCCTTTTTGTCTTTCATCTTCTTCCAACACCGGCCTCGAAAGGAAATCTGCATGTGAATGAACTCAACCCAGTCTGTATATGATTTTAAAATTGTATTCTTGTAGTCATACTCCAGCAGGCTAACTAGGTGATGGGTTCTTTAGGTGAAGAAGATAGCTCAGTGGTTGGTGGTCTGTTATCAGTGTGAAGCTGGAGGCGATTAGAAATGGTCTGAACTGTGATACTGCAAAGACTAATGCCAAAGCTTCCTTTTCTGTGGTACTATACATAGTCTCCACTTTCTTTAGTAGTCTGGTGGCATAAGCGATTGGCTGTCTTTGATTTTCATCTACTTGTTGCTCTAGCATGGCCGAGATTGCATAATTAGATGCATCAAAAGACAAAAAAAATGGTTTAGAAAGGTCTGCGTAAATTAATAGCGGTTGAGTGGTCAAAGCAACCTTCAGCTTGTCGAAAGCCTCTTGGGCGGTACTGTTCCAGGAGAAGGGGGTGTTCTTTTTTGTAAGTTGTGTCAGTGGCCTGGATACTTCTGCGTACTCTGGGACAAACCTTCTATAAAATCTTGCCATCCCAAGAAATGATCATACATGTTTCACATTTCTTGGAAAATGACACTCTCGAATGGCAGACACATTTCCTGGGTCTGGATGGACACCGGTTTTGTTGATGAGGTGACCTAAATATTTTAATTCCTGTTTCAGGAACTCACACTTCTTCGGCTTCAGTTTCAGATCGTACTGTCTCAGGCATTGCAAGACTTTCTCAAGTCTCGAGAGGTGTGAAGGCCAATCTCTCGTTGCAATGATTATATCGTCTAAATAGGCGAATATCGAAACCTGTTTTAAATTTTGCAACACTAGCGCCATTGCTCTCACGTTTATATTAAAGAACACCCGGTGTTTATATTAATGAACACCGGGCGTTCTTTAATATAAACGGCATGCATTTGTACTGGAGCAATGATTCCCCTGTAGTAAAAGCCGTTTTGTGGCGGTCCGCAGGATGCACTTCAATCTGGTGGAATCCGGTTTGTAAGTCCAAAGAGCTGAAGTAGCACACACCTCCAGAAGGTCAAGTATCTCGCTCATGCAAGGGATAGGGTAACTGTCCAAGATCGATTTCATGTTAAGTTTCCTGAAGTCAATACATAATCTGTACGCCCCATCTCGTTTCTTCACTAGAACAATGGGCACGGTGTATGGGGAGCAGCTGGGTTCAATGATGTCTGAATCTAGGCGTTCTTGGACCTGGTTGCGAATCTCATTCTTTAATAAAAAGGGGGTTCTGTAGGCATTTTGTCTAATGGGAATATTGTCAGTCAATTTAATTCTGTGCTCGATAACTTGAGTTGCCTAGTTGGGCTGGTGATTTGGCAAACATCCTGGTATTTGAGTAATAGGTCTGATAATTGGCATCTTTGATCAGCAGTCAGATGATTAATCAGATGATTAACAATTGTTGTCAAAGTCCTCTATGGTCACAGGAGAAGCCTCCCTACTGCATTTTCCATGGCCTTTAGGGTTAACTGACTGTGGATTAAGGTGCTAAGGCTCGCAATACCCATGCCTTTTGGAAGATGCAGAGGCTCCGCTGTTAAATTTGCAATGAGCACAGATACTTTCCCACTTTCGTCCACCTGGTCTATTGAGTATGTCACCACTAAATCATCCCGGCTTAAGTTTGAATTTGGCCCTGCTAATACTAGTTGTTTGGTGGGAACAGCAAGCTGATCACAATATACTGTTACTACCCGTTCTGTGCTTGCTGGAAGCACATGTTTACATGTAAGCTTAGCAACTGTGGGTGTGGGATCCACAAATTGTTGCCGAATATCCTCTTCCCTTAGGCAAATCCCTAATGGAACTGATTGTTTGATCCTCTTACCTAAGTCTAGGCTGAATGAAAATTTTATTAATATATTCAGACCCAAAATTATGTCATATTTGCCCTTAAAATTTTCTGAAGTTACTAAAACGTTCTCCCTAAAAGTTGCATTATCTAATTTAATATTAGCAGTTACTGTAGTATGTATAGGTACAGTATTTCCTGAAACTCCAGTAACAGTTAATTCTGGAGGTCCAGAATCTAATGATTTATCATTTTTAATTTTATTAAATAAATCTGCACTCATTAAAGTGCCACTAGCTCCAGTATCCAACAGAAATCTGGCTTCAATTTTTGTACAGATCGCAATACCACAGGTAATTTAGTATTATCCTCCAGAATGTAAATGCCATGTTGCATTTTGATGTTCCTGACTTCTGGCCTACTAACTTTGCTAAGATTAGAGGGGGACAAAAGAATTTTATTACATCGTGGATCCTTTCTACTACGTTTAAAACCCCTTTTTAGTCATAAATTTCTATCTCTATCTCGCCTGTAGCTTCCAGTATTTGTATAATTATTTTGTCTGCCCTGAAATGTTTTGGCCGAGTTTGCCCCTGAATATACTCATTCCTGTATGTTCCTCTCCTTATCCTAGAATAAGAGTTTATATTACCCCTATTATGATCATCATAATACATTCTATTGGTGACTTGATCCCGATTTTCATTAAAATTACAATATTGATTGTTAGCATAGGACGTCCTAATTTTTGGGGATGCAGAGTACACATCCGTTTTGTAATTCGTGCACGGGCGGCTGGGGGGAAGCTGAGAGGGTTGATGGCAGCTCGGGCGGCCACTGAAAAAGCGTCTTTCCCTTCATTCTCGATTGTTTACGGTATTTCTGGCTGCCTGCTGCCGGTCATAGTATGACAAAATTACGCGTCTTTCTGGGCGGTCAATGACCTGTGGTCTGAAGGTCACATTGGCGTCGGGATACGAATCTAATGTGCTGTCCGACTGGAGGTATGTGGCGCCTAGTGCTGCCTGACTGCGGGGAGGGGGAAAGTTCCCCTCGTTCATGGTTTGCATCTGCTGACTCAGGGCAGCTACCTGTGTCTCTAAATTGTTGATTGTTGTGTGATAACGAGCTTAACGATTATTGTAAGTCCCGTATTTGATTTTGAATGGGTTCAAGAATGTGTTTGGAATTGTATTCCTGTCGCTCCCATTCCTTCTCATCCCTTACTTGGCTATTAATAACGTGTAAGGGAACAGTTTTTGTTTGAAAAAGCTGGTCATTAATTTCCTCCCTCTTTGATATCTCTATTGCTTGTGAAAAAGTTAAAGGATTGTGTGTGAGTACCATCTTTCCAATTTTTCCAGTTATGCCCCTAAGGAATTGGGCCAGCATTGCCTGGTCCAGGTTGTTAAATACTTCTGGTGTCTCTCCCTGAATTTTAAAAGCTGCCCTGGCCAGATTTTTCACCTGCGCGCTATAACTCGCAATGGATTCTGAAGATTCTTGCACAGCACTGGTGAACTGCTGAAGGGATGTGATAATTGGTTCCCTTTTTTCGAACTGAGCCAAAAAGGCATTCTTAAATCTGTTGTAATTCTTTTCCCTGTGTAATTCAAAGGATTGGGCTAAAAAGTCCGCCGCCAAAGACCGAAATTTTGATTTCGAGACCGCGATGAGTTCTCTGTCCCCCCAGAGTGTTAATTCTCCGACACTTTCCAAAGTTTCGAAAAACAATTGGACTGAAGGACCTTCATCGTTTTTGGCACAAGACCTAAATATCCCGCGATATTCGCCGAATGCATCCTGTCTGGTTCTGGGGTGGGTTGTGGCTGTTGTGTTTGAAATAGGGGGGATGATGTTCCTGTTGTTTGAGGAATCTGATCCTCCATTTTTAATTTTCTAGGAATTCGGGTAAGACTAAGGTGATTTTCTTTTTATTATTTTTTTTAATTAGTTAAGAAAATTGGGAAATTTTATTGCTAATTTGGGGCCCTATTTTCCAAAATGATGTGACTTACCTGTTGCTGAAACAAAATTATGATGTTAATAACCAACTTATTTAAAACAAGAATGTATTATAACATGTGGTCATTTGTTTATTAAATTTAATCATAAGAATAGCAATAATTTACTAATTAGTGTGGATGTCCTGTATCGTTGAAAAGGAGTAATGCTTCCTACCTATTCTCTCAATGCGCGAGATCAACAATCTTACTGCTTACCAGTAATCCCTTTAGATTCTTTCTCTTTTCTCGGTTGTTTTTTTTTTTCTTTTTGCGACTTCTTCTTCAGTGTAGACAGTTTTTCATCCCGCAAAATATTTAATCCTGGTCACATTGGCAACCAGTGTTATACTGGAGTTTACTTGCTCTTGGGCGCATTATGGCCTTAGCTGCCAATGCGCCATTAAAAATCAAACCAAACTTACTCTTGTCATTCGGGCTTCTCTGGACAACACATCTGTATGGCAGAAACTATTCCTTCCTTGGGCACTTGTTTCCGATCATAATCCCAGTATAATCGTGTGACTGTCTAGTGGTTTTTTTTATTAGGACAATGGTCTCGGCCCTCAATAATCCTACCCGACGAAAGGGAATAGGAATTGTAACTTTTGACCAGGCGTTATGTTAGTACTACAAAACCTTTCCAGTTATAGTCAGGAGTTGAGTACCACAATATAAGTTCTTTTATTCTGATCCGTTATCTACTGATCATCGTATGAATGGAGAACAGGTCTGAGGCAGATGTTTAAACAAAACATAGTTTAATACAACCTATTACAGCAATAGTACATATATATTGTAACTACAGCTCTACTGGCCGTGACAGGCA
This sequence comes from Mastigoproctus giganteus, assembly GCF_048544385.1. Lineage (NCBI taxonomy): Eukaryota > Metazoa > Arthropoda > Arachnida > Uropygi > Thelyphonidae > Mastigoproctus > Mastigoproctus giganteus. Next base: position 104,763,055 of record NC_143588.1, read on the forward strand.
AATAATAAATCATTTAGTTACAACAATATCAACTGACTTTATGGAAGTAGTTAAGGGTTTTTAACATTATTGATACTTTCGTAATTAATGGGCTCTTCGTATAGGTATTCTTCGTGTGGATAACTCATCTCAGGCACGAACTGGCATGTGACACACTGCTTACATTCATTGTCAGTGGAACATATTGGGTGTCAATACTAAGTGGTGCGCTATTTATAATAGCAGCATTAGGATATTCTATAACTTAACTGTACTAACATAATTAATCATTTTACTGAGGAGTAAGGGTTATGTATAGCTGCAGGAAGACATTATAACTTATCGAAGTGAAGACGATTCCTTTGGCCAAGTGCAGGGCTCGAGGTTGAAGATTCCATACTACTCAGCTTCTCTTCGTTCTCCTACTCTTTTCACTATTTCAGACCAACTGTGCTCTCTGCTATTACAACTGCTCTCTCCTATTGCAACTGCTCTCCGCTACTGCAACTGCCCTCTACTACCACAACTGCCCTCTCTCATGTCCCCAAGTATATCCTCCTTATCGCGTGAACTTTCGCCTCCTCGCCAGAGTTTGGTCGAGGGTGAGGCACTTTTTCTCATGCAGTGGACATCAGACACGCTGAACAGTGGACATCAGGCACACTGCCAGAGAGAGCGAAGCTCATATTTTTCCTGGACTAGTGAACTCAACTTGTCCGTAGCGACTGCTTATCTAGAGTTAAGGCAATAGTGAACAGGGGAATTTGGTGCCATAACAGGATAATATCCAAACATGTGAAATTTCGAACCTACCGACTTTTGGACTCTAATCGTTATTACGACTGGTAGTCAAGTTTGTCCTGTGAGTTACTAGATATGTTTTCACTGGAATAACCGAAAACAACTCTTTAGCAAAAGGGGCACAGAAAAATGGGGGAGGTAGAAAGAAATATGGGAATGTCTGCAAATTAATAAGAAAAATTTAGGCATTTTACAAAATAAACAAAGACTTCTATGCTTATATTAACAACAGAAGGAAGGGATTGAATAACATTGTGCCACTTGGTGTCTATGGGTTAACTGGTGATGACCCTGCTCAGGTTGCAGACAATGAATAGGCCTTTTGCAGCTACATTCATACATGAGGAATTCTTTAGCGAAGTGAAGGTCAGAAGTTTATCCAGCTCTAATGAGGAGCTAAACCACTTTATGATAATTAAAAAGAAAGTGGAGGAGAAATTGTTGACGATGTACATAAAAAAGCATTTAGAGTGGATGGTATCTATCCAATTATATTAAGGGAGACAGCAAAGGAGGTAAGCACACCCTTAGCCATAATTATGGAAGCATCCTTGACTTCAGAGGAGGTTCTTTATGGAATGGAGATCCCCAATTCATAAAGGGGGATCAAAAGGCAACATGAGTAATTACAGATCTGTTAGCTTAACGTCTGTTCCGAGAAAACAACTGAAACACTAGTTAAAGAAATAATTCAGGAACAATTGGACAGGCATGCAATTACAGCATGGATTTGTCAAGGGGTTGTCTTATCTTACCAATCTGATAAGTTACAATAATGCAGTTGACCAAGGACCTGGTTGCAAAAAATAATTTTGACATCATACACTTGTGTTTCAGGAAGCCTTTTCATACTGTTGCACATAAAATACTGCTGTTCTTGTTGTAGTTCTTGTAGTAGGGTTTTTAGGAGCATAAACAACAAAGGCCATATTGCTCAGTATATGCTGTCTGTAAATTGTGTGTATTCTGTGATCGATTTTCTGTTTGCTGAAATAAAAACTGGTGTTTTTATAAGAAGAGACCACACTACACTCGCTGAGACCGAGTAACTCAACCACGTCGTTAAAAAGGCCCATGAAATTTCCTCATATCATCGACTGGACTTCAATTCAAGTCTTCTCCGCCTGATGTGGGTAGGACGACAATTCTACAAACTTTGCGACCCAGGAAGGAAAAGGCTGCTATAAAAACTGTTGCAATGTGTCATTAAGGGCAAGTTACTTCTATGGATAAATGGACGATAAATGGAAGAAAACAGAGAGTAGTTATCAATGGGCGCTGCTCTTGGACTAATGTTATTAATGGAGTCGCCAGGGTTCTGTGCTAGATTCATTGTTGTTTTAAATATTTATCAATAATATTGAAAAGGTATATCAGTCTCAATGTCCAAGATTACAGATGATATAAGGGTTGGCAGGGTAGTTACGCAGTCATCAACGTGAGCTACTTCAGCAAGATCTAGGAAAATTGAGTCGATGAGCTGAGAAATTAGCATTACCATTAGTAGAGGCATACTATGCAAGAAAGCAAGATTATACAGCATCACCCAAAAACAAATACTCCCATTTCGCTCCTCCATTCGTTCCAAATGCCTGTCCAGCTCAGCCTTAAATTTATTTATGCTATCCATTTCCACAACAAAGGATTTCCGCACATCTGTTCTACATCTGCCTTTCCTCAATTTGAATCTATGCCTCGCTCAGGGTCTTAGTCTGAGAAAGAGGGATAATCCCATCAGCATTCAGCTTGGTCAACCCATTCAAGCCCTTATACACCTCAATTAGATCACCTTGCATGTACCTAGTCTTCAGGCGCTGCAATTTCCAGAACTTAAGCCTATCTTGGTAAGAGCACCCTTGTTAGCATCACCAATCTTGTTGCCCTACTTTGTATTCATTCTAGCAGCTCTACGTCCTTCTTAAAATGAGACGTCCAGACCTGTACACAGTACTCAAGGTTGGGCATGACCATTGGATAATAACACCAATTTCTGTGATACTGAATGTTGTGAAAATGTTCAAGATGACTGGAAAAGTGAATTTTGTGAATCATGTTCAAGATGCAGACTTCTGAACATGCTTCTACGTGTTCAGTTATGTTGCAGTCACCTTGGTGGTCATTTTCAATATTTTGCGAAAAAATAATAGTATCACATAATAAAGAGTGTTAGCTGTAAATTTCTTCTCTCTAGCACTATTTTACTTGAGGCTATTCACATATTCATTGGTTCTACATGTATATAAAACACTGCTCCACCAAATTAACAGAATAAAATGTTTTTCATGAATATTTTATTGTGAACAATGTCACTGAAGACACTGTTCACAAAAAAATAGGTGTCCTTTTAGCCTACAAACAGATTCTAAACGTTATTCCACCTGGAGACAATGAGGAGTGCAGTACCATTCTCTATCAGCAAAATGGAAACTTACAGCGGAGGCAGTGTTCTCTTGTGGGCGGAATAATGATGAACAGTCGCCAGAGGCGGACTGGGTAAAAAATGCTTACCGCGGGAAGTTTGTAATGCCCTCATACTAGCGTTTAGGTCCAAAATCACACTGGCCTCCAGTCTTGGGCACAGTGGGGTTTCGGCAGTGTGTCGTATGGCCAGTCTGCCTCGGACGGCAGCTCCCCTTTCATGTTATTTAGAGAACAGATTCTTGAACCCTATGTGCGACTTTTTAGGGTGTAGTTTGGCCAGATTTTTTTTTCATGCAGGAAAAAAATAGAGCTCAAGTGGTGGAGGAACACCTTGAAACTGAAAATATCCAATGGCTGCTGTGGCCAGCCTGATCACCAGACTAAGATCCGGTCGAACATATGTAAGATGCCCTTGGGATTTGGGCATTGCATGCCAACAGCCATTGCATGCCTTGGTCACTTGGTAAGCTAAGGTCTAAGCCTTTCTTCGTAAGAGCAACCCTTTGTTCCATTCACTAATCTTGTTGCCCTTCTCTGTACTCGTTCCAACAGCTCTACATCCTTCTTAAAATGAAGCCTCCAGACCTGTGTACAGTACTCAAGGTGTGGCCTGACCATTGCCTTATACATTTGTACAGTACACCTTGAGTACTGTGTACAGTACTCAAGGTGTGGCCTGACCATTGCCTGACCATTGCATATGAATTTTTCTAGCAGGGGATAATTACTTCCTTATCCCTGCTAGAAAAATTCCAAGACACCATGAGCTACTCTTGCAGACCGTCTGCATTGCTCAGAAAACTTCATATCTAATTGCACAATTACCCCCAGGTCTTTTTCATTCTGCACTACTCAGGGTAGTGCAGAATGAAACTACCCAATAGAGGAAAAGATAAAAGAAAGAGAAAATCTATCACTTGTTCACAGTTGGGGTCATAGTCCATAAGCCAAAATTACATGCACTAAGCTGCCAGCTGTAACTGTTAGTTGAAGTCTAAATTTAACATATCTTCAAATCCTATAAATTGATTGGTTTCCTCACAGTAATGTACAGCAGCGTTTACAGACAATTTAACAAAACAAAATGCATAATCTCTTTCTTGCACAATTGTTGTTAGTTCCTTTATACATATTACCACAACAAGATAGAATGCCAGCTTATCAGCAATGTTAAACTTTGAAAGTGAAGATTTCTTCTCAGAGGCTTGTAAGTACTTGGAATCTGAAGGTAAATATTAAAAGCAAAAGGCTTATCTGTGCCTGTCTTCTTACACTCAAGTCACAAAGCAGGTTATGCAAGATAAAAAAGATTATGAGAAGTCTCCTGAAAAAATGAGCAGCGAAGACTTCTTCCCCTTACTTCTATCGCTAGAACGAAGGGGACGAATCGTGTTGGGCCACTAGAAATGAACTGTTTAACTGTTGATGAGCCCGGTCAAGTTGCTGACAAATTAAATATGTATTTACATTCACATAAGAGGGATTTTTTAGATGTGAATGCCATAAATTTATCAAATTCTAACAGAGAGCTTAATAATTTTGCAATGACTGAGACAAAAGTGGAAGAGAAATTGCTGAAGCTAAATATAATAAAGGAACTGGGGTGGATGGGATTTATTCAATTAAATTAAGGGAGGTAGCAAAGGAGATATGTAAGCCTTTAGCCATAATTATGAGAGAATCACTGGATTCAGGGGAGATCCCTATGGACTAGAGATGTATGAATGTATCCTCGATTCATTAAGAGAAATCAAAAGGAGACATGAATAATTATAGATGTGTTAGCTTGACTTCTGTTAGAGAGAAAAATGTGGAGTCCCTGGTTAAAGAAGCCATGCAGGACCGTACAGACAAAAATCCATTTATACAGCAGTCACAACATGGATTTCTTAAAGAGGAACTTGTCTAATACTATATTGCAGCAACAAAGGAACTGGATGCAATAAATAATTGCATCCAGTTCCTTTGATTACTTAGATTTCAGAAAAGCTTTTGATACTATTGCATATAAAAGGCTACTGTACAAACTGGCATTAAGTGCAAGTTACTACTATGGATAAAGGGATGATTGAGTGGGAGGAGACAGAGAGGGTTATGAATAGGCACTACTCTTCTTCGATACCTGCTTGTATTGTAACTCCTAGATCGCTTTCCTCCTCCACTGTTTTTAATTCAGCCCCATCAAGTGTATAATTTAACTGGGTGTTGTTGTCCTAAAGTGTAAGACATTTTGCTGCATTAAAATAGCTGCCACTTTTCTGACCATTCTTGAAGCATGTTCAGGTCATCCTGAAGGAGCACTGCTTGGCACTGAACATTGACTTTCCCAATCCTACATTATCTGCAGATTTGGACATCATACCCTTTATTCCTTCAATGTCATTTATGAAAATCAGAAACAACAGTGGCCTAAGACCAGATCCTTGGGGAGACCCCACGTCTGTTGTGAATCTGTTGTAATGGGTGCAAAGAAGAGCAACAAGATTAGAGGAAACTAAAGAGTGCTTTTACCAGGAAAGGCAAATTACAAATTGTTCTGAAAATTGCAGGATCTGGAGACCAGGCAGGGGCAAGATCTGACTAGGGATTTTTAAAGCTCTGAATGAATTGGGTAAGCTCAATGGTAACGGAATCATTCTCCTTGTTCGAACTACACACAAAGGGCATAGATTTAAATTGAGAAAGGGTGGTTGCAGGATAGATGTGAATTCAATCCAACATTAGTTGATTAGTTGTTGGAAGAAACTTCCATTTAGCGTTGTTAAAGTGGATAGTTTGAATGAATTCAAGGAAGAACTAAATAAACTATTTGGATGAAATAGGTGATATGAGAAGTGTGTGTGGGTGTGTTTATGGCTGATATATAAACTTGGTTTCTTTCATAATTTTCCATTACGGTCGTGTTCAAAGCCGCTAAGTGGATTTTTCTTATTTATTGATTTGAAATTATTGTTTTTCTAAAACTTTTGATTTAAATTTAGTAGTATAACATTATTTTGTGATTTTCTGATTAATTTGGTGTATTTATTCCTTACTCGGCCTTGTAATTGCATAAAGGTATCGATAAGGGTATCCACGTGTTTGCAACTCCATTGAACGAGAAGTTCTTTAGCCATATTTAGCCGCTTGATTGAATATTTTTTACATCGAATTATTTCTGTAAGTAGCTTATAGACCTAGTAAGGATCGTTAGTTTATTCTGAATTGAGACAGCGAGATTTGAAAGTTAATTAATACTTAAGTGTCCGTAATTTACCGTTCGTAACTTTCCCGCCTTTGTGATACGATAGTTATATACCGTACTAGATAGCGTTAGTTGAACTTCGTTAGCAGTTAAATTGTACTTTTAAATAAATACATATAACGACTCAGATTACAAACGTAATATAATTAATTATATTTAACATAATTAATAACATAATTAATTATAATTAATTAATAAATTAATAGAATCATGACTCAGACCAGAGCAGCAAAGCAAAAGGCTCAAGCTAATGGAAGTGCTGTGGCTCAGAGCAGAACTGAGGGGGGCAGTTGTCCTCTGGCTCACAGCCTTATAAAATGCACTGTTTGCTTGATGTTTGCAGAGCAATCGGGTACGGGACATGATACTGCCATGGGGGATGTCTTTGTGTGTGCGCGATGCAAGGAGTGTATCGATATCAGGCTACAACTCAGCGTTCTTGTGGGCCTATATGAGAGCTTGAAGGACAGGGTGGATGCCCTCGAAGAAACTAAATTGAGGGGCCCATCAAGCTCTCAGCTGCCCACATCAACGCCAGAGCTTGCACGTGGGCATCACGTGACACAGAGGCAACCCCCAAGGCAGAATGCGCTGGTCCCGAAGGAACTAGTAGTTGTTAGTGACTCTATTGTCAGGGAAACGGAGAACATGCTTTGTAAAAAGGATAGGTGGAACAGGACCAGGGTATGTCTGCCAGGGGCAAAGGTTGATGACGTTGTAGAGCAGATATCATCTTTTAAGGGCACAAAAGGTGATATAGTTGTACACGTTGGCACTAATAATATTAAGAGTAGGAGACCGGCAGAATTACTTAACAAGTACAGGTCACTGTTGAACAAAAGCCGAGAATTAGGGTTGAATTTGAAAGTGTCTGCAATTCTGCCCAGACACGATAGGATGGAGTATATGATGAGAGCCTTGTCGATCAATTCGGCCCTGGAAAGATTGTGCAAGGCTCAAGGGGTAGAATTTTTTTCAGCCTGGACTGTACTTGTTAACAGGAGAGATTGCTTCTACAGGGATGGGATACACTTAAATAGAAAGGGTGCAAGAATATTTGCTGATGCTATCGAGGCAGTGTTAGGTGGGTCGGAAAACTGCTAGCTTGGGCGGAGACAAAGACCAATAGATTGACAGTAGCCACTGGCAGAGGTGAAAGAGATTCTTGCACTGCTTCTATTAGAATGAGCAGAAGCCTGAAAAACAAGATGAATGATATTTCAGAGACTGCTGGGAGCCATTGGGGTACAAGTAAACACATGGGTTGTGTTAGGGTAGCTAAGAATAGAAACAGGTGCAGGTATACTTGCGTGTACACCAATGCTAGGAGTTTACTAAATAAATTTGATGAATTTGAGGTATTGCTCAAAACGTCAAAGCCAGATATTGTTGGGATATCAGAGACGTGGTGTCACACAGATATAAGGGATGCAGAACTGGAATTTGGGGAGTACAACGTCTACAGAAAGGATAGACAGGATAGGAAGGGGGGAGGAGTTATGCTATTACTTAAGAAACACATAAAAACCAAGGAAGTGAAGCCAGTCGACATCGCTGGACAGTGCAGTGTTGAGTCAGTTTGGTGTGACATAAGCATTGGGAGATCAAAATTGAGAGTAGGAGTGTGCTATAGGCCTAATGACTCTGATGAGTATAATAAGGAACTGTACAGGGAAATAGAGTGGGCCAGTAAATCAGACAGTCTTATAATGGGAGATTTTAATTTCCCAGATATTGACTGGAATTTGGGGGCTGGTTACTCACACACTAGCAGGGCTTTTGTGGATTTATTGGATGATTGTTTTCTACATCAGCATGTTCAGGAGGCAACTAGAGGGAGTAATACTCTTGATTTGATTATCAGCAGTGATTCTTCATGCATTAAGAATCTGCAGATAAATGAACCACTAGGTGGCAGTGATCACAGTGTGCTGAAGTGGGATTTACTGAAAGAGGTAACTACCATTAGGGGTAAAGGGAAGGGTTATTGCTTCCGTAAAGGCGACTACGATGGACTGAGACAGTATTTAAATTCTATACAGTGGGACCAACTGATGATGTTACCAACAGCAAATTCAAAATGGTAAGCATTCAAAGAACTTATCTTGGAAGCTACTAGGCTTTACATACCAACTAAGAAATATTGTTCAAGGTTTAGGCCAAAATGGATGTCAGATGAACTAATGAGGCATATGGCAGAGAAGAAAAATGCATGGGATACTTACAAATTAACACATGACACAGAAGCCTATGATAGATACAAGTTGATACGCAACCAAGTTACAAAGGAGGTTAGGCAGGCGAAGGCAGATTACGAGAAATCCTTGGCAAGGGATGCAAAGAAAAACAGCAAAGAGTTCTTTACTTATGTAAACTCTAGAAGGAAGGGGATGAATCAGATTGGTCCACTTGATATTGATGGGTCAAGTGTTGATGATCCTGCTCAGGTAGCTAACAAACTAAATGAATATTTTGCATCGACATTCACACATGAGGAGTTATTCAGCGAGGGGGAATGCCAGAGGTGTATTCAACTCTAGCAGTAAGCTGCAGAATCTTGAAATAACTGGTTGTAAAGTGGAGGAGAAACTGTTGAAGATAAACACAAGAAAGGCACCCGGGGTGGATGGGATCTATCCAGTTATATTAAAGGAGGCAGCAAAGGAAGTAAGCAAACCCTTAGCCACTGGAAATGTGCAAATGTGACCCCAATTCACAAAGGAGGATCAAAGGCTGACACAAGTAATTATAGACCTGTGAGCTTAACTTCTGTTCCAGGAAAATTAATGGAGGCACTGGTTAAAGAAGCACTGCAGGATCATTTAGACAAGACTTCAGTTATAGCTCGGACACAGCATGGTTTTGTTAAGGGGAAGTCTTGCCTGACCAATTTGATTGGATACTATGATGCAGTCACAAAAGAACTGGATGCAGGGAATATCTTTGATATTATATACTTGGATCTTAGAAAGGCTTTTGATACTGTTGCACATGGAAGACTGCTACACAAATTGGAGCAGTGTGATATTGGAGGCAAATTGCTGCTATGGATAAAGGGGTGGTTGAGGGGGAGAAGACAGAGAGTGGTAATCAATGGACACTGATCATTGTGGACTAATGTTATTAGTGGAGTCCTTCAGGGCTCAGTGTTGGGTCCATTATTGTTTTCTGTATTTATAAATGATATTGATGATGGTATATCAAGCTTAATGTCCAAGTTTGCAGACGATACAAAGGTTGGCAGGGTTGTCAAGGACACTACTGACACTATGCTGCTGCAACAGGATCTGGAAAGGTTGAGCAGATGGGCTGAGAGGTGGCAAATGAAGTTTAACATTGACAAATGTAAAGTACTACACATGGGAAACAGCAACCCCAGAGCAACGTATCAACTCTGTGGTACTACACTGACAGTGGTAGAGAATGAAAGGAACACTGGGGGTGGTTGTGCAGGCAGATATGGAGTTCTCTGAGCAGTGCAGACGGGCTGCAAGAGTAGCTCATGGAGTATTGTCAATGATATACAGGAATTTTTCCAGCAGGGATAAGGAGGTGATTATTCCCTTGTATAAGGCAATGGTCAGGCCACACCTAGAGTACTGTATACAGGTCTGGAGGCCTCATTTCAAGAAGAATGTAGAGCTGCTGGAACGAGTACAAAGAAGGGCAACAAGATTAGTGAATGGAACAAAGGGGTGCTCATACGAAGAAAGGCTTAAGTTTTGCAAGTTACAGTGTCTGGAGACTAGGCACCAGCGAGGTGATCTGATAGAGGTGTATAAAGCCTTGAATGGTTTGAGCATGCTCAATGCTAATGGGATTCCTCCTCTAGCTCAGAAAAATCACCTGAGAGGGCATAAATTCAAATTGAGGAAAGACAGATGTAGGATAGATGTGCGGAAATTTGCCTTTAGCCAGCGAGTGGTCGGTTGGTGGAAGAGACTTCCATCCCTTGTAGTGGAGGTTGATAGCCTAAATAAGTTTAAGGCTCAGCTGGACAGGTATTTTGAACGAACAGAGGGTTGAAGTGGAAGTGTTTTTTTTTTTTTTTTTTTGGCTGATGCTGCATAAGCTTGCTTTCTTGCATCAAATGCCTCTACTAATGCTAATGCTAATTACAAATAACTGCAGAGTGATGTTGAAATTTGGAATAAAATTAATGGATTCACGCTGCGTAGATACTGTTAATCCTGATGCCTGTTAAAATTTTGTGTTTTATGCATTATTTTATTGATATTGGTTTGCTCTGTGAAAGATCGTGGAAATGAGAAACACATAATCTACCACTATAGACGTATGCTGTTGAAAGATAATCGTGATTTTGCACATCATCATAATAATAATTGCTTTAACTAGTCAGTTAGCATAAAAAAATTGTCCACGCTAAGGAATATCATCAAAATTTAAAAAGGGAAAGAGAGAGATTTAACGTGGGCAGGAATTTTCTGACATAACCACACACGATAGGGAAGCAGGTGAAGACACAACTCAGCAGCTCAGCCATGTCAATGGCTCCATCTGCAGTAAATCTATGTGAAATTAATTGGTTATTATTTCATTGATATTACTAATTGTGAATAATATGAAATATCATTGCCATTGATATCATTACTACTTTCGTTAATTCTCTTTAGAAATCGGTACGATCATATTTCACACCTATTGCATAAATAACACTTTCTCTTTGTCCATAATGGCGACCTACAACTGAAAAATAATAATATCTAAAACTGCAATTCCGCATTCAATTAAAAATAATGTGAGTTTAAGCACAGAACTATTTTTCTCAAAACAGACGTGCTAGAGGCACTGCGCATGCGTGATCGAAACCACGTTTCTTCCACAAGTGATTACAACTTGAGCGAGTGACCTGCTTATCGTGCTGTTCAGTGTCAAGAGCAATGGATGTGAAGACGTTGTACCGTAAAATCTCGTTAATACAAAGCATATACCATTCCCTTCAGAAAGGATAGGCGTTTCTATGTATAAAACAGGTATTAGTGAGACTAAACGTAGAATTGTAGTGGTAACCTAAAATTGAGGAAGGTTTGTTTATAGTCATTAGATTACGTTCTCTTTAATATTACTAGGAACATACGTACTTATGTTCTAAAATATCTAAATTTGTACAATTCTAGTAATTCTTAGCGTTAAGTTACAGGACAGTTTTTCTAGGACGAGTGAGTGCAGTACTTTCCTACTGCACTCACTCATTCATCTCCATAAAGATGGTTTTTTTTTTTTTTTTAACCAACTCTTGGTCTTCTGGCTCTTTGGGTTTCTGACTCCCGCAGCGAGGGCACTTTAGTGCTGTGGCTTTTTACATAACCCCAACTATCACATGAGTGCAAAAATTTTCATGCAAGTGTATGGATTTTTTTTTTTTTTTTTCTATATTAAATATTAAGTTTTTCTTGTATTCCATTGCATTGAGGCACTTGGTTTAGAATATCATTAGAGTAGTAGAGTGATTCAAGCAATAAGAATATTTACGCATGTGCAATTTTGAACCAAAATCAAAACCTAAACATACACGCAATTCCGTATGCGCAATTTTAAACTAAGATCAAAACACTAAACAGTGGCGTATCAAGGGTGTAATCCTTGTGTAACGTATAATATATGATTTTTATGTACAATGTAACGTCACTGGAATATGAAACTCCTCCAAGAAAATCTGATTTTCCGAACACACTGTTCCAATAATAAACTGAATACTGGTATTAAAATATAATTTATAAAGATACATAATATATTTTTTTTAAATCTATAAAAGATAAAAAGCGAAACAAAATAGCGCATATTAATATTAAAAGCATACAAACCGGAATTCGTATTCTCTATTGTTTTGAAAATATGTCGCCAGCTGCCGCCACTGTCTTGCCATTGAAGCAGTTTATCTTACAACCCGTATTTAAACTACATACGAAAGAAACTTTTATTTTGGAAAACCATCTACGTGCTAAAAAAGCATTAATTCATGCATGTAGATATAGCCTTTTTACAATTTGATAGGAACTTATAATTAAAAAAAATTTCATATGCATATGGTTCTTAAATTGATCGTATCCCTTCTGTCGACTGGAAATGAGACAGTGGCGGCAGCTGGTGAGAGCTGCTGCCATTAAAATTGAAATAATTGTGACACTTGATTTCCATTTCTGTCATTATGATCTTTTATGATTTAAGACGCGCGCATGCAAATTTATTAGATACAATCAAAAAATTACCACAGGGGCTCTCCATTAGTGAGTATGGGCTTGGCACACCTGAGCTGGATATCATCAGTCTTCTCTTTCTTGGTGATTCCCTTCTCTCCCCCTCAGGGTAACTCAGAATTGGTTTTTTTTTTTTTTTTTTTTTTTGCCTGGTGGAGCAAAAGCCTAAGGCTTCCTTGCAGCATATGGCTAATAAAGATAAAAGCCTCAGGCTTCCTTACACCATATGGCTAACAATAATAAAACCAAAAAATTTGATTTAATTGCGCTGGCTGCACGTATTTCTTTTAGAATAATTTTATTAAAAAATACGACAGTATTTACATTTTCAATAATTATATTCATAATGTATTCATACATCAACGTATTTTTTCCATGAGAGTTTAGTGGTGTATGTTAATTTATTCTTACCCGAACCAGAGAATTGTGAAAGCGCGTCCCAGTGCTGTAAGCCAGTTTGTCCATGTTTTTCGAGAGTGCTTAATATCGTCAGCTTCCAAGCGAATCTAATTCTCATATTGATGACTGAATGAACTTCGGGTTCATTCAGTCATGAATACCTCGGTAATCTATGTAGGTCTTTTAGGATACACCATAACCCACTAATTCGCGCCCCATAACAGCTAATCTGCACACGACTGGCGAGGCTCCCTCATTCCAGAATGCCAACAATTATATTCCAATGTTCTTAGTCGGGCCACTCGACAATCTTTTCAGCTACCGACGAGAACTGCAACTCGCCTAAACAAATTCCCCAGAATGCTCTGTTCTGGGAACATGTTATTAGGTGAGAGTTAGTTGCCAAAGCAGTTAAGGCTACGAGGGTGACAGTATACTGTGCAATTGCAGGTATTCTTAGTCACTTCGTTGGACAAAAAAACCGAGTTTCCAGAGGGGGGAAAATCATGTAACTGTCGCCTGAGACCAACTAACAGTCACATTGTAAAAAAAGGCCATAAATTCCTCATCTCATTGAGATTGAACTCGAGTTTTTTCCCACCTGGCGCGGACAGAGGTAATAGTAACAATTATTGTACTATCGCGAGGAGCTTTTCTGTTCTGGCCTTTTAAGGGTTCCGTCTCCACCAATCACATGTATTCCCTCCTAAGGCAGGGTGTCATGTCACATGTAATCACATGTATTCCCTCCTAAGGCAGGGTGTCATGTAGAAAAGAATTTTGGTATTTGGTATGTTGAGGGTCTTGCGGATCCTGGGATTTCTGCCATCTCCGCGGTGTTCTCTGTATCGAGTGACAGTACCCTGTTAAGCCAGAGATTTAAAGTGTGTGGATCGTGTATAGTGTAGTCTGTTGTGCCCATTGTTCATCTGGCTTATTGGCCATCGGGCCCCTGATGGGACCCGACGTTGCCCATACCGCGCCACGTGGAGGCTAGCCTGGTGTTACCAGTAAGTTATCAGTACTCTGGCAGGTCCTGCCACCTACTTTCCTCAGATTTCAATGGCTAGGACCTATAAAAAAAAAAAAAAAAATACATTGCTTTAATCGCTGTTGGTGCTTTGTTTGGTCATAGAGATTTGCCTTAAGAGCGAGAATGTATTGTACGCTGGATGAGTTTTATTTTTGACCGAAAAGGGTCTGGCAAGCAATTTTGGTGTAGTTACAATTTTGACGTGGGGCTGTGCACTGTGAAGGTAGACATATTTGGGTGGGGAGAAGGAAGGCTGGAGGGTAGAAAAAGAAGAAAGGGACCGATAGAGAAGGTGGCCCCCAAATGTTCAGTGGGCATGCCCATGCCACACCAGAGGGAAAGTGGGTTTTGCAGGGAGAGGAGGAGACAGGGATGTCCCCCAGCCGGGAAAAGGAGATAAAGCAGGCCCGGAAAGGTGTCGGATCTGGGTCGCCATTTGGCTAGTTGGCAGCAAGGCTGCAATCTTAGTCGTTCACTTTGACTCTCCAGGTGGTGGACTTAGTCTCGGCAGAGGCCAGGATGCGTCACCTGCACGTGACAGGCCAACTACATCTAGGTCCCAGTGTTTGGTCGCATCCAGTTAGGACTCAGTTGTCTTTCAGTTGCTGTAGGTTGTCCCCACCACTTGTGTTCAAGTGCTGTAGTCACTCAGCTGGTCGTCAATGGCCAGTTGTGTTCTTTCTGTCCATCGGTGGTCCAAAGTCTGAAGTTTGTTTCAGGGTGGTGGAAGTGCTCTTTGCCTCGCGAAGAGATTTTGAGCGAAAAGCGTGAAAGTCTTATAGTTTTCTTCTTCCTGCAGCACTATGTCCTCCTGATTTCTAAGGATGGAGCGTAGTTTGGTAAACAGCAGGCCACGGAGGTCTTCATATATATTACATTCATAGAGCAGGTGCTCCCAAGTTTCTTCTTCTTGTCCGCATCTACACTGCGCTATGTCCGAGATTCCAAAATCGTGTAGCTTCTTCCTGAAGGAGCCATGCCCTGTCAGCAGGTAAGTGGTATGAAATCCAGGAGAGTACCAGGTCGGGGAAATAGGGTAAACACGTCCAATGTCTGGTATGAAGCTTCTAGTTATGCGGCCTTTAGTGGAGTCATTCCACCGATTTTGCCACACTGTTCTCATGTGGTCTGTAAGACGTCTTTTTTCCTGTGGTCTAGTCAGAGTTGGGTCCGTAGTGTATCCCAAATGTGTGATTACCCTTCCTTTGGCGTGTTGGTGCAGGTATTCTTAGTCACTTCGTTGGACAAAAAAACCGAGTTTCCAGAGGGGGGAGGGAATCATGTAACGCTCGCCTGAGACCAACTAACAGTCACATTGTAAAAAAAGGCCATAAATTCCTCATCTAAAAGAATATGGGGCTTCATTAGATGTCTGGAATTCGGTCGAGACTGAATCTGGCCCAATAGACAACCCCTACTATGCTACCATAAATTCTCGCCACTGTCTCTCTCCCAGTGGGAGAAATTTCCTTTCTCCGACTGGGCAATTCTAAAAACAAATCTCCCTTTAAATCTGAGTATTTCGCGAGCTCTATGTTCCATGGGGAGAAGAACCCTTATCCTTTCAAATGAATCCCGATTCTAATGGACTTTACTCGATGTTCTTCTTAGTCAGTTGCAAACTGGTTTAGTAGGCTCCGTAGCCGAGTGGGCAGGAGCGGGAGTGCAGTAGCACACGCTCTTTGAGTAGACCGGGGTTCAAGCCCCTGACTGCTGAATACGGTCGATCTGCCAACCCGCACTGGACCAGCGTGGCAGATTATGGTTCATTTCCCTCAGCATGAATTGTTGAGGAGGCTTCCATCCTGCAGTGGGTTGATAATGGCTGCACTTTACTTTTTAGTAGGCTTCTCTTTGATAGTCAATCATTTTCAATGGAAGAGAAATGCCACTCGGACCAGTCACTATATCCTTGTTATTAAAAATGCATACATTGTGGAGATTCTGAGCATGGCTGAAGTCTTTATTTATTTATTTTTTTTATTTTTTTGGTAGTTGTTGGCGCATAGGCTTCTGTGGCCATAATGCACCTCCCAAAGTTTTTGCAGTACTTTGATCCAAGCCCGAGGCGGGAATCGAACCCGCGACCTTTGGGTTGCCAGGCAGGCACTTTACCCACCCGGCTAGCCCGGTCGGCTGGCTGAAGTCAAACTTCGACTTGAACAGACTGTGAATCACCAAAGCCTTAAACAACAAACAAGTTATGTCTGCCAGGGGCAAAGGTTGATGACGTTGTAGAGCGAATATCATCTTTTAAGGGCACAAAAGGTGATATAGTTGTACACGTTGGCACTAATAATATTAAGAGTAGGAGACCGGCAGAATTACTTAACAAGTACAGGTCACTGTTGAACAAAAGCCGAGAATTAGGGTTGAATTTGAAAGTGTCTGCAATTCTGCCCAGACACGATAGGAGGGAGTATATGATGAGAGCCTTGTCGATCAATTCGGCCCTGGAAAGATTGTGCAAGGCTCAAGGGGTAGAATTTTTTTCAGCCTGGACTGTACTTGTTAACAGGAGAGATTGCTTCTACAGGGATGGGATACACTTAAATAGAAAGGGTGCAAGAATATTTGCTGATGCTATCGAGGCAGTGTTATGTGGGTCGGAAAACTGCTAGCTTGGGGGGAGACAAAGACCAATAGATTGACAGTAGCCACTGGCAGAGGTGAAAGAGATTCTTGCACTGCTTCTATTAGAATGAGTAGAAGCCTGAAAAACAAGATGCATGGTATTTCAGAGACTGCTGGGAGCCATTGCGGTACAAATAAACACATGGGTTGTGTTAGGGTAGCTAAGAATAGAAACAGGTGCAGGTATACTTGCGTGTACACCAATGCTAGGAGTTTAGTAAATAAATTTGATGAATTTGAGGTATTGCTCAAAACATCAAAGGCAGATATTGTTGGGATATCAGAGACGTGGTGTCACACAGATATAAGGGATGCAGAACTGCAATTTGGGGAGTACAACGTCTACAGAAAGGATAGACAGGATAGGAAGGGGGGAGGGGTTATGCTATTAGTTAAGAAACACATAAAAACCAAGGAAGTGAAGCCAGTCGACATCGCTGGACAGTGCAGTGTTGAGTCAGTTTGGTGTGACATAAGCATTGGGAGATCAAAATTGAGAGTAGGAGTGTGCTATAGGCCTAATGACTCTGATGAGTATAATAAGGAACTGTACAGGGAAATAGAGTGGGCCAGTAAATCAGAGAGTCTTATAATGGGAGATTTTAATTTCCCAGATATTGACTGGAATTTGGGGGCTGGTTACTCACACACTAGCAGGGCTTTTGTGGATTTATTGGATGATTGTTTTCTACATCAGCATGTTCAGGAAGCAATTAGAGGGAGTAATACTCTTGATTTGATTATCAGCAGTGATTCTTCATGCATTAAGAATCTGCAGATAAATGAACCACTAGGTGGCAGTGATCACAGTGTGCTGAAGTGGGATTTACTGAAAGAGGTAACTACCATTAGGGGTAAAGGGAAGGGTTATTGCTTCCGTAAAGGCGACTACGATGGACTGAGACAGTATTTAAATTCTATATACAGTGGGACCAACTGATGATGTTACCAACAGCAAATTCAAAATGGGAAGCATTCAAAGAACATATCTTGGAAGCTACTAGGCTTTACATACCAACTAAGAAATATTGTTCAAGGTTTAGGCCAAAATGGATGTCAGATGAACTAATGAGGCATATGGCAGAGAAGAAAAATGCATGGGATACTTACAAATTAACACATGACACAGAAGCCTATGATAGATACAAGTTGATATGCAACCAAGTTACAAAGGAGGTTAGGCAGGCGAAGGCGGATTACGAGAAATCCTTGGCAAGGGATGCAAAGAAAAACAGCAAAGAGTTCTTTACTTATGTAAACTCTAGAAGGAAGGGGATGAATCAGATTGGTCCACTTGATATTGATGGGTCAACTGTTGATGATCCTGCTCAGGTAGCTAACAAACTAAATGAATATTTTGCATCGACATTCACACATGAGGAGTTATTCAGCAAGGGGAATGCCAGAGGTGTATTCAACTCTAGCAGTAAGCTAGAGAATCTTGAAATAACTGGGAGTAAAGTGGAGGAGAAACTGTTGAAGATAAACACAAGAAAGGCACCCGGGGTGGATGGGATCTATCCAGTTATATTAAAGGAGGCAGCAAAGGAAGTAAGCAAACCCTTAGCCAGAATTATGAGAGCTTCCTTGGACTCAGGGGAGGTACCCATAGACTGGAAATGTGCAAATGTGACCCCAATTCACAAAGGAGGATCAAAGGCTGACACAAGTAACTATAGACCTGTGAGCTTAACTTCTGTTCCAGGAAAATTAATGGAGGCACTGGTTAAAGAAGCACTGCAGGATCATTTAGACAAGACTTCAGTTATAGCTCAGACACAGCATGGTTTTGTTAAGGGGAAGTCTTGCCTGACCAACTTGATTGGATACTATGATGCAGTCACAAAAGAACTGGATGCAGGGAATAACTTTGATATTATATACTTGGATCTTAGAAAGGCTTTTGATACTGTTGCACATGGAAGACTGCTACACAAATTGGAGCAGTGTGACATTGGAGGCAAATTGCTGCTATGGATAAAGGGGTGGTTGAGTGGGAGAAGACAGAGAGTGGTAATCAATGGACACTGCTCAACGTGGACTAATGTTATTAGTGGAGTCCCTCAGGGCTCAGTGTTGGGTCCATTATTGTTTTCTGTATTTATAAATGATATTGATATATCAAGCTTAATGTCCAAGTTTGCAGATGATACAAAGGTTGGCAGGGTTGTCAAGGACACTACTGACACTACACTGCTGCAACAGGATCTGGAAAGGTTGAGCAGATGGGCTGAGAGGTGGCAAATGAAGTTTAACATTGACAAATGTAAAGTACTACACATGGGAAACAGCAACCCCAGGGCAACGTATCAACTCTGTGGTACTACACTGACAGTGGTAGAGAATGAAAGGGACTTGGGGGTGATTGTGCAGGCAGATATGAAGTTCTCTGAGCAGTGCAGACGGGCTGCAAGAGTAGCTCATGGAGTATTGTCAATGATATACAGGAATTTTTCCAGCAGGGATAAGGAGGTGATTATTCCATTGTATAAGGCAATGGTCAGGCCACACCTAGAGTACTGTATACAGGTCTGGAGGCCTCATTTCAAGAAGGATGTAGAGCTGCTGGAACGAGTACAGAGAAGGGCAACAAGATTAGTGAATGGAACAAAGGGGTGCTCTTACGAGGAAAGGCTTAAGTTTTGCAAATTACAGTGTCTGGAGACTAGGCACCAGCGAGGTGATCTGATAGAGGTGTATAAAGCCTTGAATGGTTTAAGCATGCTCAATGCTGATGGGATTCTTCCTCTAGCTCAGAAAAATCACCTGAGAGGGCATAAATTCAAATTGAGGAAAGACAGATGTAGGATAGACGTGCGGAAATTTGCCTTTAGCCAGCGGGTGGTCGGTTGGTGGAACAGACTGCCATCCCTTGTGGTGGAGGTTGATAGCCTAAATAAGTTTAAGGCTCAGCTGGACAGGTATTTTGAACGAACAGAGGGGTGAAGTGGAAGTGGGTTTTTTTTTTTTTTTTTTGGCTGATGCTGCATAAGCTTGCTTTCTTGCATCAAATGCCTCTTCTAATGCTAATGGTAATGCTAAGTTTATCAGTGGGAAAGACCACTCTGAAAATTAATTAGAAATGCTATTTATGCTGGCAATATGGCAAATCTTTTCTATATGAATATTGTGCTGAGAGATCAGCAAGAGGCCTTAATGCTTACTAATAAAAAAAAAAAAAAAAGGAAAAAAAAGCCGAGCCCTAATGCTAATCACGATATCAGATTACTGTCAATGCCTTGGAAGATTCTGAGGACTAGAATCATGAGGCAATCTAGTTCCATTTGAAAGCAGAGCAAGGACAGTCCCATAAACTACAATTTCTTGAGTGACCATTTTTCGGAGAAAATAGGTGGTTTCAGTCATGAATCTGTCTTCACTTTAGAACTGGCAGTATGGCACTTCTTAGACAGAGACCACAACAGAACAGAACAGAAACCACCATTTACGCTGCTGAGGGCTATCGGAACCGATCACTAATCCTGCTTCTGCTCTAAATGACCCTAGATTGACCCTCTAGGGTCATTTAGACTCGACCAGCAAATCGACCACCGAACACAAGCAATTTACAGACATACACTGCCCTACTATTCATATCCAGACACCTGCCTTTAGACAAAAAAAAAAAAAAAAGTTTAATGTGTCATTTAATATTTTGTGCTGAAACCTTTTGCTTTTATGACGGCCTTCAATCTGCGCAGTATACTCTCAAGCAGCCTTTTTATAAATGCCGGTGATATGTTTCTCCACTCGGCCTTTAACGTAGCCACCAGTTCGGCGTTGTTCTTTGGGCGATCTCGACG
Source organism: Mastigoproctus giganteus (assembly GCF_048544385.1). NCBI lineage: Eukaryota > Metazoa > Arthropoda > Arachnida > Uropygi > Thelyphonidae > Mastigoproctus > Mastigoproctus giganteus. The sequence goes on from NC_143588.1 coordinate 104,783,587, forward strand.
TGCACGTACCCTACAATCCAATACATCCTAAAGATGCTCGATAGGATTCTGATCAGTTCTCTGGGCTGGCCAATCCAACTTTTCCACACCCATGTCCTGAAACCATTGTTACAACTCGAGCAATATGGAACGGTGCGTTGTCTTGCTGATACGGGTATGGACCTTCCCCGAAGTATTGCCATAATGCTGGAAGTGCATAATTGTCGGTTGTCCTGGCATTGCACAGCATTCATAGTTTTGTCGATAACGACTAATGGGTCCAAGCCAGACCATGAAAGGAGCCCCATATCATAAGACTGCCTCCACCAAACTTCATTGTTGGGAGGATACAATCAGGAAAGGAAGGAACTGTTCGCCTGGCATTCGCCACATTCAGGAATAGCCATCAGACTAATAGAGTGCGAACCTCGACTCGTCTGTCCACAGGACTGTTTTCCCCTGCTCTACAGTCCACGATTCACGCTCCATATACCATGTTAATCAACGTCTAGCATTTGTTGAGGTGATCAATTCTGTTGAACCTGTTCGAAGCCCAATGTGCATATTTACCAGGTTCTGTGACATTTGCATGCATAGGGCCTGTTTCCTCATCCATGGAGGGATGTCCGGATGTTAATGTAAGGACAGTGTATATACGTTGCAGTATGGCTTAAGTTTCAGATTCGCCTAAAACAAACAACCAAGCAAGCAAGCAGTAAATGTTCTGCGCACATAATCTATACTCAGTCGTATCCATTAGACTGGAATAAATAGTGTGGCTCGTCACGTGCTGGTTTCCATTGATCCACAGATCGGTGATCCGTGCGGTGCCTTGCACCGTGCCAGTCGATCGTTTGCTTGCTTTAGTTATCAAACTCTTGGAACTATTCCATGAAAATTCATGACACGCAGCTTTCTATGTCCTAGAAGCACTCGCCGGCTTGATTGTTGTTGCTGGCATCTCCAAACTCTCCGTTAGGACATGTTGATGAACCACTTTTAAGGAGCATCGATTTCTCTCAATCAGTATTTTATGCCTATGTGGTCACTTTTTGGGTTCGGTGTCACTTCTGGAACACCATTTCTTCTGCACATTGATAATTAGTAAACTTGAGAATATTTTATTCTGTACAATAGCACTCACGAACATTTTTCTCACATGACAACTATTATTCCCCCCTGAATCTTTCCGTATGATTCTCGTTTGGAGGACGGTTGTAAAACGAATTTCGGAATAAGATAATCACCATTTTAGGTCAAAATATTTGCATATTTCTTGAGGAGGGCCCATCAGTTTTGGTAGGACACCGTATATACATAATAATAATAATGACTATTATTCTTTGATAAAATTCAGGTAACATCAATTCAGCAAAATAGATTTTATGCTGAAAATTCGTTTCATTATAAATATTTGGAGTTTCCTCTTAATGTAACATTTTTCTCCCATGTCAGGTTCGCCACTTTCCAGGTTGTTGGTGTACTCCTTATTTATATGAAATATTTCTCTTTTAATATACGAAATATTTCTCTTGTATTTTTAAATTAACAATGAAATTTGCGTATAAAAAAAATAACTGATTTCGTAAACTTCAAAACATATACTGTATAAGCATTAGTTTGATTATATAACTTTGAGAGAAAAGCTATTAAAAATTGTCTACTGTATAATTACAAGCTTTGGTAAAAACCTACGACAGGATTAACATTCAATCCAGAAATCATTAAGTTTCTCTTTTAAATACGGAATTACCCAATTAAAATACAACATTATTTGTGATACATGTTATTAAACCGAATAAAGAACTTCATTAAAACTAGCTTTCTATTTTGATCAGTCTTATACCACGTGAATATTTAGCTTATAACTTCCTTTGTGGGTAGGCACAGTTCGTAGAATCGTCGTTCTACCGACAGCGTGTACAGGACCCGAGTTTGAGTCCCTTCGATGACGAGAGGAATTTTTATGGGCCTTTTTCACAACGTGGCTGAATCAGTCGGGTCAGGCGAGGGTAGCATGGTTTTTCTCCCTGGAATTCCGGTTTTTCGTCCAGGGAACAGAAAATCGGCCGCAGAACACATGCAATTTATAGACAGTATAAAGGAAGCAATGTGGTCTTAGTCGCTGGTGCTCCTAAAACCCAGCAACAGCTTATAACGACATCGCTATACATAAAGGTAACGTTTCAGGAACCTTTCCGGAACCCATCCTCAAACCATGCATAAGCTGTTGCCAGACTTCTGCTTGCCGAATGTCTCAATTCCGACTTCGCATTCTTCACGTGGTATAAGGTGGCCATTACAGAATCAATTTCAGAATCAGGCGTTTCAATGAAATCTTGATTTCATTGAAACGCCTCCCGTCCATTCATGGCCATATGTGCTCGATGACTGGAGGACAGCACAGTCTACAGATGTTCTGAGGGTGCAAGATGCTTGGTGGGAAATACCGCAGGTGACTATTCGACACCTATGGTATTTCCCAACAATTGTATGACTCGATGCCTAGACGCTTAGCTCAGTGAATCACTATTCGTGGTGGATTCACTTAACATTGATCTGTTCATTGTAAGTATTATTTTGTGCCATTGTGTTCACACTAGGGCTTAAAATACCGGTTTTTCGCTACTAATTTAAAAAATATATTTGTTTATGATTTATTCACATAAAGATTATAAAATCCACAACAATAAATCATTAATATTACTGAATTTGCACGAGAGGGATTGTTATACGCAATACAAAAGCAACGGGAATTTGAAAACGTCACGAAAGTGAGATCTGGTTTACTTGACACTTTGTTGCACTCAAAAGAAAAAGTAAATATTGCATTGCTTGTATGCTAAATATTTTTCTTTTAGCGAGGTTGTTTTATAACAACAATGTTATAACAAGAAAAACTGTCAGAAGTACTGGCTCGTATGATGGCTTACCGTTCCATCTTTTCCCTACTTCCGTTGATATCAGAAAAGGATTGATCGCGAGAGATTTTAGTGATTTATCAAAATCAACAGCAACCATTAAAAAAATGGTACTGGATTGCAGTAGTCATATTTAAAAAAAACGGTAGTAAATGAAATCACCATCAGTAATTCAGTCTTGTGACTGGTCAGTTGCTCTGAGCCATCTCCACCGTTCTCTCCTGTGCCGTTTGTTTCAGTTCCTCAATCTCGAAGTCCTGCTTCAACCATCAACATCCCGATGAAGGTATTTTTTGGTCTTCCCTAGGGCATTTTCCCTCCATGGCTTCCAGAAGCAAACCCATTTGGGTCTAGTTAAACTTATTCTACCTAGAATTTTCTTTTGTTCTTAGACACGTCTTAATACTTCCGCATTTGACATTTTCAATCCATTTAATTTTTTCCATCCTGCGCCAGCACCGCATCTTGAAAGCCTCAAGTCTCTTTATATGTCATTATCTTGTTCCTAATTTCCTGTGACATCTTCTGTATAATCAACGACAGCTCATTCTTGAAAGATTGTTTTGCCATTACAATTGTGGTTGGAATCTCAGTTTGACATAATGTCCTGTGCAAATAATTGCCCCAGATACCTATTCTTTTTTTACTCCATCGATGTCAATTCGGAAGGGAATTAACTTTTTACCAATCATCATTGCCATTATTTTCATCGCTTTTATGGTCATTCCATACTTCAGCGCTTTCTCATTTAGTCTTCTGATCATTTTTGCAGCGTAGCAGGGCAACCTGCTAGTATAGCCTGATCATCTTCAAACTTAATAGCCCGTACATACTTTTCATCTATTTTAACCCCCCCTCCCCCACGTCCTATTCCCAAGCGCCTTCTTACAGTGTTTCTCAACCTTTTTTGTTCGCGTACCCCCAAAGAACCACGTTCTTATTTTTGTACCCCCCCATATATGTATGTCTACTATGTTTTACTACAAGTAAACCTATACACTTGAATTCTAAGTGCTTACAGTGAGTTAACTTTTTTGTACTTGTATAGTAAAACAGATGATAAGACCGCTTTTAATGCACATGTTTTGTGTTGTGCTTCAAATTGTCGAACTGCAGACATTTATTCTTATTATAATATCGCTTCTACAAAAACAGTATTTAAAAGAAATACAAACATTTATTCTCATTATAAGTAACAAGCATTAAACTCGGTGAGATTGTTGAGCTTGTGTTCTTGAAGCCAGCATTTCAATTCGTGGCCGAGTAGAAGTTAGGGCAAGAATTATCACTGACTCCGGATTCAGACGGTTTCTGTCCTTAACTTTTATCGACGTTAAGGCAGAGAAGCTTGTTCACACCAGTTGGGGAAACGAGAAGCTTTGAAAGAGCTTAATCGCTGATTTCTTTGAACTGTTTTCGAGTTTTGGACCAAAAATCGCATATTGTCAGGGTTTCAAAATTTATTTTCAATGAGTTATCCGCTGCAATTTTAATAAACTCTTTTGAATTGACTGGCATGTCAGCAGTTATAGCATTGGCTGTGACGAAAGGATTTAATACCCAATCGTTTATTTTTTCTTCGTTCTTGATATGCGAAAAATATTGTGTGAAGTCTTCACTGAGACGCATCAAGTGATATTCAATTATTTTAGTCACACTGACACTTACGGGAACTCCATTCTGAACAGTGAATTCGTTAAGATTCAGAAAAGCTGCGATATTTCCATCCTTGATACATTTTGCCCACAACAATAATTTATTATAGAAACTTTTATTTTACTAGGCGTCTTGAAAATATTACTGTCGAATCCTTGAAGTTGTTGATTAAGTTCGTTTATCTTGCTGAAAATATCAGCAAGGTAACGGAGTTGTGAAAGCCACTCAATGCTTTCGAAGTTGGATACATAGTCAGATTTTTTCCTCGGGAGAGCCTCGCCTCGGTATATAGGTGAGTGTGCACTGAATCCATCTCTTCGATCATTGCATTAAAAAGTCGTGAATTTAGTGATCGAGACTTGATTAAATTGACTACCTTAATAGCAACACTCATTACTTCATGCAACTCTGGAGTCATATTATTTGCAGCCAAACTTTGTCTATGAATAATACACTGCCAGCCAATGTCAGGATTGATTTCACGTATACTTGCAACAAGGCCGCTTTTTGTCCAGTCATTGAGGCCGCTCCATCTGTGGATATACTGATACACCATTCCCACTGGAGTCCTAATTCAAATCTCACAAAATTGTCCAAAGTTTGAAAAATATCTTTTCCCTTTGTATGTTCTGGCATCCGATTACGTCGTGTGCCATTTCACAAATTCGGCGACCTATAGTAGTATCAGCAGTTGGTATGCTTTTTATTGTTTATTTATTTAGTTCCTGGTGCTTTATCAGCGATAAAGCACCAGGAACCACGAGTGTTTCAACCGCTGTGTACGCCTTTTTTATTTTTAGCAATAAAGCTAATTCGTAAGATGTTTCTAAAGCATCTTTAGAATTCGAAGTTTGGGTAAAACTTTTAATAACTTTTTGGTTTTTTATTATAGAATTAGCTTTTGCGCTTAAAAAAATCAGTAGCTTTATCTTTCAATTCGACATGATTTGTTACAAGATGTCGTTCTAATAGAGGGGTTCATGCTATTATTCGACAAAGTTTGATTGCATATTACACAGAGATGGATCACACTTATTTGAAATGAAACCATAATTAACATAACTTTCGTCATAATAACGATATTTAGGTTTAGTCTCAGCTTTCAAAGATTTTACTGTATAGTATTACTTTAGTTAGTAGATTTTCCAACGACATTCTCAACACCACTCGGTCCAGATGGAGTAACAAGCGTAACTTCATTACATCTTTGCAATTCATTATTTTCACTACATACACTGCCGTTCTCACCTTCACGTTTTCGCTTTAAAATAAACTTATCCATAATGGGGTATTAAAATAATCACACGGAAGAATTAACAGGAAAAATCACACACAACTGCAACCGTCCAAAGCGAGCTTACAGAAAATTAAAACAAAATGGATGGTGAACAGCTGGTAATCCAACAACCATCGGACACAGTTCGAGTGATTTCGTAAATACTCGGTAGGACTGGCAAAATCCAATTATACTCATTCCGTTTTTGGATTAATTAAATTTGATTAAAAAATTTGACTAAGAACAAAATTGGATTGTGTATTAATACGCGCCAAATTATGGGGCAGTAATTTTTTTTAACCACTAAATTAACAATTAAAAAATATATATTTATAAAGCATCAATATATAACTTAAAAATATCATTATTTCAGCATTTTTAATAGCAATAAATAAATATAGAGATAAATTAGTTGTTGTTTTTATATTAGATAATCTAATCATGTATTTCGTTAATTATTATCTCCATAAAGTCTTCAAATCATTTTTTTTTTTTTTTTTTATAAATTTTTACGTAATATGTAATAGTCATCAGTCAGCATGTATTTAAATACAGTATAAATGTTGGGAGAATTTTGTGGAATAATGGACTAGTGCGTGTGTGGGGGGTAGTATGCCAGAAATGAATTGCTTAGGACTTGTAGAAAGAATAGATGAATACGGTCTGTCTTTCTAAAGATGTTAATTTGCATAGCAATTGATGGTTCATCAGTTATGACCAAATTTGGTAAACTAATCTATGCCGAAGAGCAGCTATGTTTGGTCCATGGTATACACTTGGCAGTAATAGATGTACTTTAAGTCAACAGTAAATGAAGAAAAATATGAATATAACAGTTTTGTAGAATCTGCACACGAAAATACAATGATGATAATAACCCCAGAGACTCACATCTGGTGAGTATGAGCTTGGAAAACTCAGGGTCCTGAGCTGGATATCATCATTCTTCTCTTTCTTGAGAACACACACACACGCACAACTCGGGATTTTTTTTGGCTGGTGCAGGATAAGCCTCTGGCTTCCTTGCACCATATGGATAATAATGAGGATGGTGTATTTATAGAAAATAATCTTACAGATACTGTTCCTCATGACCTGAATCACATTTGTTTATCTACTCTTAACAAAAATAAGAAAACTAGTTAATTTTTAGAAGCCCATCAACCAAAAATGATAAATCTAATTGTCTTGCAATTAGATTCCAAGACTCGATAGAACAGTTTGCTGTCCATGCTTGAAAGATTCGAGTTGAGATATTGTGTGCAGAAAGCTTTAATTGGTTTAAATTCAAGTATTCATTTCTGTGAGGGTAAATTTAAATTATCTGCGGCTGTATCTACACTAATGCCTATAAAGTTGGTGGTAGATGCACTATGCCGCAAAGAACCAAATCTTTTAAATGCAGATGCTGCCATAAAATTTATGATGGAAACTCTTGGCAATCAAAATTCTGAAATAGCTAGAGAATTGCATACGGCAGTGAAACTCCGTATTTCACATAAGCGTACAAATTTATCACAGGTTCTTCAGTATTTGCAAAGCGGGACACAAGATGATAGCAAATTATTTCCAAAGCTAAATAAAAATACTATACAGTAGTAAAATTTATACTTCGCTTAATAAAACATCTTTCTTCTTCAGAAATGAACAGAGCTCAATCTTAGAAGAGCAACATGGAACAGATCAAGTGTTCCGCAAATTCTTTTCCAAATTAAGAAATTGCCTGAGTATAATGAGATACTGTGCTGCCATTTTATTAGGTACATCCCTGCTGTGCACACGAATGGTTTGTCCAACAAAGTTGCAATTCACATGACCACAGTTGTGGATATAAATGCAGCAGAACAACCTTTGTAGTATCAGTTAATCATACAAACCGTAGCAAGAATGGGGAAAAGGAGTGATCTAACGGACTTCGAACGTGGCATGGTAGTAGGTGCAAGACGTGCTCGACAAAGCATCTCTGAAACGGCAGTTCTCCTGAACTTTTCACGCACCACAGTTTCGAGGATAGTGCAACGAACAGAAAACATCCTCTTAACAGCACTCCTGCGGAAGAAAATCGCTTGTTAATGAGAGAGGTCAGAGAAGGAAGGCTAGAATTATGCAAGCAAACAGACGGGCCACAACATCGCACATCACGTCAGAACACAACCTTGGTGCACAGAACAAAATATCACAATGGACCACTAGTCACACTTTGTCGCCAATGGGCTACAACAGCCGACGGCCACATCGCGTACCCTTGTTATCAATGAAGAACAACAGAGCACGCCTCCTATGGGCACAGCAACGCCAGCACTGGACTATCGAGGATTGGAAAACAGTTGTTTGGTCTGACGAGTCGAAGTTCCTGGGGCATCATGTTGATGAAAGGCCCAGAATTTGGCGAAAACAACATGAATCCATGGACCCGTCATGTCTGACGACTACTGTGCAAGGTGGTGGTGGGGGCAGTGTTATGGTGTGGGGGAATGTTTTCTTGGCACACGTTGGGTCCATTGATACCCATAGATTCACGTCTGAATGCCACATCGTACCTAAACATCGTTGCTGACCAAGTGCATCCGTTCATGTTGACAGTTTATCCTCAGTCAGATGGTTACTTCAGCAGGATAATGCGCCGGTGCACAAAGCCCGAATCACAATGGAATGGTTCCAGGAAGATGACAATGACTTTTCTTTGCTGCAGTTACCCGCTCAGTCCGCGGATCTCAATCCTATTGAACATCTTTAGGATGAGCTGGAAAGGGCTGTTCGCTGCAGGCGAATCTCAAGGAACTGCATGACACACTCATGTTTGCATGGGTGTGTCCATTCCTGCACAACATTTTCAGCATCTTGTTCAATTCATGCCTAGACGAATTCAGGCTGTTTTGAAGGCTAAAGGAGACTCAACAGGCTACTAGGTAGGTGTACCTAATAAAGTGACAGCACGGTGAATAGTCATTAAAAGAAACTTGGGTAGGCAATTTAATGAAAGACTAACCCTTCCTGTTAAAAAAGTTCAAAGCGTAGAAAATATGCTCAAAAAGTAAATAACACTTTTTTCAAGCTCAGTGAATAAGGAGCGGTAAACCTGCAACTTATCCAAGGGTACCTTAGACAACTTGTAGGTCTCGTCTAAACATAGATTCAGAATCCGAAAGGGCGTTTTCTGCCGCTAATCAAATATGTACCAAAATTGGATCCAGTTTAAACGATAATACTATGGATTGTTCATGTTTTTTAAGAGCTCACGTTATTCGGACAGGTAATGTGGATGCAACATAACTAAAACTTGTAGTATCAGTATGTATATTTTTAGTTTTTAGAATATTTATTATTGTAACAGAAGTTTTGATTTAAAACATGAATTTAAGTAATTACTTGTTTATCCTTACTTTATTACACATAATTGCACTAAATGCAAGTGATAGAACTGTTAGGCCAAGACTTGTGATGATTGCTTTGAAAGCCCGTCTCTTAGGAAGCTCTTATTGATAAAAGCGTACACGACTGTCCTAGACTAAAAAACATGCTAGTTGGACAATTAGGCAATGAGAATCTAATATTCTCTGAATTCAAATTTAACATCCATGGATTGGATGATCAATCAACAGTAAAGTTTCCATTGGGGCCAAATGGTTTAGGGATGCAAAGGAGTGGCAGAATATTTTTTTTGTCATTTGTTAGTAATGCTGACTACTACAGGAGATATTATTCAGGGATATTCATGTGATGTGGCGAACCCCAGGTTTTCCCCCATTTGCCGCGATTGTACATCTTGCGTTGAAGCTCGTGCTAAAACTGGCCATTTGTATGTAGTGTGTTGGGTGTGTAAATGTTATGATGTGTTCTATTGTTGTTGTCGGTCGGTACCTGGCTCTTAGCAGGTGGGAAGCGGCAACATCAGGTCACGTCCCATCCCCATCACATGGAGGCGGCCAGGATCTACTACCTTCATGCTAGTCTATACCAGAACAAATTTCCTGGATAGACAAAGTTATGAGAAAAGGAAAAGGGAGAACAGCTGGCGAAGTTGGATGGGTGGGAAGGAGCAGAAGTGCAGTGTGCGGGGGGGGGGGTCAGATCAGGGACCAGCCGTAATAAAAGGAAGTTAAGAGAAATTGAGAAAAGGTGGAAGTGAAAGCAATTATCCTGCTATAATTCTATCCTACATTAGGATTAGCAATTCCTATCCTGTGACCAGGATTCGATGTTGAGGCGCTTCTTCAATGGATTCTTCATCTGGAAGGGTAACTCTTCAAGCTGAAGGATCTATTGGTGACTACTACATAAATATTTTAAAGAATACTATTGTGCCTGTCATCGGAGACCTCTTTCAAGGAACAAAAACTTTTCCCACATGACTCTGCACCTTGCCACATTGCACTTATGGTTTAATACAACATTATATAATCATTTAATACAATTTATAGTGTGCTAGTTTTAACTTGTTTTGAATACCAAATTTTTTTGTTTTTTTAGGTGAAGAGGTTTAGGCAAGACTGCTATATCCGATCCTTAACATAGCCAGGAAATAGTACTGATTGAAATCCAACCGAAAACTGCTCGAGTATTGTGGGACAGAAAACTTCTGCTAAAAAGCCATCAAGTACATAACATTGCAAGAAAATATATTCTGGTACTATGACCTGAGCAGCGATTATACTGAGAATCTGATTCACTCCATGCGATGACTGTGGGACACAGCTGTAAGGCGATATTTAAAGCTTGTGGTGGGTCAACAAAATACTAACGTCTGTAATAAAAGAACTAGTGGCATCAATCATATTTGTATGCTGCTGATATATTTTTTCCAACTTATTACATAATCTTAATTTCAAACATGGTTACAATCAAAAGGCATTCATGTGGCCCGTATGGTTTCTGTGATCATTTATAAACATCTAAATAGTTTTTTCTTTAACTAATTTTATTATGAATAAAATACATGATTATTTTACATCAGTGTATGAAAAATTTGAGACTATTGGGGCAATTATTTTAATTCTTATTTTGGGAGAATATTTATAGTGATATGATTTAAATGGCTTCCCACAAGTTAAACGGAATATTATTACATTCACTGGTGGTTTTTAAATATGAAAGGATATCATAAGACTAATGGCCAAATTTCATACCCCGAAGGTCAGCCATTGCAGTGGACCAAAATGTTAGATTGCCTCAATTTCGAGTCTAATAGTGTTCTTGGACATTGGTTGGTCTGAAAGTGAATGCAGGATAGGTGTTGAAGTTCATGCAGTAATAAATTCTGTAAAGCTAATGGCATAATTTTTGGAGCACTTTCCCAAATGCAATACATTTGGTTTTCGTTGATTCAAGGACAGCTTGGTAAAATAATAAAATAAAATTGGTGGCGAATTGATGAAGAAAATAGCTTATCCATACTAAAAAAGTGAGACTTGACAATTATTAAAAGAAGTTTTGAAATAATTATCCCAACAATACTTCTGAATGGCTTTGAATGCCAAACTTCAGTACCTTTAAGAACCCAATGAATTTAAGAAAACAAAAAAAGAACTACAACCTAGCTTGAACTTTTTATATACACTGAGTGATCACTAAATTATGACCACTCTATCTGTAATGGCCTATGCCATATAGCTCACAGTATAAAGCCGAACAGCTTCCTAAGCAGTGGTAAATTGCATCTGGTCATGCAGGTCAAAGTGATAAGTAGCAGTAATGTCAAATCTCTGTAGTAAAATAACTGAGTTTTAAAAGGGCATGACTGTGGGAATTCGTGGGTTGGGTGCTTCCATATCGGAAATAGCATGCTTGGTAGGCTGCTCAAGGCCCGCTGTGGTCAAGGTGTCCAAAAAATGGATCAACCCACTTCCAGCTGACAGTTATTATTGTTATTTGGTTTTTTTTAGGAGCATTAGCAACTAAGGCCATATTGCTCCGGGAATATGCGGTGGTCATTCCCTGACCTTTCCGCATCCTCCGTATTTGGTGGTGACGGGCTCGAACCCCGGTCTAATCAAGAAGAGTGTGCTACGCACTGCTGCTCCTTCCCACCTGGCTACGGAGGCGGCCTCAGCTGACAGAACTGTAGAGGATTATGCAAGGTGGGTGTTCCTGGTGAGTAACGGGTGAACCGTGTTGTACAGGCTCAACAGTAGGTCATTGTGCGACAGTTGACATCGCAATACAATATGTGAAATAGAACAATATCGTAAACGACGATGTGTCATACACTCGGATGTGTGGGGTACCACAGCAGATGACCCAAAAGTTACCCTCGGCTCACCGCAATTCATCGTCGATGGGGCGATTCTCTGGTGTCAACAACATGCTGGTTGGACATGGAGAACTGGAAACGAGTGAGGGTCGGATGAGTCCAAATACCTGATGCAACACGCATGGTGATTTCATGGACCCATCGCTCATGGTGCCCACCGTCCAGCAAGTGGCAGTGGTTGCTCTTAATATGAGGCAATCTTTTCTTGATAAGTGCTAGGGCCCCCTGGTGCATGTGGACCAACTTTCATTAGTGATGTCTATTGGCAGCTTTCAGGAGACCATATTCATCCTGCCATGTTGCATTTTTTCCAGGCCTGAACTGCGCACAAGTGGTTTGAGGAACAGTGAAGATATTACCCATTTTGATTCGCCTGACTTCAATCCAATTGAACACGGATGTTTTGGAATGGGAAGTGAGGTGTATGGACATACAACCGTCTGTAGGGATCTGCAGCCATGCCATAGAGAGCATGGCTGAAGATCCCTATAGACATTTTCTGGTGGAGTTAACGTTTAGTCGAATAGCGGCTGCTGTCCATGCGAAGAATGGCCCAACTGAAAAGGAAAAACTTGTCTTCACAGAAGGATATGTAGTTGAATATAACGAATTGATGTGACAAGACAAGATAACACTAATTAAATCATGTGAATTGTCATCAAGTGAAATTTTTTGTGTATAAAAGTTTAAAATGCTTCTTTATGCTTCTTATCAGAAGCAGCCTGAGTGCGACGATAGCTTTCCCGGATTCAGACATTTCACATGCTAGTATAGAGTCTGTATGGTGTGAGATAGTTGGAAACAAAGGTATAATGCGAGTAGGAGTAATCTACAGACCAGGTGATTGTGAAGATTATGACAAAAGCCTCTACATGCAAATGGAATGGACAAGTAAACGTCAATGCCTTATTATGGGTGATTTCAATTGCCTCTAATTGATTGGAGTAAATGGGAAGGAAACTCGACATGGGGAACAAAATTTTTAAATCAACTAGATGACTGTTATTTGTATCAACATGTCAGAGAAAAGAATATACTAGACCTCATCATCACACATGAATCAGATGACATAACAGGGCTGACAGTAGAGGAACCAGTAGCAGGAAGTGATCACGGAGTTCTACGGTGGATGATGACGAAAGAGGTAGCAGAAGTAAAAGGCAAAGGAATGGGTTTTAATTTCAGAAAAGGAAATTACGATGCCTTAAGGTACTACATGGCCTCTATTAACTGGGTAGATATCGCGCAGAGAATGAATACAATTGAACTATGGTACGCTTTTAAAACATTAATCACAGATGCCTTGAATGCGTATATACCATTAAAAAAATACTCCACGAGGAGGGTTCCAAGTTGGATTAATAGTGAAGTTGCCACATTACTTGAGCAGAAAAAGGTGGCATGGAAAGGTTACAGAGCAATAAAAAGTACTGAAGCCTATAACAGCTACAAGGTGATGTGTAATAGAGCCACAGAAAAGGTTCGACAGACAAAGGCAGTTTATGAGAAATCACTAGCAAACAGAGCAAAGAGGGGGAATAAAGAATTCTTCACACATATATAAATGCCAAGAAGAGCAGGACAGACCAGATCGGACCTTTACGTAAGGGAAAGTGGATAGTAATAAATACACCAGCTGCCGTTGCAGATGAACTCAACAGTTATTTTGCATCGATATTTACAAATGAAAAGCCTTTTGTGGCAATGGGAAATTGTGGGAACGAAGTTAAAAAATATGTAATTAATGATATTGAAATTTCACAAGATTATTTAATGAAAAAACTTTCGAGCCTACAGACCAGTAAGGCTCCTGGAGTTGATGGAATATACCCTATAATCTTAAGAGAGGCGGCAAGCGAGTGCATTGAACCATTGAGGCTAATTATGCGAGCATCACTAGACTCTGGGGAGATTCCCTTGGATTGGAAAAGTGCAAATGTATCTCCCATACATAAGGGTGGCTCTAAAAGTGAAGTTGGAAATTATCGACCTGTCAGTCTGACTTCAGTAGTAGGGAAAATCATGGAGGTAATGATCAAGGGTGGAATTCAGGATCATTTGGATCGAATTGAAATTCTCAAGGATACTCAGCATGGTTTTGTAAAGGGAAAATCATGTTTAACAAATCTGGTTCGCTATTTCGAAAGGGTCACTCACGAGCTGGATTTAGGGAATAATTTCGACATTGTTTATTTAGATTTCAGCAAAGCTTTTGACTCAGTCCCACATGAGCGGTTGCTTTATAATCTGGAACAGGTTGGAATCACTGGGAAAATCCTTAGATTGATAGAAGGATGGCTTCAGGGCAGGAGGCAGAGGGTTGTGATAAATGGCTATTCCTCAGATTGGATTGATGTAAGAAGTGGGGTTCCCCAAGGATCAGTATTAGGACCACTGTTGTTTTTAATTTTCATAAACGACATTGATGAAGGGATAGAGGGCGTGATGTCCAAATTTGCAGATGATGTTAAAATTGGTAGAGTAGTTAATGATCACTGTCAAGCTGAGCTTCTTCAGAGAGACCTAGATAGACTTCAGGAATGGTCAGAAAAATGGCAGCTGTGCTTTAATCCAACAAAGTGTAAGGTATTACACCTGGGAAACAGTAATCCCAAAAAAACTTATTTACTTGGTGGAGTTCAACTAAACCCAGTACTGGAGGAAAGGGACTTGGGTGTTACGATACGGTCAGACATGAAATTCTCTGAGCATTGTAAACAGGTTGCAAGGAAGGCCCATGGTGTCCTATCGATGATCTATCGAACTTTTGCAAGTAGAGATAGGGACGTGATAATCCCATTATATAAGGCTTATGTTAGACCACACTTGGAATACTGTGTTCAAGTATGGAGACCGCACCTAAAGAAAGACATCGAGCTTCTTGGAAGGGTGCAAAGAAGAGTAACTCGCCTGGTGAGATCGGCAAAAGGGCGTCCTTATGAAGAAAGGCTTCGAATATGTGGGTTGCAGAGTTTGGAAACTAGACACCTTAGAGGAGATTTGATTGAGGTGTTTAAGGCTCTGAGAGGCATCAGTAAAATGAATGAGGACAAAATTTTCAAGATTATAAATGATTCTAGAACTAGGGGACATAAATTCAAGTTACGGGGGGGAAATGTTTAGATTGGACTGCAGGAAGTTTTATTTTAGCCAGCGAGTTATAAATTACTGGAATAAGTTGCCTTCATGGGTGGTAGAGGCCGACAGTTTGGGGAAATTCAAAGGTCCTCTGGATAGTACTTTCGGGTAAGGGAAGCGCATAGGATGATAGGTTTAATTTCCTTTTCTTTTTTTTTTTTTTTTATTAATTATTATTATTTAGTCATTTATTTTATTTTATTTTATTTTTGGTTTTTATCATTGTTTTGTTCGGTTTTTTTTTTTTTTTTTTTTTTTTGGCTGGTGCAGCATAAACCATAGGCTTTCTTGCACCATGCGGCCGTTAATAATACTAATACTAAAATAAATAAGCTAAACTGTGGGAGCAGTGTGGTCGCCTTCTGGGAGCTGTTGATAAGAAATCACTATCCGTGTGCATCGTGTACAAAGTCATTTAAAATCGCATATTGAGAAGAGGAACTTTCATCACCTTTTGCCTATGTTAGTTGAGCTAGTTGGACCCCATCGAACCTCCTGGAAGCACTCGTTATCTCGCCGAAGTTTGCCTTTAGTCAGTGAGTGGTTGATTGCTGAAACAAACTTCCATATGATATGGAAGTGAAAGCTGGAATAAATTCAAGGAAGAACTAAACAAACTGTTGGAGTGGGATAGGTAAGTGAAATGGAAGGGGTTTTTTTTGCTGATGCTGTATAAGCTTGCTTTCTTGTATCATTTGCCACTACTTAATAGGAATCAAAAATTGGTGCAATTTATTTAACCTGTCAGACATGACAGATCTTTTTTCTTTTGGAACAAATCACAGAATATTAGAAAACTCACCTTTTTGCTTTTGGCAGTTGACATTTCTTTATATCTTTGAACTCCCACGACGATTGCTTTTTTTTTTTTTTTTTTTTTGTATATGATACATTTTTTCGTGTGTGCTGATCGTCGTTGTTGGTTACACATCGGTAATATCATATATAGCGTATTTTAAATTTGAAAAATTAATAATAATAATAAATAAGATATTTTGTTCACCAGTATTCCATTTCGCATCAGTGGCGATAAACGTCTCTTAGTTTTGTGTATTCCTTCGTTTAAAGCATCAAAGTACAGTTTGTTAAACACTGAATAAAATAAAAAACGAACAGAGAAGGCAGATTTTCGGAAACTAGAACCAAATATATAAGGCTACTATAAAACATCCTGTATATTATTTTCAATATTACCACAATAGTGCATTGGACGGTTATTCACTGCTTTGACGCATGCGTATGCTGTATTTGAAACCAAAAGCTAAAAGTTATCTACGCAAAGTATTATGTGTTGGCACAGTAATCGGTAAATCGATAAGATACACGTATTTTATCTCCACTATGTATTTACAAAACTATCTCAAGAACATTTCTGTAGTACTAAAGAACTATAGTATAGCTTCTAACCCATGGTAGTGTACTGCTTTTGTAATTATTCTCTCCGTATACGACTTTAAAAAAAAATATGATTACTATCGTTACCGCCATGGTGGCTGGTTGGATATTGATCCAAATTTTCGAATTTTTAACAGGCAGCATATGAGGAAAATAATAACGATATACGAATACAGAACGTACACTGCCCTACCATTAATATCCAGACACCCCTCCATGGATGAGGACACGGGTCATATGCATGCAACACGTCACACAACCTGTTATAAATATGCACACTGGGCTTCGAACAGACAATTGCAAAAGTGGGTATGCAAGATGACACGTTCAACAGAATTAACAGACATTCCAATGTGGAATTGATAGCAGGATGCCACATAAGCAAACGTTCTGTACAAGACATTGCAGTCACTCTAGGGAACCCTACGTCAACGGTTAGTAACATCATATGCAAATCGAGAGGAATGGAACTGAATCTGTCAAAAAAGAGCTTGGTAAATCCCGATAACTAACAGAACGGGAGAAGAGTTCTGTGAAGAACTGTGCGCCAAATCGTAATTTGCCATTGTCACAAGTCATACAAATCCTCTGTGAGCGTATTGGGACTAATGTCAGCACTAGTACATTACGAAGGACACTCCATGATATTTACCCCAGGGACTCACATCTGGTGAGTATGGGCTTGGCAAAACCAGGATCCTGAACTAGATATCATCATTATTCTCTTTCTTGGTGATTCCCTTCTGATTCTTGTTCTCTCTCTCTCTCTCAAGGTAATTCAGAATTTTTTTTTTTTTTTTGCTGGTGCAGCATAAGCCTCAAGCTTCCTTGGAACCATATTGGTAATAATAATATGGGTTACAGTGGTCGTGCAGCTGTTCACAAGCCATTGATCACCTTAACAAATGCTAGACGCCGATTAACATGCTGTAAGGAGCGCGAATCCTGAACTGTAGAGCAGTGGAAAACTGTCCTATGGACAGACGAGTCGAGGTTCGCACTCTACCAGTCTGTTGGCCGTTCCTGAGTGTGGCGAATGCTAGGGGGAACAGTTCCTTCTTGGTTGTATTCCCCCCAACTATGAAGTTTGGTGGAGCCAGTGTCATGGTATGGGGCTGCTTTTCATGTTTTGATTTGGGCGCATTAATCGTTATCAACAAACCCATGAATGCTGTGCAGTATCAGAACAACCTGGATAATTGTGCACTTCCAACATTATGGCAATACTTCGGGGAAGGCCCATACCTGTATCAGCATGCTGATTTAGCAAGACAATGTGCCATGCCATACTGCTCGGGTTGTAACAGTGGTTTGAGGGCATGGGTGTGGAAAAGTCGGATTGGCCGGACCAGAGTCTTGATCTGAACCCTATCGAGCATCTTTGGGATGTATTGGTTAAAAGCAGAGTGGAGGAACATATCACCTGACATTTATAAAAAGCTGGTTGAGAGTATGCCCCGAAGATTGAAGGCCGTCATAAAAGCAAAAGGTTTCAGCACGAAAAAGATGTTAATGACATAATAAAAGCTCTTTTTTTTTGTCTAAAAG
The DNA here is from genome assembly GCF_048544385.1 of Mastigoproctus giganteus. Classification (NCBI taxonomy): domain Eukaryota; kingdom Metazoa; phylum Arthropoda; class Arachnida; order Uropygi; family Thelyphonidae; genus Mastigoproctus; species Mastigoproctus giganteus. The sequence continues at coordinate 104,801,750 of NC_143588.1, forward strand.
CAAGTGTCCGGATATTAATGGTAAGGCAGCGTATATTAGATGTTAGATCGTATTGATCTTTGCCCCTGTGATGTAAAAGGTTACTTTGTCTTGAATGCTGCATGAAACTGAAGCCAAAATTTCTTATTTTTATATAGGTTTTTCTTAGTTATTATTTTTTCTGTTTATAAAATTTTATTATCTGTGACTTGTTTCTTACATAGTGGGATAGTGTTTTGTGGAAGGTGCCACGGGTGGTTTCCCACGTCTGCACCATAGTACTTAGTTAAGAAGTATAGAATTTCTTATTTTTATATAGGTTGTAAGTAGTTGTGTTCTGTTGTGTCTTTGGTTACTTGGCAGCAGGGACCCTAGTGGGACTTGCGTCGCCCGCCACTAAGACTGGGAGGTGAGCTGGCTACCCATCATACACTGGCTGGCCTCCACCAAAGACTCCTGAGCTTCCTGACAGAGGTCATAATAAAAAAAATAAAAAAAAGTTGAAAAGAATACGCAGGGAGTAAGGGAATGAGAGATCAGAACTTGGGGTGAAAGATGGGTGGAACAATAGAGAAAACAGCCCACCAAGAGGTTTAGGCAAAATGGGCTTAGGGAAGTGGATGGAGGGTCTCTGGAGCAGGTGCCTCTGTGCGAACGCAATTTGGGAAGCACTCTGTGAGAGGTTACCGCACCCTAAACAGGGAGCCAGCATTTATCCTACCCATGAAGAGTTAGCAATGTAGCGTCCGTTGGCAGTGTCCTGAATGTCGGTGCTTACAGCTCTGCTTCATTTAAAATCAGAATTTTCTTATTACTCTTGGAACCTCCAACACAAAAAGAAAATCCTGGAAAGGACGCTTACTCACGCATATTACTCTGGTCTGCATAGATTTTGAAGTTTCGAAATTTTTTTGTGTTTCTGCTTAGGAGCATCAACGACTACGTCGATATTGTACCGGTTTTACTGTCTGTAAATTACATGTTCTAAGGTCGATTTTCTGTTTTCTGGACGAAAAACCATGCTACCCTCGCCTGAGACCTGCTAACTCAACCACGTTGTGAAAAAATCCATAAAAATTCTTCCCATCATCGACGGGACTGAAACTCGAACTTTTCTACCTGGGTTGGGGGAGGACGGCGATTCTACCAACTGTGCTACCCATGAAGGGGTATTTCTTGTGCTAATTCCAAAAATTCAAACCGTTTTTACCTATTGCGTTCAGCTTATTTTATAAGCAGCAAGGGCGGACTGTCCCGAGGGTGAAAGGCGTGCACTGCACCCAGGCGCCAACGTTTGATGGGCGCCTGAAAACCAGAAACTTTCATACACATGTGAAGAAAATGTTAAAGGGGCACCGAGTTTCAATTGGCACCCAGGCGCCACATGCCTTAAGAACGCCCTTGCCGTTTGCATCTGGACCCTCAAGTACCTTTTCACTGCCCTGCTTCTTACCCCCAAGTGACATGTTCTTCTGACATCCATTTAGGTCTAAGCGTCGATTGGGGTTTCTTGTGAACAGCTTAATAGCTTCTACGATTACTTCCAGGAATGATTTTCCGGATTTCGCCAGATTTCAATTGGCACTCGGGCGCGACATACCCTATAACGCCCCTGTGTTGAAGGGTTCGGTTCACTTATCAGTGTTCAATAAAATTTTTAAAAAATTCTTGATTCTTGAAGAAAAAAAAAAAACAAAAAAGGATTTCCAGAAAGTTAATTAGTCTCATTTCCAGGAAGCTTAAGGTACATGTTTAACACATGAACCTTTAAGCTTCCTGGAAATGAGATCAATAAATTTTCAGGTTTATGATAATTTTTATAGTCAGCTATTATTTTTATTATTATTTTATTTTTTTTTTTCATTTATGCTTCGCTTACGAGAAAAAAAACAAAAGCACTTACCGTCTGTAACAATCTTCATTTTACTGGCCTTTTATGTATTTAAGTTTTTGTCACTTTTTTTTTTTTTTTTAAGCAGAGATGAGTATAGCACTTTCATCTTCATAGGCAGAAGTAGAAATTTTACATAAAATCGAATGGCTTGCTTCATATCGCCGCCAAGATTGAAATTATCATCTGACATTTGAGTTTTTCGGTCAAGACTTGAACTAGCTTCACGTAAAAATTAATTCACAGAATTAGCATTAGCATTAGCATTAGTAGAGGCATTTGATGCAAGAAAGCAAGCTTATGCAGCATCAGCCAAAAAAAAAAAAAAAAAAAACCACTTCCACTTCACCCCTCTGTTCGTTCAAAATACCTGTCCAGCTGAGCCTTAAACTTATTTAGGCTATCAACCTCCACCACAAGGGATGGAAGTCTGTTCCACCAACCAACCACCCGCTGGCTAAAGACAAATTTCCGCACGTCTATCCTACATCTGTCTTTCCTCAATTTGAATTTATGCCCTCTCAGGTGATTATTCTGAGCTAGAGGAAGAATCCCATCAGCATTGAGCATGCTTAAACCATTCAAGGCTTTATACACCTCTATCAGATCACCTCGCTGGTGCCTAGTCTCCAGACACTGTAATTTGCAAAACTTAAGCCTTTCTTCGTAAGAGCACCCCTTTGTTCCATTCACTAATCTTGTTGCCCTTCTCTGTACTCGTTCCAGCAGCTCTACATCCTTCTTGAAATGAGGCCTCCAGACCTGTATACAGTACTCTAGGTGTGGCCTGACCATCACTTTATACAATGGAATAATCACCTCCTTATCCCTGCTGGAAAACTTCCTGTATATCATTGACAATACTCCTTGAGCTACTCTTGCAGCCCGTCTGCACTGCTCAGAGAATTTCATATCTGCCTGCACAACCACCCCCAAGTCCCTTTCATTCTCTACCACTGTCAGTGTTGTACCACAGAGTTGATACGTTGCTCTGGGGTTGCTGTTTCCCATATGTAGTACTTTACATTTGTCAATGTTAAACTTCATTTGCCACCTCTCAGCCCATCTGCTCAACCTTTCCAGATCCTGTTGCAGCAGCATAGTGTCAGTAGTGTCCTTGACAACCCTGCCAACCTTTGTATCGTCTGCAAACTTGGACATTAATCCCGATATACCATCATCAATATCATTTATAAATACAGAAAACAATAATGGACCCAACACTGAGCCCTGAGGGACTCCACTAATAACATCAGTCCACGATGAGCAGTGTCCATTGATTACCACTCTCTGTCTTCTCCCCCTCAACCACCCCTTTATCCATAGCAGCAATTTGCCTCCAATGTCACACTGCTCCAATTTGTGTAGCAGTCTTCCATGTGCAACAGTATCAAAAGCCTTTCTAAGATCCAAGTATATAATATCAAAGTTATTCCCTGCATCCAGTTCTTTTGTGACTGCATCATAGTATCCAATCAAGTTGGTCAGGCAAGACTTCCCCTTAACAAAACCATGCTGTGTCTGAGCTATAACTGAAGTCTTGTCTAAATGATCCTGCAGTGCTTCTTTAACCAGTGCCTCCATTGATTTTCCTGGAACAGAAGTTAAGCTCACAGGTCTATAATTACTTGTGTCAGCCTTTGATCCTCCTTTGTGAATTGGGGTCACATTTGCACATTTCCAGTCTATGGGTACCTCCCCTGAGTCCAAGGAAGCTCTCATAATTCTGGCTAAGGGTTTGCTTACTTCCTTTGCTGCCTCCTTTAATATAACTGGATAGATCCCATCCACCCCGGGTGCCTTTCTTGTGTTTATCTTCAACAGTTTCTCCTCCACTTTACTCCCAGTTATTTCAAGATTCTGTAACTTACTGCTAGAGTTGAATACACCTCTGCCATTCCCCTCGCTGAATAACTCCTCATGTGTGAATGTCGATGCAAAATATTCATTTAGTTTGTTAGCCACCTGAGCAGGATCATCAACACTTGACCCATCAATATCAAGTGGACCAATCTGATTCATCCCTTTCCTTCTAGAGTTTACATAAGTAAAGAACTCTTTGCTGTTTTTCTTTGCATCCCTTGCCAAGGATTTCTCGTAATCTGCCTTCGCCTGCCTAACCTCCTTTGTAACTTGGTTGCATATCAACTTGTATCTATCATAGGCTTCTGTGTCATGTGTTAATTTGTAAGTATCCCATGCATTTTTCTTCTCTGCCATATGCCTCATTAGTTCATCTGACATCCATTTTGGCCTAAACCTTGAACAATATTTCTTAGTTGGTATGTAAAGCCTAGTAGCTTCCAAGATAAGTTCTTTGAATGCTTCCCATTTTGAATTTGCTGTTGGTAACATCATCAGTTGGTCCCACTGTATAGAATTTAAATACTGTCTCAGTCCATCGTAGTCGCCTTTACGGAAGCAATAACCCTTCCCTTTACCCCTAATGGTAGTTACCTCTTTGAGTAAATCCCACTTCAGCACACTGTGATCACTGCCACCTAGTGGTTCATTTATCTGCAGATTCTTAATGCATGAAGAATCACTGCTGATAATCAAATCAAGACTATTACTCCCTCTAGTTGTCTCCCGAACATGCTGATGTAGAAAACAATCATCCAATAAATCCACAAAAGCCCTGCTAGTGTGTGAGTATCCAGCCCCCAAATTCCAGTCAATATCTGGGAAATTAAAATCTCCCATTATAAGACACTCTGATTTACTGGCCCACTCTATTTCCCTGTACAGTTCCTTATTATACTCATCAGAGTCATTAGGCCTATAGCACACTCCTACTCTCAATTTTGATCTCCCAATGTTTATGTCACACCAAACTGACTCCACACTGCACTGTCCAGCGATATCGACTGGCTTCACTTCCTTGGTTTTTATGTGTTTCTTAACTAATAGCATAACACCTCCCCCCTTCCTATCCTGTCTATCCTTTCTGTAGACGTTGTACTCCCCAAATTGCAGTTCCACATCCCTTATATCTGTGTGACACCACGTCTCTGATATCCCAACAATATCTGCCTTCGATGTTTCGAGCAATACCTCAAATTCATCAAATTTATTTACTAAACTCCTAGCACTGGTGTACACGCAAGTATACCTGCACCTGTTTCTATTCTTAGCTACCCTATCACAACCCATGTGTTTACTTGTACCACAATGGCTCCCAGCAGTCTCTGAAATACCATGCATCTTGTTTTTCAGGCTTCTGCTCATTCTAATAGAAGCAGTGCAAGAATCTCTTTCACCTCTGCCAGTGGCTACTGTCAATCTATTGGTCTTTGTCTCCCCCCAAGCTAGCAGTTTTCCGACCCACCTAACACTGCCTCAATAGCATCAGCAAATATTCTTGCACCCTTTCTATTTAAGTGTATCCCATCCCTGTAGAAGCATCCCATGATTTTGATACTGGCATGTCTTCCTTATGTGGAACAGACCTTACAAAGGGTACTAGGAAAGTTTTGCAATATGACACAACAATGAATCACAGGAAGCTGCTTGTTGCTGCATGTTGAGACATGTTCATACGTGCATAGTAGCCGCCGCGCCAAGTCGATGGGCTCAGTTATTCATTAGTAGTGAGAGTGTAAACTGCTTGCGATGGCATCGTGGTCACGAAATGAGATAAGGACAGTTTTGCGGTATAATTTCGTGCGTGGTTTAACCATAGACCAGTGCTTAGAAGAAATGACTCTTGCACTAGATGATGATTGTCCACATCGTACAACGATATTCAGGTGGTATAGAGAATTCCAAAGGGGAAATTTCACTCTGGAGGATTCTGAGAGGCCGGGAAGGCCACGAACGTCAGTTATGGAGGAAAACGTTACTGCTGTGAGGAAAATGCTTGACGAAAACAGGCGAGTGACCTACCAACAGATAGAGGATACTTTGGGCCTAAATGCACCAGCAATTCGTTCGATTCTGCAAGATCATTTGCACGTGAAGAAACTTTGTTCTCTCTGGGTGCCGCATCAACTGACTGAAGAGCAGATGACACGACGTGTGACTTGGTGCCAGGAGATGTTAAAAAAATTTGATAAGAGACAATCTCGGTATGTGAACAACATCGTGACAGGTGACGAGACTTGGCTGTACTATTACGATCTGCCGACCAAGGCTCAAAACAAAGTTTGGGTCTTTGATGATGACGACACACCCGTAATTGTCAGAAAATCCCGATCTGTAAAGAAGAAAATGATAGCTGTATTTTTCAAATCGAGTGGAATTGTGGAACGTGTCGTTTTGGACACGCAGAAGACAGTCACAGCTAAGTGGTATACTGAACAATGCCTGCCTAAAGTCATTGGATCTATGAAGAACCTGCGGCCAAAGTCAAGAATGGACACCTGGTACCTCCATCACGATAATGCTGCAGCTCACCGCGCCAAAGCCTGCACCGAATATTTGACCACAACAGGACTGAAACTTCTCGAGCACCCTCCCTACAGTCCAGACCTTGCTCCCTGCGACTTTGCACTGTTCCCGCATGTGAAAATGAAGCTAAAAGGGAGGCGGTTTTCCAGTGATGAAGACCTTCTACGGGCTTGGGATAACGAGTGTGCTTTACTCCCTAGTGAAACTTGGCAGAACTGGTTTAAAGATTGGTTTCGGAGGATGGAGAGGTGTATTGAATGTAGAGGAAATTACTTTGAAAAAATTAAATAAACAAAGCTGTATTGCAAAACTTTCCTAGTACCCTTTGTATTATTGATCATATGTTAGGATATTTGATATTGCACTTGTTTTTTCTGGATAGCCCTCTGTCTTGCAGAAACAGCAATTGTTAGTGTGGTTGTACATTCTTATCACATTCTCAGATTTGTGATAGGTAATACAGCACACGTAAAACCAAAGTTTTGTCCTAATAATGCAACAAAGGTACAAAAAATATGCACATTTAGTAATATAGTCGATTCCGGTTATTTGGAACATATCAGGACTAGTGCATTTTGGCCCGATTAAGCGGCTGCCCCAATTATCCAAAGTTTTACGTAAATAGTTAAAAATACAATGGTCCCTCGCTTTACAATTGGTTCACTGTACAATCAAATACGATGGACTCACCATAGTAAAGTACCATTCACTATACAATGTGTAGTAAGTGCCGGTCATTGTGATCACATTTGTGAACTGAATTTTAATGCACGAAAATAGGAGGAATATTATCCACAAATTTACCCTTTATTACCTTACCAATTAAAAAATTAAATGATGTGTGAAAATCGGAAGAATAAACATGATAATTGGAATAATAAATACGTACTGTAATATATACATACTAACTAGTTGACATTTCTGTTCACTGACATTTGTAGGTGGGGGTTAAAATTTAAAACAGTAAAAAGATAAGCAATCAATAACAAAGAACATGGCACACACAAATTGCAAATAACATGATACGCACATGTGAGAACGGAGTAACAAGTTACGAAGCTTTAAAAATAGGAATGAAGGTTATGAAAATTAATTTTTTTTTATATGATTGAATATTTCATGGAAGTGTAGACACATTTCACCATAATAAACTAGAGAATTCCAGCTGTCGGTATTATCGCAAATTCAATAAGATCGAGTTTACTATCCGTTTATGATAGATTGCACTTGAACAGATATATCCATAAACTACACGCTCCATAATAAACCACTAAAAAAATTTCCTTGTTCCCGTTTTATTTGCCACAAATTTGAAACTAAGACCTGCTATTTAATTTTGCTAAAATTTTTAATTTCTTTTCTTTACGGGAAAGTATCCTTTTTATAACTCTCAAGCGACCGCTCCTTCCTTTCGCTTCCTCAGAGGAACGCTTTTCGTGCGTTTCCAACAACAGCTGTCAAAAGATTTGTTATTTACGGATGTAAACAATCACGTGCTCTATTACACTTCCGAGTTATGGCAGCCATTTTGTTTTCATACAAACGAAGCGTGTCTCAAAGCTTTGACAGGAACTTTCACTCCAAAACTCAACCATTTCAAAGTAACTTAAATCATTCAATTTGTGACATAATTCAACAATTCTGGATTTTCAAAGTGTATTGACAGGTAAGCTTTTTTATTTTACTATTTTATACAGATTTCATTTTATCGATCTTTGAAGTTAACAATATACAGCATATCAAGGTACCTACACATAGGCAAGCGTTCAAGCGATATGTATTTGTATTGTATTATTATTAGCCGTATGGTGCAAGTAAGCCTCAGGCACCGGCCAAAAAAAAAAAAAAATTGAGTTACCCTGAGAGGGAGAGAGAGAGAGAATCAGAAGTAGAAGGGAATCGCCAAGAAAGAGAAATGATGATATCCAGCTCAGGACCCTGGGTGTGCCAAGCCCATACTCACCAGATGTGAGCCCCTGGGTTAATTTCATATTGCTAAGCGAGCGAGAGCGCGATTTATCAACATTCAGTTTTAAAAATGGTGTCAAAGCCACTGAAATGTGCAGTTTTTCTGGATTATTCTTATTTTCCTTACAAATGTTTGAAGAAAAAATCAAACCACCTGAGCGGTGTATGGAGAATTCAGTCATCTTTATGGGCAGTCATGCCGATAGATTTTTTTTTTCATACGTGAGAATGTCAGTGGGGACTGTACCTCGCTTATTAATATTTCTTTAAATTTTTCATATATGATAAGAGCAACCTGTATCACTGGTGTAAGGCAGGGAGGGGAAGTCCAGCATGCATATGCAAAACGTTTCTCAGTCCAGAATCACCTGTATTTTAAAACAGGATCAGGTGCAAAGCAACATTGCTCCCTCACAATGTGAACGGTTTCATTTAAGCCAATGTGTGAAACCTCGCTCACTAATGTGAAGGTACCCTTACAGCAATAAGGTGCTGCTGGACGTGGCCGACGAGCGGTCGAAGTGAAGGACGTGATGCCCTTCCCCACCTCATGTCACATGGCGAGTTACAGGGAAAGGCCACATGATAGACCTGAACTGAGTCAAAATAGTTACAATTAGAAGCAAAGAAACACTTACAGGGAAGGTGACATTTTTAATAGACTTATTTTTATCTAATGAAAAAAGGTTAAGCTTGATTAAGCCACCAATTTGCGACTGATTCAATCAAAAGAAGTGTGTGTGTTTTTAATAGACTTTCATTTTTGGCTAGTGAAAATAGGTTAGGTTAGTTCAGAGTTTCCCAAACTTTTTTAGTCACAGAACACTTTTCATCTCTCAACATATTCATGGAACACTTACAAAACACAAGTTTAGAGGGAGCCGAAGAATTTTTTGCTATTTTATTACATGTGATGCACTGTGCATCAGGAGCATCTTTATTTCCAACACATGTAAAGCTGAAATTCAAATAACTGTCATACTTTCATTTTGGTCTTTTATTAGTTGGTTCTTGTTTTTTCACTTTGGATTTTTGGGGAAGAAAAAGCTGCAGTCATTCATCCTCACTTTGAAGTGTGACGATATCTTTTATTTATTAATAAATAAAAAAAAGATATTGTGTTCGTTTTCATCAACCAAAGTTGCACTACTAGAAGTACTTTGTTTCTCATTTTAAAGTTCCTTTATTCAACCAAAATATAATAATATTTTGAATACTAATAATTATCAAAAAAATTTATACGAGGAAGTGAGTTTAGTTATGATATCGGTTCACTTCCCCTTTTCCTTCAGCCCGTGTACTCCAGACTATATTGCATACGAATGGCATATTAGATCGATACATTGCTACTTTTTCGTAGATGTCATTACTTCTACACATACATCTCTGTGCAAAAGCCTGCCAAAATAAAGTATTCCACATTCTATTTGATTATTAGTCTATGCCAGTATATTAATAACTGAAAAAAAAAAGTTAAAAATTATGATACAAAAGTGGTGTATGCTACAAATTTGCAAAATTTATTTTATTTTTTAAAATTATTAATTACGATTTTTCATGGAACACTTGTTCACATCTCATGGAACACAGTTTGGGAAACAGTGGGTTAATTTCTGCCACTAATTCGGGACGGATTGAAGCAAAAGAAGTGTGGGTTTTTTTAGTAGACATTCGTTTTAGGCTAGTGAAAAAACGTATGTGGAGGCACAGCCATTCTGGCAGCAGCGACTTGATGTCTTTCCTCACTGCTGTTAGAGAACTATACAAGCCGGCAGGCAAGGACAGTAGCCAAGGGCATCCCACTGATGAAGTGAGTGTTTTTGTGTTTTTTTTGGTGTTGATGTGGTTTCTTGACAATTTGAATTATTTAGCAGCAGTAATTGTACGACTTGTTGGTTTTGGAATATTAGTGGAAGCCCCCAGAAATATATATATTTTTTTATTTCATTTTGTTCTTTCATCGTTTTTTTGCTACTAATTGCAACCATTTTTCTCAGTTTATGTCTGTCACGTGGCCTTACCATGTTACTCTTCACTTAACAGGAGGAGGGGAAGAGCAATCACATCCTTCACACCAACTGTTCATTGGCCATACACAGCAGCACGTTAAGAGATATACATGAAAATAGAGCATACATAATAACATTGAAGGAAATCAATAAAACTACAGTATAAGTTATTTATTTAGGGAGGGAAAAAAATCATATGCAGGAAACAGTTGCATTCCAAAGGTGAAATGTCAGGACATTGTCATAAAGAAGGATAATTCAGCAACTCCAAGAAATGTTAAAGGAGTATTTGTGTTTTGCTGAAAGAGTCCAAGTTGTCTGAGAGGTTACCATTGTACACACCTCTGTAGAGGGTTGCAGCTGCAATGTGCTTCAGGCTGAGCTGAAGATCAATGTGCAGCTCATTCAATGTCGTTGAACAACACAGGAAGAAGTTTTTCCTGCAGTCTGTTCATATCCATGAACGATTCTTGAACTGTGGTATACATAGGACATAACTTAACCTGTTGAAACAAATGGGGGTGTACCAAAGAACCAGCAAATCATAGGGAGCATTGAATTGTCTAAAATATTAAGGCAGGCATCAGCATTCATGGTTCCCTGCACAAGCACCAAAGTTGCTAGGCTGTACCATAAGAAACAATGCACACTTTGGCAGTAAACATTCTCTATACATCCACCCATTTGATCAGAATAAGGTATAGTGAGATTTGTCACTCTGAAAGCAATTTCTACTGCTCTATATAATGATTAAAATATTTGAACCATGCAAGATGCAACTGGTGATGTTTGGCTTATGTGCTGATGCTTTCCCATGCAGACCGTGATTGTTGCAGCTTTATATACATAATGTGTTCCAAAGGCCTCAGTTCCTGTTGATGCCTTAAAACTCGTGGTTAATGTTTATAGGAATGTCTGCTGAGATTGTTACACAATTCTTCCCAGTACTCCCTGATCACTTGGGGTGAACTTTTGTGGTCTTCCTGTACTTGCTAGGTGGTGGCGTTGCTAGCATGCTTCCATTTGTGATAATACCACCAACAGTCGACATTAAATGGTGTAGGCTCTCAGAAATTACGAATCAGCAGTGCAGCATCTAACAATAACACCTTGTTGAATTCATCAGCTGAGCTCTGTGCCATGAGAAAAACAACTAACTTGTGTGTCTTATATGCCATCCTTATATACTAGTCTGAATCACTTTTATCTGGGAAGGTCTAATGTACTGTGAAATCCAGTGTCCGGATCTTTTTGAGATCCTAAGGCAGTTATAAATCGGAAAATATTCTTGAATAGGTAACTGAATCTTTCAAAAATCATTAAATAAATAAATAAATGATTATTTATGAATAATCATTTATTTGTTTTATAAACTTAAAATCGAAATAATGTGCATGGAAAGAGGAGAATTTTCATTTGGAATTTTGATCTCAGAATCTCTGCAGAAGATTTTGGATCACAATTCATACAAACTGTTGCAGTTAAGATAGTTTCACATTGGGAATACTGTACTCATTTTCACGTTACACATTTCATTCAGAATCTGATAATTTGAGTTTCATACTAAGAAAGAAGATACAAGCAGAAGGGATCCGTGTGTAATGAATCTTATAGCAAATAGCAGATTGAAATACAAAATATCCTTTTTTCTTATCTTGGCTCCATCTAGTCAACTATTCAAAATAAGCGTGGTAAACTTTGTGTGGAGCTTACAGTTTAATTTGGCCCCCATTTTGTTATGAAATACACACAAAATGGTTATATAGGAAATTTGGTTATGTTTTCCCCTTAACTTAAATGACAATTACTAAGAATGTATAAAAATGTGTCAGATTTATTTTTATAGTGTTTTATTGCAATACTACACATCAAAACATACAGATAGAGCTAATATTTTGGGGAGAGAGAGGATGCAGCTGATGTGATGCACCCTACCCTGTATTGAAAAGGGTCCTATATCCCAACAGAGGTGGGCTCTCCATCTAGGCAAGGAGAACTGCTCCTTCTAGAGCCTACCTTCACCACAGGAATACCCCCACAGCATTTCACTATAATGGCAGTACAGGCAACCCCTGTATAACACAGTTCTTCTACAACATGGTTTCACTCTAACACATTGATAAATTGCAGCAATCCTTGCACAACATGGTACTTATATAACATGGTTTCGCTCAAAGACGGTTTGAGAATTGCTGGAAATCTCGCATAACATGGTATTTTTGAGCTTTTGTGCTGGGAAAACCCTGCTATTATGTCAGATGTAATTTTCAGCGTTTCCATTCCTTTTTGTGAATCCCCACTCTTGACTGACTAGTCGTTATCACCTTTATGGTATTTTTCTAAAACACATTTCTGGAGGTCACTACCATAAAACAATAAAAACAATTTGCAGTTTCTGGTTTATTAGGCTTTTCTGTTAGTGTAATCAATTATAAATGGGTAGTAAACTCTATCTTCTTGCATTTGTTATAGTACCAATAGCTGGAATTCTGTGGGTTTTCACATTATTATGGTGAAATGTGTTTCCCCTTCCATGAAATATTCAATCATATAAAAAACATAAATAAATTTTCAGAAACTCATTACTCCATATCGTGTTTGTTGAAACTTGTGCATGCGATGTTCTTTATTATTAATTGCTTATCATTTTTACTGGTTTAAATTTTACAACCAAAAAAAAAAAAAAAAGTCGGTGAACAGAAATATCAATTGTATGTGTATATATTACAGTATGTATTAATTAAGTTATGTATGTAAGCGTAAATTTATTTTTATTTGCTAACTGGAAAATGTTCTTCTGATTTTCACGTATCATTTAAAGCAGGGGTCCACTGTATTTTATTGACTGTTCCCTGGGTTAGATTCTGTGCTATTGAACTTGTGCTTGTTTGAGACCATAAAAATAATTGACTTCGAAGAGTGCAGTTCGTGACTTTTAAAAAGAGCAGAAGGTACACAAAATTTTGATGCTGAAGAAGAGACTGTGCTTAGTAGCAATGAAGAGGAAGAAAATTAAATGAATGTACATTATCTGACCTATAAGTATCACAGTTTGTAAGTTAAGATACTATTTAAGTTACTACTATTATAAAAATAAAGTTAAAATATTAGGTTATTACTACTATACAAATTAAGTTTCCGATAGATTATATAAAAAAAAACGGCGTATTTTTGTTAGCTTTTTGGAACAACCCCCCAATTTGTACTGGTTCTTAGTCCCGCATAACACAGTTTTGCATTACGCGAGATCTTGTGGGAACCAAACTACCATGTTATTCGAGGGTTACCTATACTGCTGTCTGTGATCAAGCAAGAAAACATGGATGGAAATCCAGTAGATGAACAGTGAAACCTTACAAATATAAAACTAAGAAAGATAGCAACTCTTTCCTGAGACAGCAAAGTATTCACTGGTATCTTTATACAACCTATGGACAAAGTGAACTAAGAAAAGCACAAATGTAAATATAGTAAGGCCTGTACAGTCTAACACATGAAAATAAAAATACCATAATGTAAATTTTTGACATCGACTAAACGAAACATTCTTTTTAATAAAAGAATCAAAAGTAGGCTTTTGTAGTATTAAAGTCAGTGGACAGAATGTTTTTTGGTCCCTCTATTTCTTTGATCAATAAATATAAATTCTTTTCAATACATATATGATTTAATAAAATAAATGCACTGCTATACCACATGAAATTGATTTAAAATGCTTACTAAAATATTTCGACTGCAGAATGCATTGAAAGTATTTTAGTAAAGATTGCAGAATGCACTATATTTTAGTAAACACTTCAGAATGCACGGGAAGCAGTTATAGTTAATCATGCCAAACCTAGTCTTTAGGCCTAACCATTTTGATATATAGTTATGAGGGGCATTCAATAAATTATCTACCTAAGGGACATCCCATAGTTATATTTATGACTATGTGTATTTTAGTGCAATTGCATCATTTATACACAGCTAAATAAAGATTAGCAAATTTGCAATTTAAGCCCTAATGCATTAGAGTCTTATATTTAATGAGTCATGATTTGTCATGTTCCTACATAACCCCAGGGGCTCACATCTGGTGAGTATGGGCTTGGCACACGCAAGGTCCTGAGCTGGATATCATCATTTTTCTCTTCTTGGTGAATCTCTCCCCCCCCCCCCTTGCACTATATGATCAAGGGTGGAATTCAGGATCATTTGGATCGAATTGAAATTCTCAAGGATACTCAGCATTGTTTTGTAAAGGGAAAATCATGTTTAACAAATCTGGTTCGCTATTTCGAAAGGGTCACTCACAAGCTGGATTTAGGGAATAATTTCGACATTGTTTATTTAGATTTCAGCAAAGCTTTTGACTCATTCCCACATGAGCGGTTGCTTTATAAGCTGGAACAGGTTGGAATCACTGGGAAAATCCTTAGATGGATAGAAGGATGGCTTCAGGGCAGGAGGCCGAGGGTTGTGATAAATGGCTATTCCTCAGATTGGGTTGATGTAAGAAGTGGGGTTCCCCAAGGATCAGTATTAGGACCACTGTTGTTTTTAATTTTCATAAACGACATTGATGAAGGGATAGAGGGCGTGATGCCTAAATTTGCAGATGATGTTAAAATTGGTAGAGTAGTTAATGTTCACTGTCAAGCTGAGCTTCTTCAGAGAGACCTAGATAGACTTCAGGAATGGTCAGAAAAATGGCAGCTATGCTTTAATCCAACAAAGTGTAAGGTATTACACCTGGGAAACAGTAATCCCAAAATAACTTATTCACTTGGTGAAGTTCAACTAAACCCAGTACTGGAGGAAAGAGACTTGGGTGTTACGATACGGTCAGACATGAAATTCTCTGAGCATTGTAAACAGGTTGCAAGGAAGTCCCATGGTGTCCTATCGAACTTTTGCAAGTAGAGATAGGGACGTGATAATCCCATTATATAAGGCTTATGTTAGACCACACTTGGAATACTGTGTTCAAGTATGGAGACCGCACCTAAAGAAAGACATCGAGCTTCTTGAAAGGGTGCAAAGAAGGGTAACTAGCCTGGTGAGATCGGCAAAAGGGCGTCCTTATCAAGAAAGACTTCGAATATGTGGGTTGCAGAGTTTGGAAACTAGACACCTTAGAGGAGATTTGATTGAGGTGTTTAAAGCTCTGAGAGACATCAGTAAAATGAATGAGGGTGAAATTTTCAAGATTATAAATGATGCTAGAACTAGGGGACATAAATTCAAGTTACGGGGGGGGCAAATGTTTAGATTGGACTGCAGGAAGTTTTATTTTAGCCAGCGAGTTATAAATTACTGGAATAAGTTGCCTTCATGGGTGGTAGAGGCCGACAGTTTGGGGAAATTTAAAGGTCATCTTGATAGTACTTTCGGGTAAGGGAAGCGCATAGGATGATAGGTTTAATTTCCTTTTTTTTTATTAATTATTATTATTATTTTATTTATTTTTTTTTTTTTTGTTTTTATCATTGTTTTGTTAGGATTTTTTTTTTTTTTTTTGGCTGGTGCAGCATAACCATAGGCTTTTTGCGCCATGCGGCCATTACTAATACTAAATACTAATATGGCTAGTAATAATAATAATAATATCAAAACTTGAATCATACTAATTTTTATCCCACTGTGTTTTTAGGTTGTGCTGCTCTAACAGAAAGAAGGAAGTCACCTGTATCAAATTATGGATTTGCAGAAATTAGAGCATCGTTCGGTTATCAAGTTTCTCACCAAAGAAGGAAATGGGCCAAAGGTCATTCATGAAAGGATGGTGGCTGTGTATGGCAACAGTGCACCTTCAGAGTTCCAGGTGAAATTCTGGTCAAAACAATTCAAGTGGGGTAGAGAGTCTATCGAAGATGATCCTCGTCCAGGCAGGCCTTGTAGTTCAGGTCTGAATTAAATTTATTTATTGTCTCTGAAGTAAAAACCACATTTTCTCCCTTTCAGTTTATTAAAATAGAACTTGTTTTACTTATGAAGGATAGCAAACATAAGAATAATGTAATTAAATTGATTTTTCTAGCCTAATATTTAATTATATATCACTGACAGATGCAGTCATTTTTTCTGTTCAAGGCAATATAATAATTGATACCTGGGGAAGTGATGGCACCTGGGATGAAAACAAAACTGGTGGTGGCAGTGTCATGCTTTGGGCAATGTTCTGCTGGGATACCCTGAGTCCAGCCATCCACGTGCCGGGCACTCTGACATCTACCACCTACCTAAATATCATTGCTGACCAGGTACACCCTTTTGTGGCAGTGGTCTTTCCCTCTGGCAGTCCAGTCTTTCAGCAGGATAATGCGTCAGGGCACACCACCCAGATTGTTCGAGACTGGTTTGCGGAACATGAGGAAGATTTCCAGGTATTGCCCTGGCCTCCAAATTCCCTAGACATCAATCCCATTGAGCATCTGTGGTTTGTGTTGAAACAGCAACTCTGATCTCCGGCGTCTCAACCATGGACCTTACAAGAGTTAAAGGATCTGCTGGTTACGTGTTGGTACCAGATATCACAAGGCACATTTAGAAATCTTGTAGCATCCATGCCTTGCCGGGTACAAGCTGTTTTGGCTGCATATGGAGGACCAACATCATATTAGGTAGGTGGTCATAAAGTTTTGGCTCATTGGTGTATGTGATTGAAAATTAAAGCTTGAATATGTCTCAATGTTTTACTAGCCTCATTGGTGTATGTGATTGAAAATTAAGCTTGAATATGTCTCAATGTTTTACTAGCCTTTATGTATGTGGTATATATACATATATAACACAAATATTTACTGTACTATAACATCATAAAACTTTCAGCATTTGTTTTCCTTTCCTTTGGGAAGGGGGTGATTGCCCCTATTGCTTCCCTTTGTATGTAGGTAATAAATATTAAGTTTTAATTTACTTATATATATGTGTAAGTATTCAGTAACTGTATCTGTGCTTTCCAGTGCATTAAGGTTATGTAATGTATATAATGCCAAGCTAAAATAAAGTGATATTATTATATATATATATACAGTATATATATATATATATATTTTTTTTTTTTTTTTTTTTCAAAGTACACTAAACTCCCATTATAAACTTTTCCCATATAGCACCAACCCCCTTTTAATGCTCCTTTCTTCTGGTCCCATAGCCAATCCTGTGAAGTGACATGCATTTTTAAACATCTAGGGAGCTGAAATTTAAAAACTATCTCGTTCATTTCAAAAATATACATGATCTTAATCACCACTCGTCTCAGTTGCCCTCTAACCAAGGTGGTACTTGGTCAGAGGTTGTTAATTTGTAACCTCTTTTTGATCTCCTTACCCCAGCTTTCATCAAATCTTTCCATTCCCTCTGTCATTCTTTCAGCTCCACTAATCATGCAGAACACTTTGATTTCCTTTATTTGAAACTTAGACTTCCTGTAGTCTGATTTATAGTGCATAAGGTATGTTCATGTCAGACGGCACCTGGGATTTCTCCCATCTCTGCATGTGTTCGCTGTATCGAGGACAGTACACTGTCAAGCCAGAGACTTGAAAGTGTGTGGGCCATGTCTGTGCAGTGTGATGTGTTGTGCCCATTGTTTGCCTGGCTTATCGGCCACCAGGCCCCTAGTGGGGCCCGACGTTGCCCATACCTCGCCACGTGGAGGCTAGTCGGCACTTTGGAGATGGGACCCTTCCCAGATCAATGCAGTTACTGAAGAACAATAAAAGCTATAAAAAGCTTTTATTGTATGCCATTTATTGTGATTATTGCTCTTTTAGCTTCCTGCATTCATACCTTGTTAATAATAAAATAGTATGATAAACATTTGAAAAGGATCTCTAAGAATGTGGACAGGAACCTCAGGCTACCTAAATTTAGCATTGCCTGCTACAAAACATTTCTCCAATTATGAAATCTTTATTTTTAGGCTACAAGATCTGCATTCAAGGATTCCATATTATAATATAGAATGTTAAGTGTTGTAAGGGCATTATTTCAAGACAAACATCTTGAATGCTGTTATTGAAATTTGAAAAATTTCCATGACAGCATTCCAAAAATGTAGTGCAAAATGATAGCTGAAATTATTTTTCGACTTTTTATTACTTTATATTAGCATAATTGATTCTTTTCACTTTTTTCAGAATCAGCGAGGAGGAGAAAATATTTTCTAGTCAAAAAATGATTGAAAGAGATACAAGAAGAGGAAAAAGTGTTGCCTTGTTAAAGTATTTTAATACTGAAAACAAAAACAGGTTTTTAATTCAAAGCAAGGAATCAACAGTTTTAGTATGAATCTTCATGATATAGTGACAGTATATATTTTGCAGTTTAAACAAGCTGTCAAAAATTCTTCATAGGCTGTAAAACCTTCCCATGTACAATAGATCAGAAATGCCAGATAATTATGTGTCACA
Source organism: Mastigoproctus giganteus (assembly GCF_048544385.1). Taxonomy (NCBI): domain Eukaryota; kingdom Metazoa; phylum Arthropoda; class Arachnida; order Uropygi; family Thelyphonidae; genus Mastigoproctus; species Mastigoproctus giganteus. Next base: position 104,820,385 of record NC_143588.1, read on the forward strand.
AATTCAGAATCAATAGTACTCTATTAAGTACATAGTTGAAAAAATATTTTCAAAACATCAAAAAGTTTTATTAGTCAGAAATATGAATGGAGAATGTGGAAAAACAGCATTGACATATCCATATCACAAATCTGTTTGTGCCCAAGGGAAACAGTTCTCCTGTGAAACATGTGGCAAGGCATTTTCAAAATCAAGTAACCTGAAAATACACCTATTAGTACATACTAAAGAGAGACCATATTGTTGTGAAATATGTGGCATGGCATTTTCTCAGTCAGGTAGTCTAAAAACACACCTGTTAGTTCACACTAAAGAGAAACCATTTTGTTGTGAAATATGTGGCAAGGGTTTCTCAAGATCAGGTTACCTGAAAACTCACTTATTAGTGCATACTGAGGAGAAGCCATTTATTTGTGAAACATGTGGCAAGGCATTTTCACAATCAAGCCACCTGAAAACACACTTTTTAGTTCATACTAAAGTGAAACAATTTTCATGTGAAACATGTGGCAAGAGATTTTCAAGACCAGGTTATCTGAAAACACATTTATTAGTGCATTCTAAGGAAAAGCCATATATTTGTGAAACATGTGGGAAGACATTTTCTCAGTCAGCAATCCTGAAAATGCATCAGTTAGTTCATACTCAACAAAAACAGTTTTCTTGTGAAGTATGTGGCAAGGCATTTTCCCAGTTAAGTCACATGAAAAGACACCAGTTAGTTCATACTCAGGAAAAACAATTTTCTTGTGAGATATGTGGTAGGATGTTTTTACATGCAAGCAATCTAAAAGGACACATTTTAGTTCATACTCGGGAGAAGCCATTTTCTTGTGAAATATGTGGCAAAGCATTTTCACAAACAAGTCACAAGAAAAGACACCTATTAGTTCATACTCGGGAGAAACAATTTTCTTGCGAAGTATGTGGGAAGGCATTTTTACAAGCAAGTAACCTAAAAGGACACCTTTTAGTTCATACTCAGGAAAAACCATTTTCTTGTGAAATATGTGGCAAGGTGTTTTCACACTCAAGTCACAAGAAAAGACACTTGTTAGTTCATACTCAGGAAAAACGATTTTCATGTGATATATGTGGGAGGGCATTTTTACAAGCAGGCAGTCTAAAAGGACACCTTTTAATTCATACTCAGGAGAAACCATTTTCTTGTGAAATATGTGGCAAAGCATTTTCACACTCATATAGTCTAAAAACACACCTCTTGGTTCATACCCTAGAGAAACCGTTTTCTTGTAAAACATGTGACCAATCTTTTACAACATCAGGTAATTTGAAAAGACACTTCTTGGTTCATACAAAAGAGAAACAATTTTCATGTGAAATATGTGGTAAGCTATTTTCACTCTCAAAAAATTTGAAAAGACATCTGTTAGTTCATACTAAGGAGAAAGTATTTTCTTGTGAAGTATGTAGCAAGCTATTTTCACAATCAAGTAACCTGAAAACACACCTGTTAGTAGTTCATACATAGGAGAAATGATTTTCTTGCCAATTATGCAACAAGACATTTTCATACCAAGCAAAAAGGTGTATTTTCATTCACCTTTTTTAGTTTGTAACCATTTTCTTGTGGAATATGCAGCAGAGAATTTTCACATTCATGCAGCCCAAGAAGACACATGTTACTTCATACTCATCGGGTGAAACTATTTTATTTTGAAAATATGTGGCAAACCATTTTTGAGTATGCCACTTTAAAAGATATCTTTGTTTGTACTGAAGAGAAACAATATTCTTGAAATAAATATCAGTGAATTTACTTAGTGTCAGTAATGAGAGCCCCCACTCCATGTTTCTGATTAACATGTAAAGGAATGTTTGTAGTCATGTGAGTTGAAGAAACTCCTAGTTCATATGTAGTAAGACCTCTTCTTTTCTTTGATAGATATGGCATTGCATTTTCATAAAAACAAAGTATATTTGAAGACCTCCTTTTCATTGCATAATAGTAGTACTACTACTATATGTTAATACACATCTGCCTATAGCAGATTTAAAAAATTAAATTAAATTTAAAAACTAGTTGAACTCAGTAAGGGAACAGAACTGTAAGAGAAGATTTTATCACTTATTCAACAAATTAACCATGCTTTTCTGGATTGTATTGCAACAAGTTTTCTGCTTCAAGTGATGTGAAAGATATTTTATTGTCAGGAGAAGCATGAAAGGTGCCTTGATTAAATTACAACAGATAATTAATTTTCAGCTATTAAATGAAAACCATGAGAATATCAAGGTAGTGATATTATATAAAAGATTTTTCAGTTTGGTTAATGAGGGCATGTGCATACAAAGGTATGCCATTTGCAATCTTTGTAGAGGAAAGAAGCAGTGCCAACCTATTTGAAAATGTCTGCATTTGTATCACTTTTTTAGAATGAGATGGCCATTCTCATTTAGGTTGGGATCCAAACATGGAACAAGGTGACAAAGTTGGATGAGAATTGAGTGATATTTTGTGCGGCTGTAATGAACTGTATAGAGAAGAATAAGCAAAATTCTTTCTTGACTTCTTAAAATGTGGATGATTCAGTATGTAAATAATAAATGTTTATGTATACAGTATAATATAAGATTCATTTTTATTGTATTTCCGTTTTAATATTGATTTGATAAATTTTTGTTTTTAATGATTATTTAAACAAAACTTAAGTTAATGAGTGTAAAAATTTGACAACAGCAATGCCTCTCAATTTTATGATGTGTAAAAAAAATGCCTATCTACATCATTCTAATACATCATTGTTTAAAGGAGCACATCCCTGACGTAAATTGGAGACTACATGTAATATATTATGATGCTGACATCAGTGCCTTTCTCTGTTCTAATTTCTAGGTTCAGATCTACTTAAAACTGCAGTAAATTAAAAGCTAAATTAAAAAAAAAAAAAAAAAAATTGGGGATTATGCCTCAAGTCTACCATTCCTCATGTCCTCCGTTTCTGCCTCTCCCCTTCCAGTGGCCTTTCTGTACTAATGGTGAGGCACTTGAATGTTCATATTCCAGGTTGCAGTTTCTGGTAAATTCCCTATTTTGCCAACTTGTATATATAGTTCGGTAACATACGAAAGCAAATAATTAATAAATATACAAGTTTTAATATATAAAATTTACAAGGAAGCCTAAACTAATGCAGTGGATGCTGTTTATTGTGATCACTTTGGGACCCAGCCATAATTGATAACAATAACAAATGAAATAAGAATGCAGCTGTTCAGTGCTGTGTATTGATTTACAGCAGAAATGTGTACATAAAAAAAAAAGGTAGAGTGGACAGAAAGAAAATATTAAATCAAGCAATATAAAATACAGTGGGACCTCTATATAACAAAATCGATCATTCCCTTGAAAAAATTCTTTAAACAGAAATTTCATTATACCTTTTCAGCAATGAAAAATACTGCAAATCCAGAAATATAGTAAAATATGAGAAATAAATCAGAAATAAGTGGGAATGAATAAATTCTAACATTTTAAAAGAATTAATTTGTTAATACATACATATTAAGAAATGACTACTTACATGATGTGCACAATATATTAGTACACTTTTAAGAATTATGTAAAATATTTGGTTATTTTTTGTTGTACATTGGATTCTACTGTATACTGTTCATAAAAATGTTTGCATTTGTTTAAACACTCAAATATATTTTGTTACATTTTCTTCCCATTGAAAGTCTCGACACAGTTTCAAATACTGCCAACATTTCTTGTTTGGAAGGTTTAATATTGCCCTTATTTTCATCCAACTCATTGTCGATATTGTCCAGTTCTTTAAATATGCTCCAAAATGTTGGAGTCACTCGGATATTCAACTACTGTGACATCATTATCAACTCCTAAAAATTCGTCAAGAACAATTTCTCCACTAATCAAACCTCGATCGGAACTCTTACCAAAATTGCTCAATGTCTTGTAGTAGTTTATCCCTCTCATCGCTGTTAATTAGCACTTTAGCATTTGCTAAAACACTTTTGCTATAGATTCTATAGGTTGACTGTTTTCTATTCTCAATATTTTTTTTTTTTCAGCATGCACCTTCGGTAGTGAATTTTCAAATTCTTTATAATGCCCTGGTCTATTGGCTACTGCAATTTATACGAGGTATTTGGGAGAAGAAAACAAGCTTCACACTTGTAAGTCTCAAAATTACCAAATGAAAGTTGGAGGGGCAGTTGTCGACAATCACCCCAACTTTTCTGTTTTCCTTTTTCATCTTTCTATTGAAATTTAACATCCATTGTTCAAAAATTTCACTTGTTATCCAAGCTTTTTTTGTTGTAATTGTAGTCCAACTCTAACGATTTTACTCCTCTGAAACATTGAGAATTGTTTACTTTTGCCTGTTGCCAAAATCTTCAGTTTTTCATTACCAGCCATATTTGCACAAACCAACACTATTTCTCTCCTTACTATTTTTACCACCTAAACATTTATTATCTTAAAAAGTCAGTGCCTTGTTTGGCAAACATTTAAAAAAAATAGACCTGTTTCATCAATGTTAAATATGTCTTTGGTCTTGTAGTTCTCTATAGTTTTTCAAAACTGTTTCTTTCCAAAGGGTATAGTCTTCTTCGATTGCAACACCACTTTCATCAGAAATAACCTTTTCGAGTAAGCCATCGTGCTCTTTAAATTTATCCAGCCAACCAGAATTGGCTTGGAACGTTTTATGACCCAGAAAAGGTGCATACTCCATAGCCTTTTCTTTCATTAATGGCCCTGATATCGGCATGTTTTGATCTGCAGTCAACTTCGTTCACTTTAAAACTGCTTCATCTACATCTTCGAACAGGCATAATTTTGCACGCTTCCGACTGGGTTCCATTTCCTCAAACAGTTTGAGAATTGAAACACGGTTTTTCAGTTGACACTACTGACAGGGATACAAAATTTTAAAGCAATTCCTTTTTTTTTTAATGCCCTGATCTATGCTATTAAGCACTTCCACTTTTTCACACTACACTCAAGGATTTCCTCTTAGACACTGTAAGGTTACTTGCACAGCAGTTAAAAAAACTGATTTATGGACCACTTTTACCTACCATGTAAACAGAGACAGGTGAAATTTAGTGAAAGTGTGGATGATTCATTTCTTCAAAACAACAGATGAATTTCTGGGATAAAGGAAAATCGCTTTCTCCTAATTCTCTAATAGGGTGCTTACAGCAGAAAACAAGTTGACCAGAGCCAATGTCCGCATTGGGAATATGCCTTAATCTTTGCCAGTGTCTGTGGAGACATAGATAGCAGTTGACCAGCTGACTTCTCAGTACAGTAGTGTTTAGGTTTTATTTCTTTTTAGCCATTGCTGACCCACTGCTGGGCATAGGCCTCTTTTAAAATCTTCCACCTTTTTCTATCCCACACCATGGTTGGCCAGTTTCCTCCCCCAGGATTTTACGGGCACCACTAAATTGTGAATGTTTTAGCTCTTAATTCATGGAATTAATCTCTTTAGCTCTTAATTCATGCTTTCTATAGCATCAGCTTTATTACCTAAAGGCCAGAAGTGTGAACAATGCGTACCGATGTCTGTTGAAATCAGTTTGTTATATGGAAACTATTATCAATGTAAATGACCAAAGGGAATTCAAAAAAGTTCGCTACATAGAAAAATTTGCTATATAGAAGTTCGTCTGTACTTTAATTTGACTGGCTGCTATTTCTTTGAGAAAGTCATGATTAAAAGTGAAACTGTCACGTTTCTGGAAATCTATACAGACCATTAAAAACAAACGAAATGTTAAAATCAAAAATTAGAAAAAGGGTTAATGCTCTATTTGCAAAACAGTCAGATTAATAAGAGTACAGGTACAGTATTTTCTTTTGCAGAGTAATGACACCAACAACCATACAAACTGTATGAAGAAACAGCAGTAATTAAACATGCAACATGCTGAGAGTTCAAATTGAGATGTTACATAATTACTTTCGGTGGTAGATGATTTCATCAACCGGTGAAATACCACCACTTTGCTTATTGGAGGCTTGAAGTGGTGAAACCCATGTTTAGTCTCTAGAGCAAAGTTTCCGGCATCCCCCCCCCTACTTCTCCTTCCCATGCACGGTACTAAGTACTATAGGTTGATACCTTTCGTGTTTGGGGTTTTCATAAAAAAAAAAAAAAACTTTCACTGCACGCATGTAAACCACAATTAGATAGAAAAACAGATAACAAAAAGTGAAGTGCTCATTACGATAAACATTTTTTCTGTGCATTAGTATATGTCTGATCAGGACTTCATAAAAGTGATAACATTATGTGATTACAATATATTGTGTGTGTATATATATATAGTAAGGCTTCTGTCCTGTACATGCATTGTAAAAATTCCTCAGTTATTGACAGGTTACCCATACTGGATCTAAACTAAGAAATCTTTAGATTTTAGTATAACGCAAAAGAATGTTTTCTATTTAAGTACTTACTTGAGTTCTGCTGGTGATTAAGGAAATTTACTGACATTTCTTCGCAACTGTGCATTAAAAGAACTTTTTTCTGACTACTTGAATTTTCTTATCAGGGAATATGTGGGAGTTTATTTGGTGCTTATTATTATAAGAAATACCCAATAACTCAAAGATACCTCTGATCAAGTTAGAACAACTGAGGTGTGAACTTGTGGAAACCTAAGGCTTCATTAATACTGAAAGCTGATAGTACAATAAGGTAGTTATTTGAAATGGCAATTTGTGTATACAGGCATTACAACTTTATATCAGCATAATTCATTCTTTCCACTTTTTCAATGTCAAGAAGGAGAACATATTTTGAAGTCAATAAATGAGTGAAACAGGTAACAAGAATAGAACCAGTATTGCCTCATGACAGTGTGTGCATTTTAAATATTTACAACAAAAATCGGTTCCTAATTCAAAACAAAATGAGTAATCAACAGTGTCATTATAGCATATTTACAGTTCCAGCAGTGAAAATATTTTTATAAACAGTTATATATACAAGACACTAGAAACACAGAACAATTCAGAATGATTCTGAATTTGTTTGTCACAAATTCAGAATCAATAGAAATCTGTTAAATACGCTGGCATTTTGAAAGAAGAAAGAATATTAGAAAAAATTTAAATTGAATAGAGACACCAAAACAGGAAAAAAAGTTTATAATAGTCAGAAATATGAGTAGAGAATATGGAAAGAAAGCATTGACATATCTAGATCACAAAACAATTCATACTCAGGAAAAGCAAGTTTCCTATGAAACATGACAAATTATTTTCGCTCTCAAGACTTGAAAATATACCTGTCAATTCATAACAAAATGATATATCTCTTTTGGAGATTACCCTGACTTCTAATCTCTCTTGGCACAAGCACATTACAAATATTGCTTCCTCTGCATCTCAAAAACTTGGTTTTCTCTTTCGCTCTCGGCGTTACTTTTCTTCCAAACAGCTGCTCACTCTGTATAAATCGCAAATCCGCCCTGCCATGGAATATTGTTCCCACATCTGGGGTGGTGCCCCCAAAACCTCTCTCAGGCTTCTTGATTCCATTCAGAAGAGGGCAGTTAGGTTAATTAATGATTCATCTCTAACAGTCTCTCCACTCGCTTTCTCATAGACGTACTGTTTCTGCTGCATGCCTGTTCTACAGATACTTCCATGGGCACTGTTCTTCTGAATTGGCTTCTATAATTCCCGCTCTCTCTCTTTCAAAACAGTCCGAACACATGCCGCCACCAGCCAACATCCATTTACTGTCCAACTTCAAACCCACAGAACCAACTTTTCATCTTCCTCATTTATTCATTCAACTGCGGTTTTCTGGAACAACCTTCCTTCATACGTATTTCCTGAAAATTACAATCTACAGAAGTTCAAGTCCAATGTCAACAAATGTCTTCTTTCATCTTCTCAACCTCCAACCCAAGCACGGTACTAAGTACTATAGGTTCTAATACCTCTCGTGTTTGGGGTTCTCATAATAAAAAAAAATAGCAAGCAGAAAAATATTTCCTCTGAATTATGTAGTTAATCTGAAAGCACACTTACTAGTGAAGTCATTTATTTGTAAAATATGTGGCAAAGTATTTTCAAAATCAGGTAACCTGTGAACACATCTGATAGTTCATTACTCAGGAAAAACTATTTATTTATGAATTATGTGACAAGGCATTTTTCACAATCAAGTAATCTAAAAACACATCTGTTAGGTCATATCAGGAGTAACCATATTTCTTGTGAAATATGTGCCAAAGCTTTTTCACACTTGAGTAAGCCAAAAAAAACATCTGTTAGCTCATACTCGGCAGAAACAATTTTGTTGTTAAATGTGTAGCAAAGAATTTTCAGAAGCTGGTAACCTGAAAATGCACATGTTAATTCATGTGCCCAGTAACTTGAGGACACTTCATGCACAGGTAAAACAACTTTTGTAAAATATGTGTCAAGGTATTTTCATGCTCAAGTAATCTGAAAAGACACCTTTTGCTTCTTGTAGAGGAGAAGTCATTTTCTTATGAAATATGTGGCAGGGCATTTTCATAATCAGGTATGAAATTTCGTGCAAAGGAGAAGCTTTGCATGCAATACCACACCCAGGCAGGAGCATATTCAGGGATGGGCAGAGGGGGCATATGCCCCTCCTTAACCAAAAATTTTAAATTAAAGATGCAGGAGGTATTCTAAAAAATTAAAAACACCTGGTCGCCATGTCCCCTTACGATGATACCTGGGTACGCCACTGTACTCAGGTATGATATCATGCAAAGGAGGAGCTCTTTTCTTGTAAATTATGTGGAAGATCATTTTTACAATGTATGTGAGAAGCCATTTTCATAACTGCTGGTGCACTATGGCCACAGATGCCGATGTGCCAAAAAAATCATAAACAATCACAACTGCACAACCTGAAAATTCAACTGTTACTGGGCAGAAACCATTTGTTTGCAATATATGAGAGAGGCCATTTTCACAATCATGCAACCTGAAAAAAACATCTTAAAAACACTTGGGAGAAATAATGTTTTTTGTAATATATGTGAGAAGACATTTTTTCCATCTATCACTTCATACTTGGTTGAATTATTTTCTGGGGAAATATGTGCAAGGAATTTTTACAGGTTTCCAATTTAAATATTCATTTCAGATCATACTGAGGAGAAATCTGCCCAGTGTTTGCAGAGTATATTTCTCATGTGGGAAGGAATTTTCAATGTGAAGATATTTTTTAATTCATGTATAGTAGAACCCTTTCTCTTCAATAATATTGCAATATATTTTCATGAATAGATAATGTTAAAGCATATTTAAATAGTGCCATAAACCCCTTTTCTGAAATTAAAACCATTTACCTTTACGTACTGCAACATCGTCCTTCATCATCCAACCAATGACTGCATGATCACTACCTACTAATGGTTCCTGTACTATAAGCCCTGTGATATCATCTGATTCATGAATAATGAGATCAAGATTATTGTTACCCCTAGTGTTTTCTCTAACATGCTGGTACAAATAATAATCATCTAGTTTATTTTAAATTTTTCTCCCTGTGATAAGTTTCCTTCCCACTAATGCCAATTAATACTTGATTAGGGACAGATCATCCATAATAAGACATTCATGCTTGCCCATTCCATCTGTGTGTAGAGACTTGTCATACACTTCAGTCTTTTTGCCTAAGATTACTCCCACTCTCATGATGCCTTTTGCTTCCAACTGACTGACACCACACTGATTCTGTGCTGGCAGAAGTAACTTCTGACTCAGCAAAAGCTGTTTTCGTGTTCAGGCTGCTTTTGATAAGAATCATGACCCCATCACTCCTAATTTTCCTGAACGTATACACACCATAGTGAAACTAATCATCCCGGTTTCCTTACCTCATTCGCTGTCTCCATGAATTATATTAAGGGAGGTAGCAAAGGAATTAAACAAACAGACATACACAATTATGAGAGCATCTTTGGGTTCAGGGAGGTCCCTATGGAATGGAGATGTGAAAATGTATCCCCAATTCACAAAAGGGATCAAAAGGTGGTGCTAGATTAAGGTACAAGCTAACAGGGCCCTTGCCTAGGGCACATTCTTTAAGGGGCTCTAAATTTTAAAAATGATGAAAAAAACATATATATCCTTAGTAAAGGTGTGCCGAAAAATCTTTCTGCCTGTGGTGCAGAAATATTCCAGTCTGGGCCTGTGAAAAGATAATGTGAGTAATTATAGACTATAGCTTAATTTCTGCTCCAGGGAAAATATTAAATTAATTTATTGAAGTATACTTCAACACAGTGAATATGGGAATTGGAACAGCCTTCAGCTAGAGAGGTGCCTATATACGTTTGTACATAAGCAAGACAAGGAAACATACAAATGCATCCAGAAACATTGCATTCTTTATAAAACATTACCTTTGAAAAGTCTGTTAAATGGAAGTAATATGTGCAGTTTACTTTTTGTGGAATTTTAGAATGACCTGTTTAAGAAAGTCAGCACCAGGGCATTTATTTCATCATCACTTAGAAATGACCAATTTCAGTTCATCCATAGTAAATGGGTCAGTTGTCCACCTAAGGATAAGTACTGTTTTCAGCACAGATGGAAGCATGATTAGGTGAATCAGTGGATGAACTCTCAAAAGGTGGTCCAGTTTGTTCTCTAAATGGTTTGCAGATGTTGAGGGGATGACTTGTTTCCATCAATTTTCTATAAATACTCCATTAAAGTTGCCAATCATTGAAGTTATTACCATTAACTGTTGCTAAAATTTAGATTACTAGATTTCAAATGCCTTCAAGATGATATTGTGAGATCTCTAGAGATCTGCATCAACCTCATGTTGCAGGAAATGTCTTTTCCACTGGAAATTTTTGCAGTGGGTGGTCGTGGGAGACTAGAGAGACAGATTGAAGATGATGGCTCTATGTTTAGTTAGACAGTTGGTAAAAGTGCCCCAGTCAGAATTTGCATGAGAGGCTATAGGTAGATAAACTAAGATCAATATTTGATTTTCCAAAGTACTGTACTGCTGTACATGTAGTGCTGGCTGACAAAATCATAAATGATAATGTATACAGATAACCTTCATTCTACCGGTCTATTCTTAAGATTTTATCATTATCTATAGACTTTTTGTCATCAGCAGATGACAATTTTGAGTCAGCATCAGCTATGATGATGTTATCAGCACCTTTTAGATCAAGAACTCTCAAGGTATTGGAATGATGCACTTAGATCTGCAGTTGGAGATCAATAGAATGAGATTAAGATGAATGATAGGAATAAAGAAGTGACCAGGACAAAAAACTGATCTCAAAGATTTCTGAAAACAGTGATGTCCAAGTTCTTGTTGAAAATTACAATGACAGATAGAGGTTATATCAGGTAGCTAAAATGTTTGTGCAAATTTTTATGATATAATTAAAATAAAAAAATGAGCTAAAAAGATTGTTTGGAGATTATTATTATTAGCTACATGGTGCAAGGAAGCCTGAGTCTTATGCTGCACCAGCCAAAAAAAAAATCCCCGAGTTACCCTGAGAGAGAGAAAAGTAGAAGGGAAGCTAAGAAAGAAGAATAATGATATCCATCTCAGAACCCTGGGTGTGCCCATACTCACCAGATGCGAGCCTCTGGGTATAATATTCAAACCAATACATGACTGATAGGTTTAGATACAACAAACCACATTGGCCAAGACGGATTGGCAGGCTGATACACTCCCGTTATGGTGAGTTTAACTTGTAGTACCAAAATAAATAAATGTAAATATACCAACAGGGTGATTCACGAAGATATGGCATAACTTCATGGGGTAACTTCGGAGGCAATTTTGAGCTAAAAGGTGCATATAAATGGATTTGAGTCTCAACTGTGGCAGTTTGAATCTTAGAAAATAAAGTAATTGTGAGTGATACAAAATAACAATAGACAACTCAGTGTTGATTTATTTATTTATATTTAGGAAAGTTATAGTCTTCACCAATGTATAGTCATATATATATATATATATATATACAGGGTGATTCACTACCAGTGCGACAAACTTGCAGGAGGTGTAGGGGACACAAAGACGAATCGGAATCACAGCATTGCAGGGTCCGAAATGCCTTCATCATGCGGTAGAGGACATTGAACGGGAGGTCGCGTGAACAGCGATCCCGCTGGAAGTCAGCATTTGCGAACCGTTTCTGTTTAAGAAACAAAGTAGCAAAAGTCCTCCGGAGTGGATAATCCGCAGGCTCCAATGATTGGACGCGTTGCAGATGGTATGAACTCATTTGGTTTGTTGACAGTATCCTCCAAACAGTGGATTGGGAAATACGCAATCGTTGGCCTATCGCTCAAGTACTTGTACTCAGATTGCCTTCTGCAAGACGTAGGACATTGTCTGGCGTCCTCGTTCGATCTCAATTCATGGTACCTCTCATGAAACAACCAGTCTCACGTAACCTGTGCACATGTGCGAAAATTGTATGATGAGCACACCTGTGCGGGAAACGTTCCTGGTACAAGCGCAGAGCGGCGCGCCCATTACAGTCCGCAGCTCCATACACGAGGTGCATGTCAGCCAGTTTAACGTTTGAATACTCGTCCATCCTACTGCCTCGGGAACCGGTTCACAAATGCTGACTTCCAGCGGGATCGCTGTTCACGTGACCTCCCGTTCAACGTCCTGTACCGCATGATGAAGGTATTTCGGACCCTGCAATGCTACGTGATTCCAGTTCATCTTTGTGCCCCCTACACCTGCAAGTTTGTTACACTGGTAGTGAATCACCCTGTATATACACAGTGGCAGACAAAAAAACTATCACTTCCGTGAAATTTGCAACTAATCTGTTTTGTGTTGCATTGTGGGTTGCAGAAAAGTTCAAATTGCATTTGTTAGATGGGATATACAGGGTGTTTCAGTTAAACGTTTCAGAACTTCTAAGAGGGGTAGGGTACATCCTGACAACTCGAAATCATATAGCAATGTGGTGTCGGAAATGCTTTCCTGAAGCGGTGTTGTACACAGAAGCACCATAAAGAAAAGAGACCGTAAGTGAGAAATCGTTTTAATAATACATGAAAAGAAGCAAAAGGTACATGGATTAAAGTAAGTGTTCGAAGTTTCTTCCACGAGCTACAATGCACGCCTCACATCTCCGACGCATGGACATCCGAACATTCTGGAATATTCCAGGCGAATTTCGAATTTCTTCGGCAGCTACTGCGATTCTTGCAACCAGCTCCTTAGCATTGTCAACAGGGGTGTCATAAACTAGCGATTTCATATGACCGTGAAAATTCCTTCACAAGGGAAGGAATTTTCAACACGCATAACGTCCATATCTGGGCGGTCGAGAACCCGCATGCAATACGACGTCGTGCAGCACAGATTCGATTTTCGGTCAATGTATGGGCCGGTATTATGGGTGATCACCTCATCGGACCTTACCTGTTACCGTGTCGTCTAACCGGACCTATCTACTTGATCTTTCTGCAGCAAGTATTGCCACAACTTTTGAGAGATGAACAGATTTCTGCATCGACGCAACAGACAATGTGGTTCCAACACGATGGAGCCCCTGCCCATTATAGCGGAGATGTTCGTAACTACCTGGATGTCACATTTGGTCAACAGTGGATCGGACGTGGTGGTCCCGTGCGTTGGCCTGCTCGGTCACCCGACCTATCATGTCTTGATTTTTATTTCTGGGGTCATATGAAATCGCTAGTTTATGACACCCCTGTTGACAATGCTGAGGAGCTGGTTGCAAGAATCGCAGTAGCTGCCGAAGAAATTCGAAATTCGCCTGGAGTATTCCAGAATGTTCGGATGTCCATGCGTCGGAGATGTGAGGCGTGCATTGTAGCCCGTGGAAGAAACTTCGAACACTTACTTTAATCCATGTACCTTTTGCTTCTTTTCATGTATTATTAAAACGATTTCTCACTTACGGTCTCTTTTCTTTATGGTGCTTCTGTGTACAACACCGCTTCAGGAAAGCATTTCCGACCCCACATTGCTATATGATTTCGAGTTGTCAGGATGTACCCTACCCCTCTTAGATGTTCTGAAACGTTTAACTGAAACACCCTGTATACCTCTGTGAATAAAATCCAATAAAAAGACTCCACTTGATATACCTAAAGGCACTCCTCAAAGGTACCAGTGTAGGTTTCTGTATTCACCGTTCAGTTAATAAACTTAAATTTGCCCCACCCTTTTTTTTTTGTTATGCATCCCTAGACCACCTGACTGGCGGGGAACTTTACAGTCGGTGTTATGCAGTCAGGATGGTATGTTTCATCTTCTGACCGCTTCCCATGTGAGCCATTCAGGTTGAATTTCGATTTGTCAGAAAAGATGACTGTGCCATTGCTCTTTTGTCCATGACATGCATTTTAGCCCAAGCAAGTTGCTTCCTCATTTGTTGGATCAACAAAAGCTTCTTGGGCCAATAGGCATGCAGACCACATTCCGAAAGCCGTCTTTGGATAGTTCATGCACTTGTTTCAACACCAGAGGCCATCTCAAAGTTCGGTTTTAGATCAGGAACACACATGGTGATGACAAAGGCATAGCCATTTCAAATATCGATCTTGGGAAGGCATAATCACTCTTGTCCAGGTCTTCTCTTCAAATCACCGGTTTCACGCATTAATTTCAGTATCCGGGATACTGTTGACTAGTGGCAGCCTATTTTATAAGCGATAGCACACGTAGAAAGCCATTCCTAGGACAGAGCAACAGCTACTTTTTTTCTTGGTATCAACTGAACATATGGAGCATAACTTCATGCTCCATATGTTCAGTGATGCAGTTTTTTTGTCTGCCACTGTATATATATATATATATATAGTTAGCTTTGAAGACTAAATGCACAAGGCATAATATGTTATAGGTTGAAATTAACTATAATATTGGTGAAAATACACCATAGTTTACCCATAAATTTAACTACATAAGTAGTGTAATGGCATCGTTTGATTATATCTCATATTGTGGCCACCTTCACAACGAGATACCAGGTATTGCACTACAAATAAATAATACCTCTATTAGAGGAGACTACTGTGATTTATTCTCAGTGGGCACCACCACCCAGAATATGATGGCATGTCTGCATTATCAGCAGAGTTGTGTGGGAATGAGGCAAATAAGGCTCTTGCCTCAGATTAAAAGCTAAAAGGGGCTGCCAAAGAAAAGTTTAAATAATTGCCAACATTTCCATGATTAACAGTAGGGTGCAATTTTTCATTCTTGCCTCAGTTACTAAAATGGCTTGTAACTGCCCTGATTATCAGGGTACCTGCTCGCCCACCGATGAGTGAGCCAACAAGCTCCAAAACGCATCTGGGTGGTGGTGCCCACTGAGAATAAATAACAGTTTCCTCTACTAGAGAATCGTTATTTATTCAAATTAGTGCAATACCCAGTATCTCGTTCTGAAGGTAGTCACAATATGAGATATAATCAAATGATGCCGTTACACTACTTATGTAATCACAT
The DNA here is from genome assembly GCF_048544385.1 of Mastigoproctus giganteus. Lineage (NCBI taxonomy): Eukaryota > Metazoa > Arthropoda > Arachnida > Uropygi > Thelyphonidae > Mastigoproctus > Mastigoproctus giganteus. The sequence continues at coordinate 104,835,876 of NC_143588.1, forward strand.
TTATGGGTAAACTATGGTGTATTTACACCGATATTATATAGTTAGCATATGGTTAGAGCAGATTCTCAAAAAAACCATCTTTAGCAACCTGTGAGGGTAGTACAGTTGGTATAATCACCGTCTTCCCCACAACGATTGGAAAGACCAGTTCGAAAACCATGAATGACAGGTGGAATTTTTATGTGGCTGTTTTACAGCATGACCTGATGAGCATAACTCCGTAATTTTTTTTGAACAAGACCTGTGTTAATATGAACATCTTTACTCAAAATTGTTTCAGAAACAGGTGAAGTTATACCATATATTTGTGAATTACTTGGTATGTATTTACCGAATTATGTTTGCATTATCAAAGCTTATTTAATGCGTCCTGTGGTTACTTTTCACGAGTAATACAGCTGGTACACATCCAAGCATGAATACCAAGGTTTTGGCAGGTGACCAATGGTAGTGATAACCATGCTTTGCACAATGCGTTCAGTGAAGTCTGTACGTTTCCGGGTAAATGGTCATAGAATCGAATGTCCTTTTCCAGTAGGTCCCAAACATACTAAATTGAATTGAAATCGGTGAGTTGAGTGGTCATGAGATTTCATTGTCTTTCCAGGTTTCTTAATATAACTCATGTTAGACTTAAAATCGAATTTTCTGAATGAAATTAAAAAAATTCTAGTATTGCCATTGTTGTGTGTACGAAACCAGTTAGCAACCTGCTGTGCTTTGTGGCATAGCACTTTGGCTTTTTCATGGGCAATTTGAATAAAATCTGTCAGGACACACTGTTATCGTGAAAGGGTGTACTTGGTCTGTGTCAACACAAAGGTTCCCCAGCATTCGGTGCTGGGCCCATTATTGTTTTGTGTATTCATCAGTGATATTGATGAAGCTATATATATCAGGCTTAATCTCCAAGTTTGCAGTTGTTAATGGCAGTAAAGACAGTATACAACTGCAACTGGATCTAGATAAGTTGGGAAAATGGGCTGAGAAGTGGCAACTGAAGTTTAACATAACATTTACAAATGCAAAGTACTGCATATGGGTAGAAGTAACCCCAGAGAAACGTACCAACTGTGTGATACTACACTTAAGGTGGTAGAAAATGAAAAGACCTGGGGGTAATTGTGCAGTCAGATATGAAGTTCTCTGAGCAGTGCAGATGAGCTGCCAGAGCAGGTCATGGAGTCTTGTCAATGATATATAGGAATTTTGTAGCAGGGACAAAGAGGTGATTATCACGTACAAGACAGTGGTCAGGCCTCGTCTTGAGTACTGTGTACAAGTCTGGGGGCCTCATTTTAGGAAGTATGTAGAGTTGCTTGAGTGGGTACAGAGAAGGGCAATAAGATTGGTGGGGGGAACAAAGGGGTACTGTTACCAAGATAGGCTTAAGTTCTGCAAATTGCAGCGCCTGGAGACTAGGCACCTGCAAGGTGATCTGATTGAGGTCTGTAAGGTGAACAGGTGTATAAGGCTTGAACGAGTTGAGCCAGCTCAACGTTGATGGGATTCTTCCTCTTGCTCAGATTAAGAACCTGAAGTGGGGGCGGGCATAGATTCAAACTGTGGAAAGAAAGTTATAGAATAGATGTGTAGAATTTGCCTTTAGCCAGCAGGTAGTTGATTGCTGGAACAAACTTCCATTTCTTGTTGTTGAAATTGATAGCGTAAATAAATTTAAGCCTGAGCTGGATAAGCATTTGGAATGAATAGATGATTGAAATGGAAGGGTTTTTTTTCTTTTTTGGCTGATACTGCATAAGCTTGCTTTCTTGCACTGTATGCGAATGCTAATGCTAAAGGTAGTTGTTCCTTTCGAGCATTTGATTTACAATAAGCCGAGAACCAATGGCATGCCATGAAAACAGCTCCCAGATCATAACACAGCCTGCTGAACACTAACAGTGCATTCGGGCACCATGAAACGTTGCTTTCTCCAACTGCAGCTATTCCCATCAGCTCGATAGAATTGGAAATGGGATTCATCAGACAGTAACAGATTTCTTCCAACACTGCGTGGAAGAGACCTGAGTTAGAGTGCCGTTGATGATGTGAGGAATTGTTAGGGGCCTTTTTCACAAAGTGGAATTGATTGGTCCCAGCCGAGGATAGCATGATTTTTTCTCCCGGAAACGGGTTTTTCATCCAGAAAACGGAAATCGACCACAGAACACATGCAGCTTACAGACAGTGTATACGGAGCAATATGGCTTTAGTTGCTGATGCTCCGATTGCCACATGTCTTTGGAAATGAAACTGCACCGATCATGGACACGTGTTGACATGCCCATGAAAGGCACAGTTTCTTGTGTCTAGAAATGAGAAAGGATGGCTGTTGACTGCCATAGCCAATGTTTTGCGCGTAGTCCATGTGGATTGGTCTTGCATTTCCTACTGAAATAAAACCATGCTGCCCAAGACCGACTAGCTCACCCACGGAGAAAACAAATGTTTATATATGTTCCTCATAATTCACGGGACTCGAAATCACCCTTTTTCACATTGTTGAAGATTTTTAGGCACATCAGCAACTTAAGCCATATTGAGCCGTGTGTATTTCTATAAATTCCTTGGGTTCTGTGGTCGAACGAATAACCCGAATTTCGACAGAAAAATCGATGCTGTCCTTTGATAAAACCGACTAACTCAACCATGTTGTGAAGAAGCCCATTAAAATTCCTCACATCATTGACTAGATTCGAATGGAGGTCTTTTTTTCAACCAGTGTGCAGAGCTGGGCTCTTCTGCCAATTGTGCTACACGCAAGGGTATTCCTAATAGCCGGAGAAGATTGAAATGTATACAATGATGTCTATATACACAAAAGTAAACTGAGTTTACCCTCGTGAGTAGCACAGTTGGTAGAATCATCGTTCTCCCCACAGTGTTCAGTGTGTTGAGGATCAAACGGTACCAGGGGTTTCTCCCATCACTTCGAGTTTACATTGTCGTGTGATTCAGTACACTGTAAATGCCAGAGATTTAAAAGTGTGTGGATATTGTACATTGTAGCGTTGTGTACCGTTGTTCATCTGGTCATTTAGCCACTGAGCCCCTAATGGGACCCAACGTTCCAGGTGGAAAAAGACTTGAGTTTGAGGAGTCCCGTCCAGGGCCGTGCCTAGCCATTTTTTTACCAGAGGCAAGAATGAAAAATTCCGTCCTCCCCTACAATATTTAAAAAAAAAAAATTAAGTTAAACAATGTGACTTATTTAAAATACATTTCTGGTACACATAACAAATATAATAGGATGACAAAAATCGCTTATTCCCGAATTCACTACCATTAAGTTTTTTGATGCCATTTTTACTAGACAACAAATTTAAAATATAAATTTTTAGTAGTTTACACCAACCTTGCGTTGAAATAATAAAACAAAAAACAAAATTAATATTTAATAACTGGTATTACTAATTTACAATAAATTACTATTTACAATAAGTATATAAAAAGAAAAGAAAAAAAATACAATAAAATATACAGAATTAAAAGCGCTAAAATCTGAAGCTTTCGAAGGCTCTGCCTTCTTTCTCAACAGTACGCTTTATTTTTGCAGTGCAATCTTAAATACCTGCAGGTTCACGGCACATGTCACGTGATTCAATAACACGTGCATTGTTTTCATGCGTAACGGAACCGGAAGTGGCTCGTGAGCGTGTCAGGTGAAATCGTTCATCCCCTCTAAGAATCACTGTCTCAAAGAGGGGATGAATCCGCATACCCATATCTCTATTAATGTTGTTCCCAATGGAACTAATCCGCAAGCTCTCGAGCTACTTGTGGTCCCAAAACCTATGCGCCCGGTCGATGATAGTAGCTTCGTCCGGGGAGATTTGATGTTGCTTCTCCCAATAATGCTCCACCACTGCTGATTTCGCATAATGCATTTTCGCATTTTGCCTTTGGCCAGCGGGTGGTTGGTTGGTGGAACCGACTTCCATCACTTGTTGTTGAAGTTGATAGCCTGAACAAATTTAAAGCTCAATTGGACAGGTATTTCGAACGAACGGAGGGGTGAAATGGGAGTGGGTTTTTTTTTTTTTTTTTTTTGGCTGATGCTGAATAAGCTTGCTTTCTTGCATCATATGCCTCTACTAATGCTAATGCTAATAATCTGCATTCCTTATCGCCTTCGTGTGCTCCCCCAGACGATCCTTTAAATGCCGTTTAGTTTCCCCCACAATCCGGGCACTTAATGCTATAAACGACCCCACTTACACTTTCTTTTATAATATTTTTATTGGCTTATTCCCGACCCGAGGATTATAATCTCCCAAAATAACTACATAGTCCTTTTTTTATATTCTTATCTAGTTCTTTTTATAACTCTAAATAAAATTTATCTGTTTCTTCCTCTTTTCCATCTTCTGGAGCATAAATTCCAGTTATACATAAATAACCTATGTCTAATTTAAATCACACTGTTATTATTCTATTATTTATAAATGTGTAGCTCTGTATTTTGGTTTTCTATTTCCGATCTATTAATATTGCTACTCGTCCATTAGCTCTTTCCTTTTGATCTACTCCACTGTATAAGAATCATAATCTTTCGTGCCTTTTAATTTTTTCTTTGTTTCTGTTATTACTGCTATATTTACTTTCTTCTGTTTTAAATGTTTAAGTAGTTCGACTTCTTTATGTCCTAATTCTCCTCTTATGTTCCATGTTGCAATATTTAAAATGTCCGTTATTCTTTTTCGTTTCCTTTTTCCAGTCCGAGTCGTGTCCCTTTGTACGTCCGGATTTCCCCTTTGAGCTTTATGAGTTTTCATTTTTTTTTTTTTTTTTTTTTTACATGGGGAGGGAACCAGCCTCCCGCACAACCCCCAACCTGGAGGACCAGTATGTTACTCGTCGTCTGATCCCTACCCTTTGACCTGTCTGGCTAGGGTGGCCCTACCGGTGGTCTAGCTACCGCCAGCATAGCTCTCTGGGTCATCGGGATACACACCGAGTGGAAAAGACCTGAGTTCGAGTTCCGTCGATGATGTGAGGAATTTTTGTGGGCCTTTTTCACAGCGTGTCTCCGTTAGTCGATCTCATGTGAGGAAAGCATTGTTTTTGATCCCGGAAACGCGGGGTTTTAGTTCAGCAAACAAAAAATCGTTGTCTGAGCACTCTCAATTTACAGACAATATATACGGAGCAATATGGCCTTAGTCGCTGATGCTCCAAAAACCCTACTACTACTACTACTACATAAATTCATAATTTACATGACATCAAATACCACTGTCCAACACTTTCTGTTGCTCTCACACAAGAACGACAAAAGTAATCATAATCAAAGCAATCGTCAATGTTCTGGCGAAACACAACTCTATACATTAGATGGCGCTGTAGTAGGACGATCGTATTGCTTGTATTTGTGATAGGTGTAAACTCTCTTTAAACATAAAAACGGAGTGGAAATTGAAGTGACAGTGATTAGGTAAGAAAGTACTGATTGTTGCTGTTAAATGCAGGTCTTAATTTATTTAGGTATACTTACAGGTCACTGTTATCACCACAGGGAGACCCACTTGTAGAGATGGGAGATATAAGCCTTCCCAAACCCCGGCGGCTCACGTCTGGTGAGTATGGGCTTGGCACACCCTGGGTCCTGAGCTGGATATCATCATTCTTCTCTTTCTTGATGATTCCTTTCTACTTTTGGCTCTCTCTCTCTCTCTCTCTCTCTCTCTCTCTCTCTCTCTCTCTCTCTCTCAGGGTAACCCAGGAATTTTTTTTTTTTTTGGTGCAGTATAAGCCCAGTCTTCCTTGCATCGTATAGCTAATAATAATAACTTTTTTTTTTTTATTATATAACTGTACTTTTATGTGTTGATGCTTGTAAAAGTAACCGGGGTGAAACGCCCTTCTCACCTTCAAGCAAAATTTGTGTGCACATCACTAATACTCACAATGTTGGACTCTGATGTAGTGTAATTTATTTTTTATAAAACTAGATCGTTCCCCCCTCCACAATTAAACTAGAGCCATATAGAAACTGCACCTCAATATCCACTAAATTGATCGTTCAGATCCAAGCTGTAGCAGTATACGTTGATCAAGTTATGTTGCCCTGCCTTTCTAATGTAACAACATTAGAAAAGGCAGGGCAGTAATCTGAACATTAATTGTTCAGATTACGAACCTAAGGGGGCATAAATTCAAATTAAGAAAAGACAGATGAAGAATAGATGTGCGGAAATTTGCCTTTAGCCAGCGGGTGGATAATTTCTGGAACAAATTTCCATCTGTCGTGGAAGTTGATAGGTTGAATAAATTTAAGGGGAACTGGACAGGCATTTGGAGGGAATGGTGTGATTTTTTTTTTTTTTTTTTTGGCTGATGCTGCATAAGCTCATACAATTGCTTTCTTGCATCACATGCCACTACTACATTGCTTAATGCATTAAAATACTTATTTCTTACCTGAAACCAACTTTAAAGCTGGAGAACTTCATGTTCCTCCCTTGTTAGCAAGGGTATAGGCACAAGTAACATGGACACATGATAACTGAAAATAAATTAAGTTACTTCACACATGTATGAAAGGTACAGTTTTCTAATAATTTTCTGAGATTTCTTAATTTTTTTTTTCCCCTCTGATGCTGTATTAGCTTACTTTCTTGCATCATTTGGTACCACTAATACTAGTACTATATACAATCATATTGCTTATGCTGTGGTATGTTTAGGTTTCTTCTATGGATTTTGTTAAGATATATGAACTGAAATTCATCTTTTGTCATGTATTTAATATTGTAAATAAAGGTTTTGGTTTTTCAAACTTCTTTTTCGGTTTGGAACCTATTTTGATATGAATTTGAGAAATCTTCAAAATGCAGAACTGCTCTAGACAGTTCTGAATTTTGAAGATTATTCAATCTGTATTAAAACTAATGTCATTATTTCTCCAAAACCTTTATTTCAGAATTCTTCATACTTTACATGCCCTTTCTTAAAAAAGCAAAACAAAAATAGGCATAACAAAGTGCACATCACTAATACTCACAACGTTGGGCTCTGATGCAGTGTAATTTAATTTTTATAAAACTAGATTATCGCCCCCCCCAGTTAAACTAGAGCCATATAGAAACTGCATCTCAATATATCCTACTATGGTTCAGGTCTAAGCCATAGCAGTACACTTTGATCAAGTTACGTTGTCCTAACTTTCTAATGTAACAACATTGTTGAAGGCATTAAAATACTTATTTCTTACCTGACGCCAACTTTGAAGCTGGAAATTGGAGCTTTTGAAGCTTAATGAAATTGGAGATAATTCAGGTGACGATATAGCATAGAATATGTATATACATTAGAATATTGTGACTTTTCTTCATACAAATACCCATTGTTATTAGAGTAACTGTTTAGGAGTTGAAGGAATGTAATAAACAGAAATTTAGTAAATTTTTTTAAAATAATAAAATGTATGCATTTTATTATTTTAAATTGTATCTTAGTAAATAGATGTGATCTGTTATGTGATCTTACAAAATGCAAAAGGTAACTGCAGCAACATTACCTCTTGCATTTTGTAAAACAGAGAAGGGAATCCTGTTTGTGACTTAGGGTTCTAACATTATCGGAGCATTGATTGGTTTAATCTAACTAGGAGATGTTGGCCTGATGCTCATGCACCTGCATCCATTGCATCATATGATGCCAGTAATTTAACATTTAGAATGTGTTTTTTTTAATATTTTGTTATGTACGATCTCACTGAAATAATTGTTTTAAAGTCCGATGTTTATGCAAATGCAGAAGGATTCAAATAGTCCAATTAATATGAATAAAGTTGATAGCTTAAATAAATTTAAAGCTGAACTAGACAAACATTTGGAGTGAATGGATGGGTAAAATGAGGAGGGAGGGTTTTTTTTTTTTTGGCTGATGCTGTATACGCTTGCTTTCTTGCATCATATGCCTCAACTAATGCTAAAGCAGATATTTACTAGAATATATGTATGCTCATTCATCAAACATATATGCAGTGTTAGAATAATTATTTAGGAGCTTAAGGAATATGACTGTAATTTAGTAAATTTTTTAAAAAATTATAAGAGGTATACAATTTCAATGAAAATGACTGCACATAATAGACAGATTTTCCCAATGATTAATTAATTGTTTAAAGTTGAAAGATCATTCTGTAAAACTTGCAACATCTTCAGGACAGAACCATACAGTCAGTTGAATCTATTAATGTTGATATGATAGAAAATACGTAGCGAGACCTGTATTGTTTACAGAAATGTTTTGAAATTGACAGTTGTTATTTTGAACAGACAAGAATGCCAACCAAAGTTCCAGTTGAATGTTTCAGCTCTTGGGAAACATGATAACCATGATATGGGCAAATTGGATTTTGTTAGAATGATTGAGTGGATGTTACAAAATAAAAATAAGATTAAAAAAAAGTAGAAAGTGAGGATATTTTTCCATTTACTTTATCTTAGTGTTGTCAATATCCTCTTCAGGACTGACAAGTCCAAGAGGAATATATCAGCCAGGCCCATAGTAAAGTTTAAACATGCTCATTACCCTTTACTTTGTGCCTGGCTAATTTCAAACAGAAATAGTTTTGTGTTTAGCACATTTAAAAAAAAAAAGAAAGTAAATAAGAGTGGCCACCCATTCAACATGTGAACAGTGACACAGAAGGGAAAAGAACTAGCTGCTTGCATTAATCCACAGGATATCAGGAGGAACATCATAATCATTGCTGATCATATGAAGAAAGTAGCAAGCGATGTAAAATGTCAAGTCTTAAAAGTTTTTCATTTGTGAAGTGTGATTATTATTATTATTATTATCCATTTATTGATTAATGTACATCTAGGTCTTGATTAAAATAACCACATTCATACTTTTTTTTTTTTTTGTTAGTAAAAAGGGTTAATGTCATTTATTGTAGGATGGCTGCATGACAGGAGGCAGAAGCTGAAATTATAGGTTACAAATCAGATTAGTGTTAGAAATGGGGTCTCTGGAGGATAGTGCTGGGACTGCTGTGTTTGATTTTAATAAATGACATTAACAAAAGAATAAGGGAGTGATGTCAAAATTTGCAAATGATACCAATATCAGAAAGTAGTAATGACCACTTTCCTGATTTTGTAAGACTAGTACTAAGCAGCACTCCTTCAGTAAGACTTGTTTAAGTCTAGCACAACTATTTGTGTAACTGTATTTGCCTTCTGTTTCATTGTGCTACTTTCAGTTTCAGCATAATATAAACAAGCATGTTTCTTGACAGTTGGTTTATGCATTTGCTTCAGAAATTAGATGTCTTTATTTTTTTTTGTTTAATTGTTATACAAAATGTGCACTTTGTCTCTGTTATCGTTATGCATCTGTTTATTATGTTATTTATTTTGATGGAACATATATGTATGTGCCTGTGTATGTTTGAATTTTCACACGTTTAATGGTTTCCTGAACTGGAAAATGGAAGTGGCTGCTAGTTTCATGTTTATATTTTATGATGGTAATTTTTTTTCTGCAGAATATATAAAAGTTTTGATTCGTTTAAAGTAACATGTAAAAAAAAATATATATAATTTTTAAATTTTTCATGAAAAGTTAAAGTCACATTTAATAAGCATTGGAATCTATAAGTAAAAGAAGGCAAGCATTGGTATACTTAAAACCAATCCAAAAAAAAAAGAAACAGTAAAATTTTCCAGAAATAACCATTAAGCACTTGTCTCGTGCTGCTGGACTATTTGCTATGATCATAGCCACGACTGTCATTAAATTTAATTTCGGTAAATGAGTTTAAAAAATTCCAGAAAACTTTATTAAAGGTTCCTTTATATGTTTGATAAATGTACTTCGTGTTATAAATTGTAGATAAAGTGTGATTTCACTGACACCGAACTTTCATTTGAAAGTCGATATAGTGTAGTAAGATAATTATTTCTCATTACATTTGGTATGTTCAGTTGTTTTCACTTTATATCAGTGTAATTCTTTATTTTCATTTTTTTTTTAGGATCGAGGAGAAGAAAATATTTAAAAGTCAACAAATAAGAGAAACATCTAACAGTAGAAAGAAAGTGTTCCTTTGAGAATGTGTGTATTTTTAAAAAGTCAAAAAAAAAAAAAAAATAGGTTCTTAGTTGAAAATGAGTAATCAGAAATTTCCTTTTGGACCAAAATAATATGGTGTTTCAGATTGCACCCCCAGAAAATATTTTATAAAAAATAGACCCAATTCTCTATATGAATACCTGAGAAATGCAATAATTATACCTGACTAATTCAGAATCAGCACAACTCTGTTTATATGTATCAACATTTCCAATGAAAACAAAAATTTGGCAGATGTTTGAAGCATACAGATATACTAAAATAGAAAAAAAAAAAAATAAATAAATAAATAATAGTCAGAAATATGAATGAAGAACATGAAAAAAAAGCATTTACATATCCATATCACAAAACCGTTCATCCTCAGGAGAAACAATTTTTGTGTGAAACATGTGGCAAGGTATTTCCACAATCATGTAATCTAAATACACACTTGTTAGTTCATACTCAGGAGAAACCATTTTCTTGTGAAATATGTGGTAAAGCATTTTCACAATCAAGTAACCTGAAAACACACCTGTTAGTTCATACTAAAGAGAAACCATTTTCTTGTGAAATATGTGGCAAGTTATTTTCACTGTCAGGAAATCTGAAAACACACATGTTAGTTCACACAAAAGTGAAACAATTTCCTTGTGAAATATGTGGCAAGTCATTTTCACAGTCAGGTAGTCTAAAAAGACACATGTTAGTTCATACTGAGGAAAAACAATTTTCTTGTGAAATATGCAGCAAGACATTGTCCAGATCAAGTGACTTGAAAAAACACTTGTTTGTTCATACTCAAGAGAAACCATTTTTTTGTGAACTATGTGGAAAGGCATTTTCTCAATCAGGTAGTCTAAAAAGACACCTGGTAATTCATACTGAGGAGAAACAGTTTTCTTGTGACATATGTGGCAGGGAATTTTCTCAATCACATAACTTAAAAAGACACATTTTTGTTCATATTCAAGAGAAACCATTTTCTTGTGCAATGTGTGGTAAGGAATTTTCACAAAAAAGTGACCTGAAAACACACCTCTTACTTCATAATCAGGAAAAGCAATTTTTTTGTGAAATGTGTGGCAAGCCATTTTCAACTTCGGGCCATCTAAAAAGACACTTCTTGGTTCATACAAAAGAGAAACCATTTTCTTGTAAAACATGTGGAAAGTCATTTTCACAATCAGGTAGTCTAAAAAGACACATGTTAGTTCATACTGAGGAGAAACAATTTTCTTGTGAAATATGTGGCAAGGCATTGTCCAGCTCAAGTGACTTGAAAAAACACATGTTTTTTCATACTCAGGAGAAACTATTTTTTTGTGAAATATGTGGCAAAGCATTTTTGCAATCAAGTAGGCTAAAAACACATGTGTTAGTAGCTCACACTGAGGAGAAACAATTTTCTTGTGACATATGTGGCAAGGAATTTTCTCGGTCATTTAACCTGAAAAGACACCTGTTTGTTCATACTCAGGCGAAACCATTTTCTTGTGCAATATGTGGTAAGGAATTTTCACGAAAAAGTAACCTGAAAACTCACCTCTTACTTCATACTTCATAAAAAAAATTTTGTGAAATATATGTCAAGCCATTTTCAACTTTGGGCCATCTGAAAGACACTTCTTGGTTCATACAAAAGAGAAACCATTTTCTTAGGAAATATAACAATGCAGTTTCAATTTCCAGAAAAAAATATGCCCTTATTTGTTTCCATTTAAAAGCATTTTCTTTTAAAATTAGAAACTACTTCATTTTTTTTTTTTTTTCTATAATGTGGTAGTATATTTTCATAAACAGGTAAACTTAAAGTTAGCTGCTGGAAAACTCTTCTTTCACACATCAGTACCATTAGTTATTTAATTTTAAAAAAATTTAAATTAAAAATTTGTTCAACTCAGGAGTGAACCATTTCTTGTGATAAGTATAGTGCAACATACTCAATGACAGTTTCTCTGCAAATAAAAAGGTAAAGGGTAAACTGCAGCCATTACCAATCCACTGTAAGATGGAAGCCTCCTCAACAATTCATGTGGAGGGAAATGGACCATAATCTGCCACACTGTTCCAGTGTGGGTTGGTAGATCGACTGTATCTAGCTGGGGGGCTTGAACCCCTGTCTAATCAAAGAGCGTGTGCTAATGCACTCCCACTCCTGACCACTTGGCTATGGAGGCCTCTGCAAATATAAGTAAGTAACCATGTATATTAAAGACATCCAATTTGGAATAAATTTATCTTTTGTGTAATGTACAGCAACAAATTTTCTGCATCAAATGGAATAAGGTGGAACTTTTTTTAGCTTCAGAACCATTTCTCATACAGTCATATCAGTGGAAGGGAGGCTTCCACTGACATTGCAACAAATAAATAATACTCAGTTATATAAAACCACAAGAAGATAAATTTAGTTCTAAATAAGAGGAGTCCTTACTATACTTTTCTTGAAACAATAGGGGTGCAAAAATGGAGATTTTCCATGTACAGCAGTTGTAATCTGTGCTGAGGAAGGAATGCTATTAAAATTTGAAAATGCCTGCATTGGTGTACCTGCTGTACTCAGAATAAAGGGACTATATTTTTAACACCGTGTACTGTTCTTTAAATTCTTGATTCAGTTCCATGTGATATCATTTAATTCTCTTAATTTGTAGATTTTTTTTTAATGAGAAAACTTAAGCACAAAAGGTATTAGAACCTATAGTATTTAGTACTGTGCATGGATTGAAGGTTGAAAAAATAGAAGATATTTGTTGACATTAGACTTGAACTCCTGTAGATTGTAATTTTCAGAAAATATGTCTGTAAGGCAGTTGTTCCAGAAAATGGAAGTTGAAAGAAGAAAAGTTGATTCTCTGAGTTTGAAGTTGTACAGTAAAAGGACGTTAACTGTTTGTAACATGTGTTCGCACTGGTTTGGAAGAGAGCAGGAATTATAGAAGACAATTCAGAAGAACAATGCCCATGGAAATATCTAGAAAAGACATGCAGCAGAAACAGAAAGTGTATGAGACAAAGTGAGAGAGACTGTTGGAGATGTCATTAACCTAACTGCCCTCTTTTGAATGGAATCTAGAAGTCAGAGGTTTTGGGGGCACTGCCCTAGATGTAGGAACATTATTACATGGTAGGATGGATTTGTGATTTGTATAGATTGAACAGCTGTTTGGAAGAAAAGTATTACCAAGAGTGAAGGAGGAAACCCAGTTTTTTAGATGCAGAGAAAGCAATGTTTGTAATGTGCTTATGCACAAGAGAGAGATTAGAAGTCAAGATAATCCCCAACAGAGATATATGATCTTGCTTAGAAATCAAATTATCAGCGAAGTTGAGCACTGGAACAGAGGAATTCTTTTTATGAGATATAAACAGGGCAGATTTAGAATTGAAATCAACTAAGTTCTTTGCCACACTGGAGATCAGCAATTTAAGGAATTGGTAGTTGATATTCAAGAATTTAGAGCTGTTTGTGCAGGGCAAGGTTTCTCAAACTGGAATATGGCCTTAGTCGTTGATGCTCCTAAAAAAAATAAAAAAAGATGATTACTGAAGACGTTCGATAATTACTGGTAGAAAAGAAGGCTGGTGAAGTGGATTTGGTGGAAATGGCAGCGAAGGTAAAACCAAATCAATTCAGAGGATGATAGAGAAGATGAAAATTCTAAACTTCCAAATTTTACACTAAAAAGCATACTGGAAAGCATAAAGTTAGCCGAGCAATTAGAATCTTATTTTTTGAATACAGATTCTTGAATGAAAGGAGCCCAGAGTTCAAAAGGGAGCTTCAAAAATGCTTAGTTCCATACAATGAAATTCACAAAGATTTATCAAGCAAAAGCAAACAAACCCAGATTACTGATTTTTTATAGAGATACATGAAATCTAGAATTGTGTATTTTTGTTAGTTTTTGGAACGTAATCCCCTTTTTGTACTTTTTCTAGTCCCGTACAACACTGTTTCGCACAACATGGCATTTTATAGGAAACTACCATGCTATACGAGGGTTGCATGTTTGATTATAATTTTTTTTTGCAAATTTTAATTGGTGATTTTCATATTATTAAACTGATCATTGTCAGTAATGTGAGAGAGAGAGAGAGAGAGAGAGAAAAAAAATCTTTATTGCAACTAAATGAATATATAGATTTAAGTAAAGTTGCAATTGTCCCGTAACGGCCAGGGGCTCACATCAGAATAGATAATTAGATCATGGATAATAGATTATGCTCACATCAGGATATATAATGGATAATGCACATTCTAAAATTAAAAATGTAACATGTAAACATGTCATTACACTGCCTCACATTACACAGTATTAACTATATTTACAAGTGACATCATACGGTTATATTTACAATAAAATTTACAATAAAAATATCTAATATACATGAATGGCACTTCTCTGTCAAACGAATTTTGTCGTGACACAGGAGAGCTTGGCAGATGGTGTGGAGGGCGCACGAACTTGTTCTTATTCGATTCTGGGATTGGAGCGAGCTGCTAACACTTTTTTCCTATAGATTTTATTGCTGCAAAACCTCTGCAAGTCAGCGTCGTGGTGCTGTACTTCCGGTAGCATTTGATTTGGGAGGAAGTTGTCTGAGATATGAAGCCTCTGATTCCTCGAGCAGAGCATCGGGGTTGACCGAAGTTCTGGCTTGGGTATTCGCCAGTAACACGAATCCCAAATGGACAGTGTTGAGATCTGACCCATGATCGTTTTAACTGTAGCTATCAGTTGTTGTATTTCAATGATATCAGGCAGTCGCTGCATCCCCGGTGAGGTAGCTAAGGCGGTAGTTCTGTCCTGTGGTGGGAGACAAGCTTTCCAGTTAGCCATTTAAATAGCCAGAATTCTGCAGCGAGGATTGGTTTCTTCATTGTAGTAGCTGCTGATGCCCACACTTCAGCAGCATAGAGGAGTAGAGAATAGATTACTGTTCTGATGAATTTCTTAATTATGCGTGGCTCCTTAACATAAATTAGTTGTTGTTTAGCTAGCCATCGGAGAGAGGCTGCTCTGGAAGTGAGCTTGTCTTCATGAGTATGAAACCGGAGTTTTGGGTCAAATATTATTCCCAAATCCGCATGTGTAGGAGTGGCAGATATTACAGTTCCATCGAGTGTTGGGGCCATTATTGTAGGGGTTGGTCTGAGAGAGAGAACACCATTAGTTTTGTTTTTTGTGGGTTGATCAAGAGTCCATACTGTTTGAGGTAAGAGGCAACGTTGATGAGACTTATTAATGCTTGCTGTAGCTTCAAGGTGATTGTTGGAAGCAATACACGTTAGAATTTTTATATCATCTGCATAGGTGATGATTTTCTCATTGTTATGGACAAGAGGCAATGATGGCTGTAAATAAGCCAGATAGGACTCCTCCTTGCGGAACACCAGCAGAAATTGCCTTCTTGTGCGATTGTGCATAGGCATCGACTTGTAGTACCCTTTCATAGAGGAGTGATGCTATGAACCAGAGGATATTACCTTGGATTAGATAGTGGTCTTTCAGTAAGCGGAGGAGTGCCGACACGTTGATGGCATCAAAGGCAGCTTCAATATCCAGGTACTTGATTGCGAGTTCCTCTTGCTGTTCAAAGGCAGACAATATATTACATATGGTTGCAAGGAGGTTCGTCACTGTGGATCAGTTTCAGATTGCGTAGTGGATCTGTGGCAGCCTATCTCCAAGAATCTGATTCATTAAGGTGGGCAGCATAGATTTTTCCAGGATTTTCAGGCGCGAGGAGTTAGATATTGGCTGAAAGTGCCTGTGTAGAGTGGGGTTTCGAACTTTTGAATGTGGTCTGACATGGTAGCTATTCCAGGCTTTAGGAAGATTTCTTGTTAGAATTCCATTGAAGATGGACTTGAGCGGTTGGAGGATGAACGGACAGGCATTTTACCATGAATTGTGGCGCTTTGTCGGCCACCCGTGGTTGCTGTTGCTGGAAGGGAGTTTATCGCTGCTGTCAGCTGGTGTGTAGAGATGGTGATGGAATGCAAGATGTCTTGTAATTCATTGTCAGGACATAAAAGTGAGTTTAGTTGATCTGCAAGCGTATTGAATCGGGTAATATGATCCAAACATTGAGTTGGGTCCAGCTGACTAGGAAAGCTATGGGACCTGAAGAGGTATGGGATTTTCCCTTTTTGAAGTTGGGCCAGGTGTGCTGTTATTGCTCGTGATTTCTCCCTATTAAATTGCACCCGTGCTCTTGAATAAGATATCCGGTCGGAAGTCTGTTCAGTTCTTTTCCATATCTGGTGTAGCTGCTGCTTTAACAGGAAGGCCATGTGTACAGTTGGATTCCACCAGGCTTTGGAGTAAGATGAGATCCTTAACTTCTTTGATGCGGAATATTGTGCAATGGTGTTTACCCAGTTTGTTAATACTGTTACCACAAGCGGGATGTCACACGTTTCAAGGACACGCCAAAGTATAAGGGTGGCAGCTTGCAGGCATTTTTGGATGTTAAGGAGCTTGGGGCTGACAATGACGGCAGTTTGAACGTTTTTTCGGGCAGGTGGTCCCCAAGTAGGAATAATTAATTTTGCGTAGATAGGGTCGTGATCCGATTTGTAGTGCATCTCAGGTGGTTCTTCAATCATACATGCTAAGGAGGAAAATAGCAAGTCAAGGTGGTTTTCTCTAGTAGGGCAGTGATCGATTAGGTGTATATTTGCTGACTTCATGTAGTCAACAAGGATCTTGTGGGCAGTGAGCTGTGGAGTGAGGTTGAAATCCCCTATGGCAATATGGTGAATTGAGAGGTGAAAGTGGGTGATTGCCCAGTTGGCTGCCTCAGTAATGATATCAATTGTGGATACCGGCGGGATATACATTACGCAGATATCTATTGCTAAGTAGATAGTGTTGATCAATTTGAAGGTCGCATCTTTGAAGAACATAGCAACACCACCTCCCCTTCTATTCCTCCTGGAGATGAACTCTGCCACATAGCCTGCTGGTGTAGCTATCACTATATTCTGTTGCTCGTGCTCAAGCCATGTTTTGGATATAACTAAAATATCGAATTCGCCTGCTAGCAGGATTTGCTCAGTAGTCTCCATTTTATTTCGCAAGCTCCTAACGTTCTGATGCATTATACTTACGTTATCTGAGCCGTCCACTTGAATTAAATTTTTGGACCTCGAAAGAGGAAGTACCACATGAGGTCGTGGGTGTCTCATTGTTATCACGGTTGGGATCGGCCAGTGTAGCTTGTCTTGCTTGCTTGGAGAATTTGGGCTATGGGGTAAAATGGGGCTGTCATCTATTGCGATGGTTGAACCGACTATCTTGTTTTGTGTATGGCATAAGGGGCACGACCAATGTAGAGCCTGGATCTTGAGTCAGCTTCCATTTAGTCAAGTGTCCGATGCGTGCTCCGCGATGTTTCTCCTTCTGACGCTGTTGCTTGGGTAGAATGGTCTGACAATAACACCAATCGGCCAGGAAGAGGGGTTACTGATAGCTTCGACAGACATTGCTTCACAGGATAACTTGAATGAAGCATAATTATTGCTCTTGGTAGGTAGCTTAGTGACTTCTGCACTGATGTAGAGGTCTTGAAGGAGGACGTTAGCTACTTTTTCAGGAGTTGTTAGGGGGATGCAGCCTGGAAATGAAGAAATTCTTAGATGTTTTGTTGGGATGTGGCTCATGGGTCTGAGCCTGGAAGAATTTGACGTGCCTGTTACACGTGCATTTTTCATTCGTGCACCTGGTTCGTGTGAATGTTTGACCCTTGGTGATGGAGTGTTGTGATTGGGATGGGACTGAGATCTCGCCACAATCCCTGCCCATGTTCTGATGGCCTTTTTATTAGGATGAATTTCAGGATCGTGAATTAGCAGTTCCATATGATGGCTGCTGTCACTTCTTGGTGCAATTCCCATATGGTTGATGGCATCATTTCTGGACTTTCTTCACGACTGCATGAATTGTGCACGTGTATAGATTGTGAGGCACTCAAGATGCTACAGCTGGTTGGGAGGGACATGGAATGCTCACTCAGTGGAATTTTTACCTTTTCATTTGACGTGTCAGTTGAGGACTGCATTGCAGGTATATTATTGCCTTTTGCATGGGAATGCAATATTTTTTCTGCGTAGTTTTTTCAGCTTTTCCACAGCACTGTGAGGCAGGAATAGAATTACTTATGCTGCATTTCACATCCTCACGAATTGTGTTAGAGAAAAGCTTGTAACACATTGTAAAAGGTATCAAACTCCGATTGTGCTCGTTTTAGCAGCGCAGCCTTGAAGTTACTCAGCATTGGCAACAGGAACTCATCAGTTATATGAGGTTGGGTGGAACGAACAGGAGGGTTTTTATTTCGCAGCCCTATTGAATGCTGCCTATTCGTTTCCATTGTGACTTCCCCATCAAGGTACATGCTGACACTCCTTGCCGTCCAAATTGATGCGGCGGCCTAGGGTGCGTGGGTCCATTCAGTCTGTGAGGCAGTGCTGACATGAGAGGTATGATTGAGATCGTGCTGTGTTCCGATGGTGCACTTGGTCATGGGGATCTCTTTAGCATTACTGGCTTCACTGGGAGTATCCTCAGAGTCAATTAGTCCGAGGAATGGAGTGGCACTTTCAGTATCAGTGGTCGAAGTAGTTGGCTGTGTGCCCTCCTGTTTCTAAACTCGATTCACGTCTTGTGACATCGAACCGGGTTTCTCTGGTGAGATTTCAGATTTCCTTGGGGATACCCTCTGGCAATGAGCACAAACGTGACGCTCTTTAGCTGACTTTGACATTTTAAAGATTTGTTACCGTCCAGAGCAGTTTCCGCATAAGGAGCGACTGCAGTCACTATTGCATATTAGTATATGTTTGACCTTCAGACAAGCCTGACGTGTGTATACAATCTTCCACCTGCATATTGCTTATTTCACTGCTACTATTGGAAGGCAGCAAATTTTAACGTTGATCCAAATTCTTTTACAGTGACTTCCACATAATTCTTTTAGAGCAGACACAAAGAAGGAATGCCACTATTGTTTGTGAGATTTCAATTTCGTATAGGGTTAATAGCGTCAGTTCCGTCGGGCCACTGCTCAAGGCGTTGAGATGCGGACAGGTGTTCTTCCCTCAGTAGAGACAATGCTACGATCGCTGTAGGATAGGATTACTGAGGATAAGTGCAGTTAACAAGCTATGCAGAATATGCGAGTGCCAGTCGTCATAAAGAGCATTCAAACATGATAATAATATAAGATATCTGTATATTTATGCATAAATATAAAGATTTGTTTGTAACATGTACATATGCTGCAAATATTAAATAATAAAAAATATACTACATGTACCCCCGAAGTTTACATTCTTCCCTCCCTGGTGCATGTACCCCTGAAGTTTACATTCTCCTCCCCCCTGGTGCAAACGCTCTGGATTCAACACTGGTCAGCCAGGACGGTAATCATCCTCTAATGACTCACGTCCTTTACGAAAACGAGAAAACCATTAAAACACTCGGTTGAGACAAACATTCATGAGCATAAACGTTTTTTAAATCATCAAAAGTTTTCGTAGCAATTTTTCCAATTTACAATAAAATCTGATAACTGCTCTGCTCCATTTTCAGTTTTCTGACGACGCATAAAACTATTACTCTCTCCATCACGAACTACTGACCGGATAAGTTTCAACTTGCAGTCGTTGGAAAGAGCACACTGTAGCAGAGCTAATCATGTACTATTCTGGCCTCTTATGTTAATACTAAACGCAGAGCGCACGCAGTCTCGTTATCTAATTATATATATAGTTATATATATATATATATATAGTGTAAATAGTATTTCTGGCTGTAGCTGACGCAAATTATAAACTTATTTAGGTTGGTATTTGATCATTTGACAAAGATTCAAGCAGTTATTTTTCAAAATCCAAAATTTTAGTCCTCGTGGGTAGCACAGTTGGTAACGTCGCTGTCCTCCCCACACCAGATGAAAAAGGCCTGAGTTCGAATCACGTCGATTATGGGAGGAATTTTTATGGGTCTTTTTTGCAACGTGGCTGAGTTAGTCTGTCTCATGTGAGTATAGTGCAGTTTTTCTCCCGGAAACTCGGGTTTTTCATCCAACAAACAGAAAATCGACCTCAAAACACTCAGTTTATAGATAATTTACACGCAGCAACATGGCCTTAGTCACCGATGCTTGTAAAACCCAACAACAATTAAATTTCTATGAAGAACTGGAAAATAAGGCTCTCGATATTCCGAGGCAAACCACTGCCAGTAACGGAAGGGCCTGTTATACCTTATGTATTTGTTGGTGATGAAGAAAACCCTCGTTGGTAGCACAGATTGTGGAATCACCATCTTCCCCCCACCAGGTGGAAAATACTTGAATTTGAGTTCTTTCGATGAGGTGAGGAAATTTTATGGGCCTTTTAGACAACGTGGCTGAGTTAGTCGGTATCAGGGGAGTGTAGTATGGTTTATACTCCCAGAAACTCAGATTTTTTGTCAACCAGAACACATGCAATTTAAAGACAGTATATATGGAGCAATATGGCCTTATTGCTAATGCCCCTAAAATCCTACTACAACAAGTGATGAAGCAACAAAACGTTCAACTTTATAGTGGAATATTTTTGACTGGTAACAAGAGAGTATTTTAATAATCGTCTTAAGTCATGCTAGCAGATATGATGAGTATACATTTGGAATCGTCAAATAAATGGAAAATTAAGTGTCCTAAAAATTAGGACAGTCCACTTAATGTATATCTAGAGTTGGCTATACAAAGCGTTAAGGCATGTTGTCCACTTCATATTTATGTTCGCAGTTGGGATAGATGTCAGTTCAAAGGCGTCCAAAAATTTGAAATTGTGATAAACTATTGCTTAATCCTTACATTAAATGTAAGGATTAGAAGATATTGGAAATACTGGTACAGTGGGGAAATATTAAAAAAAAAAATAGAAATAGATGAGCTGATTATTTTTATGATAGGTAAAATACCACAGCAAGACCCTATTTAATGCATTTTTAAAGGACAATTTTTTTAGTTATAAATCATAAATTAAAATTATAAAAAAGTAACAAACAATTTTAGATGTAAAATTGCATGAGAAATTAAAAATGTAAAATATAAAATTATTTACCAACAGCATTTCTTTCTTCTCCAGTTTTTTCATTGAACTTTTCAGTGAAAACTTCCCAAACTGGGTTTTTTTACACGTTTGTTGTTATATTCAACACTGGAAATGTTCCAGATATCTGGATATTTCCTAAACTCCTCAATAAATAACTATGTCAAAATTTTTGCTGCCATTTCTTAGCGGGAGAGGTCACTGGTGTACTTGTCCACCGTGCAGTCCCCGGTGGGGCCGCAGCCAGTGGCGTAGCTACCATGTAGGCAGGCAAGGCAATTGCCTCCGGGCCATTTAGGGGCCCGGCGTCTTTGGCTGTCTCCTGTTTTTGCAATTTTCATTAATTAAGTAGGGGTCCGAACATAATAAAGTTCCCGGACTGGTCTAATAAAAAGGACACAAAGTGATGCAGCTCAAAATAGCTTTATTATTATTCAAAATCACTTCATTGATTGAGCTTATTACAGTGTGTTCTAAAAGTTTCTGAACAGTGTCAGCGAAGCCGTCCAAAAAGATGACGTTCAGTTCAGCGGTTGCGATTTTCTTTACATTTATTTGAAGTAATATTTGAAGTAATATTTTCTGCATGTGAAAAGTTTCAGCTATTTTTCCTTCAATTTAGCATTAGCATTAGCATTAGTAGAGGCATTTGATGCAAGAAAGCAAGCTTATGCAGCATCAGCCAAAAAAAAAAAAAAAAAAAAAAACCACTTCCACTTCACCCCTCTGTTCGTTCAAAATACCTGTCCAGCTGAGCCTTAAACTTATTTAGGCTATCAACCTCCACCACAAGGGATGGAAGTCTGTTCCACCAACCAACCACCCGCTGGCTAAAGGCAAATTTCCGCACGTCTATCCTACATCTGTCTTTCCTCAATTTGAATTTATGCCCTCTCAGGTGATTTTTCTGAGCTAGAGGAAGAATCCCATCAGCATTGAGCATGCTTAAACCATTCAACGCTTTATACACCTCTATCAGATCACCTCGCTGGTGCCTAGCCTCCAGACACTGTAATTTGCAAAACTTAAGCCTTTCTTCGTAAGAGCACCCCTTTGTTCCATTCACTAATCTTGTTGCCCTTCTCTGTACTCGTTCCAGCAGCTCTACATCCTTCTTGAAATGAGGCCTCCAGACCTGTATACAGTACTCTAGGTGTGGCCTGACCATCGCCTTATACAATGGAATAATCACCTCCTTATCCCTGCTGGAAAAATTCCTGTATATCATTGACAATACTCCATGAGCTACTCTTGCAGCCCGTCTGCACTGCTCAGAGAACTTCATATCTGCCTGCACAACTACCCCCAAGTCCCTTTCATTCTCTACCACTGTCAGTGTAGTACCACAGAGTTGATACGTTGCTCTGGGGTTGCTGTTTCCCATGTGTAGTACTTTACATTTGTCAATGTTAAACTTCATTTGCCACCTCTCAGCCCATCTGCTCAACCTTTCCAGATCCTGTTGCAGCAGCATAGTGTCAGTAGTGTCCTTGACAACCCTGCCAACCTTTGTATCGTCTGCAAACTTGGACATTAAGCCCGATATACCATCATCAATATCATTTATAAATACAGAAAACAATAATGGACCCAACACTGAGCCCTGAGGGACACCACTAATAACATCAGTCCACGATGAGCAGTGTCCATTGATTACCACTCTCTGTCTTCTCCCCCTCAACCACCCCTTTATCCATACCAGCAATTTGCCTCCAATTTCACACTGCTCCAATTTGTGTAGCAGTCTTCCATGTGCAACAGTATTAAAAGCCTTTCTAAGATCCAAGTATATAATATCAAAGATATTCCCTGCATCCAGTTCTTTTGTGACTGCATCATAGTATCCAATCAAGTTGGTCAGGCAAGACTTCCCCTTAACAAAACCATGCTGTGTCTGAGCTATAACTGAAGTCTTGTCTAAATGATCCTGCAGTGCTTCTTTAACCAGTGCCTCCATTAATTTTCCTGGAACAGACGTTAAGCTCACAGGTCTATAATTACTTGTGTCAGCCTTTGATCCTCCTTTGTGAATTGGGGTCACATTTGCACATTTCCAGTCTATGGGTACCTCCCCAGAGTCCAAGGAAGCTCTCATAATTATGGCTAAGGGTTTGCTTACTTCCTTTGCTGCCTCCTTTAATATAACTGGATAGATCCCATCCACCCCTGGTGCCTTTCTTGTGTTTATCTTCAACAGTTTCTCCTCCACTTTACTCCCAGTTATTTCAAGATTCTGTAGCTTACTGCTAGAGTTGAATACACCTCTGGCATTCCCCTCGCTGAATAACTCCTCATGTGTGAATGTCGATGCAAAATATTCATTTAGTTTGTTGGCTACCTGAGCAGGATCATCAACACTTGACCCATCAATATCAAGTGGACCAATCTGATTCATCCCCTTCCTTCTAGAGTTTACATAAGTAAAGAACTCTTTGCTGTTTTTCTTTGCATCCCTTGCCAAGGATTTCTCGTAATCTGCCTTCGCCTGCCTAACCTCCTTTGTAACTTGGTTGCATATCAACTTGTATCTATCATAGGCTTCTGTGTCATGTGTTAATTTGTATGTATCCCATGCATTTTTCTTCTCTGCCATATGCCTCATTAGTTCATCTGACATCCATTTTGGCCTAAACCTTGAACAATATTTCTTAGTTGGTATGTAAAGCCTAGTAGCTTCCAAGATAAGTTCTTTGAATGCTTCCCATTTTGAATTTGCTGTTGGTAACATCATCAATTGGTCCCACTGTATAGAATTTAAATACTGTCTCAGTCCATCGTAGTCGCCTTTACGGAAGTAATAACCCTTCCCTTTACCCCTAATGGTAGTTACCTCTTTGAGTAAATCCCACTTCATCCTCACCCACTACATCCTCAACATACTGAAATCTGTTTTCTTCGGGGACAGTTTTCACCTTGGGAATAGCAACAAACTAACACTTAACTTACGGTGCCCAACACTCATCTGGTTTTGTAGAGTCTTGCCTCTTCACAGCGTCTCTAAGTGCGATTTTGTGGGAAACTACTGGCACTCCCTAAAACACAACAAAAAACAGTTACCTTTCTCTAGAAATTGCGTCTTCGCTAGAGAAATATGCTTCAGTAATCTTTGAATTATGTAGTACACAGCATTGAATGTTTTCCCATCAAGTACAATTCCTTTTGAATCGTATCCTCTTTGTCGAAAAACATAATCAGCATCATTATTTTTTACAGAAATTGATCCTAATCTTTTGTAAAAAAAACTGTGTGCCTTGGTAATGATTTTGTAGTCCACTGCACGCTCTGACGCTTCGTCTCTGGGTCGTACATAAACACCTACCGCTCAGTTCCAGTGACAATCCAGTCCAGGAAATTAGAACTGTATTCATAAGTCAGCACGAAGTGTTCACAAGATGATACTCTTCATTTCTTCTGCTCATCCGTGAGCCTAGCTGCACAAATTTTGAAAAGACTTTCCTTTTCCCTAAATCTTCATGAAAAATGTGACGAATCGTCTCATTCACATCTATCTCATCAGCCATCATTCTGAGCGTCAAGCTAAACTATTATATTAGGATTACCCAGTAAGTTATTACATATACCCATGTGTATTTGTCTGTAAATTTCGTGTGTTCTCTTTCGATTTGCCTGTTATGCTGGACAAAAAAAAACCCAGTTTCTGGGTGGAAAAATCTTGTTATATACGCCTGAGACCGATAAACTCAGCCACTGAAAAAAGCCCATAAAAGTTCCTCGCGTCATCGACAGGATTCGAACCCAGGCCTTTTCCACCTGGTGTTGGGATTACGGTGATGATACCACTATGCTACCCGCGCAGACTCTGAGGGTCAAACAACGATCTCTTTCCACAATTTCCCGGACCTTTGCAACTTTGTCCTCATTTCGAGAGGCTGACGAACGCCCACATCTTGCATCATTGCCAACATCCTGAAGTACATGTTTGAACCGTTTCTGCCATTCAAACACAATGGTACGACTTAACGATTATAGCCACAGACAATTTTTAACATTTCATACATTTCTGGTGAGATTTTCTCAGTTTAAAGAAAACTTGATATTCTTTCGTTTGATCCCTTACAAATTCAGGACACGGAACCGCTACTAATGAAACTTGTTTTTATTTGCAACTAGTGGTTATTCTATGTACCACCATCTATTGGAGAAGTTGGAACTACAACATCTTACTTCTGTTTATTTTCAAACTCATCGAACATGACCACACTATCACTAGTCCGTGAACATTATTTCCACTCCTCTTATTCAACACTTGTATTAGATATCTGGAAAGTAGCAAGGGAACACAAAGAAACGACACTGCTCTGTAAACTGATCATTTTCTAGAGGATATGTTCCATGGATGTCGTGCAGGCGCGCGACATACGAACGCAATTCACAATTGTGCGTTGCTGAGAATCTAAGAACATTACATAACTCCATAATTTCTTCAGAATCGGACCCATGTTCATACGAACATTTTTACTCACAACTGACTCAGAATCAGCCCCTGAATTATGTTTGTGGAAATGTTTCCCATATGTTTGTAAATCACACTGCTCGAAAAATTAACAGAACACATAGAAAATGTGGTGTAACTCGTGCAGCTCGCAATATGGAGGATGTGGAAAGGTCAGGGAACGACCACCGCATATCCCCGGAGCAATATGGCCTTAGTTGCTAATGCTCCTAAAAACCAAATAACAAATAAACAGCAGCTTGCAATGAAGCAATACAAAATTTGAAATGTTGATGCACCATAGAATAAGGATGGAATGAGGAGACAGCAAGAAACTTCAGAAAGGTATAAAGGACATTTATAGGGATTGTATAAGAATTACCAAAAAGGTCACATTACACAAGTTGATACAAAATGCTCGAAAATATGATCACATGACATCAGTATGATGCATGCCTCCAACAGCTAATCAGGCTTGAAGCGGTGAACCATGCTCAATATGGATGTTTTTAAGATCCTCTGGCAACAAATCCCATTCTTCCACCAGTGCAGACCTTAGCTTATCAGATGCATGAGGAGTTCGCTGTCGATTATTATATTATATATTATATAATAAAGATGCATAATTATCTTGATGTTGAATACTATCATACTTACCAACTGCTTTCAGCTAGAAAAAGTAAAAACCAAGGACGATAATTAACAAAAAAAAAAAAAAAAAAAAAAAAAAAAGATTAATATGAGCAGGAATGACATATTTATAGAACTGCACAATTTTGAAACGAAGAGTAAACTCCCCAAACCAATCATGTCTTTACATTTATAAATTTAAATTATTTAATTATTCGATAAACTATTACTTCAATTAATATCCATATGCTATTCATATTAAAGTAGCCGAGTGGTTGGGAGTGCAGTAGTATACACTCTTTGAGTAGACTGTAGTTCAAGCCCCAGACTGCTAAATATGGTTGACCTGCCAACTAGTGTGTGGCAGATTATGGTCCCTTTCCCTCAATATGAATCACTGCAGGATGGAGGAGGCTCCCATCCTGCAGTGGATTGATAATGGCTGCTGCTTACCTCTTATTAATTAACATAATAAGTTTGGAATTAATAATTAGCTATTCAGTAGTGTGTTTTTTTTTTTTTTTTTTTTTCACATTTCAGGGTTCAATTATGATAAATTATCTTAAATGTTATTATTAGGCATATGGTGCAAGGAAGCGTGAGGCTTATGCTGCACCAATCAAAAAAAAAAAAAAAAAAATTCTGAATTACCCCCAGAGAGAGAGAGAGAGAGAGAGAGAGAGTCAGAAGTAGAAGAGAATCACCAAGAAAGAGAAGAATGATGATATCCAGCTCAGTACGCTGGGTGTGCTAAGCCCATACTCAGCAGATGTGAGCCCATGTTCTTTCGGAAATCCGTATAATCGCACTCCAGATTTATTACACGAGAAGCACTTCTCTTGTTCTCATGTCAGCAGACAGATACAAAAAAAAAAAATATATATATATAATAATAATGCACAAAAATACTTATAATAATAGTTTCCAAAATGCAATGAAAAATGAACTTGCTATTCTAATAATAATACAGAAATAATTAAAACAATGTAACCAAAATGCAATGAAAAGTGAACTCGCTACGCTCAACGAATATTAATCTTTTCAAAACAGTACCAACTGTTTTGAAAAGATTAATATTTTTTTTTTATTAGCAATGGGCATGCCACAGTGTAGTAACATACAGTGTATATTACTCCATGCCACACAGAGCAGTTTACTTCTCTGTTGCGCATGCGCATTAGTGCTCTGTGGATTTTGATGGGCGCGTTAGTTTATAGGTCCGAAACTGGTGGCGCTCGGAGTAATTCAGGAAGTGGACATTCTGTATGTTATTACTCTGTGGCTGGAAGTGTATAGTTTGAAGAGTTTATATCGCGTTTTCCATTTTACGAGTAATATGACGTCTGTTCTTAAATTAACGTGTAGAAAACTAAAAGGAAAGTAATGAGGTATGAATCATTGGTTAGTATTGCTACTTATACGCTTTAATTTATATTGCTGTACTCTTAGTTGGCTGTCCAAGTCTGAGAAAATAGTTCATAGCGTTGTAATGCCACTTTACGAAGTCAGTGTTTACCATTTCTCTAACATAATATTTTTTCATAACCACATGTCAGTTTTAATAACAGTATTAAAGCAAATAAAATGCATAACTTCTGATGATGTTGATGTTTGAAAAAGCCATTAAATTAAAACCTTTTGTGTGTGTGTTGCTTTTGAACATAAAATGCATTCATTGAAAATGGAAGTGCAGATTTCCTGATAATATGGAAGAAAGCATTATGTTTTTTTTCTCTAAAGGGCACGATGGAAACAGCTAGGTGAAGTGTTCAATTTGTCATTGTTTTATGAGTTGTAAATAACCTTCTTCAGACTAACTGTTTTTAGTTAACATGTAATTTTCAATTAACATGGAAGAGATATAGACACTTCTTTATCTGTTGTTACTTTGTGTGAAACAAACATTTTTTGTATAACAGGAAAGACACACCTCAAAGAGAAGACAATTATAGAGAAATCTCCAAACCTTCTAAATTATCAAATAACATCTTTTCAATATTTACAGCAGTCAGTCATTCTAAAGAAAGAGATGAACTCCACATCCTAATTTCCATAATCATTAGAAGCATAAAAATGATACCCAAAAAATTGACATATGGAAGATTATAGTCCTCATTTCAGTTGGATGTTGGAAAAGCAACAATATTATAGTTTAATGACAACAATAATTTTGCTACTGCAGAGAATTTTCTCTTCATACTGTGCGCATTCTGTTAAAATACAGATACAAAATGGAATGGAGCAAAACCCTTCTACCTCTTTGAAAAAATTGATAATCCATTCTGTTACCCAACCACCTTTTCCAGTGTCTACACCTCTATAGAATAGGACACATCTTTAGATGAGAAATCATTGCATGATCTGAGAGTTTTTGCAAGTAAAATCAAGACATTAAAGCTGGCTTAAAGTAAACAAACATTCCAATAACTTAAAAGATAGTAACAAGAGGAATATGTAACAGCACAATGGGAATACACACTAAAAGGCCGCCGACCGGGCTAGCCGAGTGGTTGAAGTCCCTGCCTGGCAACCCAAAGGTCGCGGGTTCGAATCCCGCTTCGGGCTTGGATAAAAATACTGCAAAAACCTTGGGAGGTGCATTATGGCCACAGAAGCTGATGCGCCAACAACTACTAGGGAAAAAAAAAAAAAAAACTAAAAGGCCAGTCCAGAGATTGATCAACAACAAAGTAGGGTTTTTTTTACCAATGGGCACAAAATATGCTGATGCCATAAAACTCCTAATAACCAACCAGCCTTTTACCAATGTGCCTTATCTAATTCAGATTGTTTTAATTGCTTCCTCATTCATAAACTGCAGGTACATTTATTCTAGAGTGGAAAAGAATATGCAACCAAGTTTCCTCAGGATCATTCTTGGCTTATTCTGAATTAAAAGCTAAGGCAGTCATTATCATCATCATTATTAGTAGTAGTAGTGGCAAATGATGCTAGTAAACAAGCATCATTTGCCACCTTATCTCTCTTTTGTTGTAATAATATGTCTAATTCTTCCTTAAATTTACTCAAACTACTCGCTTCCACAATGCCAAATGGCAGTTTGTTCCAATAATCAATTACCTTTTTGTAATTGATTATTGGAACCTTTTGTACTTACTAAGACAAAGTACCTTTTTCTCTGACTACCCAAATAGTATTATCAAGAACTACGTGTTTGGGAAAAAGGTTTTAAGATGGTTGTTTGGGAAAATGGTTGTAAGATGGTATTAAATGGTTGTACTCTTTCTGAAGTAATGGAGAAATCAATTAACCGCCAACTCTTAAACTACCTAGAAACCTTCCGTCTGATCAACAATCGCCAGTATAGAGTCCATCAGTGTCGATCCACTGGTGATGTTCTGGCTTATGTTACCCATTTATGGACTAATTCAATGGAAAGTTCGGTGAAACACAAGTAGTTGCTCTTGACATCTCAAAGGCTTTCAATCGTGTTTGGCATAAAGGTCTTCTAAACAAGCTTCCATCTTATGGTTTGCCATAAGATGGAAGCTTGTTTAGAAGATTACTAAATTACTACCAATTACTAAAAACAACTGTTTTTAGTAATTGGTTTTCTCTCTGATCGCTCACGAGGGTGATGTTAGATGGTTCTCTGTCTTCTAACTTCTCCACTAATGCCGGTGTCCCCGAAGGTTCAGTTCTTTCCCCCACTCTTTTCCTCCTGTATATTAATGGCATTCTTCCATTGACTGGAAATCCTATCCATAGTTTTGCTGATGATAGCACATTGCATTCCACTTTCCATTTTGAGAAACCTTGCTCTGTTCAATCAGCTTCAACTTCTCGAAAATCTGCTACCAATTCCTTAAATGCCGATCTTCAGGTAATTCTCCAGTGGGGCAAAGACAACTTAGTTGATTTCAACCCTTCTAAAACTCAGTCTCGTCTTATATCTCGCAAAAAGGATTCTTCTGCTCCCATGCTTATCTTTAGTGACACTCCAATTTCTAGGCAAAATGATATCTCTCTTTTGGGGATTACCCTGACTTCTAATCTCTCTTGGCACAAGCGCATTACAAATATTGCTTCCTCTGCATCTAAAAAACTTGGTTTTCTCTTTCGCTCTCGGCATTACTTTTCTTCCAAACAGCTGCTCACTCTGTATAAATCGCAAATCCGCCCTGCCATGGAATATTGTTCCCACATCTGGGGTGGTGCCCCCAAAACCTCTCTCAGGCTTCTTGATTCCATTCAGAAGAGGGCAGTTAGGTTAATTAATGATTCATCTCTCCACTCACTGTCTCATAGATGTACTGTTTCTGCTGCATGCCTCTTCTACAGACTTCCATGGGCACAGTTCTTCTGAATTGGCTTCTATAATTCCCACTCTCTTTTTCAAAACAGTCCGAACACATGCCGCCATCATCCCTTTACTGTCCAACTTCAAACTCACAGAACCAACTTTTCATCTTCCTCGATTATTCATTCAACTGCCGTTTTCTGGAACAACCTTCCTTCATATGTATTTCCTGAAAGTTACAGTCTACAGAAGTTCAAGTCCAATGTCAACAAATATCTTCTTTCGTCTTCTCAGCCTCCAACCTAAGCACGGTACTAAGTACTATAGGTTCTAATACCTCTCGTGTTTGGGGTTTACATAAAAAAAGAAATTTCTGAAAATTTGAACACGTACACCTTTGATTAAGATACTTTAAATTTCACTCGTTATTACATTATTATGAACATAATTGATTCTTTTTCACTTTTTCAGGTTCACCAAGCAAAAAAATACTTTGATGCCAAAAAAATAAATGGAACACAGGACAGGAATAGAACCATTGTTGCTTTGTTACTGTGTATTTTAAATATTGACAACAAAACTAGGTTCTTCATTCAAAGTGAGTATTGAGAATTTCAGTAAGAATCTTCATGATAGATTGTGTGCAGTTTACACCAGGTAGTTTTTTCCAAGTAAACAATAGACCTGCAACATGGAAGAACTGTGTATCAGAAAAGTAGAATCAACAGTGCTCTGTTAAATACATACATATTTAGAAGAAGTAGAAAATATTTCAAAACAATATTTAAGAGTACAGAGTTTCTATGACAGGAATAATAATAATCAGAAATATGAATGAAGAACATGGAAAAACAGGATTGACATATCCATATCACAAAACTGTTCGGGGCCGGAAAAAACTGTTTCCCTGTGAAATATGTGGCAAAGCATTTACAAAATCAAGTGATCTGAAAAGACATCTGTTAATTCATACTCAGGAGAAACCAGTTTCCTGTGAAATATGTGGCAAAAGATTTTCGCAATCAGATTACTTGAAAAAACACTTCTTAGTTCATACAAAAGAAAAATCATTTTGTTGTGAGACATGTGGTAAAGCATTTTCACTATTTGGTAATCTGAAAAGACACTTGTTTGTTCATACTAATGAGAAACGATTTTCTTGTAAAATATGTGGCAAGGCATTTATGAGTTCTGGTGGTCTAAAAAAACACCTATTAGTTCATACTCAGGAGAAGCCGTTTCGTTGTGAAAAATGTGGCAATGCATTTTCACAATCAAGTCACCTAAAAACACACATGATAGTTCATACTAATGAGAAACCATTTTCTTGTAAAATATGTAGCAAAGCATTTTCAAAATCAGGTGTTCTGAAAACACACCTATTAGTTCATACTCAACAGAAACCATTTTGTTGTGGCACATGTGGCAAAGCATTTTCACAGTCAAGTCATCTAAGAACACATCTTCTAGTTCATACTCAGGAGAAACCATTTTGTTGTGCAACATGTGGCAAAGCATATACACAATCAAGTTACCTGAAAACACACCTACTAATTCACACTCAGGAAAGCTAGTTCTTTGTGAAACCTATGCATTAAAAAACATGTCTGTTAATTCTTCATTGGTAGAAACCATTTTCTTGTAAAATATGTGGCAGAGTTCTCAATCATGATTCAAACTCATGTTAGTTAATACTAAGGAGAGACCATTTTTTTGTGAAATGTGCCAGGGATTTTTTCAGCCAATAATTTGAAAAAAAAAAAGTGTTAATTCATACTAAGGATAAATAATTTTCTTGAAAAGTACGTGAAAAGACATTTTCCCTGTCAAGCAGACCTGCAAACACATACCCATGGAATCCTTCTCTGTGTTTAATATGTATTAATAAATTTTCCAAGTTGTGATTTAAAGAAATGTCTTAATTTGTGTATGGTATTATACTTTCTTTTCTATAGTATTTTGGTGCATTTTTCTAACCAGATAAACTTAAATTATGTTTGAGTTTACTAATTGGAAATATTTCATAATTGATTATGTGCAAATTAAGTGATTGCATTTGCAAACTCAACAAGAAGGAGAATAAAATCATAGTGAGGAGTTCAATCCGAAGTTATCAAAAGTATAGTACTGGTACCACTTGAGCAAATCTGTTCTGTCATAATCAATTATTGTAGAATTCATAATTGCTAAGTTGATCATAATCGATTATGCCCATCACTACTGGCGCCTCCGTAGCCAGGTGGGAAGGAGCAGCAGTGCGTAGCACACGCTTCTTGATTAGACCGGGGTTCGAGCCCGTCACCACCAAATACGGAGGATGCGGAAAGGTCAGGGAATGACCACTGCATATCCCGGAGCAATATGGCCTTAGTTGCTAATGCTCCTAAAAATCAAATAACAAACAAACAAACCATCACTACTCAGAAAAACCTTTTCCTCTTTACTTGTCGATACATTTAAACACACAAAATTTAAATTAAATAGTTAAATTCTGGAGAGAACTTTAATTGTAGTGTAACAACTGCACAGTCAGAGGAGTTCAGAAGATTGAAAGAATGCAAGAAACAGCACTGTATTTAGCAGTCATGGGCTTGAACCGCAATCACAGCATGTGTACTTGCGTACCCTTGTGTCTGACCACTCGGCTATGGCAACCATTTATGTTTCTCTGTAACCCATAACATTGGGCTGCATTTATTCCATGCCATACAGTGATATAGGATTAGGGTATTTTAATGCAGTAATTAAAATAGTCAAAATTTGCATTAAGTGCATCTGACTTCGATAACAACAGACCTCCTGCTCTCCCTGAAGACTAAGTGCCAATGCTTGGGTTTATGTTAACTTAAGGACCAATATTATTTTTCACAGATCTATCTAATTTTTAAATTGATTAAAATTTTAAAAATATTTTATATAATAAACTGACTTCTAAGAAACAATATGGTTTTTTGATCTGGCTTGGGTACTGAAGATTCCCTGGTAGATCTCAACCTTGTCAGCTGTGTGCATCATAAATATACCTTAACCGTTTTTGTTGAATTTGAGGGCATTTTGGGGGAAAAACATCATCAAACAGCTTATTATTATTATTATAATTAGCCATAGGTGCAAGGAAGCCTGAGGATTTTGTTGCACCAGCCAAATCCGACAGGGCTAGCCGGGCGGGTAAAGTGCCTGCTTGGCAACCCAAAGGTTGTGGGTTTGAATCCCGCCTCGGGCTTGGATCAAAGTACTGCAAAAACCTTGGAAGGTGCATTATGGCCACAGAAGCCGATGTGCCAACAACTACCAAAAAAAAAATTTGAGTTATCCCTGAGAGAGAGAGAGAGAGAGAGAGAGAGAGAGAGAGAGAGAGAGAGAGAATAGAAGGGAATCACCAAGGAAGAGAAGAATGATGATATCCAGCTCAGGACCCTGGGTGTGCCAAGCCCATACTCACCAAATTGTGAGCCCCTGTGGGTAAGGAGGCTAATTACTCTTTACAACTTTAAAATATTGTCACAAACTTCGGTAACCAAAATGTCATAGTCACCTTTAAACATCAAACATTCTGAAATGTTTTTCAAGGCAGCCTGCAAGGATCCATTTTGCAGCCTCTAATTTGATACATGATTATTGATCAATGGCTCCTGAAATATTTGAAGAATTATCAGTCCCTTGTTTACATTGGCGACCTTATTATTTTATGAAAATTGCCAATTTCAGTTGGATGACAATGCAAACAGAGTTTAAAAAAAAAACTTCATGATTGATAATCTGTTAATAAATTAAAGATTTCAGAATCTAAGATTGTATTTAAAGCTTGATTATCTATAACCAGACTTCCTCTTGTTAGTTAATTTGCATTTCTATACCCTATGTTACCCTTAAGAATCTGGGTCACACACTTGCCAATATAAAAAAATTTAACCAACAACTACTCTCCTTTCTTGGAAAAGGAAGTCATTTTCTGCATTTATAACTTCCATCACCAGTACTTGGGTTTAAATCGTAAAATGCCCAGAATTGTATATAAAGTATATATAAAGCTGCCATATTGCCAATATTTGCATATTTTTTAGTCTGTGCAATCTAGTTTATCCAGACCTGAATAGTTAAACTGTAATGTAATCACATACTAGCCCACCAAATAATAGTCCTCTACTCCAGCATTTTGTTATTTAGCGAAGGCTTTCTTTCGTGATGCTATTTATATATAAAGGAATAAAAAGTGATGGGTTGTAAACTAATTGACAGTGCTAGGTAGCTAATAAAGGCTGCAGTGTCATGTGCTTGATTGGCAGACTTTGCTCGAATAACAAACTGTATTCATTAGACTGTTTATATTGTAAGTGGTTTGAAGAGTTTATATTGCTTGTTCCGTTTTATGAGTAATATGACTTCTGTTCTTAAATTAAGATGTAGAAAATTAAAAGGAGAGTAATGAGGTATGAATCATTGGTTACTATTTCTACTTACAGGCTTTAATTTATTTT
The DNA here is from genome assembly GCF_048544385.1 of Mastigoproctus giganteus. Taxonomy (NCBI): domain Eukaryota; kingdom Metazoa; phylum Arthropoda; class Arachnida; order Uropygi; family Thelyphonidae; genus Mastigoproctus; species Mastigoproctus giganteus. The sequence goes on from NC_143588.1 coordinate 104,870,891, forward strand.
ACTATACTCTTAAATTGGCAGTCCAGGTTTGAGATAAGCGCTCACAGTGTTGTAATGCCACGTTCATGAAGTCAGTGTTTACCATTTCTCTGACGCAATGTTTATTTATTACCACATGAAGGTTTAAGTTTAATAAAAGTATTAAAGCAAATAAAACACAACTTCTGATTTCAAATGTTGCCATTTGAAAAGACATGGTTAGGTTAAGGCATTTTCAATGTCTGTTGCTTTTGTTAAAAACTCAGCAGCAGCATCTTGTCTTCTGACAGCCAGCTGGAAAATATTTAAACTGTAGCCTGGTTCTGTTTTCAACTGATTCCACAAATGTTTAATAATAATAATAATAATATGCTAGGAGGCTTTGCCCCCTGCTCACTGCACTTGCTTCTTTTGATAAAATAAAATACTTACAGAAGCTTTCAACATTGTGTGTGTGTCTCTTCCTTAACTATGAATACATAAATACATTACATATGGAAATCAAGAATGGTACTGTGTGGTCATGCTAGATAAACAAAGCGCATGCATGAGGTTTATCTAGCATGACCATTCTTAAACAGAAGATTGTTTTACCACAGTAAAATAAGCTTCTGTTATGTATTCTAGTATTTTTACATATTACCACGTAACCCGCATTCCTCTTCTCCCACTGGCTGAATAAATATCACTAGGAGGGAAAATTATTTTAATGTATAGTATATACAAGTAGTTCCCAACTTTACGAGTTAATTCGTTCCTAGCACGCGCTTGTAAAGCAAAAACTCGTAAAGTGGGAATTTATTTCCCATAAACATAATGTTAAAAACAGGGGTTACGTGGGTGCCTCTGTAGCCAGGTGGGCAGGAGCAGCAGTGCGTAGCACATGCTTCTTGATTAGATTGGTGTTCGAGCCTGTGACCACAAATACAGAGGGTGCACAAAGGTCAGGGAATGACCACCACACTTCCCCGGAGCAATATGGCCTTAGTTGCTAATGCTCCTAAAAACCAAATAACAAACAAACAGGGGCTGCATTCTCAATAGTGAAATTAGTTAGCTAATTAGTTTGTTTAAACAATGATTGATTTATCGAAATAAATGAAAACATAGCCTGTGAAATCAAACAAATTATAATTTAAAGAAATTATTTATGACTTACAAATGTTAAAGAATGTTGATTCATCATCATCGACTAAATGCACACTAGTTGTTGGATTGGCACTCGTTGGTTTGTTGCACAAGGAGTCTTCTACTTCAGAAATGCTTCAAGAGGGGCTTGTTTCCAAGATAATCTCTTCTCTTTTCTTTATAAAATTCACGATAACATGCATAAGCATTTTTTAATGGCACACACAAATCAGCTACCTAACATGATACATGCAAGTATCATGTTAGGTAGTTACCTCTCAATCAATCTATCCTTCTCGATTTCGGCTCCAGACTGATAACACCTACCGTCTGTTTACTGAACGAGCAGCACTAGAGTCCGGTGTCGGGAAACTAATTTTCTGTGTAAGTTATCCAACATTTCCCGTGTCGTTCTCGTGTTGGATTTCTTTACCTTAGCCACAATTTACATTATAAAAATGACCTTTTAGAGAGATAAATAGCTTAGTTATATAGCGAATTTTTCAACTTCTGAAGTCTTGGAATGAATTGCCAAAAAAAAAAAAAAAAAATGTGTTATTGGGTTCACATTGCAATATTTTCATGATACGACAGTGTCTCTGGAACGGATTAATATTGTAAAGTGGGGTGCACTGTATTGTATAGCTATGCGCGTGTTTGAAATGCGGTATTTATCAATGTTTAACATTCATAAATATCAAATAAGTAACAACAATTCTGTTGATACTTGATTATTGGGGAAAACGAAAATTCGTAAAGCTGGAACTGCCTGATATATATTATTATTATTAGCCATATGGTGCAAGGAAGCCTGAGGCTTATGCTGCACCAGGCAAAAAAAAATTTCTGAATTACCGAGAGAGAGAGAGAGAAGTAGATGGGAATCACCAAGAAAGAGAAGAATGATGATATATATTTGATACATCTGTACTAAAAACAAATGTTGCAATTAATATGAATTATTTTGAAACTTTTCTGTAGTAATGCTATGCATAATTGTCTGTTTTCATTAGATTCTGTTGTTTACTTTGATTTAACATTGCTGGTTATTTTATTAGTATTAGTAATGGCCGCATAGTGCAAGAAAGCCTATGACTTATGCTGCACCAGCCAAAAAATAAATAAATAAAACCGAATAAAACAATGATGAAAAAAAAAACCTAATAATTAATAAAAGAAAGGAAATTAAACCTATCATCCTATGCGTTTCCCTCACCTGAAAGTACTATCCAGATGACCTTTGAATTTCCCCAAACTGTCAGCCTCTGCCACCCATGTAGGCAACTTATTCCAGTAATTTTTAACTCTCTAGCTAAAATAAAACTTCCTGCAGGCCAATCTAAACATCTCCCCCCCCCGTAACTTGAATTTATGTCCCCTAGTTCTAGCATCATTTATAATCTTGAAAATTTCATCCTCATTCATTTTACTGATGCCTCTCACAGCCTTAAACACCTCAATCAAATCTCCTCTAAGGTGTCTTGTTTCCAAACTTTGCAACCCACATATTCGAAGTCTTTCTTCATAAGGACGCCCTTTTGCCGATCTCACCAGGCGAGTTACCCATCTTTGCACCCTTTCAAGAAGCTCGATGTCTTTCTTTAGGTGTGGTCTCCATACTTGAACACAGTATTCCAAGTGTGGTCTAACAGAAGCCTTATATAATGGGATTATTACTTATTATGGTGTCGATGTCGGCGTCCACACGGTTGAGGGCCGACATCGACACCATAATAAGTAAAAAGAAGGACAGACACAAGTTTATCAAAGCTCTTGAAACCTGAATCACTGCCAACTTGTATTTGTTTTTCTTTATTTGTGTTCAGCTCCTTGTTTTTATGATGTATTTGTATTTCTTTTGCATTTGTAATCTGTATTTTGTAGCCTTTTGTATGTGTTCGCTATATTTTGTAGCCATTTGAATTTGTACTTATGTTATCTATATGTGAACCCCTGGCGCTCGTCGCCGTGATGGGATATTGTGCTGTAAATCTACTTCACAATAAAGATTTATTTATTTATTTTATTTATTATCACGTCCCTATCTCTACTTGCAAAAGTTTGATAGATCATCGATAGGACACCATGGGCCTTGCTTGCAACATGTTTACAATGCTCAGAGAATTTCATGTCTGACCGTATAGTAACACCCAAGTCCCTTTCCTCCAGTACTGGATTTAGTTGAACTCCGCCAAGTGAATAAGTTATTTTGGGATTATTGTTTCCCAGGTGTAATACCTTACACTTTGTTGGATTAAAGCATAGCTGCCATTCCTGAAGTCTATCTAGGTCTCTCAGAAGAAGCTCAGCTTGACAGTGATCATTAACTACTCTACCAATTTTAACATCATCTGCAAATTTAGACATCATGTCGTTTATGAAAATTAAAAACAACAGTGGTCCTAATACTGATCCTTGGGGAACCCCACTTCTTACATCAACCCAATCTGAGGAATAGCCATTTATCACAACCCTCTGCCTCCTGCCCTGAAGCCATCCTTCTATCCATCTAAGGATTTTCCCAGTGATTCCAACCTGTTCCAACTTATAAAGCAACCGCTCATGTGGGACTGAGTCAAAAGCTTTGCTGAAATCTAAATAAACAATGTCGAAATTATTCCCTAAATCCAGCTCGTGAGTGACCCTTTCGAAATAGCGAACCAGATTTGTTAAACATGATTTTCCCTTTACAAACCATGCTGAGTATCCTTGAGAATTTCAATTCGATCCAAATGATCCTGAATTTCACCCTATATCATTGCCTCCATGATTTTCCCTACCACTGAAGTCAGACTGCCAGGTCAATAATTTCTCACTTCACTCTTAGAACCATCCTTATGTATGGGAGATACATTGGCACTTTTCTAATCCAACGGAATCTCCCCAGAGTCTAGTGATGCTCGCATAATTAGTCTCAGTGGTTCAATGCACTCACTTGCTGCCTCCCTTAAGATTATAGGGTATATTCCATCAACTCCAGGAGCCTTACTGGCCTGTAGGCTCGAAAGTTTTTTCATTAAATAATCTTGTGAAATTTCAATATCATTAATTACATATTTTTCAACTTCACTTCCACAATTTCCCATTGCCACAAAAGGTTTTTCTTCTGTAAATATCCATACAAAATAACTGTTGAGTTCATCTTCAACGGCAGTTGGTGTATTTAATACTATCCCCTTTCCCTTACGTAAAAGTCCAATCTGGTTTGTCCTGCTCTTCTTAGCATTTATATATGTGAAGAATTCCATATCCCCCCCTTTGCTCTGTTTGCTAGCGATTTCTCATAAACTGCCTTTGTCTGTCAAACCTTTTCTGTGGCTGTATTACAGATCATCTTGTAGCTGTTATAGGCTTTAGTACTTTTTATTGCTCTGTAACATTTCCATGCCACCTTTTTTCTGCTCAAGTAATGTGGCAACTTCACTATTCATCCAACTTGGAACCCTCCTCGTGGAGTATTTTTTTAAAGGTAAATATGCATTCAAGGCATCTGTGATTAATGTTTTAAAAGCATACCACAGTTCAATTGTATTGGTTCTCTGTGCGATATCTACCCAGTTAATAGAGGCCATGTAGCACCTTAAGGCTTCGTAATTTCCTTTTCTGAAATTATAACCCATTCCTTTGTCTTTTGCTACTGCTATCTCTCTCTTCATCATCCACCATAGAACTCCATGATCACTTCCTGCTACTGGTTCCTCTGCTGTCAGCCCTCTGTTATGTCATCTGATTTATGGGTGAAGATGAGGTCTAGGATATTCTTTTCTCTAGTACTTTCCCTGACATGTTGATACAAATAAGTCATCTAGTTGATTTAAAAATTTTGTTCCCCGTGCTGAGTTTCCTTCCCATTTTCTCTAATCAATTAGAGGCAAATTGAAATCACTCATAATAAGACATTGACGCTTACTTGCCCATTCCATTTGCCTGTATGTAGAGGCTTTGGTCATAATCTTCACAATCACCTGGTCTTCAGATTACTCCTACTCGCATTTTACCTTTGTTTCCAACTATCTCACACCATACAGATTCTATACTAGCACGTGAAATGTCTGAATCCGGGAAATCTATCGTTACACACAGGCTGCTTCTGATAAGAAGCATTACCCCACCACCCCTTCTATCTACCCTATCCTTCCTAAATACATTATACAAGCTGTACTGAAACTCATCATCCCCTATTTCCGGGTGGCACCACGTTTCCGCAAGCCCTATTATGTCCGCGTTACTTCTTTTAACCAGCAGTTCGAATTCGCTCATTTTATTGACGACACTTATAACATTACTATATAAACATTTAAGACTTACTGTTCTTGTATATTTAACAACCCTAACAGAACCCTTGAAGTTTTTTAGGCTCTCTTCCCTGGCATTAGCTACCCACTCATTGAAACGTTTCTGCCCCCAGAACATCTAGATAATGTCCAGTTGGGGAAACAGATAAGAACTCTTGAGGTATGTGCAAGAGTTACTTTGACCAATATTGTCAGTATTACCCCCCCCTAACTAGCAGTTTCCCTGAACCTTTAAGGTATCCTCAATAATACTGGAAAAAACCTTTGCACCACCTTTGTTTAAGTGTATCCTGTCCCTACAAAACATATTCCTTCTACCTACAAGTGTGGGCCAAGCTGATAGAAATTTTCCCCCAAGAGCCTTGCAGATGCCTTCAAATCTTGAGTTAATACACAAGGCTTTTAACATATAATCCCTCCTATCGTGTCTGGGCAGAATTGCAGACACATAGATATTGTGGCCTAGCTCGCGGCGTTTCCTCAGCATGGTCCTGTATTTTTCCAACAAATCGTCAGATCGTGTATGTTTAATGTCATTAGTCCCCACATGAATAATAATATTCTCTTTATCCCCCTTAAAATCTGACAATCTGTTGGTGACATCATTAATAGTTGCTCCCGGCAGACATACTGTGGTTCTACTCCACCTATCCTTATTACAAAAAATATTCCCCATTTCCCTGACAATAGTCTTCTAATAAAACAAAGTCCTTTTGAACTAGAGTTATTATGTATACATCTTCATAAGATTTTGTCTAAGAAATCCAGAAAAATTTCGGAGAGTTTTTCTCAGAATATATATAGATCAAAATGTAAAGGCAATTTTGTTTTTCGTTCATTTCCAATTTGGATACATTGCTTAAAGCAACCCTGTTTTTCGCAGTTTTTTTAAAAGGTATTAATGACGGAAGTGATTGTTTGATGGAGATTATAAATTCAGGGAAAAAGTCAGAAAAATAATAATCAATAACGGTAATGCAGTCTACAATGCAAAATCAAGTTAATCATTGAATCCAGAAGACCAATAAACTAAAGCACATTTAATTGGTCGATGGAACAATGAAAACAGATAATAATAATATACCCAACTAGGAGAAAATTCTTTCTGCAGGTTTAGCATTTTCATTGTACTGAAAAGCAAAGGAACAAATAAAGTGTATATGGGTTTGATTTTTGTCCAATTTATTAACTGTTCAAAAGTGTTATATTATTCAAAAAGCATTACAAAACATTGATGTATGCATGACAACTGAAAATAAATCAGTTATTTGGTTTTGTACGTATGTTGTATTCTAATCCTTATTGCCAAATTTGGATGACCTGATATATATCAGAAAAACTCTTGAACTGCTGCAAGATAGGATTGCCAGAGATCTGACATAAGAAGGATATCTGCTGTCCAGTAGGTTTTTTAAATAATTCTAATTTTGTCCGGCCTTTTAATTATTCTAAACTGTATACAAATTTCCATTATGGCAGAGTCAATAAATTTATCAATATTTACTGTTCATAGTATTGTTCAGTGCTGAGGTGGAACTAATAACACCTACCAACACTTCATATTTTCTGGTGTCAATTGTTAGTTGAGGTGATTCCTGCTCATTGTTTTCACAGTAACTAGTGTCCATTGTGATATTAATTGTGGCAATACTAAATAGATTCCTTTACCAAATTATTATTTCTAACTTTAGTTTCAAAGTTCTGATTTGCTGAGTAACATAAAATGTATTCATTGAAATGGAAGTGCAAATTTTCTGATAATGTGGAAGAAAAGCATTCTTTTTTCTCTGAAGGACAAGATGGAAGCAGCTAGGTGATGTATTCAATTTGTCATTGTTACTTATGAGTCATAAATAAGATGCAACTGATTTCAGTTAATGTGGAAGAGATATAGAAGTTTTTTCATCCACCAAAGCAACATTGTTTGTATCATATAAAGTAGCATTTTTTGTATAACAGGAAAGACATGCCTCAAAGAGAGGAAAAATGTAGAGAAGTCTCCAAACCTTCTAAATTTTCAAGTAACAGCTTCTGAATATTTACAGCAATCAGTCATTTGAAAAAAATAGATGAACTCCACAGCCTAATTTCCATAAACATTAGAAGCATAAAAACAATATCCGAAAAAGTGACATGTGGAAGTCACTTTTTTCGGTTGAATGCTGGAATACGCGACAATAGCAGCAACGACAACAATAATTCTGCTCCTGCAGAGAGTTTGCTCTTCATACTGTGTACAGATACAAAATGAAATGGAGTGAAACCTTTCTACCTCTGTGAAAAAAATTGATAATCCATTCTGTTAGCCAAACACGTTTTCTTGTGTCTGCACCTCTGTAGAATAAGACACACCTTTGGATAAGAAATTATTGAATGATCTAAGTGCTTTTGCAGTTTAAATCATGACATCAAAGCAGGCTTAAAGTAAACCAACATTCCAATAATATAAAAGATAGCAACAAGAGGAATATACAACAGAATAATGGGAATACACGATAAAAGACCAGACACGAGATTGATGGACAACGAAGTAGGAGTCTTTTGCCAGTATGCCTTCTGTGATTCAGCTTGTTTTAATGGCTTCATCACTCATAAACTATGAGTATACATTTATTCTTCAGTGGAAAAGAAAATGCAATCAAGTTTTGCCAGCACCATTTTCAGCTTGTTCTGAATTGAACTGTTCATTATTGTTGATAGTAGTAGTGGCAAATGATACTAGGAAGCAAGCCTATACAGCATCAGCAAGGGGCGGGAAAAAAAAAACACTACCTACCTTATTTCTCTGTTTTTTGTAAAAATATGTCTAATTCTTCCTTAAAATTATTCAAACTACTTGCATCCACAATACCAGATAGCAGTTTGTTCCAACAATCAATTCCCCTCTTGCTGAAAGCAAATTTTCATGAAATAATAATGAAATGAAATATCAAAAAAATCATTTCATGCTAGGAAACAAGCTTAACAGAAAAAAAAAAAAAAAAAAAGAAAGAAAAGAAAAGAAAATAGTACAGAAAAAAAAAATAAAAAACCATCTCATCTGTTCCTCCTTTCGAATAATATGTCTAATTCTTCCTTAAAATTATTCAAAATAGTCACTTCCACATTATGAGATGACAGTTTGTTCCAATAAATCAATTAACCTCTTGCTGAAAGAAAATTTTTTTGAAATAATAATGAACCAAAATATCATGAAAATTCATTTCAAGAAATATGAAATGATCCATACAGGGGAATATACAACAGAATAATGGGAATACACGATAAAAGACCAGACACGAGATTGATGGACAACGAAATATCAGAATTGCTGGAAACACCATCAGAAAATTGCCAAAAAAATTCTGTTTATTCGGAGATGCATGGGAAAAACAAACACGTCTGGATGATCTGTGAAAGAAACGTCATGAAGCTTTCTATAAATTTTGCAAAGAAGTTAACTTTTGTAGCTGAAGGGTAGCTAGAGAGAGAGAGAGAGAGAGAGAATCATCTTAATGGACAAGTGACCCTCTTTAAACTTTGCAAACCACTGAAAAATCTTTGAATGACCTATACCACTGTCTCTGAAACTTTTTAACATTTTGTCGGTTTCTGTAGCACTTTTTACTAATTTTAAACAAAATTTGCTGCCCAATATAACTGTTCATTTTAAAATGCAGTAAAACACTTAAAACACATTCTTTTCAGTGCATGTGAATTCAGACCAGCTGAATATTACTTTGGTAATTCGTGCGATTCTGTTATATAATCACAGACTCGCACGCATATTACTTTGGTAATTCGTGCGATTCTGTGATTAGATAAATTGCCAAACAAGGCAAAACTAACTATAAGGTCACAATTTAAAAGGCACTCCTCAAACCTTTTTATCACACCTTGTATATGCATGCACAAAGGCTGTAGTTAGCCAATCTCCAGAAGGAAAGTAAAGTGAATTCTTGGTTGTTTTAACAGTTGCAAAAATTACGTGTCTGTCAATATTCAAACCATAGTGGTGTGGGTTAATGATGTGCCAAAAACACATACAAGCTAAATATTCTGTCATGCAGGCACTATATAAAAATTACTATATTTGCTGGACTGTAAGATGAAATTTATTTTCTTGGAAAATGGCAGTTTTGTTTCCCCAAATCCCACTACAACTTATGACTCTAAAAGTACACTATAAAATAAAAAAAAACTAAGAAATGTATGTAGTGATGTCTTTTTGCTGAATCAAACGCAGAATTAGCTGTAATTCCAGGAGGCCTTTGCTAACCAGTGGACATCTCAAAAATAACAAACCCTTTGTGAGTAGTGGGCTAAATGGATGGTTACACCGAACTGTGATTTCACATTAACACAATGAAAAGTAACAAACAATTTACTAGTTTTACAAATAGTGAAAAATTTGTGTAGGTAGTGAAGCATTTGCCATATCTTTCAAGAAATGTGGAATCAGCAATAACTTTGATGTCTTTGAAGACCATACCATTGGTAACACTGAATGTGACATCGATGGCGACACGTTATTAACATTTTACAATACCCATTGTAAAATGTCAAACCTTATTTTGCACTGAAAGTTTGTTTAGCCTGCACTTTCAAATATGCAATAAAATCTTTTCCCAAGTGCCTTCAAAAATGTGGGTGCATCTTATATTGTCCAGATCATTTTATCTTCTGTAAAGTACAGTACATTGAATCTTCAGTTGTAAGCAGCAAAACATTTTCTATTTTGTATTTAAGCCCATCCAGGGGTTCCTGTCAGTGATTAAAGGTAATTCATTGATCATTCAATAAAAGTAAGTACCTTTTTATCTGACTGCCCATATAGTATTATCAAGAATTGCTTCAGATTTTATTTTGGGAAATTGGTTGTAAGAAATTTCTGAAAATTTGAACAGAAGCACTTTTGATTAAGATACTTTAAATTTCACCTGTTATTACATTATTATGAACATAACTGATTCTTTTCACTTTTTCAGGTTCAATGAGGAAAAAATACTTTGATGCCAACAGATAAATGAAACACAGGACTGGAATAGAACCATTGTTGCTTAGTTACTGTGCATTTTAATTATTCTCGACAAAACTAGGTTCTTCACTCAAAGTGAGAATTGAGAATTTCTGTAGGAATCTTCATGATAGATGTGTGCAGTTTACACCAGCTAATTTTTTTCAAGTAAACAATAGACTTGCAACATGGAAGAACTGTGTATCAGAAATGTAGAATCGGTAGGGCTCTGTTGAATACATACATATTTAGAAGAAGTAGAAAATATTTCAAAAAAATATTTAAAATGTACAGAGATTCTAAGACAGGAAGAAAAATTAATAATAATCAGAAATATGAATGAAGAACATGGAAAAACAGCATTGGCATATCCATATCACAAAACTATTCTTGGCCAGAAGAAACGGTTTCCCTGTGAAATATGTGGCAAGGCATTTACAAAATCAAGTGATCTGAAAAGACATCTGTTAATTCATACTCAGGAGAAACCAGTTTCCTGTGAAATATGTGGCAAAAGATTTTTGCAATCAGATTACTTGAAAAAACACTTCTTAGTTCATACTAAAGAAAAATCATTTTGTTGTGAGACATGTGGTAAGGCGTTTTCGCTATTTTGTCATCTAAAAAGACACTTGTTTGTTCATACTAAGGAGAAACCATTTTCTTGTAAAATATGTGGCAAGGCATTTGCGAGTTCAGGTGGTCTAAAAACACACCTGTTAGTTCATACTCGGGAGAAGCCGTTTTGTTGTGAAAATTGTGGCAATGTATTTTCACAGTCAAGTCACCTAAAATCACACATGATAGTTCATACTAACGAGAAACCATTTTCTTGTAAAATATGTAGCAAAGCGTTTTCAAAATCAGGTGTTCTGAAAACGCACCTGTTAGTTCATACTCAGCAGAAACCATTTTGTTGTGGAACATGTGGCAAAGCATTTTCACAATCAAGTCACCTAAAAACACATCTTCTAGTTCATACTCAGGAGAAACCATTTTGTTGTGCAATGTGTGGCAAAGCATATACACAATCAAGTTACCTGAAAACACACCTACTAATTCACACTCAGGAAAAGCTAGTTCCTTGTGAAACCTATGCATCAAAAAACATATCTGTTAATTCTTAATTGATAGAAACCATTTTCTTGTAAAATATGTGGCAGAGTTCTCTATCATGCAATTCAAACTCCTGTTAGCAATACTAAGGAGAGACCATTTTCTTGTGAAATGTGCCAGGGATTTTTTCAGCCAACAATTTGAAAAAAAAACTTTTAATCCATACTAAGGATAAATCATTTTCTTGAGAAGTATGTGAAAAGACATTTTCCCTATGAAGCAGAATGAAAACACTTCATACTCATGGAATCCCTCTCGCCATTTAACTTTTATTAATACATTTTCAAAGTTGTGATTTAAGGAAACATCTTAGTTTGTGTATGGTAGAGTACTTTCTATAGTATTTTGATGCATTTTTTTTACCAGTTAAACTTAAAGCTTGTTTGAGTATACTAATTTGAAATAATTCATTTTGGTATTTTCATAATTGATTATGGGTAAATTAAGTGATCACAAAATCAACAAGAAGGGGAGAAAAGTCACAGTGGAGGAATTCAATCTAAAGTGCACAAGTTAGATTAAATTTGTAAGTGTCTGCAATCTGTCAAGATACAATATGAGGGAATACATGATGGTAGCATTGACAATCAATTTGGCCCTGGAGCAATTGTGCAAGACTCATATCATTATTATTAATAATAATAGGTATATGGTGCAAAGAAGCCTGATGCTTATGTTGCACCAGTCAAAAAAAAAAAATTCCCGATTCACCCTGAGAGAGAGAAGGCGCCTCCATAGCCAGGTGGGAAGGAGCAGCAGGGCGTAGCACACGCTTCTTGATTAGACCGAGGTTCGAGCTCGTCACCACCAAATACGGAGGATGCGGAAAGGTCAGGGAATGACCGCCGCATATCCCAGAGCAATATGGCCTTAGTTGCTAATGCTCCTAAAAACCAAACAACAAACCCTGAGAGAGAGAGAGAGAGAGAGAGAGTCAAAAGTAGAAGGGAATGACCAAGAAAGAGAAGAATGATGATATCCAGCTCAAGACCCTGGGTGTGCCAAGCCCATACTCACCAGATGTGAGCCCCCAGAGTTCATATGGTAGAATTTTTCTCAGCATTGTGCTAGTTAAGAGTAGAGACTGCTTCTACAGGGATATGATACACTTAAATAGAAAGGGTGCAAGAATATTTTATTATGCTATCAAGGCAGCGTTAGGTCAGTTGGAAAATTGCAACCTTAGATACACAGACTAATGGATTAACAATAGCTGCAGGCAGAAGTGAAAGTAATTTGTGCACTGCTTTTATCAGAACATGCAGCAGCCCAGAAAGCAAGGTACCAGGGCTATCTAGGTCCACTGTGGGCCCTCATGGAACAAGGAAATACATTAGCATTAGTAAAGGCATATGATGCAAGAAAGCAAGCTTATGCAGCATCAGCCAGAAAAAAAAAAGAAAAAAAACTTCCACTTCACCCCCTCCGTTCATTCGAAATACCTGTCCAGCTGAGCCTTAAATTTATTTAGGCTATCAACTTCCACAACAAGGGATGGAAGTCTGTTCCACCAACCAACTATCCACTGGCTAAAGACAAATTTCCGCACATCTATCATACATCTGTCTTTCCTCAATTTGAATTTATGCCCTCTCAGGTGATTATTCTGAGCAAGAGGCAGAATCCCATCAGCATTGAGCATGCTCAAACCATTCACGGCTTTATACACCTCTATCAGATCACCTCACCGGTGCCTAGTCTCCAGACACTGTAATTTGCAAAACTTAAGCCTTTTTTTTTCATAAGAGCAACCCTTTGTTCCCTTCACTAACCTTGTTGCCGTTCTCTGTACTCGTTCCAGCAGCTCTACATCCTTCTTGAAATGAGGCCTCCAGACCTGTATACAGTACTCAAGGTGTGGCCTGACCATTGGCTTATACAAGGGAATAATCACCTCCTTATCCCTGCTAGAAAAATTCCTGTATAACATTGATAAGACACCATGAGCTACTTTTGCAGCCCGTCTGCACTGCTCAGAGAACTTCATATCTGCCTGCACAATTACCCCCAGGTCCTTTTCATTCTCTACCACTGTCAGTGTAGTACCACAGAGTTGATATGTTGCTCTGAGGTTGCTGTTTCCCATATGTAGTACTTTACATTTGTCAATGTTAAACTTCATTTGCGTCAGTAGTGTCCTTAACAACCCTGCCAACATTTGTATCATCTGCAAACTTGGACATTAAGCTTGATATACCATCATCAGTATTATTTATAAATACAGAAAACAATAATGGACCCAACATTGAACCCTGAGGGACTACACTAATAACATTAGTCCACGATGAGCAGTGTCCATTGATTACCACTCTGTCTTCTCCCCCTCAACTACCCCTTTATCAATAGCAGCAATTTGCCTCCAACGCCACACTGCTCCAATTTGTGCAGCAGTCTTCCATATGCAACAGTATCAAAAGCCTTTCTAAGATCCAAGTATATAATATCAAAGTTATTCCCTGCATCCAGTTCTCATAGTATCCAATCAAATTGGTCGGGCAAGACTTCCCCTTAACAAAACCATGCTGTGTCCGAGCTATAACTGAAGTATTGTCTAGATGATCCTGCAGTGCTTCTTTAACCAGTGCCTCCATTAATTTCCCTGGAACAGAAGTTAAACTCAAGAAGCAAACTTGGACATTAAGCTTGATATACCATCAGTATTATTTATAAATACAGAAAACAATAATGGACCCAACATTGAACCCTGAGGGACTACACTAAAAACATTAGTCCACGATGAGCAGTGTCCATTGATTACCACTCTGTCTTCTACCCCTTTATCCATAGCAGCAATTTGCCTCCAACGCCACACTGCTCCAATTTGTGCAGCAGTCTTCCATATGCAACAGTATCAAAAGCCTTTCTAAGATCCAAGTATATAATATCAAAGTTATTCCCTGCATCCAGTTCTTTTGTGACTGCATCATAGTATCCAATCAAATTGGTCGGGCAAGACTTCCCCTTAACAAAACCATGCTGTGTCCGAGCTACAACTGAAGTATTGTCTAGATGATCCTGCAGTGCTTCTTTAACCAGTGCCTCCATTAATTTCCCTGGAACAGAAGTTAAACTCAGAGGTCTATAATTACTTGTGTCAGCCTTTGATCCTCCTTTGTGAATTGGGGTCACATTTGCACATCTACAGTCTATGGGTACCTCCCCTGAGGCGAAGGAAGCTCTCATAATTATAGCTAAGGGTTTACTTACTTCCTTTGCTGCCTCCTTTAATATAACTGGATAGATCCCATCCACCCCAGGTGCCTTTCTTGTGTTTATCTTCAACAATTTCTCCTCCACTTTACTCTCAGTTATTACAAGATTATCTAGCTTACTGCCAGAGATGAATACATCTCTGGCATTCCCCTCGCTGGACTGTGTTAGGATAATTAATAGTAAGGACAGGTTCAAGTATACTTGCATTTACATCAGTGGTATGAACATAGTAAATGAATTTGAAGTGCTGGTCAAGTCATTAAATGCAGACAAGGATATCAGAGTCATGGTGTCATTCAGATATAGGGGATGTAAAATTTGAATATGGGGAGTACAATGTATAGATACTATACAGTGTTTAGTGTTTATCTATACAATGTATAGATAAACACTAAACACTGTATAGTGTTTCTTTTCAAGTGGCAAGGAGGAGTCCCCAACTCCATGTAGTATACTCTGCATCGCAATACAAACTGTAAAGGCGAGATAATATGAGTGTTGGTGAAGTGTTCATAGCATAATGTTTGGTTGTGTTGCTATGTTGTTACTCTGACCATTTAGCTGTGGGGGCCCCCCTAGTGGTATTCCCCCTCATCGCCTGGCCACCAACCAGGTAGGCCAGGTGTAGAGTAGGTAAAGACTGATTGGGGCAAACCCTAGATATTGCCAGGGAGATCCCCAATAAAACAAAAAAAAAGAAAAACAAACTGCAAGTTTTTATTGGAAAAGGAAAAGGAGCATATCAGTGATAGTTAAGTGTTGGGGAAAAATTGGGGTGAAGATATGGAAGGTGGATAATAGGAAGATTTTCCATCCAGAAATTGGAAGTTAAAGGGATAGGGAGTACCCCTGTGGGAGGAACTCATCCTGCACAGTGGACTGGGCAGAACAGGGTTTGGGACTGTAGAGTCCACTAGATAAAAAGTTTGGGTGGGGGAAAGACTACTGGTATGAATGGAGGAGTAAAATCATAGGGTCAGAATGCCCTATGCAGGACAGAGATTATGCTGTGGGTGCACAGTACTTCTCTGTTACAAATCTCACATTGGCTAAGCCATCTGAAGCCTATGCCTGCAGATCCCATCCCATGCCATGCCTGTCAGCAAGGTAGTGGGTTTTCTGATAGGTTTCTCCCATTGCAGTTTAATTGGGGCACCTATCAGAACACTCTACATGTACTTGGTACACTTATATCCTGACGTACAACATGTATACAAGTATATTTGCTTTTTCAGACATCTGAAAATGTAAATTTTCAGCACAGAAGACTGCATTCTCTCACACATTCACCCTCTTCCATTCATTATCATAAAAGGACTAGGTCCTGCCTGTATGCAATGTTCGCCACTGCAGGGACAAACTGAATTCTGGAGATGAAAAATCTGAATAATTTTGGGACCCACTTATAAAGCAGCATAAAGTAATTTTAATGCCTTCATTTTTCAAGGACATCTTAATGTTAGCTAAGCTAATACAAGATGTGGCTAAAATGAAAGGAGAATTGTTGCTTCTCAACAATTTGCCATTGCATATGTCAGCATATCGTGCTGTAGCTTCCTGTGTGGATCAGTTTTTTATTTTTTTTTTTATTTTTATTATTATTAGCCATATGGTGCAAGGAAGCCTGGAGCTTATGCTGCACCAGCAGAAAAAAAATCTGAATTACCCTGAGAGAGAGAGAGAGAGAGAGAGAGAGAGAGAGAAGCAGAAGGGAATCATCAAGAAGAATAAGAATGATGACATCCAGCTCAGGACCCTGGGTGTGCCAAGCCCATACTCACCAGATGTGAGCCCTGGTTGCAGTCGGTTAAGTTTTGGTTGAATTGTGCCTCTTTAAGTTAATCACAGTTTTAATCCTTCATTGGAAAAATGAGTGATCATAATTAAAAGCAAAGAATTGTTATTAAATTTGTATTCATTCATAACAGGAGATGAATCCTGAGTCGTTCAGTATGATCAGCGAACCAAACATCAAAGCATGCAGTAGCAAACTCTCTTTTCCTCATTTAAAGAAAGCAAGATTGTCTCAATCGAAGATAAAGTCCATGCTTGCATTTTCTCTGATTGTGTTCATCATCAACAAAAAAACAAGATCAAAACCTTGGAGCACCTGCATTATTCATGAGATCTAGTGCCATGTGACTGTTTTCTGTTCCCAAAAATTAAAATCGATCTCAAAGAAATATTTGAGGACTTATTATTATTAGCCATATGGTGCAAGGGGGCCTCAAGCTTATGCTGCACAAGCCAAAAAAATTCCCAAGTTACCCTGAGAGAGAGAGTGAAGTAGAAAGGAATCACCAAGAAAGAAGAATGATGATATCCAGCTCAACAGATATTCAGAAGAAAGCACAGCAATTAAAAGGTGGTATCTTCTCAAGACTTCTGTTGCTCTTTTTGATCCTGGAAATCACAAAGGGAGTGCTGGATAGGTGCAACTGGAGAGTACTTTGAAGGGGATAAACATTGAAATTGTATTTAAAATAAATTATTTGAAAATTGTTTCCTTTTAGATGCACCTTGTATATTATAAAAATTTCAATTCACAAAAATCGAAAACTGGGTACAATTATCTTTTATATAAAAAAACAATAACTATAAGAACACATTTTTAATTTTATTCATAACTATCAGATTCTAAATTGTTCAGGATATGTTTTCTAATGAAATTTGAAATTCCAAACAAGTTGATTTGTTATCAGTTCCAGTTGCTACTTGCAAAATTGCTTACAGTGAACAGAATTCCATTCACGTTTTTGCTCTTTTATCAACAATCTTTTAAAGAAAATGCTAATTCCACATTGGTGTGATATTATGGAATTAAAAAATATACACGCATGGCTTCAAGTCTTGTTGACATTCGAATTACAATGACGTTCAAATAACACTGATTTATGGGATACCTGATTCCTGGGCAACGTGATGCTGTCGCCCCTCTCACTAGTTGACGAACCCACCACTTGGCAGGTATATATAGTGGTGGACAAAAAACTGCATCACTTCTGAATTTTGCAAATAATAGGTTTTGCGCTGCATCTGCATTGTGGGTTGTAGAAATGTTCGAAATGCATTTGTTAGCTGTTGGAACGAGTACAGAGAAGGGCAACAGGATTAGTGAAGGGAACAAAGGGTTGCTCTTACGAAGAAAGGCTTAAGTTTTGCACATTACAGTGTCTGGAGACTAGGCACCGGCAAGGTGATCTGATAGAGGTGTATAAAGCCTTGAATGGTTTGAGCATGCTCAATGCCGATGGAATTCTTCCTCTTGCTCAGAATAATCACCTGAGAGGGCATAAATTCAGATTGAGGAAAGACAGATGTAGGATAGATGTGCAGAAATTTGCCTTTAGCCAGCGGGTAGTTGGTTGGTGGAACAGACTTCCATCCCTTGTTGTGGAAGTTGATAGCTTAAATAAATTTAAGGCTCAGCTGGACAGGTATTTCAAACGAACGGAGGGGTGAAATGGGAATGTTTTTTTTTTTTTGGCTGATGCTGCATAAGCTTCCTTTCTTGCATCATATGCCTCTACTAACGCTAATGCTAACTTCACATTTTCTAATTCCTTAATTTATATAAGAAATTAATAATATAGTTTATTAACTTTATAGCCCAAAGTCCAAACCACTGCACATTTAAAGTGACGTTTCAGGCATCTTATCGATTCACATCATCGGACCATGCTGTTAGGGGTAGAAAATAAAAAGTGTTACAGTTTCGGAACATTTGAAATTAATTATATTCCAATAAATATGAATTATGAATTTTACGTCCAAATAATTTTAGGTTAAAATTCTATTTGGGTTACACTACAAAACAGAGATTAAGAATAGTAAATACACACGGATAAACATATATAAAAATAAAATTCTTACCTACTGTCACACTCCTGATTGCCAATTTTTCCAAAATATGATGTGCATAATGTCAAGAGGTGCTGCCAACAGTTAATTTATGGGTGAGAAATTAAATCTATTGACCAATAGTGAGATGCGAAAGTTGGCATCTCACTATTGTTCTAATTGGAAATTTATGGGTGAGAGATTAAATCTATTGGCTAATAGTAAGATGACATAGTAATAGTAATCGTGGCTTGTGATGCAAGAAAGCAAGCGTATGAGCTTATGTAGCATCAGCCAAAAAAAAAATTCACACAACCATTCCCTCTAAATGTTTGTTCTGGTAATTAACCACCCGCTGGCTAAAGGCATTCCGCACATCTATTCTACAGCTGTTTTTCCTCAATTTAAATATATACCCCCTTAGGTTCGTAATCTGAACAACTAGAAGAATCCCATCAGAATTCAGCGTGTGGATGCAAAATACTCAAAATACATGTTTGGCATTAAAAAGAAAACAAGTTTTATGAGTGTTGCTTATTACTTTTAAGGATATATTACTCAGCAGTTGAAAAACATAATTGCACTGAATCAATTTCAACTTCATGTCTTTTAAATTTATTTTGTTTTCTGATAACAATAATAAGTATATATTTTCATTAGCCTTACTGGAAATGCCCCAGGGGCTCACATCTGGTGAGTATGGGCTTGGCACACCCAGGGTCCTGAGCTGGATATCATCATTCTTCTCTTTCTTGGTGATTTCCTTTTGACTTTTTCTCTCTCTCTCAATGTAACTCGGGAATTGTTTTTTGGCTGGTGCAGCATAAGCCTCAAGCTTCTTTGCACCATATATCTAGCAATAATAATAAAATAGGTGTGTTTTATAATAGCTTTGTAGGGAACATTTTCCTCTTCTATTGTAGTTTTTGAATGTTGAATAGTATTTCTATTGCAAGCCAGAAGGCCATCTACCTGCTTATTGTCATATATACGGTATATACCACGGCACTGGTATACCCGAATTACTGCCCTCGTGGGTAACACAGTTGAGAGGATCGCCGTCCTCCCCTCACCGGGTGCAAAAGACCTAAGTTCGAATCCTGTCGATGACGGAAGAATTTTTGTCGGTCTTTCTCACAATGTGGCTAAATTAATCGTCTTGGGCGAGGTCAGCATTGTTTTTTCTCCCGGCAACCCGACTTTTTGTTCCAGGAAAACTGACAATGCACCTCACAACACACTCAATTTACAGACAATATACACGGAGCAACATGGCCTTATTCGCTGATACTCCTAAAACCCAACAAGAACAACGAAGACGACAAGATTTACTGGATTTTCGTACTGTTCCTTGGCCGGTCCTATTATCATCAAGAAATTCTGGAAACATTGCTATCTCACAGAAATTTACAGGAAGTAGTAGTAGTGGCATGTGATGCAAGCAAGCAAGTGTATGAGCTTATGCAGCATCAGCCAAAAAAAAAAAAAAAAAAATCACACCATTCCCTCCAAATGCCTGTCCAGTTCCTCCTTAAATTTATTCAACCTATCAGCCTCCACAACAACAGATGGAAGTTTGTTCCAATAATTAACCAATCGCTGGCTAAAGGCAAATTTCCGCACATCTACATCTGTCCTTTCGTAATTTTAATTTATGCCTCCTTAGGTTCGTAATCTGAACAAGTGGGAGGATCCCATCAGAATTCAGCTTGCTGAACCCATTCAAGGCCTTATACACCTCAATCAGATCGCCGCGCAGGTGCCTAGTCTCCAGCCACTGCAATTTGCAGAACTTAAGCCTCTCTTGATAAGAGGATCCCTTCATTCCCCTCACCAATCTTGTTGCCCTCTGTACATGCTCAAGTAAATCTACATCCTTCCTAAAAATGAGGCCTCCAGACCTGTACGCAGTACTCAAGGCGTGGCCTGGCCTGGCCATTGCCTTATACAGAGCGATAATCACCTCCTTTTCCCTGCTAGCAAAATTCCTATATATCATTGACAAAACCCCATGACCTGCCCTGGCAGCCTGTCTGCATTGCTCAGAAAACTTCATATCTGCCTGCACAATTACTCCCAGGTCTTTTTCATTTTCTACCACCTTAAGTGTAGTACCACACAGCTGGTACGTTTCTCTGGGGTTACTTCTACCCATATGCAGTACTTTGCATTTATCAAGGTTAAACTTCAGTTGCCACTTCTTAGCCCATCTGCCCAAATTATCTAGATCCTGTTGCAGTAGCACACTGCCATTAAAATAAATAAATAAATTTTCTGTTTATACTCTGGGACGACCAAACGGTCAGAGGAGTTCACAAGACAGACAGACTACAAGAAACAGCACCGTATTCAGTAGTCACGGGCTTGAACCCCGGTCACTCAAGTCACGTGTACTTATGCACCTGCGCGCCTGACCACTAGGCTATGGCGGCCTGTTCACTGTCATTAACAACCCTGCCAACCTTTGTATCATCTGCAAACTTTGACATTAAGCCTGATATACCTTCATCAATATCATTGATAAATATACAAAACAACAGTGGACCTAACACCGAACCCTGTGGGACTCCACTAATAACATTAGTCCAAGACGAGCAGCACCCATTGATTACCACCCTCTGTCTTCTCGCACTTAACCATCTTTTTATCCATTGTAGCAACTTACCCTTAATACAATTCTGCTCCATTTTGTACAATAGTCTTCCATGCGCAACAGTGTCAAAAGCTTTCCTGAAATCCAAATATATGATATCAAAATTATTTTTTGCATCCAGTTCCTTGTAACCACATCATAATATCCTATCAAATTTGTCAGACAAGACTTTCCCTTAACAAACCCATGGTGTGCCTGAATTATTGCTGCAGTCCTGTCTAGATGATCCTGCAATGCATCTTTAACCAGCGACTCCATTATTTTACTTCGAACAGGAGTTAAACTAACTGGTCTGTAATTACTCGTGTCACCCTTCGATCCCCCTTTGTGAATTGGGGATACATTTGCACATCTCCAGTCCGTGGGAACCTCCCCTGAGTCCAAGGATGCTCTCATAATTATGGCTAAGGGTTTGCTTAGTTGCTTTGCTGCCTCCTTTAATATAACTGGATAGATCCCATCCACCCCAGGTGCTTTTCTTACGTTTAACTTCAACAATTTCTCTTCCACTTTGCTCTCAGTTATTACAAAATCATTAAGTATCCTGCTACAATTTGATAACTTTCTGCCATTTTCAAACCTTAATAATTCCTCACGTGTGAATGTAGATGCAAAATACTCATTCAGTTTGTTTGCTATCTGAGCAGGATCCTCAACAGTCGAACCATCGATGTCAAGTGGACCAATCAGATTCATCCCCTTCCTTTTAGAGTTTATATAAGTAAAGAAATCCTTGCTGTTTTTCTTAGCATCTTTTGCCAAGGATTTCTCGTAATCTGCCTTCGCCTGCCGCACCTCCTTTGTCACCTGATTACAGATTAACTTATATCTGCCATAGGCTTCTGAGTCGCTTGATAATTTATATGCATCCCATGCATTTTTCTTCTCTGTTACGAGTCTCATTAGTTCAATTGACAACCATTTAGGCCTAAACCTTGAACAATATTTCTTAATAAGTATGAAACTTTTAGTAGCTTCCATGATTAATTCCTTGAATGCTTCCCACTTAGAATTTACTGTTGGTAACATCGTCAGTTGATCCCACTGTACAGAATTTAAAAACTGTCGGAAACCACTGTACTCGCCTTTACGGAAGCAAAACCTCTTTCCTTTACCCCTGATGGTAATTAAATCTTTAAGTAAATCCCACATCAGTACACTGTGATCACTGCCACTAGTGGTTCTTTTATCTGAAAATTCCTAATACAGGAAGGATCACCGCTGATAACCGAATCAAGAGTATTACTTTCTCTGGTTGCCTCTCGAACATGCTGCTGCAGAAAACAATCATCCAATAAATCCACAAAAGTCTGACTAGTGTGTGAGTGACCAACCCACAAGTTCCAGTCAATATCTGGGAAGTTAAAATCCACCATTATAAGACATTCCGATTTACTAGCCCACTCTATTTCTCTGTACAATTGTTCATTGTACTCATTCGAGTCATTAGGCCTATAACACACTCCTACTCTTATTTTTGCTTTCGAAGTGCTTATGTCACACCAAACTGACTCAACAGGGCACTGTTCATCTATATCAACTGGATGCACTTCTTTTGATTTTATGTTTTTCTTTATTAACAGCATAACATCTCCTCCCTTGCTATCCTTTCTGTATACATTGTACTCCCCAATATAACAAAGCCTATAACAAAGAAGCACCTTGGGAAATGAAGCAATAGCAGATGATTTTTTTTTTTCTTTTCGAAAGAAGATAAGGACATTCTTTCACTCCTGAAAACTTACAACCTTGAAACTATTACATTAATAATTTGAAAGGCTGAATATGGCCGTTGTGTCAAAACTTTCAACCACAAGTCCACTACAACACTGCTGCAGTTTGTGTGATAATTCACAGATCTGAAAGCGGTCGGAAAAATTCATGTTTGTGTATGTATTATTATTTTGAAAATGCCGTTCCTAGCCATTTTGCTCTCAGGGATGCCGATCACCAGGAAATCTGCCTTGCGTTACGCGTGAACTAAAATTGGGAGGTTTGTGAGTTTTTCCTCAGGTGGCGCTATAATCATTAGATCATTTATGACGAGAAGAATGAAAGAGAATGTGTGAGTCGTTGATGTTTTTGATGAATATTTTTACTTTAATTTGTATTAAGTGGTTGTTTTTCAAATTAATCTTATCTGCTCGTCTAAGGTAAGTTGATCTTTGTGTTACATTATAAGAAATTAGGGTGATATTATGTTGATAAGTAAAATTGCAGTTAACCATACAGTGGACTACTGAACGTAAAACTATGGGTAATCCTGCACTTTAGTGTCAGTCCGCAAGCTCCAATCTGTCGTGAATCGTATTCTGACTGGCAATTCCGACTTGCTGAGCATGCGCGATACTCACTCTATCTGCCAGTATGTGCTGGGAATTGTCACTGAGCATGCGCAACCCTTCGTATCTTCCGGTCCATAGTATTCTGACGGAACAGTTTCGACTTGACTGAGCATGCGCGACACTCACTATCTGTCGATCTATATACAGACAGTTCTCGCTTTACGAATTCCCGTGTTTACAAATTTTTTTTCTTTTTCAAGTATCAACAAAATCGAAAATATGAACATTAATTGCAAAAAAATGAATATTAAACATTCATAAATACCGCATTTCAGACCACTCGTGTAGCTATACAATACAGTTAGGGCTTACAATACTGGTATTTCGGTATTTTTAATTTATGAAACCGGGATATTGGTATTCCAAAAACAAACGTTTTTATCAATAAATTTTGATGAAAATTAGGTACAATAAAGCAAGGAAAAAAAACAAGTACTGTAATTACTTGAATTCATGTTTTAAATAAAATTTTATTGCAATAATAAATATTCTGAAAAAATCATTAAAGTACAGTTATTCTAAAAACAAAAAAAGGTTGAGATTCAGTTGCGGGTACAGCCAATGAGAATGAAGAGAATGAAGGCAGACGGCTCCACCCAGTGGGCGGAGTCAATTACGTCCTCAAGATCACAACTGACACCGGTGCCACGAAGTGCGTGTGACCCGTGTCACAGTGCGTGGCACGCGATATTGATATCACGTTTTGATGTCACGTGGTTGCGGTTTAATCATCGTAATTAATCACGTGGTTTAATCATCGTTATTAAAAAGAAAAAATTAAAAAAAAAAAATAATACTTAAACGGCTGAATAATCCCGGGGGTGTGGGGGCTGGAGCCCCCACATTGACGGGGGTCTGGGGGCAGAGCCCCCAGAAAAAAAAAAATTTAATTTAATTCGAAATGCGAAAAAATTAAATTTAATTCGAAATACTTAATCGGCTGAATAATCCCGGTGAATAATCCCGGCTGAAAAATTAAATTTAATTTTTTTTTTCTGGGGGCTCGCCCCCAGACCCCCGTCAATGTGGGTCCCCCAGAAAAAAAAAAATTAAATTTAATTCGAAATGCGAAAAAATTAAATTTAATTTGAAATACTTAATCGGCTGAATAATCCCGGGGGTGTGGGGGCCGAGCCCCCACATTGACGGGGGTCTGGGGGCAGAGCCCCCAGAAAAAAAAAATTAAATTTAATTTGAAATGTCGGCTGATGAAAGTGACGTGGCCACTTTCCTCCTCTTCTGAGCCTTCTAATTGGCTGATTAGTAATTCCTAATTCCCCCCATTTCTGTGGTTCCTCGTGATTTTATTTCTAGTTCAGCCACGTTGGGTGCAGCTGTGATTTGTAGTTCAGCCACGTTGGGTGCAGCTGTGATTTGTAGTGCTGCCACGTTGAGTGCAGGTGTGAATTCCTTTGTTTTAGGTATGTATTAGGTATGTTTTTTGAAAGCTGTTTCTGTGTTATACAAGCCCGCCACTCAGGATTGAAAGAAGCATTTTCACCGATCAGGTGAGTGGTTTTCTTTGTTTTTTTAGCTTTTCTGATGATGTGCATCCCAAATTTTCATTGTTAATGCTGGTGAAATCGGATAGTAAACAACCTTTTTTTTGAAAAAAATGTTCATGAAAATCTTCAAATTTTCATTGTTAATGCTGGTGAAATCGGATAGTAAACAACCTTTTTTTTAAAAAAAATCATCATAACCATTTCTGTTGTTCACATGCATCCGCAATTCTCGTTGTTAATAAATGCTCGCGAAATACTCTTTTTTGCAATTCCCTGGCGAATTTTACGTTGTGCTGTATTACCTGCGGTCGAGAAAACGGTTAGTTTTCTGAAATTCAAATGTCACGTGACATTTCGCGAACTCGTAGAAACGTGTATTTTTGTATGTGGATTTTTCTGATTTTCGCTTTTATCCTTTGTTTTCAGCTTTCACTTTCGTTGCTGTGCCACGTGCCATCTGCGTGTCACTTCGCCTCCGCCGGGCGAGGAGAGGAGGGGGAACGCAGTGAGTGGGTGGAGTCAAAACCCGTCAATCACTGCTTTTCCCCTTCCTTTCCTCGTCGCCATTTTGGTTGGCCGTACCCTATATTGAATCTTTACCCAAAAAAATACATATTGTGGTAAAGATTCAATATAGGGTACGGCCAACCAAAATGGCGACGAGGAAAGGAAGGGGAAAAGCAGTGATTGACGGGTTTTGACTCCACCCACTCACTGCGTTCCCCCTCCTCTCCTCGCCCGGCGGAGGCGAAGTGACACGCAGATGGCACGTGGCACAGCAACGAAAGTGAAAGCTGAAAACAAAGGATAAAAGCGAAAATCAGAAAAATCCACATACAAAAATACACGTTTCTACGAGTTCGCGAAATGTCACGTGACATTTGAATTTCAGAAAACTAACCGTTTTCTCGACCGCAGGTAATACAGCACAACGTAAAATTCGCCAGGGAATTGCAAAAAAGAGTATTTCGCGAGCATTTATTAACAACGAGAATTGCGGATGCATGTGAACAACAGAAATGGTTATGATGATTTTTTTTAAAAAAAAGGTTGTTTACTATCCGATTTCACCAGCATTAACAATGAAAATTTGAAGATTTTCATGAACATTTTTTTCAAAAAAAAGGTTGTTTACTATCCGATTTCACCAGCATTAACAATGAAAATTTGGGATGCACATCATCAGAAAAGCTAAAAAAACAAAGAAAACCACTCACCTGATCGGTGAAAATGCTTCTTTCAATCCTGAGTGGCGGGCTTGTATAACACAGAAACAGCTTTCAAAAAACATACCTAATACATACCTAAAACAAAGGAATTCACACCTGCACTCAACGTGGCAGCACTACAAATCACAGCTGCACACCCAACGTGGCTGAACTACAAATCACAGCTGCACCCAACGTGGCTGAACTAGAAATAAAATCACGAGGAACCACAGAAATGGGGGGAATTAGGAATTACTAATCAGCCAATTAGAAGGCTCAGAAGAGGAGGAAAGTGGCCACGTCACTTTCATCAGCCGACATTTCAAATTAAATTTAATTTTTTTTTTCTGGGGGCTCTGCCCCCAGACCCCCGTCAATGTGGGGGCTCGGCCCCCACACCCCCGGGATTATTCAGCCGATTAAGTATTTCGAATTAAATTTAATTTTTTCGCATTTCGAATTAAATTTAATTTTTTTTTTCTGGGGGCTCTGCCCCCAGACCCCCGTCAATGTGGGGGCTCCAGCCCCCACACCCCCGGGATTATTCAGCCGTTTAAGTATTATTTTTTTTTTTTAATTTTTTCTTTTTAATAACGATGATTAAACCACGTGATTAATTACGATGATTAAACCGCAACCACGTGACATCAAAACGTGATAT
Source organism: Mastigoproctus giganteus (assembly GCF_048544385.1). NCBI lineage: Eukaryota > Metazoa > Arthropoda > Arachnida > Uropygi > Thelyphonidae > Mastigoproctus > Mastigoproctus giganteus. The sequence continues at coordinate 104,897,830 of NC_143588.1, forward strand.
CAATATCGCGTGCCACGCACTGTGACACGGGTCACACGCACTTCGTGGCACCGGTGTCAGTTGTGATCTTGAGGACGTAATTGACTCCGCCCACTGGGTGGAGCCGTCTGCCTTCATTCTCTTCATTCTCATTGGCTGTACCCGCAACTGAATCTCAACCCATATTGTTACTGCCAAGTTTAGTTATGTCATCCACATTACCTGTCCGAATAAGCAATCAATAGTATGATCGTTTAAAATGGATCCAATTTTGGTACATACAGTATGTGATTAGCGACAAAAAACGCGCTTTCGGATTATATTCTGGTACTGAGATAATCGTAGATGATCTCAGTCCATATTTTCTAGGCTTTGAACTTTTTTAGCAAATATAGTTAAAAGTATTTTATTAATTTCCGACTCAAATTAATCTTTTAAAATCTCATTGGAGTCAGGCAATTTCTTATTTTGGAAAAAATTGGCCGAACACTGATGTTCTGTTCCATGTTGGTCTTCCATGGTTGAATTATGTAGTAGTAGTAGTAGTAGTGGCACTTGATGCAAGAAAGCAAGTGTAGGAGCTTATGCAGCATCAGCCAAAAAAAAAAAATAAATAAATAAAAAAAAATAAAAAAAATCACACCATACCCTCCAAATGCCTGTCCAGTTCCTCCTTAAATTTATTTAACCTATCAACTTCCACAACGACAGATGGAAGTTTGTTCCAGCAATTAACCACCCGCTGGCTAAAGGCAAATTTCCGCACATCTATTCTACATCTATCCTTTCTTAATTTGAACTTATGTCCCCGTAGGTTCGTATTCTGAACAAGTGGGAGGATCCCATCAGAATTCAGCGTGCTCAACCCATTCAAGGCCTTATAGACCTCAATCAGATCACCGCGCAGGTGCCTAGTCTCCAGCCACTGCAATTTGCAGAACTTAAGCCTCTCTTGGTAAGAGGATCCCTTCATTCCCCTCACCAATCGTGTTGCTCTTCTCTGTACACGCTCAAGCAAATCTACATCCTTCCTAAAATGAGGCCTCCAGACCTGTACGCAGTACTGAAGGCGTGGCCTGACCATTGCCTTATACAGAGGGACAATCACCTCCTTTTCCCTGCTAGCAAAATTCCTATATATCATTGACAAAACCCCATGACCTGCCCTAGCAGCCTGTCTACATTGCTCAGAAAACTTCATATCTGACTGCACAATTACTCCCAGGTCTTTTTCATTTTCTACCACCTTAAGTGTAGTACCACACAGTTGGTACGTTTCTCTGGGGTTACTTCTACCCATATGCAGTACTTTGCATTTGTCAAGTAAATGAAAATGAAAAAGAAAATGAAAATGTTCATCATTTTCTGAAGGAAAAAGACGTTTTATTAAGCGAAGTATAATTTTCACTATATTATCTTTACTGAGTCTGGCAGAGAGCAAAGAGTGGGGATAAGGAATAAAGAAGAGAGCAAAGAGTGGTCTCTTCTTTATTCCTTAAGGAATTCTTCATATATATATAAAGAAGGACAAATCAGATTGGATCCTTATGTAATGGACATGGGACAGTATTAGATACCACAGTTGAAGTTGCAGATGAACTCAACAGTTACTTTGCATCGATATTTACATAAAAAAAAACCCTTTGTGTCAATGAGATATTATGGGAGTGAAGTTGAAAAAAAATGTAATTAATGATGTTGAAATTTCAAATGATTATTTAATGAGAAATTTTGTGCCTACAGACGAGTAAGGCTCCTGTGGTTGATGGCATATCACCTATAATCTTAAGGGAGGCGGCAAGTGAGCACATTAAACCATTGAGGCTAGTTATGAGAACATCACTGGACTCAGGAGAGATTCCGTTGGATTGGTGTAAATTGGAACATAAAGGTGGGTCTAGTAGTGTAACGGGAAATTACCGACCGGCCAGTCTAACTTCAGTAGTAGGGAACATCATGGAGGCAATGATCAAGGGTGGAATTCAGGATCGTTTAGATGGAAATGGAAGAATCATGTTTAATAAATCTGGTTAGCCATTTTGACAGGTCACTTGTGAGCTGGATTTAGGGAATAATTTTGACATTGTTTATTTGGATTTCAGCGAAGAATTTGACTCTGTCCCACATGAGTGGTTAGTTCACTCTACTTGACACTTGATGGCGTTTTGCTTCTGATAAAAGTTTGTAGCCTTGGAGAAAAATTACTAGAAACTATCTTCATCACGGATTGTAGATGCTCATCGGTCAATTGGGTTCTTTTCTTAGACTTATTAATTTTCAACTGCGAAAAAACTATTCACATATAAATGTACTCCCAAACAAAGCGATTATTCTTATTGCAAAAATTTGTAACTGAGGGTATTTATCTTTTGACAAGTACGAATAAAAGTTAATCAAATCTGTATCTTCAAATCTTTGAATAAGATTTATATCACACTAAATTAATTAGCTCCATTTGTAGATTTTTCTGGTGCATTATTCACGTTCGTTTTTAATGGTAATGAAAATAATTTAAAATCTGACTCCAAATCATTAAAATCTTTAAATCTCTCTTCAAATTCTTGTCGTAATAATGCTATTTTTCTTGCATATTCTTGAGATTTTTCATTTGAAATAATAGGGCGGAATTTAAGATGTAGGAAATGTATGAAATTTTTTGATTCCAGTTGTGTTTCCCATAATTGCAATTTAACTTTAAAAGCTTTAATACAAGCATACATGTCAGTGATAAGTTTATTCTTTCCTTGCAGCTCTTTATTGAGAATATTTAAATGGCCGGTTAAGTCAACAAGAAATGCTAAATCTGTTATCCATGTATCATTATGTAGCTCGTCGATGGTTTTATTTTTTTGTGCCATGAAAATTTTGATTTCATTTATTAAATCAAAAAACCGTTTTAATACAGCTCCTCGACTTAACCACCTCACCTCGTTATAATAAATCATTTCTCCGTACTCACTTTCAATTTCTTCAAGCAATGCAACAAATTCTCGATGATTCAGAGCTCGTCCATGGATAAAGTTTACTGTTTTAGTTACTGTTTCCATAACATTATCCATCTGCAAACTTTTGGCACAACGTGCTTCTTGATGAATAATGCAATGTATAGTGCAAAAATTATTCTGAAATTTTTCTTCTTTCACTATTTTTCTTAATTTTACCACTACTCCATTTTTTTTTACCAACCATAGCAGCTGCACCATCACTTGCAAATCCAACCATTCATCCCAACTTAATTTATATTTATCTATTACAGTTTTTATTTCAGAAAAAATATCCTGTGCACCAGTTTTTCCTTTCACAGGAATTGTTTCCAATAATTCCTCAATTACTTCAAATTCATCAGTAACACCTCATACGAAAACGGCAAGTTGTGCTATATCTGTGATGTCAGTACTCCCATCAACTGCTATTGAGAATGCTGCAAAATCTATACTTCTTTTAACCGACGTCGTAAATCACTAGCGATTTCGTTAATATGTTTCGCTACCGTGTTGGCTGGCAAACTAATATTTTTAAATAGTTGTTGTTTGTCAGGACAAAGAAGTTCAGCAGACTTAATCAAACAATCTTTAAGAAATTTGCCATCAGTAAATGGTTTTGATCGTTTTGCAATGATGTGTGCAAGAGCAAAACTTGCGTGAACTGTTGCTTCACTGGATTTATTTGCTTCAGTAAAAAAATTTTGTTGTCATTGTAAACCAGATTTCAGAAACTGTAACTTTTCTTCCCTCAATTTGCCTTCCAACATTTAAAATTTTTCTTTATGATTCGTTTTGTAATGGCGACGTAAATTGCATTCTTTTGGAACTGATATTCCCTTATAACAAATAAAACATACAATTTTATTGTGCACAACACCACAAAAGTACATAATTTCCCATTTATCTTGAAAAACACGTCCTTCTTCGTCCGCTTTTCTTTTACCCTTTGTTAAAGACATGGCTCGCAGTTTAATCTCTTAATTAAAATCACTATTATAATTTTATTTACAACTTTAATTTAACAAGATGAATTTTCGTATGAAAGCAACACTCAAAAGTTATGCATAATTCTAAACGATAGGTATTGATATAATCTAGAATCTACATTGTATCAATATCTATCGTTTATCATTAGATCTACATTGTAGATCTAACAACAAGCACAAATAAACAGGTTTTATAAGCCATAAGTTAGTTTGTCTCCATCTATATAACAATATGAACTGCGCAGCTGTGCATCCAGCTAACCAACTAGTGACTGACTCAAGGAAAATATATATCAGAAGTACCAACTCAATAGAAAAAATCGGAAACACCAGAATACTGAAGTGCCACCAACTGTCGGCTTGCAAACTAAATTCTGATGTTCCAAAGTGGGAAGTTCTCCCACCTTACTCCAGTCACTTGGCCTGGCATACAAGCATACAGTGACAAAGACAAAGCCCCAACCTATTCATTCTATCTCTTTTTCCTTCAGTAGCAGTCGCGCACATAAGCTCGGTCCATATCTCTATGTCTCTAAAACTATTTAGAGACATAGAGATACGGACTGATATTTACAACAAACACGTAACTGAAATGTATTCGCGGGCCATGTAAAATTGCTTCGGGGTCCAGATGCGGCTCGCAGGCTGCCAGTTTGAGACCACTGCCCTAGAGTGTCCCTTGATGCTTCAGAAATGAAAATATTCTGACTAAACGGCAAAATACAACCTGCTCGCTTGCCCTGACGCCGATGAGGGAAGGCTCACTTTAGCATATAGGATGCAGGGTGATTTTTCAAGACTTTTTTTTTTTTTTTTTCCAGAAAAAAAGTGTCTTATATGCTGTCAGATTACGACTCCTGTTGGATAAGAATTGGTCTCACTACGGCATCTTAAATGATATACTGGAAGAAGTTAGAAGATAGATCCAACAACTGAGTCCAATTTTGAAAAATTAGTCAGTAGCCAGCCATGTCAGATATTTTTGATTTGTAAATGAAACGCAAATATTTATATATACACATAAATGAGTTTTAATATATACGACTTACAAAGATGCCTAAGTGAATATATGTTTATGCTTTTGTTCTGTAGGCACCTTGTAAAAGTTCCATGGCCCTTAAAGTTTCACAGATTACTGATTTAAAATAGAAGATGATATTCTGATTTGTATTTAAGTACATTCCTGTGTCCCTGCCAATGAAGAAGGTAAATTCTCAAATAATTCTTGATAAGAGAAAATTCTCTTATCAGGAATTAAATAGGAGTTTATTAGGGAAACTATTTTAATAAATTTGGGAGAATTTATCAGTGGCAACTTTGAAAATTACTTAAATTTACATTAATTTAAAAAGTACTTAATGAAACTGTTAATTGCATAGCCAGAGTGTGGTGTGAACTTAACAAAATCCGAAGTTCACTTAACACCGCAATTTGGTAGTACAAAAAGAAAATTTGCTGATTTTTTTTTTTTTTTTTTTTGCATAATACATATATATATATATATATATTTTTTTTTTTTTTTCCAGGAGTACAAGAGAAGAAAAAAATATTTTAAAGTCAACAAATAAGTGAGACAAGTGTCAAGAAGAGAACAGCTGCTGCCACCTTGATAGACTGTATGACTTAAATACTTGATAGACTGTATGACTTAAATACTTGATAGACTGTATGACTCGATAACACAATTCATGTCTGAATTCAGTGGAAGTAATCAGTATGTTTCAGTATGAACCATCATTATATAGCTGCAGTTGCCTGCCAAGAGAGTATTTTTAAACACTGTGAATACTGAACATTTAAAAGGAACTAGAAACAGATTAATTCTGTCAAAAATTCAAAATCAACAGTATCATGTTAAATGTATAGATATTTAAAAGATTAATAAAGTTATCAGAAAAACTTCAGAGTACAGATTTACCAATGAAGAAAAGTACAGAACTATGAATGGACAACAAGGAAAAACCCAGGAGAAACTGTTTTCCTGTGAAATATGTGGCAAAACATTTTCACGATTGGATAGTCTAAAAAGACACCATTTAGTTCATACACAGGAAAAACCATTTTCTTGTGAAAAATGTGGTAAGGCATTTTCTCAATCTGGTAGTCTAAAAACCCACCTGTTAGTTCATACTCAGGAGAAAAGATTTTTTTGTGAAACATGTGGCAAGGCATTTTCTAAGTCTGCTAGTCTTAAAACCCATCAGTTAGTTCATACCAAGGAGAAATCTTTTTGTTGTGAAATATGTGGTATGGCATTTTCACTGTCATGTAGTCTGAAAATGCACCATTTGGTTCATACACAGGAGAAACCATTTTCTTGTGAAACATGTGGCAAGGCATTTTCTCAGTCTGGTAGTTTAAAAAAACACCTCTTAGTTCATACTCAGGAAAAACGATTTTGTTGCGAAATGTGTGGCAAGAGATTTTCAACATCGGGTGTCCTAAAAAAACACCATTTAGTTCATACTCAGGAGATGCCTTTTATTTGTGAAATATGTGGTAGGGCCTTTTCACTATCATATAGACTTAAAGAGCACCTTGTAGTTCACACTAAAGAGAAAGTATTTTCTTGTACAATGTGTGGCAAGACATTTTCTCAGTCTGGTGGTCTAAAAATGCACCTGTCAGTCCATACACAAGAGAAAAGATATTGTTGTGAAATATGTGGCAGGGCATTTTCACGATCAGACTATCTAAAAACACACACATTAGTTCATACCAAGGAGAAGTCATTTTCTTGTGAAATGTGCGGCAAGGCATTTTCCCAGTCTAGTGGTTTAAAAACCCACCTGTTAGTTCATACTCAGGAAAAACGATTTTGTTGTGAAATATGTGGCAAAAGATTTTCAAGGTCAAATGAATTGAAAACACACCTTTTAGTTCATACACAAGAGAAACTGTTTTCTTGTGAAACATGTGGCAAGGCATTTTCTCGGGCTGATAGTCTAAAAACCCATCAGTTAGTTCATACCAAGGAGAAATCTTTTTGTTGTAAAATATGTGGCAAGGCATTTTCACGATCAGACTATCTAAAAACACACATATTAGTTCATACTGGGGAGAAACCATTTTCTTGTGAAATGTGTGGCAAGGCATTTTCTCAGTCTTTTAAATTGACAAGACACCAAAGAATTCATACTAAGAAAAAAACATTTTCTTGTTAGCTATCTGGCAAGGTGTTTTCACAAGCTGGTACACTAAAAACTCATCTGTTTGTTCATGCAAATAAACTATTCTTTTATGAAATGTGTAACAAGACATTTTCTCAGTCAAGTAAATTGAAAAATCACCTCTTCCTTTATACTAATGATAAACCAAGTTAAGTATGTGACAAGCCATTCCTATAACATGGTCTGGAAACATTACTTCAGAGGGACACTCAGAGAATCACCCCCGCTGTTAAAAACTTTCTTACCAAGTTAACACTTGGTAAGAAATTTTTTGAGCTTCTGATTTGAAAAACCAGTTCTTAGTTCATGCAAAATCCTTTTTTGCTTGTGTAATGTTAGTGCAGTGTTGCTAATATGTCACTTTTTTAAAAAATTTTTTTTTGTTTGTAAATGATATAAAATTCTCCAATGCACTTTTGCCCACTATATTTTCGGTATTTATACAGTATTTTCATGTTGATTATACTATGAATTAAGATACATTTTTTTGTGTGTGGCATTTAACAGATTCCAGGCAAGCAAAGTGTCTGCCATTCTAGGCAATACTCATTCCCATGTGACAGCTGTACAATACCAGCAGGTGTTGAATCTTGCCATAGAGCTTTGATTTTACTGGCTAAACACGAACAGCTGGGAAAAAAATACAGAGGTTCTTGTTGCATCTGCCAGACACTTACTAGGTGCCTCCGTAGCCAGGTGGGAAGGAGCAGCAGTGCGTAGCACACGCTTCTTGATTAGACCGGGGTTAGAGCCTGTCACCACCAAATACGGAGGATGCGGAAAGGTCAGGGAATGACCACTGCATATTCCCGGAGCAGTATGGCCTTAGTTACTAATGTTCCTAAAAAAAAAAAACCACTCAACTTGAATTTATGCTCCATAATGTGTGTAGTCTCCACAAGTGGAAGAATACCATTGACATTCAGGTTACTCAATTCATTCAAAGCATTAAACACTTCAGTCAGATCTCCCTGCAGGTGCCTTGTATCAAAAAGCTGAAATTTGCAGAACTGAAGCCTTTCTAGAAAAGTGCACCCTTTTGTTCTTTACCAATCTGGTTGCCCTTCTCTGCACCTTTTTCAGCAGATCTACATCTTTCTTAAAGTGAGGACTCCAGACCTATATGCAGTACCTCATGATGCAGCCTAATGATGGTCTTATACAAAGGGATAATCACCTTATCCCTACTAGCAAAGTTTCTGTTTATCATCTACAAAACATCATGAGCTGTTCTGGCAGCATATCTGCACTGCTCAGAGAATTTCATGTCTGACTGCACAATTATCCCCAAGTTTTTTTTTTTATTTTCCACTACCCTGAGTGTAGTAACACAAACACACAGTTAATTAGTTACTCTGAGGTTACTGCTCCCATGTGCTGTACTTTGCACTTGTCAATGTTAAACTTCGACTGCCATTTCTCAGCCTGTCAACCCAATTTTCTTAGATCTTGCTGCAAGAGCTCACCCTGATGACTGTCATTAACTACCCTGCCACCTTTGTATTACCTGCAAACTTAAAACATTAATCCTGATATACCTTCATCAATGTCATTGATAAATATTGAAAACAACAATGGACCTGGCACTGAATCCTAGGGAATTCCACTAATAGCATTGGTCCACAAATAACTACCCATTGATAACCACTTTGTCTTCCAATGAACCATCCTTTTAGTCATAGCAGTAACTCGCCTTTAATTTCATATTACTCCAGTTTGTTCAGCATTCAATTATATTATGTCAAAATTATTTTTTGCATCCGGTTCCTTGGCCACTGCATCATCGGAACCTATCTGATTAGTTAGACAAGACCGCCCCTTGACAAATCCATGCTGTGATTGCAGTATAATTGCATTTCCAAATGGTCCTGCATTGCTTCTTTTACCAGTGATTCCATTATTTTTCCTGGAAGAGACATTAAACTAACTGGTCTGTAATTACTCACATTGCCTTTTGATCCCCCCTTTATGAATTGGGGATATATTCACCCTTCTCTAATCCATAGGGACCTCCCCTGAATCCAAGGAACCCCTCATGATCATGGTGAAAGTTTGCTTACCTCCTTTGCTGCCTCCCTTAATATAATTGGATAGATTCCATCTGCCCCAGGTGTAAGTCCATCCTCAACAATTTATCCTCCACTTTCATTTCAGCTCATTAGAGTTTGATAAACTTTTGGCCTCTCCTTACTTAAAGAATTCCTCATAGATGCAAAATTCCTATTCAATTTGTCTGCAACCTGAGCAGGGTCATCAACAGTTAACCCATAGATATCAATTGGCAGTGAGAGGATGCACATCCATACCTGCTTTTTCCTGTTAATATAAGCATAGAATTCTTTGTCAAAGAGTTCTCATAATCTTCCTTAGCTTGCCTAACTTTCTTTGTGACTTGATTGCAGACTAATTTATATGCATCCCCATGCACTTATTTTGTCTGCCTCGTGTATCACTAGTTCAGCTGACATCCATTTGGGTCTATGCCTTGTACAGTATTCCTTTGTTGGTTTAAAAAACTTAGTAGCTTGTTTGATTACTTCACATTTAGAATTGCTGTTGGTAACATCATCAGTTGATCTCACTGTACACAATTTAAAAATTGTCTGAGACCTCTGTAGTCATCTTTACGAAAGCAAAAGCCTTTCCCTTTGCCCTTAACAGTACTGATGTCTTCAATTGAATTGCACATTTGTGCACTGTGATTCCTGCCACACAGTGGGTCTTTTACCGAATCAGTGCTGATAATCTGATCAATGTATTGCTTCCTCTTGTTGCTTCTCTAACATGCTGCTATAGAAAGAAAGCAGTCATCCAAGAAATCCATAACTCTTGCTAGTGTGTAAGTGACCAATCTACAAGTTAAAATCCATATCTGTTTGGTATACTCATCACAGTCATTAGGCCTATAACATACTCCTGCTCTCAATTTTGTTTTTCCAGTGCTTATATCACACCAAACTGATTCAACATTGCCCTTGTCACATCAGCTGGATGCACTGCCTTAGATTTATTTTCTTCTTAACTGAGAGCATAATATCTCCTTGTCTCCTTTTCTGTCTGTCCTTCTGTATACATTGTACACCCCATATTCAAATTCAGCATCATTTATTTGGCAAGGAATCGAATGCTGGTCAACCACATAACAGGCAGGAATACTAACCACTATACTACCAAGGAAAATCCTGTTCAATATGCAAAAAAAATCAAATCATATCAATGGAGAGAAGCTTTAAGTGAATCACAACAACTAATTAATATTTAACTTTATATAAAACCATGAGAACATCGATGTAGTGGAGTGAGAGGATGCACATCTATACCTACTTTTTCTGAATAGATTAGTAGTTAATCAAGGTCAGTGTATACTGATATGGCATACAAAGTTACACCAGTTGTAGTTTGTGCAAAAAAATCAATAGTGATAATCCAGTTAAAAATGTGCATTTGTCTACCAGATCTACTCAGGATAAATTGGGTTTTTTTTTTTTTTTAACAAAGTAATGTTCTTTGAATCATTGATCCCTTTCTGTGAAGTATCATTTAAATCCTTAATTTGTAGTTTGCTGGTTTTAGGATTAATGATGGAATTGTTTAATTTACTCAAGTTTTTTAAGAAATAACATACATCCCCTCCCCATCCAATTAAAAAAATTAAACAAATATATAAATAGTGGCATTTTTTTGTGGGTTAGGTACTTTGTGTATGAGTTTAAAAAAATTATATTGGATAATAAAAAAATACAGGATAAATTTTTTTCTCTCTCATCAGAGCATGCCATGGCAGAACTGGACTAAAGTTCTGGAGCCACCCTGCATAAGATACTTTTCATGTCTGCATTTCTGTCTCTCTCTGTGAAAGCAAGTAAATTTTCAAATAAAAATGCTACAAAAAAATCCACAAGGTTTACTTTTTTTCAGATAATTTCATAGTACATCACAATGGCTGCTGTGAAAAGGACACTTTAAACAAGCATGCACATTGAAAATTGTCTTCAGTTAATGTGCTAATAGATTTGATTAAAGTTTATCTACCATTGCTATACTACGTATTAGTCCTTGGAAGTAGTCTGCTAAATATGTTGACTTTTACTACCCAATAACAGGGTTAATGAACTGGAATTTTGTTGTGTATTCAGTGAGATTCTTTCCTTTTGCAAAAACTATATATTCCTGCTGATGGTGTTGTTTGACCAAAGCACAACATGTTGCTCTTTAATAGCTGAACCACACTGAACTGGATGGAAATCATTTCTTTGCCACATAGTGCATTCTGATACAATATGAGCAAACAACTTTGCTACAAAATCAGAGTTCTGGTACAGAATGATGTTTCAAAAGTATTTGCTCCGCAAAACAGCTTTCAAGTATAACTTTCTGCGGGAAAGATAACTGCAAGTGTCTTTTGGGATTCAGTAGTATTGTTTCTGATGTGTCGCTATTTGATACAATAGTTAAGGGTAATTATTACAGCTTTTCAATGATATGCATACACCATTTTGCAATCAAAGGGTGTAGCTATCTTTCAAAGGTAATCATTCCTCTACTTTGTAGTGATGTCCACAAATATTGAACTTGTCAGTTGTGACTGGCTAAGAAATCATTACTAAGGGTACAGTCCAAATGAAATTCAAGATTGATCAAGAACTAAACATGTCATGAATTGGCTATTCAGTCAACCAGTTTTCAGTGTAAGTGCCTTTCCTTGGTGACAACAAAAATACACAAGTGTTAAGGGACAGTATCTTAAAAGGGAGTGATAAATTTAGTGATTTCTCACATGTATGTTATTTTTGTAAAGAAAAAAAAGAAAGATAAAAGTATAAGTCAAGCTTGAATCAGTTAGCCTCATGCATGAAGTGCCTTCCCCATTTAAGAATTGCTTCATAATAAGCACAAATCTGTGGCATTTCTTTGGTTTTGAAGTTTATAGATGGGTGTGAGAAGCCTTCTATTTAAGAATTTATATATGAAGGTGTAAACAAATTGTTAAAACAAGTTGTGTGGCCAAATATAAATAATTTTCCTTGTTTGAATTAGAAATGATAATTATGTACTCATATTTTGCTATAATTATTTAAGGATACTGTGTGTTATGTAAACAAATCGGCCATTTAATTTTCATTGTGTCAAATACTTTGAAATTTAAATGGCTTCTGAAGTCAATCAATCAAACCTCTCTCAGAATCTTTTTATGATATGCCCAGTTGAAAGATAATGGCAGTGAGATTCATGGTTGTGCTTGCTAGTGTTGATTCTGTACTCTTCTTTTGTTTTTGTTTTTTATGATTTCTCTGATATGGAATGAAAATTAATGATTAAATAGCTGCTCTGGAATTAAGTTTAAAGCAAATTTGCTAGAGTGATAGTTTTTATTATTATTACTAGCCGTATGGTACAAGAAACGTGAGGCTTATGCTGTACCACACAAAAAAACTTTCTGAGTTACCCTGAGAGAGAGAGAGAGAGAGAGAGAGAGAGAGAGAGAGAGAGAGAGAGAGAGAGAGAGAGAGAGAGAGAGAGAGAGAGAGAGAGAGAATCAGAAATAGAAGGGAATCTATTTCTGATTCTCTTCTCTTCCAGGTACCAGGAAAGAGAAGAATGATGACATCCAGCTCAGGACCCTGGGTGTGCCAAGCCCATATTCACCAGATGTGAGCCCCTGGGGTTAATGAAGATTTGCAGGGGAAAAAGAGGCTTGATCATTTCTTTTTTTTTTTTTTTTTTGTATATTTTGAAAGATTTTGTATATTTTTGTTATTAAATACGATTGTAAACATTATTTAGTAATTAAACTTATATGCAGGAAAATTGCATGATTGATTTTAAAATGAATTTTATTTTAACATTACTTTTATAAATCTGCATTCCGGTGTCTTGTTTTATTCCGCATTTTTACTTCTAGTATTCTCCCTTCCAACCATTCATATGATTGGAGAAATTTGTGCCCAATCAACCTTCCGGTGGTAATCAATCACCCATTGATTACCACCCTCTGTCTTAGCATTAGCATTAGTAGAGGCATATGATGCAAGAAAGCAAGCTTATTCAGCATCAGCCAAAAAAAAAAAAAAAAAAAAAAACCCTCTCCCATTTCACCCCTCCGTTCGTTCGAAATACCTGTCCAGTTGAGCTTTAAATTTGTTTAGGCTATCAACTTCAACAACAAGTGATGGAAGTCGGTTCCACCAACCAACCACCCGCTGGCCAAAGGCAAATTTCCGCACATCTATCCGACATCCGTCCTTCCTCAATTTGAATTTATGCCCTCTGAGGTGATTATTCTGAGAAAGATGAAGAATCCCATTGGCATTGAGCATGCTCAAACCATTCAAAGCCTTATACACCTCTATCAGATCACCTCGCCGGTGCCTAGTCTCCAGACTCTGTAATTTGCAAAACTTAAGCCTTTCTTCGTAAGAGCAACCCTTTGTTCCATTTACTAATCTTGTTTCCCTTCTCTGTACCCGTTCCAGCAGCTCTACATCCTTCTTGAAATGAGGCCTCCAGACCTGTATACAGTACTCAAGGTGTGGCCTAACCATTGCCTTATACAAGGGAATAATCACCTCCTTATCCCTGCTAGAAAAATTCCTGTATATCATTGACAAGACACCATGAGCTACTCTTGCAGCTCGTCTGCACTGCTCAGAGAACTTCATATCTGCCTGCACAATTACCCCCAGGTCCTTTTCATTCTCCACCACTGTCAGTGTAGTACCGCAGAGTTGATACATTGCTCTGGGGTTACTGTTACCCATATGTAGTACTTTACATTTGTCAATGTTAAATTTCATTTGCCACCTCTCAGCCCATCTGTTCAACCTTTCCAGATCCTGTTGCAGCAGCATAGCGTCAGTAGTGTCCTTAACGACCCTGCCAACCTTTGTATCATCTGCAAACTTAGACATTAAACTTGATATCCCATCATCAATATCATTCATAAACACCGAAAACAACAACGGACCCAACACTGAACCCTGAGGAACTCCACTAATAACATTAGTCCACGTTGAGCAGTGTCCATTGATTACCACTCTCTGTCTTCTGCCACTCAACCATCCCCTTATCCATAGCAGCAATTTGCCTCCAGTGCCACACTGCTCCAATTTGTGCAGCAGTCTTCCATGTGCAACAGTATCAAAAGCCTTTCTAAGATCCAAATATATAATATCAAAGTTATTCCTTGCATCCAGTTCTTTTGTGACTACATCATGGTATCCAATCAAATTGGTCAGGCAAGACCTGCCCTTAACAAAACCATGCTGCGTCTGAGCTATAACTGAATTCTTGTCTAAATGATCCTGCAGTGCTTCTTTAACCAGTGCCTCCATTAATTTACCTGGAACAGAAGTTAAACTAACAGGTCTATAATTACTTGTGTCAGCCTTTGATCCTCCTTTGTGAATTGGGGTTACATTTGCACATCTCCAGTCTATGGGTACCTCCCCTGAGTCCAAAGAAGCTCTCATAATTATGGCTAGGGGTTTGCATACTTCCTTTGCTGCCTCCTTTAATATAACTGGATAGATCCCATCCACCCCAGGTGCCTTTTTTATGTTTATCCTCAACAATCTCTCCTCCACTTTCCTCTCAGTTATTACAAAATCATCCAGCTCACTGCCAATGTTTACTTTACCTACATCATTCTCCTTCCTGAATAACTCCTCATGCGTGAATGTAGATACAAAATACTCGTTTAGATTGTTAGCCACCTGAGCAGGATCCTCAACTGTTGAACCATCAATATCCAGTGGACCAATCTGATTCATCCCTTTCCTTCTCGAGTTCAAGTATGTAAAGAACTCCTTTCTGTTTTTCTTTGCATCCTTTGCCAAGGATTTTTCATAGTCTGCCTTTGCCTGCCTAATCTCCTTTGTGACTTGGTTACAGACCAACTTATATCTATCATAGGCTTCCATGTCACCCATTAATTTGTATGTATCCCATGCATTTTTCTTCTCTGCCACATGTCTCATTAGTCCATCTGACAACCATTTAGGCCTAAACCTTGAACAATATTTCTTAGTTGGTATGTAAAGCCTGGTAGCCACCAAGATTAGTTCCTTGAATGCTTCCCATTTTGAGTTTGCTGTTGGTAACATCATCAGTTGGTCCCACTGTATAGAATTTAAATACTGTCTCAGACCATCATAGTCGCCTTTACGAAAACAAAAACCCTTCCCTTTACCTCTGATGGTAGTTACCTCCTTGAGTAAATCCCACTTCAACACACTGTGATCACTGCCACCTAGTGGTTCATTTATCTGCAGGTTCTTAATGCATGAAGAATCACTACTGATAATCAGATCAAGAGTATTGCTCCCTCTTGTTGCCTCACGAACATGCTGATGTAGAAAACAATCATCCAATAAATCCACAAAAGCCTTGCTAGAGTGCGAGTGACCAACCCACAAATTCCAGTCAATATCTGGGAAATTAAAATCCCCCATTATAAGACTCTCTGATTTACTGGCCCACTCTATTTCCCTGTACAATATATTATTATACTCATCAGAGTCGTTAGGCCTATAGCACACTCCTACTCTCAATTTTGATTTCCCTATGCTTATGTCACACCAAACTTACTCGACACTGCCCTGTCCATCGATGTCAACTGGCTTCACTTCCTTTGACTTTATGTGTTTCTTAATTAATAGCATAACCCCTCCTCCCCTCCTGTCCTGTCTATCCTTTCTATATACATTGTATTCCCCAAATTCCAGTTCCCCATTACTTATATCTGTGTGACACCACGTCTCTGATATCCCAACAATATCTGCCTTTGATGTTTTGAGCAATACCTCAAATTCATCAAATTTATTTACCAAACTCCTAGCATTGGTGTACACGCAGGTATACATGCACCTGTTTCTATTCTTAGCTACCCTAACACAACCCATGTGTTTACTTGTAACGCAATGACTACCAGCAGTCTCTGAAATATCCTGCATCTTGTTTTTCGGACTTCTGCTCATTTGAATAGAAGCAGTGCAAGAATCACTTCCACCTCTGCCAGTGGCTACTGTTAATCTATTAGTCCTTGTATCCCCCCCCCAACTAGCAGTTTTCCGACCCACCTAACACTGCCTCGACAGCATCAGCAAAAATTCTTGCACCCTTTCTATTTAAGTGTATCCCATCCCTGTAGAAGCAATATCTCCTGTTAACAAGTACAGTCCAGGCTGAAAAAAATTCTACCCCTTGAGCCTTGCACAATCCCTCCAGGGCCGAATTGATCGACAAGGCTCTCATCATATACTCCCTCCTATCGTGCCTGGGCAGAATTGCAGACACTTTCAAGTTCAACCCTAATTCACGGCTTTTTTTCAACAGTGACCTGTACTTGCTAAGTAATTCCGCCGGTCTCCTACTCTTAATATCATTAGTGCCAACGTGTACAACTATATCACCTTTTGTGCCCTTAAAAGATGATATCCGCTCTACAACGTCATCAACCTTTGCCCCTGGCAGACATACCCTGGTCCTATTCCACCTATCCTTTTTACAAAGCATGTTCCCCGTTTCCCTGACAATAGAGTCACCAACAACTACTAGTTCCTGTGGGACCAGCGTATTCTGCCTAGGGGGCTGCCCCTGTGTTGCCTGATAACCAAGTGCAAGCTCTGGCGTTGATGTGGGCAGCTGAGAGCTTGATGGGCCCCTCAATTTATTTCCTTCGAGGGCATCCACCCTGTCCTTCAAGGTCTCATAAAGGCCCATAACAACGCTGAGTTGTCGCCTGATTTCCTTGCACTCCTTACATCGTGCACACACAAAGACATCCCCCTTGGCAGTATCATGTCCCGTACCCGACTGCTCCGCAAACATCAAGCAAACAGTGCATTTTAACAGACTGTGATTCAGAGGGCAACTGCCCCCCTCAGTTCTCCCCTGAACCACAGCACTCCCATTAGCTTGAGCCTTTTGCTTTGCTGCTCTGGTCAGAGTCATGATTCCAATTTAATTCAATAAAATTTAAAACAAAAATTAAATCCTTAAGTTATATCCCAAAACAGTTATGTTATATATATATATATATATATTTTTTTTTTTTTTTTTTTTCGGTATCTAGTGTTCCCTTTATACAACTTCCGTATCACGTGTACCACTATAGTTATGTATTAATTATTTGTTACGATTAAGTCGTTATATATATTTATAGAGTTAAAAATACAATATAATTGACAATAAAGTTTATCAAGATTAATAGATTTACTGATTAATTGACAATATTATATTATGCAGTATACTACAATAAGCTTATGCTATCGTGTAAAAATGGCGGGAATCACGAACGGTATTTCTACGGACTCATAAGTATTGATTAGCTTCGAAATCTCGCTATCTCAATTTAGAATAAACTAAGGATCCTGACTAAGTCTATAATCCACTTATAGAAGATAATCTGATATAACAATTGGTTAATAAATCGACTAAATTTGGTTAAAAGACCTCTCGTTCAATTTGTGACACGTGGATTTGATACCGTTACCGATACTAAGTAATATCTACGAAATCTCTGTCTAAGTTAAACTTTAAACTAAGTATCGTAACTAGGAATATAAAGCTACTCTAGAAAATAAGTTAATATGACAATTTAAACTAATAAAGCAGAAAATAAATCAGGAAAAACTTCTCTGTTTGAAGAGCTTTAAGGAGCAATGTCTGCACAGGCAAACCTCGCACCCGTAATACCCCACTCCCACTTAACCATCCTTTTATCCATTGTAGCAACTTACCCTTAATACCATTCTGCTCCAATTTGTACAATAGCTTCCATGCACAACAGTGTCAAAAGCTTTCCTGAAATCCAAATATATGATATCAAAATTATTTTTTGCATCGTTCCTTTGTAACCACATCATAATAACCAATCAAATTTGTCAGACAAGACTTTCCCTTAACAAACCCATGCTGTGACTGAATTATTGCTGCAGTCTTGTCTAGATGATCCTGCAATGCATCTTTAACCAGTCACTCCATTATTTTACCCGGAACAGAAGTTAAACTAACTGGTCTGTAAGTGTCACCCTTCGATCCCCCTTTGTGAATTGGGAATACATTTGCACATCTCCAGTCCGTGGGAACCTCCCCTGAGACCAAGGATGCTCTCATAATTATGGCTAAGAGTTTGCTTAGTTGCTTTGCTACCAACTTTAATATAACTGGATAGATCCCATCCACCCCAGGTGCTTTTCTTATGTTTAACTTCAACAATTTCTCCTCCACTTTGCTCTCAGTTATTACAAAATCATTAAGCACCCTACTACAATTTGATAACCTTAATAACTCCTCGTGTGTGAATGTAGATGCAAAATACTCATTCAGTTTGTTTGCTATCTGAGCAGGATCCTCAACAGTCGAACCATCGATGTCAAGTGGACCAATCAGATTCATCCCCTTCCTTTTAGAGTTTATATAAGTAAAGAAATCCTTGCTGTTTTTCTTAGCATCTTTTGCCAAAGATTTCTTGTAATCTGCCTTCGCCTGCCTAACCTCCTTTCTGACCTGATTACAGACTAGCTTATAAATTATCAAGCGACTCAGAAGCCATAGGCTTCTGAGTCGCTTGATAATTTGCATAATTTGCTTGATATATGCATCCCATGCATTTTTCTTCTCCGTTACAAGTCTCGTTAGTTCATTTGATAACCATTTAGGCCTAAATCTTGAACAATATTTCTTAATAGGTATGAAACCTTTAGTAGCATCCACGATTAATTCCTTGAATGCTTCCCACTTAGAATTTACTGTTGGTAACATCGTCAGTTGATCCCACTGTACAGAATTTAAAAACTGTCTGAGACCACTGTACTCACCTTTACGAAAGCAAAAACCCCTTTCTTTACCCCTAATGGTAATTATATCTTTAAGTAAATCCCACATCAGTACACTGTGATCACTGCCACCTAGTGGTTCCTTTATCTGCCAATTCTTAATACACGAATGATCACTGCTGATAACTGAATCAAGAGTATTACTCTCTTTGGTTGCCACTCGAACATGCTGCTGCAGAAAACAATCATCCAATAAATCCACAAAAGTGAATAGTGTGTGAGTGACCAATCCACAAGTTCTAGTCAATATCTGGGAAGTTAAAATCCCCCATTATAAGACATTCTGATTTACTAGCCCACTTTATTTCTCTGTACAATTGTACTCATTGTACTCATTCGAGTTCATTGTACTCATTCGAGTTCATTGTACTCATTCAAGTCATTAGGCCTATAACACACTCCTACTCTTATTTTTGCTTTCGCAGTGCTTATGTCACACCAAACTGACTCAACAGTGCACTGTTCATCTATATCAACTGGGTGCACTTCTTTTGATTTTATGTTTTTCTTAATTAACAGCATAACACCTCCTCCCTTCCTATCCTTTCTGTACACATTGTACTCCCCAAATTCCAGTTCTGCATTCCTTATATCTGGGTGACACCATGTCTCTGCTATCCCAACAATATCTGCCTTTGATGTCTTGACCAAAACTTCAAATTCATCAAATTTATTTACTATACTTCTAGCATTGGTATACATGCACCTATTCCTAGTTACCCTAACACATCTCATATACCCACCTATTTCATGATGACTGCTATCCGTCCCTGAAACCCCCAACACCCCTGGCCCCAGGTCGTTACTTATTCTAATAGAAGTGTGCAAGAATCACCTCCTCTGCCTCTGGCTACTGTTAAACTATTAGTCCTTGTATCCCCCCAAGCTAACACTTTTCCAACCCACCTAACATTGCCTTGATAGCATCAGCAAGTATTCTTGCACCCTTTCTATTTAAGTGTATCCCATCCCTGTAGAAGCAGTCTCTCCTGTTAACAAGTACAGACCAGGCTGAAAAAAATTCTACCCCTTGAGCCTTGCACAATCTTTCCAGGGCCGAATTGATCGACAAGACTCTCATTATATACTCCCTCCTATCTTGTCTGGGCAGAATTGCAGACACTTTCAAATTCAACCCTAATCCATGGCTTGTTCAACAGTGACCTGTACTCTTAAGTAATTCTGCCGCTCTCCTACTCTTAATATCATTACTGCCAACGTGTACAACTATATCACCTTTTGTGCACTTAAAAGATGATATCCCCTCTACAACGTCATCAACCTTTGCCCCTGGCAGACATACCCTGGTCCTGTTCCACCTATCCTTTTTACAAAGCATGTTACCCGTTTCCCTGACAGTAGTTGCCAACAACTACTAGTTCCTGTGGGACCAGCGCATTCTGCCTTGGGGGTTGTCACCGTGTCGCACAATGACCAAGCGAAAGCTCTGGTGTTGATGTGGACAGCTGAGAGCTTGATGGGCCCCTCAATTTAGATCCGAAGGCATCCACCCTGTCCTTCAAGCTCTCACATAGGCCAATAACACTGAGTTGTCGCCTGATTTCCTTACATTGCGCACACACAAAAGATATCCCCCATGGCAATATGTTCTGTTCTAGAGACTTCGGCAAACATTTCACAAGTAGCACATTTTTTTAGGCTGTAATGCGTTGGAGAATCGCCCCCCCTCAGTTCTCCCCCGAGTCACACCACTCCTACCACTTTGTGCCTGTTGGTTTGCTGCTCTAGTCTGGGTCATGATATTTTAAATTAATAAGATCAATAAATTTAACTAATTAAATGTCAATACTACGCTATCTAATAGAAACAGTGATGTGTGTTACGCTATATAATTATACATTAGAGCTACCTAGTTAACAATTTAAAATTTGAATTCCCTACCACTATACAAACAATGGCTGCAAGAATTGAACGAAATAACGGTTTTACGTATATTAAGGTAATCTACAAAAACTCTATCTAAATTAAACTCTGGCAGTAAGGTAGATAATCTTGTAATAACTGAGACTAAAATGGAGGAGAAATGGTTGAAGATAAACAAAAAAGGCACCTGGGTTGGATGGGATTTATTCAGTTATATTAAAGGAGGCAGCAAAGGAAGTAAGCAAACCTATAGCCATAATTATAAGAGCTTCCTTGGACTCAGGGGAGGTACCCGTGGACTGGAGATGTGCAAATGTGTGACCCCAAACCACAAAGGAGGTTCGAAGGGATACACAAGTAATTACAGACCTGTTAGTTTAACTTCGTTCCAGGAAAATTAATGGAGGCACTGGTTAAAGAAGCACTGCTGGATCATCTAGATGAGACTTCAGTTATAGCTCGGACACAGCATGGTTTTGTTAAGGGGAAGTCTTGTCTGGCCAATTTGATTGGATACTATGATGCGGTCACAGAGGAACTGCATGCAGGGAATAACTTTGATATCATATATTTGGATCTTAGAAAGGTTTTGATACTGTTGCACATGGAAGACTGCTGCACAAATTGTAGCAGTGTGGCATTGGAAGCAAATTGCTGCTATTAATAAAGAGATGGTTGAATGGGAGGAGACAGAGAGTGGTAATCAATGAACACTGCTTTTCGTGGACTAATGTTATTAGTGGAGTCCCTCAGGGTTCAGTGTTGGGTCCATTGTTGTTTTCTGTATTCATTAATGATATTGATGATGGTATATCACGCTTAATGTCCAAGTTGGCAGATGATATGAAGGTTGTCTAGGTTGTTAATGACAGTACACTGCTGCAACAGGATCTAGAAATGTTGGGCAGATGGGCTGAGAGGTGGCAACTGAAGTTTAACATTGACAAATGTAACGTACTGCATATGGGAGGCAGTAACCGCAGAGTAGCATTAGTAGAGGCATTTGATGCAAGAAAGCAAGCTTATGCAGCATCAGCCAAAAAAAAAAACCCACTTCCACTTCACCCCTCTGTTCGTTCAAAATACCTGTCCAGCTGAGCCTTAAACTTATTTAGGCTATCAACCTCCACCACAAGGGATGGAAGTCTGTTCCACCAACCAACCACCCGCTGGCTAAAGGCAAATTTCCGCACGTCTATCCTACATCTGTCTTTCCTCAATTTGAATTTATGCCCTCTCAGGTGATTTTTCTGAGCTAGAGGAAGAATCCCATCAGCATTGAGCATGCTTAAACCATTCAAGGCTTTATACACCTCTATCAGATCACCTCGCTGGTGCCTAGTCTCCAGACACTGTAATTTGCAAAACTTAAGCCTTTCTTCGTAAGAGCACCCCTTTGTTCCATTCACTAATCTTGTTGCCCTTCTCTGTACTCGTTCCAGCAGCTCTACATCCTTCTTGAAATGAGGCCTCCAGACCTGTATACAGTACTCTAGGTGTGGCCTGACCATCGCCTGATACAATGGAATAATCACCTCCTTATCCCTGCTGGAAAAATTCCTGTATATCATTGACAATACTCCATGAGCTACTCTTGCAGCCCGTCTGCACTGCTCAGAGAACTTCATATCTGCCTGCACAACCACCCCCAAGTCCCTTTCATTCTCTACCACTGTCAGTTGTGAAAAATATTTTCACTTTTCAGCCCTTTCACTTATTGTAAAATAGCTTTATTTTACCTCTTCGACTTATCTGAATAAGTAATCTTGGAAACGCCAATACTTTGCCACGGCCTGTATAAGTAAAACTTCCTCCCTCCCCAACGGAGAAGGTTGCGTCGCTGCCCCCTGTGGTGTGCAGGTGACGCCGCGCGAGTGAAACAGTATTGCCCCCGTCATGTGCCGCCCGCTAGCGGAGAGTGGTCATCTTTCCCCAGGCAGCGTGCTGACGCATGTTTACAAAAAAGAGAAAGTGAGATGTGACACTCTGCAGAGAGAAAAGTTGCCCCTGTAAGAGTCATACTACTGATGCCGACTGAATCATGTATCAGCGGATTGGTTGGTAGCGGGGAGACTAAAAAGGGGAGAGGTGAATGTCACATAAACTTCTCCAAAGCAGCCCTGCACGAATATGCAAGCCCCTTCATAAATATCGTCCCTGGGTGAGTCAGGTCCTAAAAGTGTCAAGCAAAAACCCTTTTTGCCTGGCCGTCCAAATGAACACCTGCATCTGAGAGGGAAAAGCAGAAAGGGGACAAACTTATATATAGAGATTGAGAACAAAGGAGAGTGTTCTAGGAGTCCAGGGAGTGGTCCAGTTGGTTGGTCAGAGAGCTGCGAGTTGCTGTCTAGTAGCCGTGGTCCAGTGGTCGCAGTCGAGGTGATTCGAGAGCAGTAAGAAAACAAGGCAGAGAGCGGTATTACCCCGAGTAGAAGTGAGACGAGATGATGCCAGAGATGATGAAGTCCTCGCTCTGACGTGGCTCGGAACTTTGCGGTAAGTGCACCCCATTTTAATCAATAGAATTGTATATGATAGTATGTCATATTATACCCACCTTTCTTCTCATTAAAGTAAGCTTCAAGATGTGTTTGATGTGATTGTAACCGTAAAGTAATATTATCCAATGATACCATATTGTGTTCTATTATTTACCCAGCAATTACCTTTGCTACCCATTTAACACTAAGATAGCAGAATATCTATGTCATCATTTAAAGGAAAGGAATCGTTTGCCTAACTACATGAAGATACACAGACTTAATATACCAACCAAATTTCCCTTAAACAAACTTAACAATTATCTTGATACTAGATGCTACGATATTGAGTTTATTGTACGTTTATATGTAATGTTGTTATGTAATGTTGTTGTTTAATAAACCATGTTTGTTTGCTAACTTTGCCTCATGACATCCTCTGGTTACACACAGACCACGGAATCCAAGTTAAGAAAGAACCTTTATTTGCGGCCACTCTAGAGGCTCTGTTAATTCAATAGAGAATCAGGGTGGAGAACACAACGCCCTCCGATGTTGCCAATTTTATTCCACGAATACGATTGAAGAACACGTGAGGTTTATGTCCTAATTCAAACTGGTTGACGAACACATTAAAACCCGACTCTCTGGACATTCATTTTAGTGTTGAGCATGCTTGAAAGTTGTATGGATATTGGTGAAAGTTACACAGCATGCCCGCGCTATAACGGAGAGAAAAGACGGCGTTACATTATTTTCAAGAAGTAATTTTGCCTAATAGTGCCTGATATTTTTTTTACGGTCTGTACAATAAACATAGCGTCACTTCGACGGGACTAAAGCTTTACTTTCGTTTTCAAACCCCTCAGGGATGCGCTCGCCGTAATGCTACACTCGTGACGTCACCTGTTCTCCGGTGTAACTTCGTGCATGGTACAGTATCCATTTAATTCTTCCCCCCCCCCCCCCATAGTTGACTCGTGAGAATAACACATTCTTAGGGAGCGCAGTTGAGGGGAAGTGGAAAGGATATATTTGAAAGGGGACACAGACACACGGACAGTTATCTTTGAGCAAGACATGACTGAGGAAAGAGTAGTGATAGTTTTGGCCGATTTTTGTCATTGTGTAAAGAAGAGGTAAATTAATAATACGAGGGAAAAGATGAGAAAAGAATCGTATTGATGTCTGATACAGATTTCGCCGAGGCGTTGAAGAATATTTTCGGGTAAGCCAATCCTTATTGTTTAATAACAAACTGTATTAAATCAACCAAAAGCCGAACCTATTACCTGCATACGTTTTAATGCATTTATAAGACATCTTTTCTCACATAAATATATATAAATATACCCCGACAATTATATTATTTCCTTAGAACTCAGTTTAATTGATAATGCAACTTACTAATTTAATTGTCGAATATTAATTACACTATTAAGTTAATATAATTCCCTGTCCTAGTATTTGAGCAAGGTTATGTTATATGTTATGACAAACGCAAAGAATTTCGTATTTGATAGAGAATTAGTGTAAAAGTCACATGAAGAACATTACAAAATTATAATATTGCTAAAACAAGATACTGCTTGTATCCAGTTAGTTTGCTTAACAATTAAATACCAAGTATTTAATCTTATGTACCAAGTATTTTAATAAATTTTAATTTAATACCAAGTATTTAATCTTATGTACCAATTATATTGTACTTATTTGTATACATATATGTTAAATAAACCTTTTTGTTTGTTATAATTATGTCGTGATCATTCTTCTTAAATACATGCAAATCACTAACAATCATTTTTTAAGAATCATTAATTGCGGCATTTCGGGTCAGCCCTTAGTTAAGAGGTGTCAAGGGATGAAAAACACAACGCGTCTAGATGTTGCCATATGCTCTTTACTTCTCAGAGTAAATGTAGAACACTAGATATATTTGTCCTAACTTAAACTGCTAGAGAGATCACTTAAAACCCAGGGTTTCTGGATTCACATGATATTGTGGTCTTGCTGTAGCGAGGATTCACGAGTACTGTACATTGATTGGCAAGAGCATAATATAACGGAAAAGCCTGTGGAACACAGTGTAGTACCACAGAGTTGATACGTTGCTCTGGGGTTGCTGTTTCCCATGTGTAGTACTTTACATTTGTCAATGTTAAACTTCATTTGCCACCTCTCAGCCCATCTGCTCTAGTAACCTATCAACTGTGTGTTACTACACTGACAGTGGTAGAGAGTGAAAAGGACCTGGGGGTAATTGTGCAGGCAGATATGAATTTTTCTGAGCAGTGCAGACGGTCTGCAAGAGTAGCTCATGGTATCTTGTCAATGATATACAGGAATTTTTCTAGCACGGATAAATAGGTGATTATCTCCTTGTATAAGGCAATGGTCAGACCGCACCATTGGTACTGTATACAGGTCTGGAGGCCTCATTTCAAGAAGGATGTAGAGCTGTTGGAACGAGTACAGAGAAGGGCAACAAGATTAGTAAATGGATCAAATGGTTGCTCTTACGAAGAAAGGCTTAAGTTTTGCAAATTTTTGTAAACCCCGAACATGAGAGGTATTAGAACCTATAGTATTAGTACCATGTTTGGGTTGAAGGTTAAGACGAAAGAAGATATTTGGTGACATTGGAATTGAACTTCTGTAGACTGTAATTTTCAGGAAATATGTACGAAGGAAGGTTGTTCCAGAAAACAGCAGTTGAATGAATAAACGAGGAAGATGAAAAGTTCGTTCTGTCAGTTTGAAGTTGGACAGTAAATGGATGTTGGATGGTGGCTGCATGTGTTCAGACTGTTTTGAGAGAGCAGGAATTATAGAAGGCAATTCAGAAGAACAGTACCCACGGAAGTATCTGTAGAAGAGGATTTTTAATGTGCTTGTGCCAAGAGAGATTAGAAGTCAGGATTATCCCCAAAAGAGATATACCCTTTTGCCTAGAAATCAGTGTCACCAAAGATGAGCATAAGAATCCTTTTTGCGAGATATAAGACAAGACTGAGTTTTAGAAGGGTTGAAATCAACTAAGTTGTCTTTGCCCCACTGGAGAATTACCTAAAGATCGGCATTTAAGGAATTGGTAGCAGATTTTCGAGAAGTTGAAGCTGATTGAGCAGGGCAAGGTTTCTCAAAATGGAAAGTGAGATGCAATGTGTTATCATTGGCAAAAAAAAAAAAAAAAAAAAAATATATATTATTTTAGGGTTACCCGTAATTAAATACATTAACCCGTATTTGTGTCTGTAAATTGCATATGTTCTATGGTTGATTTGCCTGTTTTGCTGGATTCAAAAACCCCAGTTACTGGGGAGAAAAACCTTGCTATCTACGCCTGAGACCAACTAACTCAGCCACTGAGTGAAAAAAGCCCATTAAAGTTCCTCGCGTCATCGACGGGATTCGAACCTAGGCCTTTTCCACCCGGTGTGGGGAGGACGGTGACGATACCACTGTGCTGCGCAGACTTTTCATCGGCAAAACTATGCATAGAATTTCCAGTAAATGAAGGTCATTAGCATAAAAGAGGAAAAGAGGGGGGAAAGAACTCAACCGTGGGGGTCACTGGCATTAGTGGAGAAGTTAGAAGACAGAACCATCTAGCATCACCCTCAGTGAGCGATCAGAGAGAAAACTGGATAACCAATTACAAAAAACATTTGGCAAACCATAAGATGGATGTTAGTTTGTTTGTTATTTGGTTTTTAGGAGCATTAGCAACTAAGGCCATATTGCTCCCGGAATATGCGGTGGTCATTCCCTTGACCTTTCCGCATCCTTCGTATTTGGTGGTGACGGGCTCGAACCCCGGTCTAATCAAGAAGCGTGTACTACGCACTGCTGCTCCTTCCCACCTGGCTACGGAGGCGCCCCATAAGATGGAAGCTTCTTTAGAAGACCCTTATGCCAAACACTATCGAAAGCCTTTGAGATATCAAGAGCAACTACTAGTGTTTCACCGAACCATTCCATTGAATTAGTCTATAAATGGGTAACATAAACCAGAATATCACCAGTGGATCGACACTGACGGAATCCATACTGGCGATCATTGATTAGACGGAAGGTTTCTAGGTAGTTTAAGAGTTGGCTGTTAATTGATTTCTCCATTACTTTAGAAAGAGTAGAAGTAATTGCAATGGGACAATAATTGGATGGGGGGGATTTGTCACCTTTTTAGGAACTGGCTGGATGTGAGCAAATTTCCAAGCAGAAGGAAAAATACCTCTGGAATAAGAAAGTGAAAAAAAGCAAAGAACAGGTGTAAGTTCAGGAGCACAGGTTTTGAGAACAAGTGGAGAAATACCATCGGGACCTGAAGCTTTCTTAGTATCAAGCTTCGTCAAAATCCTGACATCCTTTTGACGGAAGACCACACGAGGCATTGAATGGAGCGTGTTCGGAATGGTGGGAGGTGATTTACCAAGATCATTAATACATGAGTCGGAAAAAAAATGGTATGCTAGCAGGTCAGCTTTATCATTGGCTGCAGTGACAACAGAACCATCTGGTTTGGACAGAGATGGGCAAAAGTTGCAGCCAATAGCTTAGGCAAGAGACCAGAATTCTCGGCTACCATTCGGGCAAGAACCAAGTTTTCTACTCTTAGCCTGTTTAAACTCTAGCTTAGACTGGTTAATAACTGCTTTACAATTGTTGCGAGCTTTGGTGTTGGCAGAAAATGAAACTGAAGAATTAGAAACAAGCCAATTACAATATGCAACATTCCTCTCTTGATCAGTCTTAGCACATTTATTGGAAAACCAAGGTTTAGATAAAGGACGAGATTTTAAAGTGAAGTGGGATAAAGGATTCCATTCCTGCAAGAATAATTTCACTGACGCGATCTGAGCAACCGTTGACATCAGACGTTTTGAAACAGTAATCCGACCAAGGAAAAGAAGAAAGAAATCTTGCAGGTCATCCCATTTTGCATTCTTGTAATGGCAAACAACACAAGGTTGGGAATAGCAATGAGATAAAGGCTCCATTGGAGAAGAGACAATCACCAAGTTGTGGTCTGAAGTGCTTAAAGGACCTCTCACTTCGACCGTGTACTGAGAAGGGTTGTTTGTGAGAAAAATAGCAAGCGTGTTGGCTGTATGATTAGGATTGTCCGGTATTGTTGTAGGTAAATGAACAATCTACAAGGTCATTAGTAATTGCAAAAGCCTCAGCATTTCGACCAGCTGGAGTTGTAAACATTAAAATCACCAAGGAAAATTACCTCACTGTTAGGAATGTTGGACTGGAGGAAGTCAAAGAGCTCCAAGTGATTAGTGGAGTTCGGAGAACGGTAGAGACAACAGATGAATTTGACACAATGAGGTAGAGAAATCTGAAGCCAGAGAAGATCGAAAAGAGGAGATTCCAAATTGCTAAGTCTCTGACAGAGAATATCAGTACCACCTTTGAGGCGAAAGGAATCATACAGCGAGTAATTTGGGCATCTGAGATGAGCAGTAGTTGAATCAATCGATAACTGAGATTCTCTCAGAAAAATTACATTGGGTTTCGCAGACTGCAAGTGGAAATGGACATCGTTGCGAGTAGAATTGAGACCACGTATATTTGTGAAATGAATTAGGAAGTGTTTGGGAGCTTTAGATCTTTTCAAAGTTAAGCTTGCTCTATTAGTTTGAAAATTCATGGTGTATTCAATAGTAAGAAAAAGTGGGTGCGACATGTTGTATGAAGTAATGAAATTTTTGGGTATGACGTACACATGGCAAGAATATACCCAGATTTTTGACATAACGTGGCCTCGACAATGCCCCCGGAATACACACTACTTGGACTCCCTCTAGTCACTATCTGGCAGAGTAGAAGTAGCAATTACAGTGTCAGGAGACTAGGCACTTGCGAGGTGATCTGGTTGAGGTGTATAAGGCCTTTAATGGTTTTGGCATGCTCAATGCTGATGGGATTCTTCCACTTGCTTAGAATAATCGCCTGAGAGGGCATGGAAAGACAGTTGTAGGATAGATGTGTGGAAGTTTGCCTTTAGCCAGTGGGTGGGTGATTGCTTGAACAAACTTCCATCTGTCGTAGAAGCTGATAGCTTTAATAGATTCAAGGCAGAACTAGGCAAACATTTATTATTATTATTTTTTATTTTCGTTTGCGTTTTTGTTCTAGCAATCCATCCTGGATTGAGACAATCCTGGGCCGGGATAGTCCACCTCTTTACTCCTTCCCACTCTTCATCTTATACAAGTTTTTCTTTCCTCCCAGAGAACTCATTCCCCAGGGAGGAGGCCGTGCAGATAGTAGGGGAGGCCTTGACCTCCTTCTGCTAGGGACTAGTACCTGGAGGAAGTCGTCCAGGTGATCATTGCTTCCAGGTAGCTAAAAGGCCAAAACACAACACGCTACAGAACAAACACACAAGCTCACAAGCACAGTTTTTCTTTCCTATCACTTTCTCCAGTGCGAGATGAAAAACTTTTTTTTTCTCTGTCTCTCTTGCCTTCCTTTTCATCTACCCAACATCTTCATCCAATGGGATATTGCTATGTGGGAGAAATGAGAAAGGTCTGTGTGTGTGTTTTTTTTTTTTTTTTTTTGAGTGATGCTATATAAGCTTGCTTTCTTACATCATGTGCACTTGCTAATGACAATGCTAACTGAAGTTTAACATTGACAAATGGAAAGTACTGCGTATGGGAAGTATTAACCTCAGAGTAACATCAACTGTGTTGTATTACACTGAAAGTGGTAGCGAATGGAAAGGACCTGGGGTAATTGTTCAGGCGGCTATGAAGTTTTCTCAGCAGTGCATACGGTCTGCAAGAGTAGCTCATGGTGTCTTGTCAATGATATACAGGAATTTTTCTAGCAGGGATAAGGAGACGATTATCCTCTTGTATAAGGCAATAGTCAGACCACGCCTTGAGTACTGTATACAGGTCTGGAGGCCTCATTTTAAGAAGGATGTGGACAGGTAGAGGTGGGCCTTTAATGTGGCCTCCCAGATCACCAGACTTAAATTCTATGGATTTTTGTATCTGAGGTCATGTAAAAAGCTTGGTGTACATTTCTGACCTTAACACAGTTGAGGAATTGCAGTGTCAGGTTGAAGGAGCCTTTCAGCAAATCAGAAATGACCCAGGAATGCCTGAGAGGATTTGCAACTCAATGCAGAGAAGACCACAAAGCTGCGTACGGATGCAAGGACAGCATTTTGAACACATTTTGTAACATGTAACATCTGTAAAATCCCGTGCTGTTGAAATCAAAATTTGTTGAGAACCACTGGATGCCAACTAGCTGACTCCTACAGGACCCCGTTATTAAATTTCCAGGCCGAGAATATGATCATAATGCATTCGGTCGCACAATCCAGTACCTCCTAGTAAACACCAATCTTATTCATCTACTGCTTGCATGCTACATCCAAACCAAATGGACATGACTATCCCGACCAGGATCACAAATCGCTCCTACCATAAGCCACTGAAAAATAAATATTATAGGCCAGCAACCTTGGTAAAAATCCCTATGACTGATACGCGACTGATACGCTTCAGCTACTCTACCAAAATGTGCGTAGCTTCAGAAATAAAATCGACGCCTTAGAGCAGTTACTCATAGCTGCACACTTGGACCTATTCTGCATCACAGAAACTTGGCTAGAACCTCGCCAGAATGTATTGCGATCACTGTCCCAGCTGGATACGGGTCTGCCTTTACATTGAGCGATAACAGGAGGGGAGGGGGTACCGCCATCTTTTATAGACAAACCCTCTTCACACTGATCTCTACCATTTCAAGTGAATCGCAAGATTTTGAAGCCACCTCTTTCAAATTCAAGTAGCAATCTACCATACTTCAAGATACTGTAGTCTGTGTGCCCCATCACCATCTCAAAACCTTATCCTTGAAGTAGCAAAGTGGATCCTGTGCCAGCTGCAACCTGCCACTGTCAACCTCGTATGTGGTGACTTCAATCTATCCCTAAAACTTAATAACCTAAAGCAGCAGTTCCTCTCTCACCTTCATACCGCAGATCTCTGCCTTGTCCGTGAACTCTCAACTCGTGGCCAAACCACCTTGATTTAATACTAGCCTCCATACCATACATCATCAATAAAACCCTAGAGTCGGTGCTCTACTGTGACCATGACACATTTTTAATGCTATTTGAACAACCAACTAATCGCCATCTTCCAAATCGGCAGAACAAAACCATGTCGCATGTCAGTCCTACATTCCTGGACATACCGAGATGCATCAAGGCAGCGTCGTTAATCCCTTGGTCAATCCTAGAGTCAAGTGATGTCCAGTTAGCCACACCCTCCTTACCAATTGGACTATGTAACAAACTTCTGCTGCCATAAGAAAGATCACAATCTCCCCTTACTCTAAAGCATGGGGTCCCACGACCTGAAGAAGCGATCGACCTTAAACAACATATACATAAATTGTGGAAGAAACAGCCTCACAACGTTACGGACAGAATTTCCTACTCTAAAGCTCGAGTTGAGTTTAACCGCCTGAAATCTATAGCGATTAAATCATACTTTGACAGGACCATACGCACAGGGAAAGTTCCATATAAGGATACCCCTTTAGGTTTTCTCCCTCAACTTGATCCCCAGAGCTGGCTTGACTAGATCAGGTTTACCACCACTGTCAACCCAGAAGACCAACCCTCGCTACCAACATCTGACTACATCAGGTTTACCACCACTGTCAACCCAGAAGAACAACCCTCGCTACCAACATCTGAATACATCAGGTTTACCACCAGTCAACCCAGAAGACCAACCCTCGCTACCAACATCTGACACCAGTTTTAACCCATTGACAACCATAATAATATCGTGACAAGAGTTACTGCCAGCAACTGCTACTAATGAACCCGAGGGGTTCCGAAATGTATGCTTAAGAGCCTGAGTCCTTTCATCCTGCAACCTCTGTTACATATCTTTAACTCAATGCTCTCAAAGCACTGTTTCCCACACCAATGGAAGGAATACCTAGTCAAACCAAGGCCAAAAATTCGAGTTCCGTCACTTGTAAAACACTACAGACCGATCTCAAGTTCATCCTGCCTATTAAAACTGCTAGAAAAATACTGCTGCCGATCCTCACTAAGCAAACCCTGCCAGACAATCCTCCACAAATACACTATGCACTCCCACACAGATCAACTGTGACCAACCTTCTAGCAACAACTAATAGAATCCACACAGCCTTTGAGAACAGAGATGAGCTGGCAGCCACCCACGTTGACACTGAATCTGTATTTGATGCAGTGCACATCCTGTCTCTCCTAAAACTACTAGAAAATCACTATCAGATAGGAAGCGATATCTTAGCTTTCCTGACATCTCTGCTGAATATCCGAATAGTCAAATTATCTGTAGATAACTCACAATACTGCAAAGTAATCTCAGTTGGAGTCCCACAAGGGGCAGTGCCTCTGGCCCTTGCGACCTCTCATTGCTCCGCTGGTAATCCAAAAGTTAAATATCTTGGTATATGCTGACGATCTGCAGGTACTCACGCCAATAAAGGCAAACCAAGACCCTCACCAAATCTCAGAAGAGCTAACCTCTACTCTCTCCTCAATATGTATCTGCCTCAAACAATTTGGTCTGCATATCAATCCCAAGAAGTCAGAAATCATGGTCTTCTCGTTAAAGAAACAGCGAACAAAAATCTATCCAACCCTCAGTTGAACCTCCATCCCACTTGCCCAACATCACGTCGACTTAGGAACCATGTAACAGACAAATCCACCATGGTGAGATACATTTCAACAATAGAGTATCCGCCACTTCTCTATGCTGCAGAGATTTGGGCATCTGAATCTCCCTCTACCACCAAATCAGTTTTCTCATCTGAGTATTGGCTTCTCAAGTTGGCGTGCCACAAACTTAGCCTGCCTCCCCATCTCCGGACCACCGATATGGCCAATGCACTTAACATCCGAAAGCTCATGTCGCTCATTAATGAAAGGAGGCTCCTCACAACAGTCAAACTCATGACCG
Source organism: Mastigoproctus giganteus (assembly GCF_048544385.1). NCBI lineage: Eukaryota > Metazoa > Arthropoda > Arachnida > Uropygi > Thelyphonidae > Mastigoproctus > Mastigoproctus giganteus. The sequence goes on from NC_143588.1 coordinate 104,931,160, forward strand.
GTCTCATCTCCTCCCCCTCTACTGAGAAAACTCTGCGTGGAGGATACCAGCGGAACGTCTACAAGCATTTCCCCAGTTATATCCTCTGCAAAGACGCCTTCATCTGTCTGAGTGGTTTCTTCCTCAGCAGATGCTATCTCGAGTCCAGGACATAGATGTCGACTTCAACAAGTTCTGTCAAGATCGACAATACAGAAAAGGAATACTCAGTGGGGTGGCAAAGGCTACTACTATAATTTGAGCAATGTATATTCTTAACCCAACCAACTATGTACATATTTATGCACTTCAATGTATATCCTTATAGTATGGATTTTGAAACAAATGGTTGTACACTCACTTAATGTTCTATATATGTAGTATACTCAAGTCATTTCTCCATTTTCCTGTACTTTATTTCACTTATTTATCATTCTATTATTTATTTATGTATTTTGGCTTTTGAGGCAATAATGTCTCTGTAGTACATTATTAACCCATGGCCACTGCCGTGACAGGCTGTTGCAACCATTTTGTAATCAAACAGTGTGGTAGTAGCAGTAGTAATGGAGGAATGTGATGCAAGAAAGAAAGTGTAGAAAGCAAGAAAGCTTATTCTTGCTTTTTACACATCAGCCAAAAAAAAAAAAAAAAAACAATTTCACAAATTCATTCCCTCGGAAAGTTTGTCCTGTTCCTCCTTGAATTTATTTAAACTATCAACTGTCACAACGACAGGTGGAAGTTTGTTCCAGCAATTAACCAATTGCTGGCGAAAGGCAAATTTCCCCGCATCTGTTTACAACTGTATTTCCTCAATTCTAATTTATGCCCTCTCAGGTTCGTAATCTGAGCAAGCAGAAGAATCCCATCAGATTTCAGCGTGCTGAACCCATTCAAGAACTTATACACCTCAATCAGATCGCCTCGCAGGTGCCCAGTCTCCAGCCGTAAAATTCGCAGGACTTAAGCTTTTCCTGGTATAAGGACAGCAACTAGGTTTTTATGCATACACTATTTTGCAATCAAAGGGTGTGATAGTAGTAGTAGTAGTAGCAGTAGAAGTAGTAAATGGAGGCATGTGATGCAAGAAAGCAAGAAAGTTTATGTTGCATCAGCCAAAAAAAAAAAAAAAAAAAAACAATTTCACACATCCATTCCCTTGGAAAGTTTGCCCAGTTCCCCCTTGAATTTATTTAAGCTATCAACTTCCACAACGACAGATGGAAGTTTGTTCCAGCAATTAGCATTAGCATTAGTAGAAGCATACGACGCAAGAAAGCAAGCTTATGCAGATCAGCCAGAAAAAAAAAAAAAAAAAAAAACACGCCCACATTTCACCCCTACGTTCGTTCCAAATACCTGTCCAGCTGAGCCTTAAATTTATTTAGGCTATCAACTTCCACAACAACAGATGGAAGTCTGTTCCACCAATCAAGTACCCGCTGGCTAAAAGCAAACTTCCGCACATCTGTTCTACAACCGTCTTTCCTCCATTTCAATTTATGCCCTCCCAGGTTTCTGAGCAAGAGGAAGAATCCCATCAGCATTGAGCATGCTTGGTTGGTTGGGTTTTATTGGCGCATTAGCAACTAAGGGTTGATGATGCTCAAACCATTCAAGGCTTTATACACCTCAGTCAGATCATCTCGCATTTGCGTAGTCTCCAGACACTGTAATCTGCAAAACGTAAGCCTTTCTTCGTAAGAGCAACCCTTTGTTCCATTCACTAATCTTGTTACCCTTCTCTGTACTCGTTCCAGCAGCTCTACATCCTTAAAACGAGTCCTCCAGACTTGTGTACAGTACTGAAGGTGTGGCCTGACCATTTCCTTATACAACGAGATAATCACCTCTTTATCCCTGCTAGAAAATTCATGTATATCATTGTCAAGACACCATGAGCTACTCTTGCAGACTGTCTGCACTGCTCAGAAAACTTCATACCTGCCTGCACACTTACCCCCAGGTACTTTTCATTCTCTACCACTGTCAGTGTAGTACCACAGAATTGATATGTTACTCTGGGGTTACTGCTCCCCATATGCAGTAATTGACATTTGTCAATGTTAAAGTTCAGTTGCCACCTCTCAGCGCAGCTGCTCAACTTTTACAGATCCTGTTACAGCAGTGTACTGTCATTAGTGTCCTTAAAAACCCTACCAACTCTTTTATCGTCTGCAAACTTGGACATTAAGCCTGATATACCATCATCAATATCATTTATAAATACAAGCCAGTGTTTGCAGGTTTGTCCAAAAGGCATTCTGGACAAAGTGCCAGACCAGCTTGGCCATATAGAAAAGTACTATTTATACATTACAGAAAACATGCTGACAATGGTGAGCTCGTCCGGAACAACTGATGCAACAACTCTGGTGGCTAACAGAAAAGCATGGCGACACACGTTCAGAACAGAGTGCAATACAATTAATAAGAAAGACAAAATTTTGACACCTGTAGGTTAAATTAAATACACATAACTGGCGTGACTTGGCTACCACTATATTCTCAAGATTAACTAATTTGCTGCGCTATTCCCAAAGGAACTAGTAGTTGTTGGTGACTCTATTGTCAGGGAACCGGGAAACATGCTTTGTAAAAAGGATAGGTGGAACAGGACAAGGGTATGTCTGCCAGGGGCAAAGGTTGATAACGTTGTAGAGCGGATATCATCTTTTAAGGGCACAAAAGGTGATATAGTTGTACACGTTGGCACTAATGATATTACGAGTAGGAGACCGGCGGAATTACTCAACAAGTACAGGTCACTGATGAAAAAAAGCCGTGAATTAGGGTTGAATTTGAAAGTGTCTGCAATTCTGCCCAGACACGATAGGAGGGAGTATATGATGAGAGCCCTGTCGATCAATTCGGCCCTGGGAAGATTGTGCAGGGCTCAAGGGGTAGAATTTTTTTCAGCCTGGTCTGTACTTGTTAACAGGAGAGACTGCTTCTACAGGGATGGGATACACTTAAATAGAAAGGGTGCAAGAATGTTTGCCGATGCTATCGAGGCAGTGTTAGGTGGGTCGGAAAACTGCTAGATCGGGGGGATACAAGGACTAATAGATTAACAGTAGCCACTGGCAGAGGAGAAAGTGGTTCTTGCACTGCTTCTATTGGAATGAGCAGCAGCCTGGAAAATAAGATGCAGGATATTTCAGAGACTGTTGGGAATCATGGGGGTACAAGTAAACACATGGGTTGTGTTAGGGTGGCTAAGAGGAAGAGCAGGTGCATGTATACTTGCGTGTGTACCAATGCTAGGAGTTTAGTAAATAAATTTGATGAATTTGAGGTATTGCTCAAAACATCAAAGGCAGATATTGTTGGGATTTCAGAGACGTGGTGTCACACAGATATAAGGAATGCAGAACTGGAATTTGGGGAGTACAATGTCTACAGAAAGGATAGACAGGATAGGAAGGGAGGAGGGGTTATGCTGTTAGTGAAGAAACACATAAAATCCAAGGAAGTGAAGCCAGTCGACATCGCTAGACAGTGCAGTGTCGAGTCAGTTTGGTGTGACATAAGCATTGGGAGATCAAAATTAAGAGTAGGAGTGTGCTATAGGCCTAATGACTCTGATGAGTATAATAAGAAACTGTACAGAGAAATAGAGTGGGCCAGTAAATCAGAGAGTCTAATAATGGGGGATTTCAATTTTCCAGATATTGACTGGAATTTGGGGGCTTGTCACTCACACACTAGCAAGGCTTTTGTGGATTTATTGGATGATTGTTTTCTACATCAGCATGTTCAGGAGGCAACTAGAGGGAAGAATACTCTTGATTTGATTATCAGCAGTGATTCTTCATGCATTAAGAATCTGCAGATAACTGAACCACTAGGTGGCAGTGATCACAGTGTTCTGAAGTGGGGGTTACTCAAAGAGGTAACTACCATTAGGGGTAAAGGGAAGGGGTATTGCTTTCGTAAAGGCGACTACGATGGACTGAGACAGTACTTGAATTCTATACAGTGGGATCAACTGATGATGCTACCAACAGCAAATTCAAAATGGGAAGCATTCAAAGAACTGATCTTGGAAGCTACTAGGCTTTACATACCAACTAAGAAATATTGTTCAAGGTTTAGGCCTAAATGGATTTCAGATGAACTAATGAGACATATGGCAGAGAAGAAAAATGCATGGGATACATACAAATTAACATGTGACACAGAAGCCTATGATAGATACAAGTTGATCTGTAACCAAGTTACAAAGGAGGTTAGGCAGGCGAAGGCAGATTACGAGAAATCCTTGGCAAGGGATGCGAAGAAAAACAGCAAAGAGTTCTTTACTTATGTAAACTCTAGAAGGAAGGGTATGAATCAGATTGGTCCACTTGATATCTATGGGTCAACTGTTGATGATCCTGCTCAGGTAGCTAACAAACTAAATGAATATTTTGCATCGACATTCACACATGAGGAGTTATTCATCGAGGGGAATGCCAGAGATGTATTCAACTCTGGCAGTAAGCTAGAGAATCTTGTAATAACTGAGAGCAAAGTGGAGGAGAAATTGTTGAAGATAAACACAAGAAAGGCACCTGGGGTGGATGGGATCTATCCAGTTATATTAAAGGAGGCAGCAAAGGAAGTAAGCAAACCCTTAGCCATAATTATGAGAGCTTCCTTGGACTCAGGGGAGGTACCCATGGACTGGAGATGTGCAAATGTGACCCTAATTCACAAAGGGGGATCAAAGGCTTACACTAGTAATTATAGACCTGTGAGTTTAACGTCTGTTCCCGGAAAATTAATGGAGGCACTGGTTAAAGAAGCACTGCAGGATCATCTAGACAAGACTTCAGTTATAGCTCGGACACAGCATGGTTTTGTTAAGGGGAAGTCTTGCCTGACCAATTTGATTGGATACTATGATGCAGTCACAAAAGAACTGGATGCAGGGAATAACTTTGATATTATATACTTGGATCTTAGAAATGCTCTTGATACTGTTGCACATGGAAGACTGCTGCACAAATTGGAGCAGTGTGGCATTGGAGGCAAATTGTGCTATGGATAAAGAGGTGGTTGAGGAGGCGAAGATAGAGAGTGGTAATCAATGGACACTGCTCAACGTGGACTAATGTAATTATGGAGTCCCTCGGGGTTCAGTATTGGGTCCTTTATTGTTTTCTGTATTTATAAATGATATTGATGATGGTATGTCAAGCTTAATGTCCAAGTTTGCAGACGATACGACAGTTGGCAGGGTTGTCAAGGACACTACTGACACTATGCTGCTGCAACAGGATCTGGAAAGGTTGAGCAGATGGGCTGAGAGATGGCAAATGAAGTTTAACATTGACAAATGTAAAGTACTACATATGGGAAACAGCAACACCAGAGCAACGTATGAACTCTGTGGTACTACACTGACAGTGGTAGAAATTGAAAGGAACCTGGGGGTGGTTGTGCAGGCAGATATGAATTTCTCTGAGCAGTGCAGACTTGCTGCAAGAGTAGCTCATGGTGTATTGTCAATGATATATAGGAATTTTTCTAGCAGGGATAAGGAGGTGATTATTCCCTTGTATGAGGCAATGGTCAGGCCACACCTAGAGTACTGTATACAGGCCTGGATACCTCATTTCAAGAAGGATGTAGAGCTGCTGGAACGAGTACAGAGAAGGGCAACAAGATTAGTGAATTGAACAAAGGGGTGCTCTTACGAAGAAAAGCTTAAGTTTTGCGAATTACAGTGTCTGGAGACTAGGCACCAGCGAGGTGATCTGATAGAGGTGTACAAAGCCTTGAATGGTTTAAGCATGCTCAATGCTGATGGGATTCTTCCTCTTGCTCAGAATAATCACCTGAGAGGGCATAAATTCAAATTGAGGAAAGACAGATGTGCGGAAATTTGCCTTTAGCCACCGGGTGGTTGGTAGGTGGAACAGACTTCAATCCCTTGTCGTGGAAGTTGATAGCCTAAATAAGTTTAAGGCTCAGCTGGACAGGTATTTCGAACGAACAGAGGGGTGAAGTGGAAGTGGTTATTTTTTATTTATTTATTTATTATTATTTTTTTTATTTATTTATTTATTTTTTTTTTTTTGGCTGATGCTGCATAAGCTTGCTTTCTTGCATCAAATGCCTATGCTAATGCTAATGCTAATGCATGAAAAACTGCAATACAGAAAGTCCGGAGTTACCTGATGAGGTATATCTTCCCTAGACATCTATACTGTAAAGTCAGGGTGAAAGGAGAGGAAGGATATAACACTGTGGTTATATTTAGTTCGGTGGATATTCGTTTCTATGAGTTTAGCCGCTTGTGGCAGGAGAGCTTTGTTATGGGCTATTAAGACCGGGTATATTCAAACCATTGACAAAGAACATAGTGTTGAATGGGAAGTGCCTTTCGATTAAACGGAGTCGAGTTAGTAAAGAGGCTAGTGTTGGTTTGGATCTTGCTGCTTTCTTGGGCATTCTCCAAGCTATGACTTCCAAATTTCTGAGCAATCAATGTCAGCGTTGTACAGTTTTGTAAAGAAAGAAAGGTGGTTGCACCAGAAGTGGGAGGGAATCTCCAAGAAAGAGAAAAATTATGATATCCTGCTCAGAACCCTGGGTGTACGAAATCCCTACTCACCAGATGTGAGCGAGCCCATGGGGTTCTGGGAAAATAGCTATTTCAATGCGTTTCCAGAAAGATTAAAAAACAATTTTCTGACTATATAAGAATTTGATTATAAAAATAATAAAAGTAGGTAATTATAAAAACAATAATGGAAATAGGTAAATATTATTAATTTTTAATTAATGATAACACTGACATTTTGTATTACCTAAAAATAATATGACCATATTTTGTGATTATTTGTATATATCACACATTACAGTGTCACAAAATATATTATTTTTAGGCAATACAAAACGTCAGTGTTATAATTAATTAAAATTTAAAAAAATTACGTACCTTTATTATTTTTATAATCAAATTCTTATATAGTCAGAGAATTGTTTTTTTTTTTTTGTTTCTTTCTGAAAACGCATTGAAATACTGTAGCTATTTTCCAAGGATAAGAGGGGGGGAAATTATTGCGAGTACGTAGTATATTGCCAGTACTGTATATAGACCGGAAGAGACAATGAGCACTGCGCATGCTCCGTGACAATTCCTAGCACAGATCGGCAGATGCAGAGAACATTGCGCATGTTCAGTCAAGTCCGAGCTGATAACGCGATCTGGCTGTGATGCATAAGTATACAATACTGAAAAGTATACAATAATTACTGAAATTTCTTAATTTCCTTATTCTTTCTGAAATTAGATTAAAAGTATATAAAAAATAACTGAAGCATCTTATTTTTCATTATTTTTAATTTTGCCAAATCACATTCAGTAAGAGCTTCGCGCATGCTCCATCAGAATTAACGGTATAAAACTGTTTTTTTTTGTTTTTTTTGGAAAGTTGAGAGAAGTTGATTAGTGGCACTTTTGAAACGTACTTAAATTACCATTAATTTTTAAAAATAATTAATGAAATTCTGTTAATTGCATAGCTAGGGCATGAACTTAATTAAACTTGAGGGAAAAAAAATCGACAGTGCAAAAAAGGAAATTTATTGAAATTATATTTAATTTTATTTTCCAGGAGAAAGGAGATGTTCAGAAGAGAAGTGTTACCTTAAGTTTGTGTATTTTAAATATTGCAACAAAAGTAAGCTCTTAATTCAGGATGTGTAATCAACAGTCTCAATATTAATCATCAAAATATGTACTGCATATTAATTAAATCAGCCAATGAATTATTTTTAAGCTCTGAGTACACTCGACATACACAGTGAACTGAAATAATTCTAAAATTTTCAGAATCGTCAGTGCAATGAAAATACTTAGATATTTAAAACAGTAATAAAGTGTATAGAGTTACCAGGAATAAAAGTTGCTAATAGTGACAAATATGAATGGACAACAAGGAAAAATAGCATTGGCTATCCATATAACAGAACTGTTCATTCCCACTTGAAACAGTTTTCATGTGGCAAGACATTTTCGAAATCAAGATATCTCAAAAGACACCTGTTAGTTCATGCTAAAAATAAACGATTTAATTGTGAAATATGTGGAAAAATATTTGTAACATCAAGTATTCTGAAAACACACCCTTTATTTCATACACAAAATAAACCATTTTCTTATGAAACAAGGAATTTTCACAGTCAGATCGTCTGAAAGAAATCACCTGCTACTTTGTACTAACAATAAACCATCTTGTTAAGAAATATGTGACAAAGTACTGCTTCTGTCAAGCAGTCTTAATACACTTTAATTCATACTAAGAGGATCCCTTCTGTGTGTATCATGTGGTTAGGATCACCATACTAGTCATAAGCTTAGTCTTCTATTGCTAGTATGGTGTCTAATAAACACTAATTCTTTTTAAAGTTTTGCATTTTTTTTTTAATTTCTAAACAAAATCAAATCCAACTATACTTTTTTTCCCACCAGTATTATTCTCCAACTGGCTATATAGTGTTTTTTATTTTCATTTCAGTATACCATGAATTATGAGATATGGATTTTTGTGTGGAACTTTACAGATGCCATGTGATCAAAGGATATATCTTATGTATAATTTCCATTATAATGTGGCATCAGTGAGATTCCTTTGATAGGTATCTAATCTAATATAATGAAGTGCTAAAGGACAATTTATTGTCAGGAAAAGCATTTCTGATGTTCATTATGCATGAAAATTTTGAGCCATACCATTGTTAAAGCTTTCTTTATGGGTACTGAAGAAAGTTGTTCAGTGGTATCAGGTGATATTATAGTAATTTTCAATCACCACAGGAGGATTGTTCACTGTGATTTATCGAAATTAGTGCATAGTGAAATGACATACAAAGGTACACAGTTGTAATTTGTGCAGAGAAAGCAATAGTACCAACCGGGTACAAATTATGTGCATGTGTGTACCCAATCTATTCAGAATAAATTGTTTTTTTTTTTTTTTTTTTTTATCAACATTTCATTGCTCTTTTCTTCTTTAAATTCTTGGTGTTTTTCTAAGAACTGTAATTTAAAACCTTAACTTGTTACAATTGTAATTTGCTAGTTTTGGGAATAATGATGTAATTGTGTAATTTTTTTAAGAAATTATGCTTTCCCCCCATTCCAATAAAAGAAATTAAATAAATAGTGGGATTCTTTATGGGTATGTGACTTCCAAGAAAAAAATCCATTGCATAATAAAAGGGCATGCATATTAAAAATTGACTTCACTTAACACATGTTAGATTTCAAATTTCACATCACTGCCTTACCTCTTATTAATTCTTGGATGTTGTCTACCATATGACTTTTACTACTGAGGAGATCTGTTAATGAATTGAAATATATTTGTGTTACTGTGAAGTTTATGATATTCATATCATTGAGGAAAGTTCAGTCTATATTCATTAAGCTTCTTCATTTCTTCAAAAGCCAGCATAATATTCTTGCCGATCATGCTAACACTTGACGAAAGTACATCATGTTGCTCTTTTTGGCAAACAGGTAGACCAGTGTGAAATGGAGAGAAACACATTTCTCTACCACATAGTGAGTTCTGGTGTGATATCGGTGCATGACTAGCTGCAGAATTAGAGTTACAGTGTGCAATGATGTTACAAAAATTTCCTCTCCGCAAAACAATTCTAAGGCTTCCTTTGGATAGGCAAGGTTGTGTCAAGTATCTTTTGGGATTCAGAAGGATTGTTTCTTGTTCTTTTAGTACTACTTGATACAGTAGTTAAAGGTCATTATTACAGCAACTAGCTTTTTCATTGATGTGCATACATTATTTTGCTTGAGAAAGGCCTGGTTATCAATCATAGGAAATCATTCTGCTACCCTAGTGTAATGATTTACAAATGCTGAATTATTAGCTGCGATTTAGCTAAGGAATCATGGTCCATTTAATATATAGTTGAAATTTAGTCTCCGGCTGTTATGACTAAGTGTGTGCCATTGAAGGAGCTCCCGAAAGAGTAGAAATTCTTGATCACTTAAGAACTGAAAAGTAGTGTCCTGAATTGGCTGTTCAGTCAGCCTGTATCCTTTTTATGCTGCCAGCATGAGTGCCTTGTCTTGGTGATGACAAAAATGCATCAGTGTTAAGGGACAGAATCTTGAATATGGGTAATAAATTTAATCATTTCTCATATGTATGTATTTTGTATAGAAAAAATAAAAGTATAAAACCAAGCTTTAATCACAGGAGAGCCTTTCCTTAATCACTTTTTTAGGGCATGTTTTAAGTAGTTTAATTTTAATTCTTTTCACCTTTCACAAATTCATTTTCTTAATTTACCGATTTATAGGTGAGTACATACTGCAATGATAAGCTCTTCTAAATAATTAAATAATAATTTATCATTAATTTAAAAAGTATTTAATGCAACTGTTAATAGCATAGTCAGGGTGGGAACTTACTAAAACCTGAGGAGGCTCAATTAACACGGCAATTTGATAGTGGAAAAAGAAAATTTGCTGTTTTTTTTTTTTTTTTTTGTTTACCTCATATCAGCATAATTCATATATTTTATTATTTTTTTCTAGGCTAGAGAAGAAAATTATTTAAAATCAACAAATAAGATGTCAAGAAGAGAACAGATACTGTAGCTGCTCCCTTGAGAGATTATATGACTTGATAACAAAATTCCTGTCTGAATTCAGTGTAACTAATCAATGGTTTCAGTATGACCCTTCATAATATAGCTGCAGTTGCCAGCCAATAGAGTATTTTTGTACTCTGTGAATCCTCAACATTTAAAAGAACTGATAACAGAATAAATCTGTCAAAAATTCAGAATCAGCAGTATCGTGTTAAATGCACAGATATTTAAAATAATAATAAAATTATCAAAAAAAAATTAGTGTATAGATTTACCAATGAAGAAAAGTACAGAAGTATGAATGGACAACGAGGGAAAACCCAGGAGAAACTGTTTTCTTGTGAAATATGTGGCAAAAGATTTTCAAGATTGGATAGCCTAAAAAGACACCATTTAGTTCATACGCAGGAGAAACTATTTTCTTGTGAAACATGTGGCAAGGCATTTTCGGAATCTTTTAAGCTAAAAACCCACTTGTCAGTTCATACTCAGGAGAAACCTTTTATTTGTGAAATATGTGGTAGGGAATTTTCACGATCAGACATTCTAAAATCACACATGTTAGTTCATACTAAAGTGAAACCGTTTCAATGTGAAATATGCGGCAAAAGATTTTCAAGGGCAAGTGTATTGAAAACACACCTTTCAGTTCATACTAAGGAGAAATCATTTCAATGTGAAATATGTGGCAAAAGATTTTCAAGGGCAGGTGTATTGAAAACACACCTTTTAGTTCATACACAAGAGAAACCGTTTTCTTGTGGAACATGTGGCAAGGCATTTTCTCAGTCTGGTGGTCTTAAAACCCATCAGTTAGTTCATACTAAGGAGAAATCTTTTTTTTGTGAAATATGTGGTATGGCATTTTCACTCTCAATTAATATGAGAAGTCACCTTTTGGTTCATACACAGGAGAAACCATTTTCTTGTGAAATGTGTGGTAAGGCCTTTACTCAATCATGTAATTTGAAGAGACATCAAAAAGTTCATACTAAGGAAAAAACATTTTCTTGTTAGGTGTGTGGCAGGGTGTTTTCAAAAGATGGTAGACTATAAACTCACCTGTTTGTTCATACTAAGAAATTATTCTTTTATGAAATGTGTAACGGTATATTTGCTTAGTCAAGTAACTTGAAAAATCAAGTTTTCCTACATATTAATTTTTTTTGGTGTATCGGCTTCTGTGGCCATAATGCACCTCTCAAAGTTTTTGCATTTTTCTACTCTGATCTAAGCCCGAGGTGGGATTCGAACCCATGATCTTTGGGTTGCTAGGCAGGCACTTTACCCACTCGGCTAGCCTACATATTAATGGGAAACCAACTTAAGTATGTAATAAGTCATTCTTATCAAGTGGCCTGAAAACACATTACTTCATATTTAGAGAAACTCTCCCACCCCTCATTTTAACATTTGTTTAACAGATGTTTTGAGCTCTGTTTTGAAGAAACACTTCTTAGTTTCTATGGAATCCATTTTTTCTAAGAACAGTTGAGCTTAGCATTCTGTTGTTGCCACTATGCCACTTTTTAAAATCTTTGTTTTTTTTTTTTTTTAAATGTAATAACATCCTCCAATGTACTTTAGCCCACAAATATTCTCAGATTGTATTCTATATTTTTCAGTATTTTCTATTTTCATATCGATTATACTATGAATTATGAGACATTAACAAAGGAAAGAGTCTGTCTGTCTTTCTTGTAGGCAATACTCCTTCCCATGTGGCAGCATTCCAATAACAATATTCTTAAAAAAAATTGTTAAAACAAGTTGTGTGGCCAATGTATATTATTTTCCTTGTTTGGATTAGAAATGGTAATAATTCACATTTTGCTATAATTATTTAAAGATACTATATGTTATATAAACTGGCCATGTAATTTTCAATGTGTTAATTACTTTTGTACTTTCAATGACTTCTGTACTCAATCAACCAACAAAATTCCATCAGAATCTTTTTTTACAGTGCATACAGTTGAAAGACAGATGTGCTTGGTAATATTCCACCTGTTTTTATGTCTTCTTTTGTTTTTATGTCTCATAAGATTTCTGCGACAACATTGGTAATTCCCTTTAATGGAATGAAAATTGATGAGTGAAGAAAGTTCAGTGATAGTTGAATGAAGATTTGCTGGAAAAAAAAAAAGACAACTTGCTCATCCTTTTATTTTTTTTTTTTTTTGTATATTTTGAATTTATGTTATTATTAAATATGATTGTAAAAATTATTTAGTATAATAAAACTTATATGAAGGAAAATTGCAGGATTGATTTTAAAATGAATTTTATTGTAATATTAATTTTATAAATCTGTATTCTGGTGTCTTTTTATTCCCCATTTTCACTTCTGGTGTCTTCCATTCAAACTATTTGTATACTTGAAGGAAGAAATTGATCCCCAAACTTATTATAACTGCAAAATCCCTTTCTTACTCTGTTTTAATTTAGTTCCCCATTATGCAAGATTTTTTTGGAGTGACAGTTCCCCCTAATGTAAGCATTTAGGGAACAGTCACTCACCTTGCATTTTGCTATATTAAAACATAGCTGTCATTTTGCTGATCATCCTTGATCCCTATCCAAGTCATTCTGAGTGACTGCAGTTTAGTGCTGATCATTACCCACTCTCTCTCTCTCTCTCTCTCTTCCTCTCCATCTTCATATCTGCAAAAATTTGATGCCAAGTCCATTTGTCTCTTCGTCTGTCATTCGTTAAACTCAGAAACAACTGGTCCTTCCACCCAGCATCCATCCTGAGATCCATCTTAGAAATTTTATCCTAGACTCAACATGTTCCAGTTTGTACAGTAACTTATATTTGCCTTATAGTGCAAGGAAGCCACAAGCTTATGCTGCACTGGAAAAAAAAAATAATCCAAGTACATAAGAATATATAAATTATATGCTTCCCTCTTCACATAGATAACTAAGCAGTTACCTGTGTGAGGAGGTAATTCAAAGGTCACTATCCAGTTACCTTTGAATTTATTCAAACTGTCAGCCTCAACTACATTCGAGGGCAACTTGTTCCAATAGTCAAAATTCATAGGCTGGCAATCTTTATTCATCTTCCAACTGACAATTGCGTGATCACTTCCTGACAGTGGTTCCTGTTCTCGAAGCCCTGTAATGTCATCTGATTCGTTTGTAATGATAACAACAAGAATATTCCCACTCATTATACTTTCTCTAATATGCTGGTAAAAATAATAATCATCTAGTTTATTTAAAAATGTTTTTACCCATGGTGAGTTTCTCTTCCACTTTTATTATTATTATTATCAGTTATATGGTGCAAGGAAGCTTGAAGCTTATGCTGCACCAGCCAAAAAAAAAAAAAATTCTGAATTACCCTGAGAGAGAGAGTCAGAAGTAGAAGGGGAATCACAAAGAAAGGGAAGAATGATGATATCCAGCTCAGGACCCTGGGTGTGCCAAGCCCATACTCACCAGATGAGTCCCCGGGATTAAATTATTCCAATCAGTCTGGGGCAGAATAAAATGACCCATAATAAGACATTCACTCTTGCTTCCCCAGTCCATCTTCATTTAAACACTCTCATCATATTCTTCACAATCTTCTCGTCTGTAGATTACTCCCATTCTCATTATTCCTTTGTTTTCAACTAACACACACCACACATTCTATGCTGGCAGAATAGACATAAATTGAAACTCAGTAAAGGCCATTTTTGCACTGAGTCTACTTTTGATAATTAATGTGACCTCACCACTCCGTCTTCCCTATCTTTCCTGAATACATTATACATACTAGCGGAAGTTGTAAATCCCCAGTTTCTGGGTGGGTGGTACCATGTTTCTGTTAGCCTTATTATATCAGTATATCCTAACTAGGAGTTCAAATTCAGCTATTTTATTAACAACACTCCTGACACTACATTACATTAGACACAATTGAGACTAAATAGTCTATAGTCTACCACCGAAGTTATCCCTTAACTTAATGGTGTGTATTCCTCAACGTAATGAGGAACTGGATCAAATACTTTGCTGATATCCATATAATGTCAGAATTATTTCTTACATCCAGCTAAGGAGTAACTGAAGATTCTGGTAGGTAACACTGGTCGGTGAAAAACACAATTGGTAGAATTGCTGTTTTTCCCACTTTGGGTGAATTTGAATCTGGTCAATAACACAATCAATTTTTTTGGTTCTTTTACACAATGTGGCTGAATTGGTATGTGTATGGGTGTGTTGCAATCAGTGAATAGAAATAAATGGATTATACAGATGACATGCAATACCCATAACAACAATAATGCTAGAAGTTTAATTAATGTATTTTAATGAAAAGATAATCACAAAGAATTAATTATTTACAGTGGATAGTTATTTACATCATAATGTTTTTTTAATTTTGATACTCAGCACAGTGTCACATGCTTAGCATAGCATAATGGAGATTGCCAAGCCATTGCTAAATCACTGCAGTTGGAACCACATATGCAACTGCTCAGCTATGTCTTCTGTAGAATTTGCCCTCAGTAAACTTCCTGAAGTCAGCATCCTTCCTTTAAATGTTTTGGAGCATTTTCATGTGCACAAACCTGTCAGCTTCCCCAAGCCTTCATGCCACAGACTGAAGTGATGGGTAGACTCATAAGGATGCTAGGAGGAGGATTATTTATTGACACAGCTGCCAGAAACTAACTCTGTTTATTTCACCTTCTGTCATTTTGTTGCAAATAAGTGGAGTGTGAAGATTCGCCCTGAAACTTCTAAAATAGCAGTTGTGTTATTGTGAAGTGTGTTTGGTGGATAAAAGTTTGTACAGAATCCAATGAAGCAGCCAGTACTCACAGGTATATGTACCGAAGTGTGTTCTCATAATTGATGACATGAAGGTGTTGCTTGGCATGCCATCTGGATCTGCAAACCTTGGATTATTTGGATGAATGGTGTTTAAAGTTGAGTTTAGATTCAAAAATAACCCCGAAATCTCTGTGCTTGGTGGCTACTGGGATTAGAAGTGCTGTCTCAATATGATTTATGTGATTAGAAGAGGTCATTGGTTCAGATGATGCATTCCTAAAGGTGGGAAAAACGTTTTTTCTCACAGAAACCTTGATTTTACGTCCAGCAAACAGCAAGTCTACTACAGAATTCATGGAGTTTACAGACATGTATGGCTCAATATGGCCTAAGTTGCTGGTGCACCTAATACCCAACAACAATCAACCAACCAGTCAATCTTTATGTTAGCCCTTTGTGACTTGCTTTATGCAGTTCGTCATTAGTGGAATACATTCTTTCCTCATGATGCTTATGAGTTTTATGTTGGAATTATTGCATTACAATGGATCTTTTGTTTATTATTTTACAAATAATAACTAATTTTTCATGCAGTAGACTGGTACTTACGAATGGATTTTCCTGCAGATCTGAACCGATCTGAAATTTTAATACACAGGAATTTATTGCATGTATTAAAATAGTGGTGGGTCAGATATTCAAATTGTGACACACTAGTTAGTTATTTGTACCCAGTGCATTACATTACAGAGGCAATAACATAGCGTGTCATAATTTATTACAAAAATGGACTAAAGGCAATGACTTAACACAAGTCAAGAATATTTTATTTTTGGGCATCCACCAACTCCATTCACGGCAACCAATGCATGCAACAAACGTAATATCCAGTGCCTCGGCTACAATATGTGGATACTTAACCATTCATGTAATGTAGTACACTGCCGAGTGGGTCAAGTGCCTGCCTGGCAACCCAATCGTCGCGGGTTCGAATCCTCGAGCTTGGATATCAGGATGGTGCCACACCATCCGGTTGGTTCTCATGGCCATAATACACGAAGGAAGCAGGAAAAAACTGGTTCCTTCATGTATTGCTCACATCATACGATAAAAAAAAAAAAAGTAGTACACTGGTGCAAAACTTAAGGACCAACACTATTTCTAAAGGTTTACATTCACAAAATCAATAGAAACAGCATGTGGCGATTTGCATAACTGGCGGTTCTGTAGAAAGCTGGCGCATGTGCAAAAATTTGAATCATGATGAGGGCTCACATAAACAGATAAAAGCAGCATTTCATCAGTATATGTGCAAATTACTGAATGGTGAGCACAATTGTTACAGACGTTCAATTGGTTTCATACAGCGCTACAGACAACAAAATGGCCAATAGACAACATCTGGATGACTTTACCTGGGGTCAAATAATTGGGAAGGTCGAAGAGTGAGAATTGTGGCTGCAGAGTTCGGTATCGCCCATAACATCTCTTGTATGTGGTTGTCCTTTAGAATGACAGGTACAGCTGTTCGAAGGACCAGTGGTGGTCATCCACAAAAAAGAATGCCCAATGATGACCGCTCTATACTCCTACAGGCCAAGAGGGACCGACACCAGACAGCGGGATCCATTGCAAACCAGCTGTACAGGATGCAGGATATAGTTGTTTACTCCACAAAGGTGGATTGTTTGCTCGACAGCCAGTATGCTCTATCCCTTTAACACCTGCCCATCGGAGACACCGTTTTCAGTGGTGCATCGAACACAAGAACTGAGCAGCAGCAGCGCAATGGGGTAAGGTACTCTTTACTGATGAGAGTAGATTCATGCTCAGCAGGGATTCTGGATGTCAGATAATCTGGCGAGAGGTTGCACACAGTATCACCCTGCAAACATCACTGAAAGGGATTCATATGGCGATCAAGGTGTTCTCATCTCAGGAGGCATTATCTTGGATGGACGTACACAATTCCAGATACTGGAAGGCACTACTGTAACCGGTGCATGCTACTATATCGAGGTAATCCACCAGAAAATGTTCACCAGCTGAAGATGGTGCTGACAAAGGAATGGGCAATGTTACCGCAAGAACTTGTCAACAACTTTGTTCTAAGTATGGACTGGTGTAGCAAAGCCTGCATCGGTGGCCATATCTCCTACCGAGGACCACTTCTTCCCTTTTTTTCCATCTTTGGCAGTGATGTGTTGCCATTTTTGAATTAAGTCCCGCTGTACCGTTTTTTTTCTGTTGTGTCAATTTTGTTTCTTTCACCATTTCTGTACTTCACGAGCAGAGGTGTATTGCTAAAAAAATAGTACCGGAACGCTCTTTATCCAGAAGACTGATAATGGCACATCAACTGTACAGTAACTGAATTAGACTTCAGACTCAGGGTTCGTAGAACAACCAGTTCTAGCATTCAGCTCATGGCGAATCAAAATGCAGGATTCACACGCATTGCAGTATATCTCATTCGTTGGATCTCTTTATCTAATACATTGTACTTTAGTAAGAAATGTTCAAGTTTCATTGCGAAATTTATATTTTTATTTTTAAATAAATTTTCAAAGAAATCTATTAATTTTAAGGTTACTATTGATATATATTTTTAGGAGCAATGGATAAAATAGATATTTCTCCCTCCCCTTTGATTATGCCATTGTTTCATAATATTAGGTGTATAAATTTAATGATTTTCTATTATTTTATTTAGAAAAAAGTACCAGAACATTGTTACGGTGCGTTCCGGCCCGAATACACTACTGCTCACGAGGTTCCTTTAGTATGCTTTTCCCATAAACAGGCCTCTCCTATGAGAAGCTACAGGTGAAAACCCGACTGGTCCTTAAGTTTTGCATACTAGTGTAGAAGAAAGACTAAATCTCATGCTGTTGGAGCCAATCAGTGGTACCAGCGAACAGAGGCAGACTGGCCATTAGACTTACCGGGGAAATCCAGGAGGCCAATATAATTTTCCATTTTACACTCTGACCTCTGATACATTCTATTTGTTTTCTCCGGTAAGAATTTTTGACCCAGTCTGCCTCTGCCAGCAAACACACAAAAAGTATAAACGACAGAGAGGGTATCAAAGAAAGACATCACACATCATTCCAATAGTATAAGAAAGCTCTCATTTCAGAGAGATCTGCATTTCCTTCTTCAAAGAGAACCACTCACCAACTAAACGTAGAATTTCGCACTTAAATATAAGAATAGAAGGGGGAAAATGAAGATGTTTTTGTTGGGTTTAGAAGCATCGGCAACTATGACCATGTTGTTCCTTGTATATCGTCTGTAAATTGCAAGTGTTCTTTTTTCGATTTTCTGCTTCATGTACAAAAAGCGAAGTTACCGGGAAGGGAAAAACCATGCCACCCTTGCCTGAGACCATCTAACTCAGCCACGTTGGGAAAACAACCCACAGAAATTCCTTCCGCCATCGACGAGATGCAAACTCGGGTCTTTTCCACCTGGTGTGGGGAGGATTGGCATCCTACCGACTGTACTACCCGCGAAGGCTGAAAAGTGAAAAGTTAAAAGCAGAACAGTAAGACAAAAACACACGACATAAGATTGATTTCTTTTCTTTCTTGATGATTCTCTTCTGCTTCTCTCTCTCTCTCTCTCTCTCTCTCTCTCTCTCTCTGTGTGTGCTCATGGTAACTCGGAAATTTTTTTCCAGTAGTGCATCATAAGCCTCATGCTTACTTGCTAATAATAATATGGCTAATAATAATAATGATAATGAGGAATCTTTCAGGGAGATGCTCTGAGCCCACTGTGGTTCTGTCCAGCACTCAACCCACTATCCAAGTATGGATATAATCTCAAAGAAGGAAGAAAGAACCTGTACACCCTCACTCCCCTTGTGTACATGGATGACATCAAGCTCTACATGGCAACCGAAAAGCAAATCCAGCATCTACTCCGGATCACGGAAGAAGTCAGCAAGGACATCAGGATGGAATTTGGTCTAGACAAATACAAGACCCACACACTACACCAGGGAAAATTAGTCGGCCGAAACTACCAGCGGCTGACTGGTAAAGAGATCGAAGCTATGACAGAAGGAGAGACCTACAAATACCTAGGGGTGATTCAGGCTCAGCAGTTAGAGCAGAAGGAAATCAAGAAGTGCCTGACCAAAAAATATCAGAGACTCAGAAGCCTGCTGAAAGCAAAATTGAATGGAGGGAACACAGTTAAAGCCATAAACAACTATGCAGCTCCAATACTAAAACTAAACTATTATATTTAATTATCGAATAATTAAATTCATCTGCCGTGCTGTGTCTGATGTCTGTTAATTGCGTGTGTTCTATGGTCGATTTGTCTGTTTGTTGGATGAAAAACCCCATTTTATGGGGAAAAAACCTAACTCGGCCACGGAGTGAAAAAAGCCCATTAAAGTTCCTCGCGACATCGACTGGATTTCAACCGGGCCTTTTCCACCCAGTGTGGGAAGGACGCTGACGATACCACTGTGCTGCCACGCAGACAACAGCTCCAATACTACATACTCCTTTGGAGTCATAGATTGGATTAATACTGAGCTAGAGGATACTATGCCAAAGACAAGGACAATGATGACCAAGAGCTGCCAACACCACCAGAAGTCAGCAGTGGAGAGACTAACAATAGCTCGGAAAGAGGGAGAAAGGGGCCTGATAGATCTGATAGAGCAACAGAAAACAGCGATAGTTAACCTAAAGGATTACTTCGAGAACAACCCAGCACCACTCCACCAGGCCATAAGGAAGATACATAAGTGATATACCCCACTCAACCTAAGCGAGGAGCCCCATGCGCCCAGACAGCACAAAAAACGAAGCTAGAAAGATGGGCAGAGAAGACACTCCACGGCAGACACTACAATGTAGACATGTATAGTATCTTCTGTATAGCGGCTCCAGGAACATAAGTTCATCTTCGCCCTGTTACTCTGTGATGATATAAAACTCTGTAGAGGGGCCAGAAATGTGTAGTGTTATGTTTGTGTATATTATGTGTTGTTTAGTTGTTTCTGGCCTCTTTGCCACCGGGCAGGCGATCTCCTGGAAAGCGTGCCCGATGCCCGTCTACACCACAAGGAGGTGGGCCACAACTAGATATGTCCTTAGCCAAGTGGAGATAGACCATTACAATCTTTTTCTGCCCTGAAGAGTGCAAAGTCCTGCACCCACTGGAGATAGTGCTATACCAGTGGGTGCCAACAAATCCCGTACCCACAGCTACCCAAACTTAGGGTACAAGCATAGAGGAAAAAATTAATAAATAAAATCATAATTAAAAAAAAAAAAAGTTAGTTAAAAAGAAAATAATAATAATAAATGAAATAAAAATTTAAAGAGAAGAGAAAGTAAAAAAAAAAAAAAAAAATAATAATAATAATAATAAAAAAATAAAAAACACTGGATCTATGTGATCTTCTAAGAGCTGTTCAAGGTGACAATATTTTATCTTTGCAGACACCGCTCACTGTTGAGGCTGACATTATTGAAAGTGCTGGAGGCATCATAGGAGGTGAAGCTGAAGCAGGATTGGCCAACAGAAGTTTTCTTCTAGCAAATAAATCAGAAGCAAATTGTTGTAGGATTCTAAGGTGTGAGGCAGATTCTACTAAATGTTTTTCGTTACCAGGTGAGAATTTATACAGTCTTGTAGGGATTTCCGTAGGTCAGCATAAAGAGGGCAGTGATAGAGCAGGTGGTTCCAGTCTTCCAATTGGATACAAAGGCAAGAATCGGTATTGCTTATTCTGAACTGAAAGAGTTTGGAGTTGAAAGAGCCATGTCCAGTTATGATAAATGACGTATAGAGGTTTGGAGAGGGCCATAGGGAATTTTTCTTGATGGCAGTAAAGGAGACGTCTGGTATACATTATCTATATATAGTTCTGTCTTTAGCATTAGCATTAGCAAAGGCATATGATGCAAGAAAGCAAGTTTATATAGCAGCAGCCAAAAAAAAAAAAAAAAAAACCCTTATTTCACCCATCCCCTCGCTCCAAATTTTTGTCACTGGTGGTTGCTGTGAAAGGGAGAGTATTAATGGCATGCATCAGTTATTGCTTGGAAATTTAAATCGTAGCGAGACTATCAGTGGGATGAGGGTAGCAGGTTAGGAAGAGCTGGAGACTGCTTAGAAAATGTGGCAACGTAGTCGAGCAAGTCATCCGGGTCGATGTTGCTGTAAGAACTAGCCTTCGTTCTATAGAATGGTTCCCCCTCCCTTTTTAGGGTTCTTTCTAGGTGTTTCTTAATTGCAGTTGATTTGTTTCTGTTGAATTCGACCCTGGCTTTGGAGAACGCAATGCGGACTTGGTTATTGCCAGAAACTTTCTATTTGGTGTGTAATGATTGGTTTGTAGTGGAAACTTTGGTTGAATTGGGAAGTCCACCATGCTCTGGAGCACGACTGATGGTGACTGTCTCGGTAGCAGTGTGAAGGGCTGTGGTTTTAATCCATTTGTCATTAGATCGATTGCGAGGCTCGGTTCGCATCCATCTAATATGTTCCACGGGACTGTGGATGCAGCTTCAATGCAACTCATTGGATCGGAAATTTTGGGGCGGTGACCTTTCGCACAGATTTGGCTTTAGAGATAGTGAATAATTTTTTGGATAGAAGAGCTGTAAATATTATTGGTTGGTGGTCTGATTAAAACATGTCGCCTGTGATTTCTTCGAGTTGACATATCACTGAAGAATAGACTATGTCCAGCAGGTTTTGGTCTCTCGTCGGCCGATAGTTAATTTGGAGATTTGGATTGATTGCAGAGATTTTGTGAGCCGACTTTTGAGGTGTTAGGTAGATGGCGGAAGATTGAAGTCTCCGCATGCGATATAAGTGGCTGCTGGGTGCAGATTATTTATTAACCAGTTAGTGGCTTCGTCGATAACCATCATAGATGAACTAACGTTCCCTACAGAAATACATACATACATACATACATCATAGTTGACGTTGGAGGAAGGTACAGGGATGCGATGTCTATAGTGGTATCTTGATGTTCCAGAGTTATTAAGGCGTCCACGTCTTGAGAGGTGCTTGCGACAGAATGTAGGATGGAGCACTTTTCCGTATTGAAGATTATAGCAAACCCTGCCCCCTCTGCAGTTATCGCGGGAGGCAGCCAGTGCATGAAAGCCTGCAGGAATGGAGCAGCTTATATCTGTCTGGTTCGTCTCTAACCACCTTTCAGCGAGGCACAAATTGTCTAAGGAGTTTGAAAGTAGAATCTCTTCCAGTGTATTAAGTTTGTTTCTTAAGGACCTCATATTCTGGAACATTATGCAGATAATAGGAGAGGTTGTTATGCTTATCCTCACGGGAGGGAGCCTTGTTTCCCAGCTGCGTACAAGTACAGGCCCTCGACGTTGAGAGATCAGAACAGGGATGGGGAGAACTTGGGTTCCCGCTCGTTGGAGGACGGTACTAACCAAATTATGATATTAGGGTCCCCTGTAAATGATTACATCTACCCATATTTATTTTGTCTGTAAATTTTGTGTGTGTTCCCTGGTCGATTTGCCTGTTTGCTGGACGAAAAAACCTCCGTTTCTAGGGGAAAAAAACTTGTTATCTACGCTTGAGACCAACTAACTGAGCCACGGAGTGAAAAAGGCCCAGTAAAGTTCCTCGCGAGATTCTAACCCTGGCCTTTTCCACCCGGTGTGGGGAGGACGGTGACGATACCACTATGCTATTCGCGCAGACTGGAGGACAATACTAGCAACATTGGGCGGAGTTTGTTCCAGTATGTTAGTCTGGCAAGGTTCTGGTGCTAGCATCCCTTCTGGCAAGCTATACTCGGCAAGTCAGCTGTGACTGCGCTAGGAGTACTTCTGTCGGGTCTGAGTAGTCGCTTTAGGTTTCGGGGTTGACTGGTAGTGAATAAAGGGCCTAATCCTCGTTCCGACAGGCTAAATGGCGACGCTTCCTATCAGATCTACTTGGTGTGGGCTACATTCAATTTTAAAAGCAGCGTATTGTTGATTCTTAGTTTGTAGTTTGTGTACAGTTGGCCGTAGATTCAGCTCTTCGTATAAGACCTGTTTGACTATTTCAGGGGTTGTGCATGATGCCAGTCGAGATACGAAAAGGATGGTTGTATTGCTTCTGGTAGTGTCTTGAGTCCCGAAAGATCGTAGCTTGAAGTTTATTGCTGTGTCGTACTTTACATCTTTTCTCTTAGGCTTTTTTAAGTACAATTTCCTTTAGATGTCTTCTTCAATATGCAAGGTGACATCGGCAGACGGCATCCCAATGGTTTGATGCGATTTTCGATTATAAGTAGCTACGTTGGGAAGAACGTGCATATATTTCTTACTTTTAGAATAAGTTATCCATTTAAATATTTTTCTTTCAGAGTTCGGATGAAACGTTCAGCTATGGCTGCCTTTTATTTCCGACCTAGTGGTATAGAAATTATTGTTAAGAGACTTAAATAATGCTCCTACATCTTTATTTGTAAATTCGTTGCCCTGATCGCTCTTAATACTGAATGGTGTTTCTTTTTGAAAATTGATTTGAATGCCTTTACCATTTGCTTTGAGGTTTTATTTCTAAGTGCTCCCACCCAGGCGTATCTTGAAAATGCATCTGTACAAATGAACAAATAGCATATTCCTCCATTCTCTTTAGACAGATTGGAAACTTTTGCTAAGTCGCACTGAAATGTATGGTGGAGCCCTGGAACTATTATCTGGTTTCTAGGAAAACTAACCCTTTGAAGTTTGTGTCTGACATAAGCAGGTTGAGATGCCAAGTAATGTTTCACGACACGCCTGGGTAGCTTTGTGTGTTTTTGTAATGCATTAACACCACTGAAACTTCCCACTACACGAGGATCATTGTAATCTTCTAACATTTTGTTCTTCTTTTCCAGATGGAGACACTTTACGAACAAGATGGCCAGGAATATTGGTGGCGATAATAATGATCGTTCTCGGCAGCCTTTATGAGGACCTTTATGGTGCGACTAGTAGTGGAAAGTGTAACATATGAGGATGAAGAAGTAGCTATTGGGGCAAACACCACCATAACCCCCTCATTGTAATTTTGTATATATATATTTTTTTGTCAATAAAAAAATATCTATTTGTAAATATTGTCTGTCTTTTTCTTAGCTACTAGAGAAATAACTTTGTAAAATTTTACAATAATCAATAGTTTTAAAATCTTAAACAACTTTTAGAATGTAAAAATCATTATATTTCAAATATAGAGAAAAAAAATTCAAGTTGCAGAAAGGACCGATAGATGGAACAACCATTCATAATTTAACATTGGTAAAAATAAATTTTCACATCAAACAGTATAGAATGCATAAAAAAAATCTTTACTTTTGAGGTTTTCGAAGGTAAAGTATACCTCTAAACATGGGAGACATAAATAGTATCAGTATAGGAAATAAAAAACTTTAAATTGTAGAATAAGAAGGGAAAATTTTTTTTTTTCAGCTTGCAGATAGATGCAGTCACCATCCATAGCCTAAGTTATGGGTAAAATATATATATAAATATTTAACCAGCAAACAAAATAAAATAAAAATCTTTACTTTCAGCTTTTCACAGGCAAAGTGGACTAACAATAACGCAGTATATATTTCCAATAGTATCAACATTGGAAATAAAAAAAATAATAAAAAAAACAAAATTTTTGTTTTAGGTACATAGAACCAAAAGAAATAAACGACGCTCAGTGCCGGGCTCTGCGAAGCAGAACCCCCCTGTATTCATTGCAGAATACAGGTCTATTCTGGTATACAGGTATTCATTGCAGAATACAGGTCTATTCTGGTATACAGGTATTCATTGCAGAATACAGGTCTATTCTGGTATACAGGTATTCATTGCAGAATACAGGTCTTTTGACATCACACTCACACTGATACCTATAAACTTAAAAGATAGCCCAGTGGATAAGCACCAGACAACCACCACGGATGACATGGGTTGAGCCTCAAAAAATATATAAAAAACACGCAGCGCCATTTACTGAGCAAAACAATAACTAAAATAAAATTTTTTCCACTCAACTGAACAGCCAATCACAGAGCAGGACGGGGCCCTAGCAACTCCTCGACTCAACAGACGGCTTTATAAAACGCCTAGGGCAAATTTGTTCGGATCACCGCTTTAAGTACTAAGAAGAATTACGGAACAGGTTTCACAACAAACAAACAGTTACACCACTCCTTTCTAAAATATAATTTAAAAAGGAGCACGACCCCAACAGAGTCGATTGAGTTTGTTGATTTAAACAACACATATCAATGCAGTAACCTATCAAGTCAGCTTAAAGCATTTGAAGAAATGGAATGAGCTTACTCAAGTACACCTCCTCATTTTGTAATTGTGCCTTATTCCCTAAAAATGAGTAAAATGCTTAAAAGGTGTGAAAATGAAGCGTCCTGGTGAAGACACTACAGATTCAGAAAGAAAAATAAAAGAAATATCGATAGACAGAGGTGGACTGGGTCAAAAATTCTTACCCGGGAAAATCTGTAGCGGCCCCACACTAGCATTTATGGTCAAAATCACACTGGC
Organism: Mastigoproctus giganteus; assembly: GCF_048544385.1. NCBI lineage: Eukaryota > Metazoa > Arthropoda > Arachnida > Uropygi > Thelyphonidae > Mastigoproctus > Mastigoproctus giganteus. The sequence continues at coordinate 104,957,091 of NC_143588.1, forward strand.
CTCCGGCCCACCAGGTTTTCCCCAGTAAGGGGAAACCCAGTTTGCCTCTGTCGATAGAGAAAAAATATGAAATTGTGAAACATTGAGCGAAATGAAAGACCATGTGATATTGCACGTGCTACAGGCCTAAATGAGGCAATGCTGAGAATTACAAAGAATGCAGAGAAAATAAAAACAACTTTCATAGCAGGAATAACTCAAAATGCAATAAAATCCATTAGATCAAGACACAAAGAATTGGAAGAGGTGGAACCGCTGTCATCGGTTTGGATAGAAAATCAAACAAAGAACAAGTTTGCTTATGATAGAAGCAATAGAATTAGAAATATTTTATTACGTAATAGTTGTAATAAAATACATAAGTATTTTATTACGGTTATTTATTGTGTTTGGTAATGTTTTGGTTACAAATGTGTGTTCAGTCTTGGGTGGTCGGCACCTAACCCTATTTTGCTCCATAGGGCCTGTTATTTATATTGCACGAGGGTTTCTAGGAACACAACTATCATTCTATACGAGGACGGACTGTACTAGTAAGCATATAAATTATTTTCTAAGCTAGCAACAGAATGTGAAATTTATGTCCATAAATATAATAGCCACTCACATCTTTTTATGCAACACAATTTTCTGTCCATTTTTTTTTTCAGCTAGCTGAATGAAAATGTGCTATATTTGAGAGAATAGCCAACCTTTAGTTCTCTCATCATAGCTACAACTGCCTGATAGATGGCATAGGATATGGGGTGTTTGTCTTTTCTCTTACATTTTGTTAAAAAATGTGCACCATAATAAAAGGACTTGCTGTGCCGAGATAAGTGTTCATAAACAGGTAAAAGAGGTATTTCGAACAAAGCAGGAAAATATTCAGATCTCAGGTCGCTCATGTACCTGATTGAAGTCTTCCATAACTGTAAGCTCCATTAGATGAAATAATGGCTTTTCTGATTCCAATATCTGTAGGAAATCATCAATAGATGAGGTTTTAATGCATAATACCTCCAGCTTGGAAATGTCAAGAATTAATTTCACTACTGCCCCTTTTTCAATTAGTACATTTATAGTTGCCTTGGAATTACCTGTTTCAACTGTTAACTGGTGGAGATGTAAAGTCTCTTCAGCCCTTCCACGTACAACAATTTCACTAATTTTTGACTTCAATTCTTGCCATTGGTTTTTGGAGAGTCTTATGTTGGCATTAGCATTTTCCAAAAAAGATACACGCCTGGAAATCAAAAAACAAAATTCAAATTGTTGAGTACATGCCCAAGCATCTATAGAAAATAACATTTTTCTTCTCCAAGATGGACCCATCGTAGTTAGCAACAGTAGCCATTTTTATGAACCGTACAGAGATCAAACTGATAATGATTTTCTTAAGCCAGAACAGGACGATTTGTTGGCTGTGACATGCACATTAGCCTTGACCAGCATCACTTCTTTCCTTATTAGGGGCTCCTATTTGCATATTCCTATGTTTAACAGAAACAAGCCGGGGTCTGTCCTTTTCTCCTGTTGAACTTTTGATGTCACAGCACATCTGGAAGTTTCTTCTCAAGCAAGCAAACTCTAGCTTTGAGCATCCGTTTATTTCCAAAGACAATGATTTCTGATTGGTTGAAAATATGACCTGATATTTAATTCCCTTCTTCAGAATGAAATATATTTTTCCCATTGTCTAGCTATATTTTTGAAAATTTAAAATCATCAAACACCTTTTGTTTTGCTCTTGTAATTCTCACAGGAAAAACAGATGCATGTATACATTTATGATGATATTTTTTTCTTCAATTTATTTTGACAGTCTAACTTCGAAACCACATAAATTTATTTCTCTTCCTAGGGAGCATAAGGGTTCAGCTTGCACAGCCGGATCTTAGCAGCGAAAATCAAAGTGATCATTTCCGTTCTTCACATGTATGTCGGCCAAACGATAAAATATCGCTCTTCTTTTGGTATTTAATGGATATTTTTTCTTTGAAATTAATCGATATTTTCCCACAGGAAAAAGTATAGAGATTTTTTTTTCTTTCATATCTGTAGTTGTCTTTTTTTTCTTTTTCTTTTTTTGAAAATTTAAAAAACCACATCGCTGCCAGGTATTTTCAAAAGTCAGAATTAAAATAACCATGTTTTCAGGTAAAAAAACACGCCACCGTGTGTTTATTTTTTTCATTTACGATAATAATATTTTCTTCTTTTCTAATTAAATAGTAAATTTCGTTTCTTCCACTCAGTAGTTGCCTCTTTTGAATATCTAAAAACATACATCGATGCCTGTATTTTCAAAGTCAGAATGAAAATCAGCAGCTTCTCAAGGGAAAAAGTACAGAGCATGTGTTTATTTTCAAATATACATTATCATTGGATCACATTTTACGCAAACTTCAATAACAACATGATACAGAAAAATGAATCGGTGTTCCAAACAGTACACAATCTTCAAGTTCAAATTTTAAATGAATCTGTTTTAATGTGAAAAGACAGACAGTAATCATAGTTACCTCTTAACTCCACATAAAGCTGCAGAAATTATAAATAAATACTACCTTTTAAAACTCATATATCGCTCGGGCATTTCTGGAACTAGTTCCTGGTCTTTTTGAAGATATGGAGAAAGAAGCCTGTGCCTCAGCCACACATCTCGAGGAAGAATATAGGCTCGCTAAACAGATCGCGGCTGAGGAGGCATTTTGTCGTGAGTTCATTTATACTAGAGTATTCTTTTTCTTACTGAAATTTAGTCAAGTTAAAACTGTCTGGTTTTTCTTTACTGTTGATTTCTTGGATATATTTTTCAAGTTTTTAAAACAATGCCTTTTTTTCGGAATGCTGACTGACTTCTTTAGCCAGGCACAACGTGATCATTTTGCCCTGCATAATACCATCAAACCACTACGCAAGGCGGGGTACTCAAGCGATGGGCCTCAGATTCTCGGTGCTAAGGAGTGCCCAGAGGAAGGGGCCTGACACCGTGTCGATGAATGACAACCCTGATAACGAGCAGGTAAGTTGAAGTCTAAATTTTTGTGATTTCGAAAAGCAATACGTTTTTTGTGTGGAAAAAACTTTGCCTTGTGCAGTTTTTTTTTCAGGTGGGAGAGGTGAAGATGCCCCTGTTGCAGGTTTCGAATATTTTACACCATTAACTACAGTTTTTGAAAGGTATTCCAAGAGATACCAGACACTATTCAAGACTAATGAAACTCGATTCATTAACATGAATATTCTTGGTGATGGAGATGACTTTTTTACTGCCTTCGGAGAGATGTTACAGGAAATTATCAGATGTTTGAGGCAACTATTCTCATTCAGAGGCGAACTATTCTCACGTGTGAATGTGCCTCGATACACCTAGCCTCAAAAATCCTATTAATCCTTTAGACAGGGTGATGGCAATATTCATAAAGATTGACCAGTCAAACTCAGACTTCTTGATCGCAGATGATCTTAAACTGGATATTATCCTCATTAACATAGCCAATACGGGTGGAAGGGGGGGAAAGCATTCTGAGAATATCAAGAAAAGGGATGTTGCACGTGAATGACTTTTTGGAAAAAATGCATCATTTAAATCAATAATGCCAATACACTGAGCCTTTCAACAGCGTTATGCGTCAGCATCTCAGACAAACAGGACAATGCCAAAAAATACCGACAAGTGCGGGAAGATAAACGTGGGGAGCAAACTGCAAGGGCTAAAGAGTTGCATGAAATTGCAGCGGTTGCTTCAAGTGCTTGTGGTTTGGCTGAAGGGGAAAAGTTCAAGCACATCCTCATCCCCAATTTCAAATAGTGGTTATGTCTGCCGAGTGTGGTTTTGAACCTATTTATCGGGGGCTAAAGGCGGCTAAACAGATTTTCCTTCACCATCATGGACATTAAGATTTGGTGCCTTCTTTGAAGGGGCCTGCTCGATGGCAGTTGTTTTTGTCCTCTATGTTTAAAGGCTTTTACAAATCCACAGCAACTTTCAACCCATTTTTGTCCTCATTCCTGTAATCGGCACAAGGCCAGCGCCCATCATGGTGGAAGCAACCTTTTTTTGAGCAACGCCACAACAGATATTTGAAGGGCAGCGAGTGTTTGGACTGTCACCGAGCAAACACTGCTTGCTCGGAACTGCATCACTGTCGCGTTTGTTTGTGCACCTATCTCACTACCAATGTACACAAATGCTAAAATCTAGAATTCTGTTGTCACTGCAAGACTGTGCACAAGCCTCAACACTGTTTTGTACAAAAACGGAGGATCCAAAATATCGGTTTCTGTAATTTATTTCAATACAGAAACAATTATATTAAATATTACATGTGTCTGTACTTTGTGTTGCTTCTTTTGGGGACCAAGAACGCGTATACTGGAGCTGATCTTGTGTGGCGCAGTTTTTGCATGAGCTGTTTGGAGTCTCGGAGACAATGAAACGTACCCGGAACAACCGAAAAATTCGACATGCTGAACCAAAATATAAAAATGCATAACTTTTGTGGTTTCGACAGGTACTTTGTACTTTCTTATATCTTTGGGAATCACGAGACTTCACTTGATTTACGACGGGTAGAAGATTTTTGGGCATTTTTCTCGGCTTGTTAAACATCGTCTTCCTTTCATTGCTGCTCTGAAAACTTCCAGCAATGTTTGAGATGCCTGAGCTTCGTAAGGGTTTCTTCCCTCATGATTTCCACCAATTAGACATATTAGAATATGTGGGTGTAACTTCAGACTAAAAATTTTTTTAACCGGAATTCATAAAAGAAACTTGTATGGAATTCGAGTTATGCGAGTTATGGTACCATGAGGAGTCACGTGAGTAGTACAGTCTCAAGTTAGAGCTATTGACATATGCCATTGATGACTTTATGGTAGTGCAAGATTCGTGCAACAAATTTCGTTCACTCATTATAGCTATCTCGCAAGTTGGCCCCTTCTGTCAGAACATAACTAGCACCTGGGCCTGTAGCAGGATCTTTGCCCATAACTTTCTAGAACTGAACACAATGGCAGTCCTGCTCCCAGGCGGATATACGGCACAAACACACAGAGTCGTAAAACATTGGCCTGGCTTTCATGGTTGGAGCCAGATCAGCATTAAAATTCAACCCTCTCATTCACAGGGAGTGTAACTTAGAGTAGGACCTTTTTTAATAGATGGGGTTTGTGGTAACACTGCCTAGAAGTTTTATGGCTGTTACTATCACGGATGTAAAAATGTTTTAGGCCGAACACTATACAGACAGAGAGAAACAATATATGGCGTTCCTCTATGGAACGCCATCACATTCTCATACCCTTGAGACTTTCATCAGGTCTCAAGGGTATGAAGCAGATTCTGGCTGGGAATGCCGATTTGACACCCAACACAAAAACAACTCAAGCATGAAAGAGTTTGTTGCTGCTTTCACAATGTACAAACCGATTACGGCCTGTAATGCTCTCAGAGGTGGCAGAGTTCACTTCTTTAAACTCTTCCACCAGGTTGTTAATGGTAGAAGAGTTTAAAGAGTTTGGAATGTTGATAATGACGAAATTCGTTATGCCAGTTTCAGCTCGTTTTATCCATGGGCATGTAAATATGGCGTCTTCCCACGCAACCACCGTAAAATCATCCTTAGTGACTTTGACTATCGTTCAGAGGCATACTTTGGAATTATCCATGCCGGGGATGTTATGTAAGAGGAGTTTTTTTGCCTATATTACCCATATCAACCAATGACAAGCTTGTTTTCTCGCTGTGCGGTGCTTGTGCTGATGAAATGTCGCCCGAGTGTAATCACGAGGACGGAAGCTTTTCTGAGGTCTGGTGTACACCTGAATTTTACCTTTCAATCGAGGGCAATAACAAAATTATTGACATCTACGAAGTTTGGCAGTTCAAAGAGAGCCATAAGTCTTTATTTGGTGGCTACATGGATACCTTCTCAAAAAACTAAGCAGGAAGTGTCAGGATGGTCCAAGGGGATATACCCTGAGGCTTTCATCCTTGACTTCAAAAATAAAGAAGGCATAACCATGGACAGACACGAAATAAAGGTGAACCCTGCAAGTGTGCACTTGTTAAATTATATTTGAATACACTGTGGGCACACATCTCCATGAGAACAAACAGGACTACTACTAAAGTTTGTGACACTAATGAAAGTGTTGTTGATCTTTCCTTAGATGACACCAAGGGCATTCACGAGGCCATTTTAGTAACGGAGGATATAATGTTGGTTGGATTCTCACCGATTGAGGGGGGCAGAGGAACCCTACTGTTGCGGGACAGTCATTGGCTCCTTTGTTGCTTCCTATGGCCGGATGAAGATCTACAAAGATATGGCCCGTCTATGCCAGCGAATGATTTCTTGTGACACTGATAGTATGATATTCACCTGTAAACCGTGTGATGAATGTCCACCTCACTTGCTTGGGGAACTCACTGACAAATTCGACGGTGCCCACATCGTCGAGTTCGCTTCCACAGGTCCCAAGTCTTAGTCCTTCAGAACATAAGAAGAAATAATGGGGACTAAATGCAACGGTGTGACTGAATGCCAAAAACGGCAGGTGAGTCAACTTGGATGTTATGACAGCTGCAGCAAATGGCCAAAATATAAATGTTTCAGTTGATGCACCGTTTTCTGTCCGAAGAGAAACAAACTTCTAGTCTCCTGGAAAATTCCGTATCAAAGATGTTTGGCTTTACCTCCACTAAACGTGTGATTAGAAACAATACACACACCTTCCCTTATGGTTATTTCCACGACACCCAGTGAAGGATATCCACCTAACATTACACTTTCAGCATTAGAAAATGCCCATTAAATCCCCATATTTGACACTAAGCAGTCTTTAGTGGCACTCTGTTGACGTCTCCTTTTTCCAGGGGACCTTTCGAGTGCTCAATCACCTCTCCCCCTTCTGGACGCAAGGGGGATGCAGGACCCCACCACTGCTGACAGTTTGTGATGGCCCTGGATGTGCGCATGCAGAGGAACACTCCAACAGAGTGTTTTTTTTAGTTTAGTTTAGTTTTTTTAGTTTAGTTTAGTTTAAACTACTCCTGAAGAAGTCAGTAACTTAATCAGAAATTGTAAGAAAAAACTCGCTGGATGAAATCGGTACCTTTTTTTTTATAAAAAAATCAGGAATTGTAAGAAAAACCATACAGGTTGAAAAAAATCAATAACTTCTTTCTAATCAGCAATTGAAATGAAAATTAAAAACCTTACTGAAATGATAAAAAGTAGAAACAGTTTTTTTCCAGAGACATCACCTTCTGTCTTTATCGTTGCAATCCCAGCCCACACTTGTTTTAAAAAGGGCTCCACACTCACGCGCATACAAAATGTTAAAACACCCTTTTACTTATCTAGTGTCCAGAGTAACCCAATCATGAAAAATGACCTTTGTATTGTCATTACTTGAGAATAGTCAAGTTTTAATTTCTCCTTCTCCATAGAGATTTGTAAATGGTTTTTTGAACGTCAAGAAAATTTTCTACAGTACCCAGAAATAGAGTTCGTGGAAGGGTTCCCGAATTCGACTGGAGTGAATAATTTGCTCGTAATTGACGATCTCATCAATCAGGCAAAAGATAGCACCTAGTAGCAGAAATTTTTATTCTAAATGTAAATCTAAGTGTAATATTCCATTTTCCATATCCAGCCCACTCGTATGAGAAGCTACTGGTGAAAACCTCGCTGGTCCTTAAAATTTGCACACCAGTATAGGTGTGCTCACAAAGGAACTGAATGCAAAGAATAATTTTGATATCATATATTTGATACCAAAATATGAAACCTTAGAAAGGCTTTTGATACTATTGCATATAAAAGGCTGCTCTACAAACTGTAGCGGTGTGGCATTATGTGCAAGTTACTGCGATGAATAAAGGGATGGTTGAATGGGAGAAGACAGAGAATGGTAATTTTTCTGGACTAGTGTTATTAGTGGAGTCCCTCAGGATTCAGTGTTGGTGTTCATTGTTGTTTTCTGTATTTATTAATGATATCGGCGATGCTTAATATCCAAGTTTGCAGACGATACGTAGGTCGGCAGGGTTGTTAATGACACTAATGACAATACGCTACTGCAACAGAATCTAGAAAAATTGAGCAGATGGGCTGAGAGGTATCAACTGAAGTTCAACATTGACAAATGCAAAGTACTGCATATGGGAAGCAGTAGCCTCAGAGTACTGTATCAACTGTGTGGTACTACACTGACAGTGGTAGAGAATGAAAAGGACTTGGAAGTAATTGTGCAGGCAGATATGAATTTTTCTGAGCAGTGCAGATGGTCTGCAAGAGTAGCTCATGGTGTCTTGTTAATGATATACAGGAATTTTTCTAGCAGGAAGGCAATGGTCAGGCCAGACCTGGAGTACTGTATACTTGGTGACTTAAGATCTGCACTGTTGGTCTGGAGGCCTCATTTTAAGAAGGACGTAGAGCTGCTGAACGAGTAGAGCTGTAGAGCTACCGACAAAGGCAACAAGATTAGTGAATGAAACAAAGGGTTGCTCTTACGGAGAAAGGCTTAAGTTTTGAAAATTACAGTGTCTGGAGACTAGGCATCTGCGAGGTGATCTGATTGAGGTGTATAAAGCCTTGAATGGTCTGAGCATGCTCAGTGCTGATGGGATTCTTCCTCTTGCTCAGAATAATCGCCTGAGAAGGCATAAATTCAAATTGAGGAAAGATAGTTGTAGGGTAGATGTGCGGAAGTTTGCCTTTAGTCAGCGGGTGGTTGATTGCTATAAGAAATGACTATATGAAAATAGAATTTTTAAGGTGGAGTCAGACCCCTTGTAATATTATGCCCTAAGCTGTAGCTTGTTTAGCTTATGTGTATATCTGGCTCTGGTTATAGTCACCCTTATATCGAACAAAGTTCACCGCAGTCCGGCCTGTTGAGACCTTGGAGAGTATCGTACGCCGCCCTGATGTAATGTGAACATATTTTCGAGTATTGCGTACTGACTTCTGCAAGGTGATCTCTTTGGTACATATACAACCCCTATAAATGTCCCTTATATCTGTGCGAAGTTTCTTTCTTCTCCTCATCATTTCATTGTTATTTTATGGTACACCACCATATTAAACTTTTGCAGCTTCATCGCAAACTGCACGAGTAACGCCACGTTTTCTGCGTATTCTGTTAATTTTGTCGAGTAGTGTAGATCGTAAGTGTCGACTTCAATAAACACCCAGAAAAAGGTACGTTTGAATTACATACATGATGAATCATAGCACACTGTAACAAAAAAAACAAAAAAAAACCGGTGTTAGGAAAAGGGTCCTTTTATTTATTCATTACTTTTTATATTTAAAAAAAAAAAAATTGTGATTTCTGGTATTTTTTATTCTGTTTTGTGGTTGCCATTTAATCGTTACGAGTTGGCAACTCTATGCGTGTGTGTGACATTTAACACACAGAGAATGTTACTACTCTCTGTGACAACAAGAGACTCATGCGATTGAAAAGTGGGAAATGATTTAGGAAATCAGCAAAGTAATGTCTACAAAAGTTTAAAAAAAGGTAAGCACAGTAACCATCCTTTCATTTTCTTTTGTCTTCATACCAATGGAATAGTTCGTTTTCAATTTAGTATTAATAGGCATATATTTCAGTAATGTAAGTACAACATTCCACTTCTAACTGTAAAACTAATATGAGAAACCATAATGTTGTTAATTAATTAATTAAATAAATACTATTATCGCAATTATAGTGAACCGCACTGAAAAGAAAAATTAAAGTTCGTTGTCAAGTCTAGTTCGATCAGCGGTTAATGTGTAAATTAAATAAAATTATGAAACTGATAAAGAAAGAAATAATTCCTAAGTACAGTACATGTATTGGGTATCAAAGATACCCAAGAATGATTGATCTTAATTACTTAGATTAAGCTAAAACACTGAATTGGAGACGAGATCATCGCCATTATGATTCAAAGTGCCCAGAGGATCACTACAAAACATATAACAAAAAAAAAAAAAACTTTATTAATACCATCCATAAGGGGTATAGATTACAAAGAACTCACCAAATGTTTTAGTAGTGGAAAAAGCTGATAAGCATGCTAGAGATATAAGGGAGGCAGAGATACATATTGCTCATTTCATTTTCAAATTACCACAGCTGATTTGCTGGTAGCACAGTGATTATAATTACAATTCCGCCCACACTGGGGGGGGGGGCTGCATTCAAATATTGTCAATGATGCAAGAAACTTTTAATGGGGTTTTTCACTTGGTGGCTGAGTGAGTCAGTCTCAGGTGTGGTTCAAGGTTCCCCCATGCCCTAGAAACTAGTTTTCTATCCACCAAAAACAGACAATTTAGTTAGAGAACATTTGCAATTTAAGACATACTGTACACAGGCAGATGAGTTGGGCCTGAAACAGCCCTAATATAAAATTTTATTTAAGAAATGACCACAACTAGTATAGACTCACTGTCATTCATTTTCCATTCTGAATTATTTTAATCTAAACATCTTATTACAGTGATTAACTACACTTCATGGTTAATTTATTTAATGTTTCTTGGTGTGCTATAGAACTTGTAAAAGTTTCTTATTCCCATGCACAAATTAATAAATCTGAGGTTATGGTAATTTGTATTTGTGAATAAGGAATTGGTATAGGTGCTGTAATATGATACCATAACTGAACAATTTTATTGTGGAGTGTTAGTGTATTATTTTAAAATTTTTAAATCTGAACTGAATTTCGCTCACATGTTCCACTTATGTAATGAAAAAGGATGAGATTTATACCAGATGGGGATATATCAGCCTCGCAAAGGTTTTGCTTAATGTAAAAAGAATAATATGAATGTGAAACACTGTAGAGGTTTCACATTTGAAAATCTTGTTTGGTATTGTGGAAATTGTGGCATTACATACTTTGAGCAATTTTCTTATTTATGGCCATGTAAGGCAGATTAATAACAGATAAATGACAATTTATATTTATTAGTTTTCTCTTCCATACATCTCAATGAACAAAACTTTAAATTGCAATGTATGGCACAGTTCATATTGAAATGCTATATACAGCTAATTCCCAACTTTACAAGTTAATTCGTTCCTACCGCGCGCTCGTAAAGCGAAAACTCGTAAAGTGGGAATTTATTACCAATAGACATAATGTAAAAAACAAGAGTTACTTTCTCAACAATGAAATTAGTTAGCCAATTAGTTTATCTTTAAACAATGATTGATTTATCCAAAGAAATGAAAATATAGCCTGTAAAATCAAGCAAATTATAATTTAAAGAAATTATTTATGACTTACAAATGTTAAAGAATGTTTAATCTTATATTATTATTATTATTACTAGCCATATATAGTGCAAGGAAGCCTGAGGCTTATGCTGCACCAGCTAAAAAAACAAATTTCTGAGTTACCCTGAGAGAGAGAGAGAAGTAGAAGGGAATCGCCAAGAAAGAGAAGAATGATGATATCCAACTCGGGATCCTGGGTGTGCCAAGCCCATACTCACCAGATGTGAGCCCCTGGGGTTAACTTCATCATCATCGACTAAATGCACACTCGTTGATCACTCATTGTTGGGTCGGCACTCGTTGCACAAGGAATCGTCTTCTTCAGAAATGCTTCAAGAGGCATTTGTATCCAAGATAATCTCTTCTCTTTTCTTTATAAATTTCATGATAGCATGCATATGCTATCGTAAAGCATATGCATGCTTTAATATCATAAAGCGGGGTGCACTGTATGTATAGCTATGCACATGGTTTGAAATGCAGTATTTATGAATGTTTAATATTCTTTGGTAATTCTCCGGAGAATGGTACCCCTTACAAAATAGTGTTGAGAAGAAGAGGGGGGAAAGCAGTGACGTACGGTTCATAACTCCACCCACTCAGTGCTTTCCTCCTCTTCTTCTCGACAACTGCACGTGGCGGATGTCACGTGACATAACAGTATGTTGGAGCTGAAAAATAACAAAATTAACGGCAAAATGGCAATTTTTTTGGAGCAGCAAGTAACAGAAATGCAATTTATTTGGGGAAGACTAAGCGTCACGTAACATAACATCTCAGAGTTAAAATGAAGAAAAATTAACACGAAAACAACATTTTGTTTCTTGTTTTGAAAAAAAAAAAAAAAAGGTAATACCATGTGCGACCAACGATTGGTTTTTGCTTGAATCCCTCCCGAAGTCGCTTAAAAACCTAGCCTTTTTTCACTAAACACATTGGCCCCTCTTAATCGTTTTTTTTTTGTTTGTTTTTGCTTGAATCCCTACCGAAGTCGCATAAAAACCTAACCTTTTTTCACTAAACACAAATGAAAGTTGATTAAATATATGATGCCTCTTAATTTTTTTTTCCAATGACCGGTTTTTGCTCGAATCCCTACTGAAGACGTGTAAAAACTAACCTAAAAACATAACCTTTTTTCACTAAACACAAATGAAAGTCGACTAACACGTGCAATTAACAATAAAATTCCTCTTTGTATATGCACAATATGCCAATAGAATTTTTTTTTTTTAAAGAACGTAACAATTGACACAATACTAGGTTAATGAGACGGGAAATGAAAGCTCACCTCATCAGTCCTGGCATGCGAGCTCGCGGGATGGAATAGGATACACGACAGACTCAGGATGACAAGAGTAACCACATATGGCAAGCTAACCTAATATTAATTTTTGGACACTTATGGTAATTAAAAAGATATTAAATGAAAAATATGAACAATTTACAAATATTTCCAAGTTTCACTCTTCTTTAACTCAGAACAACACGAAGTATCACATAGCAAGCAAACATAAACAGCAAGCAAATACGACTACGAAACGATACAAATTTGCATTTACCACTGCAGTGACATCGCCTCACGTGATGACCACCTGAAATGAAGAAGGGGATGCAGTAAGTGGGCAAAGTCACAACCTGTCAATTACTGCTTTCCCCTACTTCTCACAGCCATTTAGAAGGGTGAACCATTAACTGGAGTTCAGTGCATTCATTTTTTGCAATTAATGTTCATATTTTTGATTTCGTTGGTACTTGGAAAAAAAAAAAAAACTTGTAAACCTGGGAACTTGTAAAGCGGGAACTGCCTGTACTTTATATTCTAGAATACAAGGTGCATCCGACCATATGGCATGCTTGGAGTTTGGAAAAATTTTTATTGCTTCTATCTGAAACAGAAATTCACAAGTTCTTCCTAAACAAAATATCGTGCAGAATACACTCATAGAATCCAAAAACACATTCTAGTCATTACTGATGTTATGATATTAACTTTCACTTTCTTCAAGAGGGTGTCATTTTATGCCGTTAAGGACATTGTTGATCGCACATTTCTTGAAATACTTTAGTTTTCTAAAGGAAAATAAGGATTCAATTGATTGTTTTTCTTGGAAATAAATGGGGAGTTTTAACGATACATCCATAAGTCCTTGGGTAGGCTTTACTATAGCAGTGTATAGACTGTAATCTGGGTGGGGGGGGGTGGAAGCTACTTGCACTGTATACTTTCAGATTATAAGATGCCCAAGAATTTTCCACATGTTTCGAAAAAAAATTCAACTTATAATCTGGAAAATAAATATTTTAACACATGGTGCCCTCACAAGAAAATGTAGTCCACTGGTAGCCATTATGCTGGTAACTTGGCTGCAGTAAAATAGTTAAAATGAAATATTAAACACATATTGAATCTCAGTAGTCCTATGTATGAACAGATTTACTTATTTATTCATACACGGGGACAGCAGCAACAGCTTACAATTTCATATTTTACATCCAGTGGATTTAAGAAGAAATTTCTCTCACCCCTCCTCTCCCTCCATACCCCCCACAACTAGCAGATTCCCAATTCTGATGTGTTCGGTTATTCACACGTTACTAATTCAAAATGGAAAATTACATTCTGTTTCTTACTTAAGCACATTCATGTATCCCTGCCAGTGATTATAGTAAGTAATTGACCTTAAAATAAAAGTCCCCATATAATTCTTGATAAGCAAAATTGAGTACTTGATTTCTCTTTTCAAGAATCAAAGGTATTTCTAAAGGAAAGCTATTTTAAGAAATTTGGGAGAACTTGGTCAGTGGCACTTTTCAAAAGTACATAGATTTACCATTAATTTTAAAAATAATTAATGGAATTTTTTTTTGCAAAATATGTGGCAGGGCCTTTTCACAATCAAGTCATCTGAAAATACACTCGTTAGTTCATACTAAAGAGAAACCATTTCATTGCAAAAAATGTGGCAAAAGTTTTTTTTGAGGTCAGGTATTCTGAAAACACACATTTTTAGTTCACACACAGGAGAAACCATTTTTTTGTGAAATTTGTGGTAGAGTATTTTCGCTATCATGTAGCCTGAAAAGGCACCTTTTAGTTCATACACAGGAGGAACATTTTCTTGTGAAACATGTGGCAAGGCATTTTCTACACGTGGAACTCAAACCCATCTTTTAGTGAAAAAAGTTGGGTTTTTGTCACTCAGGTGAAAAAATTTTGTTGTGAAATATGTGGCATGGCATTTTCACAATCTAGTATGTTGAAAATGCACACATTCATTCATACTAAGGAGAAACCATTTTCTTTTGAAATGTGTGGCAAGGCATTTTCTCAATTAGCTAAATTGAAGCACACCAGATAGTTTATACTCGGGAAAATTATTTTCTTGTTAAATATGCAGCAGGAAATGTTTGCAATACGTTTCACTAAAAACTCACCTGTTAGTTCATATTAATAAATTTTTTTCTTATGAAATGTGTAACAAGGCATTTTCTCAATCAAGTGACAAAAAATCACCTGTTACTTCATGCTAACAATAAACCATCTTAAGAAGTATGTAACAAAGCTTTGTCCCTGTGAAGCAGTCTGAAAACTCTTTACTTCATACTAAGAACATACCTTCTGTGTGCCCCAGTGGAAGCAACAGTACCAACCCAGTTCAAAATATGTGCATTTGTGTACCCAATCTATTCAGAATAAAATGTTTTTTTTTTTTAAATGTTTCAATGCTCTTTTCTTCTTTGAATTCTTGGTGTTTTTCTTTGAAGTGTAATTTAAACCCTTAATTTGTTGCAATTGCAATTTGCTAGTTTTGGGAATAATGATGTAATTATTTAATTTTTTTTAATATTTTTTAAGAAATAATACTTTGCCCCATTCCAATAAAAGAAATTAAATAAATGATGGAATTCTTTATGGGTAAGGCACTCTGTGTGTGTGTATCTCAACAAAAAATTCCATTACATAATAAAAAGGGCATGCATATTGAAAATTAACTTCAGTTAACACGTTAGTAGATTTTATTAAAATTTCACACTCACCACTTCCCTACCACTTAATTCTTGGATGTCGTCTAGAAGATACATTGACTTTTACTACTGAGTAGATCTGTTAGCAAATTAAAATTTATTTGTGTTTTTGTGAATAGTTTTTGATATCCATATCATTGAGGAAAGTTCACTCTGTGTTCATTAAGCTTCTTTATTTCTTCAAAAGCCAGCATGATATTCTTGCTCATTATGCTGACATTTGTCCAAGGCAAATAATGTTTGCTATTTTTGACAGTAAGACCAGTGTGAAATGGTTGGAAACACATTTCTCTAGCACATAGCAAGTTCTGGTGTGATATTGTCGCATGACTAGCTGCAAAACTGGAGGTTACAGAGTGCAATGATATTAAAAAATTTCCTTTCCACAAAACAATTCTAAGGCATCAAAACCTTCAGCAGGCAAGATTGTTTCAAGTATCTTTCAGGATTCAGAAGGATTGTTTCTTGTTCTTTTGGTACTACTTGATACAGTAGTTAAAGGTTATTATTATAGCAACTGGCTTTTTCAGTTGATGTGTATACACTATTTTGCAAGAAAAAAGCTTGTTATCCATTATAGGAAATCATTCTGCTACATGAGAGTCATGTTCTACAAACATTGAACTATCCGCTGTGATTTAGCTAAGAAATCACGGACCACTTAATATATAGTTGAAATTTATTCTCCAGCTGTTATGACTAGTTTGTGCCAATGAAGCAGCTCCTGAAAGAGCAGCAATTCAGGATCACCTAAGAACTGAAAAGGAGTGTCCCGAATTAGCTATTCTGTCAGCGTGTTTCCTTTCTCTGCTACCAGTGTGAGCCTTGTCTTGGTGATGACAAAAATGCATCAGTGTTAAGGGACGGTATCTTGAAAATGGCTAATATATTTAGCCATTTCTCATATGTATGTATTTTGTATAGAAAAAATAAAAGTACAAAACCAAACTTTAATTCACTTTTAATCATAAGAGAGCCTTTCCTTAATCACTTTCCTTAGGGCATGTTTTAAATAGTTTAATTTTAATTCTTTTCGCCTTTCACCTTCTACATAGGAATTCAATTTCTTAATTTATGAATTTAGAGGTGAGTTCTGTAATGATAAGCTCTTACTAAGTAATTAAATAATAATTTACCATTAATTTAAAAAGTATTTGATGAAACTGTTGATTGCATAGCCAGGAACTTACTGAAACATGAGGCTCAATTAATGCTGCAATTTGATAGTGGAAAAAGAAAATTTGCTCTTTTTTTTTTATTACCACATATCAACATAATTCATGTATTTTATTGTTTTTTCCAGGAGTACTAGAGAAGAAAATATTTTAAATCAACAAATAAGATGTCAAGAAGAGAATGGCTACTGCAGCTGTTACTTTGAGAGAGTGTACGACGTAACAAAATTTGTGGCTGAATTCAGTGTAACTAATCAACAGTTTCAGTATGACCCTTCATAATATAGCTGCACTTGCCAGCCAAGAGAGTGTTTTTATACTATGTGAATCCTCAACATTTAAAAAGAACTGGAAACAGAATAAATCTGTCCAAAATTCGGAATCAGCAGTACTGTGTTAGATGTATAGATATTTAAAAGAATAATGAAGTCATCAAAAAAAATTTTAGTGTACAGATTTTCCAATGAAGAAATGTAGTTCAGAAGTATGAATAGACAACAAGAAAAAACCCTGGAGAAACGATTTTCCTGTGAAATATGTGGCAAAAGATTTTCAAGATCGGGTATTCTAAAAAAACACCATTTAGTCCATACATGGGAGAAACCATTTTCTTGCGAAACATGTGGCAAGGCATTTTCTTATTCTGGTACTCTGAAAACTCACTTATTAGTTCATACACAAGAGAAACCATTTTTTTGTGAAACGTGTGGCAAGGCATTTTCTCAGTCTGGCAGTCTAAAAACCCATCAGTTAGTTCATACAAAGGAGAAACCATTTTCTTGTAAAATATGTGGCAAGGCATTTTCTTATTCTAGTGCTCTGAAAACCCACTTTTTAGTTCATACACAAGAGAAACCATTTTTTTGTGAAACGTGTGGCAAGGCATTTTCTCAGTCTGGCAGTCTAAAAGCCCATCAGTTAGTTCATACAAAGGAGAAATCTTTTTGTTGTGAAATATGCGGTATGACATTTTCACTATTACATAGCCTGAAACTGCACCATTTGGTTCATACACAGGAGAAATCGTTTTCTTGTGAAACATGTGGCAAGGCATTTTATCAACCTAATAGTTTAAAAACCCACCTTTTAGTTCATACCGAGGGAAAACAATTTTGTTGTGAAATATGTGGCAAAAGATTTTCAAGATTGGGTATCCTAAAAAAACACCATTTATTTCATACGCGGGAGAAACCATTTTCTTCTGAACCATGTGGCAAAGCATTTTCTCAATCTAGTGATCTAAAAGACCACCTGTCAGTTTGTACTCAGGAGAAAAGATTTTGTTGTGAAAGATGTGGCAGGGCATTTTCACGATCAGACATTCTAAAATCACACATGTTAGTTCATACTGAGGAGAAACCATTTCAATGTGAAATATGTGGCAAAAAATTTTCAAGGGCAGGTGTGTTGAAAACACACCTTTTAGTTCATACACAAGAGAAACTGTTTTCTTGTGGAACATGTGGCAAGGCATTTTCTCACTCTAGTAGTCTAAAAACCCATGAATTAATTCATACCAAGGAAAAATCTTTTTGTTGTGAAATATGTGGTAAGGCATTTTTACTCTCAAAATACTTGAGAATTCATCTTTTGGTTCACACACAGGAGAAGCCATTTTCTTGTGAAATATGCTGCAAGGTATTTGCTCAGTCAAGTAAATTGAAGAGACATCAAAAAGTTCATACTAAGGAAAAACCATTTTCTTGTTAGCTATATGGCAGGGTGTTTTCACAAGATTGTAGACTAAAAACTCAGCTTTGTTCATACTAAGAAACTATCCTTTTATGAAATGTGTAAGAAAGCATTTCCTTAGTGAAATAAATTGAAAAATCACCTTTTCCTACATTTGTATTGATGATCAAACTTAAATATGTTACAAGCTATTCTTATCAAGTAGGCTGAAAACACTTATTACTTCATACTCAGGGAATCCCCCTTCCCTCTGTTTTAACATGTGTTATAAAATTTTTTTAGCTTCTGTTTTGAAGAAACACTTTTAGTTCAAATAGAATTAATTTTTATTTGTAATGTTGGTCCAGTTTCATAAAAAGTCGAGCTTAGCATTCCGTTTTTGCCAATATGCCACTTTAAAATTTTTTTTTTTTAATGAAATAATGTCTTCCAATCTACTTTTGCCCACCAATATTCTCTAATTGTATTTTATATTTTCAGTATTTATTCAATATCTCCTATTTTCATATCGATTATACTAAGAATTATAAGACATTAATTTTGTGTGTGGCATTTAACATATTCCAGGCAAGCAAAAGTGTCTGCCTTTCTTCTAGACAATGCTCTTTCCCATGTGGCAGCATTGCAAAAACAATATTTTAACAAAAAAAATTGTTAAAACAGCTTGTATGGCCAAATGTAATCCTTGTTTGAATTAGAAATAGTAATAATGTATTCACATTATGCTGTAATAATATAAAGATACTGTATGTGTTGTAAACAAATAACTGGCCATGCAATTTTCAATGTTTTCATTACCTTTATACTTTCAATTACTTCTGTGATCAATCAACCAAGGCTCAATCAGAATCTTTTTATGATTCGTCCAGTTGAAAGACAGATGTCCTTGGTAGTGTTCAATCTGTATGCATATTTTGTACATTAGCATTAGTAGAGGCATACAATGCAAGAAAGCAAGCTTATGCAGCATCAGCCAAAAAAAAAAAAAAAAAAAACATCCCCCCATTTCACCCCTCCATTCGTTCCAAATACCTCTCCAACTTAGCCTTAAATTTATTTAGGCTATCAACTTCCACAACAAAAGATGGAAGTCTGTTCCACCAATCAACTACCCGCTGGCTAAAGGCAAACTTCTGCACATCTATCCTACAATTGTCTTTCCTCAATTTGAATTTATGTCCTCTCAGGTGATTATTCTGAGCAAAAGGAAGAATCCCATCAGCACTGAGCATGCTCAAACCTTTATACACCTCAATCAAATCACCTCGGAGGTGCCTAGTCTCCAGACACTGTAATCTGCAAAACTTAAGCGTTTCTTTGTAAGAGCAACCCTTCGTTCCATTCACTAATCTTGTTGCCCTTCTCTGTACTCACTCCAACATCTCTACATCCTTCTTAAAATGAGGCCTCCAGACCTGTATACAGTACTCAAAGTGTGGCCTGACCATTGCCTTATACAAGGGGATAATCACCTCTTTATCCCTGTTAGAAAAATTCCTGTATATCATTGACAAGACACTATGAGCTACTCTTGCAGACTGTCTGCACTGCTCAGAAAACTTCATATCTGCCTGCACAATTACCCCCAGGTCCTTTTCATTCTCCACCACTGTCAGTGTAGTTCCACAGAGTTGATACATTACTCTGAGGTTACTGCATCCCATATGTAGTACTTTACATTTGTCAATGTTAAACTTCATTTGCCACCTCTCAGCCCATCTGCTGAACTTTTCTTGCTCTACTTATATATCTTATGATTTCTGCGGTAATTCCCTTTAGTGGAATGAAAATTGATGATAAAATGGCTGCCATTGCTGGAGGGAAATAAAGAAAACTTGCTCATTCTTTTATTTTTTTATATATATATGAATATTCTCGAAAAATTTTCAATTTCTGTTATTAAATATGATTGTAAACATTATTTAGTGTAATAAAACTTATGAAGGAAAATTGCAGGAGTGATTTTTAAATGAATTTTATTTTAACAATTTTATAAATCTGCATTCTGGTGTCTTTATTCCCCATTTTCACTTCTAGTATCTTCCATTCAACCATTTGTATGCTGAGAAATTCATGCCCAATCTTATTGTAATTACCAGATCCCTTTCTCAGATGTTTTAATTCAATTCCAGCAAGTATGTAAGTTATTTTGGAGTGACTGTTCCCCAAGTGTAAGACCTTGCATTTTGCTGTGTTTAAACATAGCTGCCATTTTGCTGACCATCTTGAATCAGTGCAGTTTAGTAGTGATCATTAACCTCTCTTTCCCTCATTTTCATATCTGCAAAAGTTTGATGTCAAGCTCCTCTGTCCATTCATCTGTCAGTTATGAAACTCAGAAACAAATAATCCAATATCAATAGTAACCATGAATCACAACCCTCTGCCTTCCACCCTAAGATCCATCTTAGAAATTATATCCGAGACTCAACATGTTCCAGTTTATACAATAACTTATAGTAATATTCACCATATAGTGCAAGGAAGCCATAGGTTTATACTGCACTGAAAAAAAATAATTAAAGTACATAAGAAAATACAAATTATATGCTTCCCTCTTCACATAGATAACTATCCAGTTACCTATGTGAGGTAATTCAAAGGTAACTATACAGTTATCTTTGCATTCAATCAAACTGTCAGCCTCATCTACCTCAAGGGCAACTTGTTCCAGCAAGCAATCAACAACTCACTGAACAACTCACTGGAAGAAAACTTCCTATAACCTAATCTTAACTTCATGTAATTTGAATTTATGCCACCTGGTTCTGAAATTCTTTATTACAGTTAGAATTCAACCTTCATTTTACTAATCCCTCTCAGTGCTTTATAAACCTCAATCAGGTCACCTCTGTGGGTGCCTGGTTGCCGAGCTCTGTAGCCCACTTGAATTCTTTCCTCGTACAGTTCTGCCAATCTCACCATTCTGTCTTTGGATCCTTTCAAGAAGCTCAATGTCTTTTTTTCAGATGAGGTCTCCACATTTGAACACATTATTCTAAATGTAATCTTATACAATAGGATTATGATCTGTCTATCTCTGCGGGATAATGTTCCAGACACTGTTCAGAAAACTTCATATCTGCCTGTATCATAACACCCAGTTCCCTTTCCTCCACTATTTTTAATTCAATCCCCAAGCAGTGTTGAATCCAGAGCATTTGCACCGCGGTATTGAATGTAAACATCGGGATACATGCACCAGGAGGAAAGAATGTAAACTTGGGGGGGGGGGACATGTATATTTTTTATTATTTATAATATTTACAACGTGTATATGTTACAAACAAATCAGTATATCTATTATGCATAAATATACAGATTATGAATATTTATATTTATACATATTTATGAATGTTATAAGAGAATATGAGAAAACAAAATAGGAAACAAAAGGAAATATTTATTATTTAATAAATTGGCACTGATTAATGATTTTAATTATTACCAAATTTGACATAATCTCCTAGCCTTGATCTCATGTATGAAAATAAGAAACAAACAGTGGTCCAAGAACTGATTCTTGAGGGACCCACTCCTGATTTTACACCAGTCTGAAGAATATCCATTAATTACAACCCTCTGCCTTCTGCCCCCCTGCAGCCACCTACCAATCCATCTTAGAATCTCACCAGTCATCCCAACCTGTTCAAGCTTGTTTAGTAACCTCTCATGAGGACACAGTCAAACACTTTGCTAAAACCCAAATAAACTCTATGGAACTTGTTCTTTATATCCAGTTCATGAATAACTCATAAACTGGATATATGGTTTCATATAATTTTTGGCTTCAGTACTTTTCGTTGCTGTATAACTCGCCCTTGCTTTGTCTGTTGTATTGATCAGTCAGCTCCGCAGTGATCCATTTTGGCATCCTCCAATATTTTCTTAAAGGTGTGTATGCATTCATGGCTTCTGTGATTTTTTTCTTTAAAAGTATTCCATAATTCAAATGAATTCACCAACCTTTGGCAATCCCCCAATTTATTCATAGCACCTTAAACCATCACAGTTTCCTCTTTTGAAGTTAAAACTGGCCCCCTTTATCCTTAACTACTGCAACATCTTTATTCATCTTCTAACTGATGATTGTGTGATCACTTCCTGACAATGGTTCCTATACTTGAAGCCCTGTAATGTCATCTGATTCATTTGTAGTGATGATGCCGAGAATATGAAGTTCGCTGAGCAGTGCAGATGGGCTGCCAGAGCAGGTCGTTGAGTCTTGTCAATAATATTTAAGAATTTTGCTAGCAGGGACAAAGGATGTGATTATCCCATTGTACAAAAAGGCAATGGTCAGGCCACACCTTGAATACTATACTGGTCTGGAGGTCTCATTTTAGGAAGTATGTAGAGTTGCTAGAACAAATACAAAGAAGGAAAACAAGATTGGTGAGGGGTGCTCTTACAAAGACAGGCTTATGTTCTGCAAATTGCAGCACCTGGAGACTAGGCACATGTGTGGTGATCTGATTGAGGTGTGTAAGGTCTTGAATGGGTTGAGCAAGCTCAATGCCGATGGGGTTCTTCCTCTTGCTCAGATTAAGAACCTGAGCGGGCATAGATTCAAATTGAGGAAAGACAGTTATAGAATAGATGTGCAGAAATTTGCCTTTAGTATTAGTAATGGCCGCATGGTGCAAGAAAGCCTATGGCTTATGCTGCACCGGCCAAAAAAAAAACAAATAAAACAATGATAAAAAAATAATAAAATAAGATAAATAAATAATAATAATTAGTAGAAGAAAAGGATATTTAAACCTATCATCCTATGCACTTCCCTGACCCGAAGGTACTATCCAGATGACCTTTGAATTTCCCCAAACTGTCAGCCTCTACTGCCCATGTAGGCAACTTATTCCAGTAATTTAAAACTCGTTGGCTAAAATAAAACTTCCTGCAGTCCAATCTAAACATTTCTCCCCGTAACTTGAATTTATGTCCCCTAATTCTAGCATCATTTATAACCTTGAAAATTCCGTCCTCATTTATTTTACTGATGCCTCTCACAGCCTTAAACACCTCAATCAAATCTCCTCTAAGGTGTCTAGTTTCCAAACTCTGTAACCCCCATATTCGAAGTCTTTCTTCATATGGACACCCTTTTGCCGATCTCACCAGGCAAGTTACTCGTCTTTGCACACTTTCAAGAAGCTCGATGTCTTTCTTTAGGTGTGATCTCCATATTTGAACACAGTATTCCAAGTGTGGTCTCTAACAAAAGCCTTATATAATGGGATTATCATGTCCCTATCTCTACTTGCAAAAGTTTGATAGATCATCGATAGGACACCATGGGCCTTTCTTGCAACTTGTTTACAATTCTCAGAGAATTTCATGTCTGACCATATCATAACACCCAAGTCCCTTTCCTCCAGTACTGGGTTTAGTTGAATTCCATCAAGTGAATAAGTTATTTTGGGATTACTGTTCCCCAGGTGTAATACCTTACACTTTGTTGGATTAAAGCATAGCTGCCATTTTTCTGACCATTCCTGAAGTCTACCTAGGTCTCTCTGAAGAAGTTCAGCTTGACAGTGATCATTAACTACTCTACCAATTTTAACATCATCTGCAAATTTAGACATCACGCCCTCTATCCCTTCATCGATGTCGTTTATGAAAATTAAAAACAACAGTGGTCCTAATACTGATCCTTTGGGAATCCCACTTCTTACATCAACCCAATCTGAGGAATAGCCATTTATCACAACCCTCTGCCTCCTGCCCTGAAGCCATCCTGCTATCCATGTAAGGATTTTCCCAGTGATTCCAACCTGTTCCAGCTTATAAAGCAACGCTCATGTTGGACTGAGTCAAAAGCTTTGCTGAAATCTAAATAAACAATGTCGAAATTATTCCCTAAATCCAGCTCGTGAGTGACTCTTTCAAAATAGCAAACCAGATTTGTTAAACATGATTTTCCCTTTACAAAACCATGCTGAGTATCCTTGAGAATTTCAATTCGATCCAAATGATCCTGGATTCCACCCTACCACTGAAGTCAGACTGACAGGTCGATAATTTCCCACTTCACTCTTAGAGCCACCCTTATGTATTGGAGATACATTGGCACTTTTCCAATCCAAGGGAATCTCCCCAGAGTCTAGTGATGCTCGCATAATTAGTCTCAGTGGTTCAATGCACTCACTTGCTGCCTCCCTTAAGATTATAGGGTATATTCCATCAACTCCAGAAGCCTTACTGGCCTGTAGGCTCAAAAGTTTTTTCATTAAATAATCTTGCGAAATTTCAATATCATTAATTACATATTTTTCAACTTCGCTCCCACAATTTCCCATTGCCACAAAAGGTTTTTTTCATTTGTAAATATCGATGCAAAATAACTGTTGAGTTCATCTGCAGTGGCAGCTGGTGTATTTAATACTATCCCCTTTCCCTTACGTCAAGGTCCAATCTGGTTTGTGCTGCTCTTCTTGGCATTTATATATGTGAAGAATTCCTTATCTCCCCTCTTTGCTCTGTTTGCTAGTGATTTCTCATAAACTGCCTTTGCCTGTTGAACCTTTTCTGTGGCTCTATTACAGATCACTTTGTAGCTGTTATAGGTTTCAGTACTTTTTATTGCTCTGTAACTTTTCCATGCCACCTTTTTCTGCTCAAGTAATGTGGAAACTTCACTATTCATCCAACTTGGAACCCTCCTCATGGAGTATTTTTTTTTTAATGGTATATACGCATTCAAGGCATCTGTGATTAATATTTTAAAAGCATACCACAGTTCAAATGTATTCATTCTCTGCGCGATATCTACCCAGCTAATAGAGGCCATGTAATACCTTAAGGCATCGTAATTTCCTTTTCTGAAATTAAAACCCATTCCTTTGCCTTTTACTGCTGCTACCTCTCTCATTATCATCCACCGTAGAATTCTGTTTAGCCAGCAGGTAGTTGATTGCTGGAACAGACTTCCATCTCTTGTGGAAATTGATAGCTTAAAGAAATTTAAGACTGATCTGGAAAAGCATTTGGAGTGAATGGATGGATGAAATGGTAGGAGTTGATTTTTTTTTTTTTTTTTTTTTTTTGGCTGATGCTGCTTAGGCTTCTTCCTTGCATTGTGTGCCTGAACTAATGCTAATATTCTCACCCATTGTACTTTCTCTAATATGCTGGTAGAAATAATAATCATCTAGTTTATTTTAAAAAATTTTTCCCCAAGGTGAGTTTCCCTTCCACTTATTCCAGTCAATCTGTGGCAGAATAAAGTCACCCATAATAATGAGACATTCACTCTTGCTTCCCAATTCCATCTTCATCTAAAGACTTCTGCCATATCCTTTACATCTTCTGGGGTGTAGATTACTCCCACTCTCATTATTCCTTTGCTTTCAACTAACACCCCCCCCCCCACACACACATTCTATGCTGGAAGAATAGGCGTAACTTGAGACTCAGCAAAAGCTGTTTTTGCACTCATTTTTCTTTTTATAATTGGCATTACCTCTCCACCCCTTCCATCTTTCCTCAATGCATTATACATACCATAGTTGAAGTTGTCATTACCAATTTTCAGGTGCAAACAAGATTGGTGAGGGGTGCTCTTACCAAGATAGGCATAATATTGTTTCTGTTAGCCTTATTATATCAGCATTAGTTTTCCTAACTATTAGTTCAAATTCTGCTATTTTATTGACAACACTCCTGACATTACTGTGGACAGTTGAAACTAAATAATCAATAGTTTGTTACCATGACATACCCCTTGAAGTTATCCCTTAATTTAATGGTTTGTATCCCTCAACATAATAAGGAACTGGGTCAAATACTTTGCTGAAATCCAAATAATCTCAAAATTATTTCCTACATCCATCTAAGGAGTAACTGGAGATTCTGGTGGGTAGCACAATTGGTACAATTGCTGTTTTCCCCACTTCAGGTGGAAGAGACCTGAATTTGAACCAGTGATGCAAACAATTTTTTGGTTCTTTTTCACAATGTGGCTGAGTTGGTTTATATATATGAATGTATGTGTATCTTTATTGGAATCAGTGAATAGAAATAAATGGATTATATACAGAACTTATGCAATACCCATAACAACAATAATGCTACGGGTGATTGTTTTTTAATTGTGATACTCGTCACCGTCATACATGCCTTGCGTTAGGGGGATTGCCTAGCCATTGCTAGATCACTGCTGTTGGAACAACATATGCAACTGCTCAGCTTATGATGAGAACTGTTCACTGAATATGTAAGATTTGCCCTCAGTACACTTCTTGAAGTCAGCATCAATCCTTTGAATATTTTGGAGCGTTTTCATGAGCACAAACCTGTCAACTCTCCCTTGCCTCCATGCTACAAATTGAAGTGATGTCAAGACGCCTAAGGATGCCAGGAGGATTCTCTATTGACACAGCTGCCAGAAACTAGGTCTGTTTATTTTGCTCACTGTCATTTTTATTTTTGCGAGTAAGCAGAGGGCGAAGATTCACTGTGAAATTTTTATGAAGTTTAGCAGTTGCCTTATTGTGAAGTGTTAAGTGTTGCATTATTGGAAGTTTAACATTTTTTCATTTATAGCAGGCCACATATGAACAGTTTTCTCAGTGAGTTTATTTATTTTTATCAGTTCATTACTGGTAAGTTTGCATCCACAGGAAATTGAGGCTGACAGTATGAAGAAATTGAAAGATCAACTGGATAGTTACCTGTGTGAGGAGGAAAATAATTTGCATTTTCTTATCTACTTTTTTTTTTTTTTTTGGCAGGTTTTATAAAAGTCTGTGGCATTTTTGCACTATATGTCAAATGTTTAATATTTACTACATATTGTCATAAATACCAAAATGTTTCAAGAAAATTTCAGAGCATTTAATGCCGTCTTCATATGGCAGTGCTTTGTCTTCTGGCCAAGAAAGTCTTAGAACAGACACGACCTATTGCAAAATAGTTTAAAACTCACTTTTTTGTAACTATGACATGTTTGTACTGTAGTCCATATTTTTTGTTGGTGATGTGTGCATACAGAGATTTATATTTCTGTGGTGAAGATATGATTTCTGAAAAACGAAAAGTATAGAGGCAGATTTACCCCAAAACTAATGAAGCTTAAGCTTCAGGGCCCTGGGAGGGGCCCTAGCAATTCACATGGTCATGTTTTTTAAAATTTGCAAAAGCAAGATATTTTAACCACAATCGGTTAAGACTGTTGTCTTTTCCACTCCGACTTCCCCTCCTGTCGGGTATCATTGGAGGAGTGGCCACCAACTTTAAGAAAAAGAATACAAAAGTTTTGTATTATTTTTCTTAAAGAGATCCATACAAAAATTGTATAAGCTTCTGGTGCAACAACACCTGGATCCCCCCATCCCTGTAGTTGATAAAAAGAAACAGAACATGAACTATGCCCAGTGGTGAGCTGTAGTGGGCTCGCGAGAGCCCATTATTATTTTTTTTGAAAATTTGCGAGAACATTTTTTGATATGATAATTTTTTTTACAAATGAAATCCTGAATGCAATTATTGAGTATCTAGAGCCGAAACTACAGTGGGGCAAGCGGGGCCCCATTCCCAGCATTTTAATAGCGCAATCGATCGGTTATGAATTTTAAAATTGCTTCATTTTTGATTTAATTACAATCGGACCTCTGTTTAATGAACTCTTTATAGTGAATTTTTTTGATTCCCCCTTGATAATTACATTGAAAATAGTTTCCGGTGAACGAAAAAAAATTCCATGTAACGAACGGGTTAGGAGAGACAACTTTGTATGCATTGTTCTTACCTCTGGCCTTTAGACAATTTAAGTAATTAGAAAGCGCGAGTTAAGAGTGAAAGAGATTACCATTTCACAATGTTAGTGGTGTCCATAAAACCTCTGGAGTCACACACCGAGAAGTCGCACTAGTCAATGTGGTTTCCATAGCCAGTCAGAGGATTAAGAAGATTCTCGACACGGATTATAGCCTCTGGTCAACCTGTGTTGTGGTTCCCCTTTACTCCTACAAGAAGTCATATGTTTTTCGGAGAAGTGAATGATCCTTGCCTTCCAGTAAATATCTCCTGTCTTAGTCATAATTATGGCTAAGCAAACCCTTAGCCATAATTATGAGAGCATCCTTGGACTCAGGGGAGGTTCCCACGGACTGGAGATGTGCAAATGTATGTCCAATTCACAAAGGGGGATCGAAGGGTGACACGAGTAATTACAGACCAGTTAGTTTAACTTCTGTTCCGGATAAAATAATGGAGTTACTGGTTAAAGATGCATTGCAGGATCATCTAGACAAGACTGCAGCAATAATTCAGACAGCATGGGTTTGTTAAGGGAAAGTCTTGTTTGACAAATTTGATAGGATATTATGATGTGGTTACAAAGGAACTGGATGCAAAAAATAATTTTGATATCATATATTTGGATTTCAGCAAAGCTTTTGACACTGTTGTGCATGGAAGACTTGTACAAATTGGAGCAGAATGGTATTAAGGGTAAGTTGCTACAATGGATAAAAGGATGGTTAAGTGGGAGAAGACAGAGGGTGGTAATCAATGGGTGCTGCTCTTCGTGGACTAATGTTATTAGTGGAGTCCCACAGGGTTCGGTGTTAGGTCCACTGTTGTTTTGTATATTTATCAATGATATTGATGAAGGTATATCAGGCTTAATGTCGAAGTTTGCAGATGATACAAAGGTTGGCAGGGTTAATGACAGTAATGGCAGTGTGCTACTGCAACAGGATCTAGATAATTTTGGCAGATAGGCTAGAAGTGGCAACTGAAGTTTAACCTTGACAAATGCAAAGTACTGCATATGGTTAGAAGTAACCCCAGAGAAACGTACCAACTGTGTGGTGCTACACTTAAGGTGGTAGAAAATGAAAAAGACCTGGGAGTAATTGTGCAGTCAGATATGAAGTTTTCTGAGCAATGCAGACAGGCTGCCAGGGCAGGTCATGGGGTTTTGTCAATAATATATAGGAATTTTGCTCGCAGGGAAAAGGAGGTGATTGTCTCTCTGTAGAAGGCAATGGTCAGGCCACGCCTTGAGTACTGCATACAGGTCGGGAGGCCTCATTTTAGGAAGGATGTAGATTTACTTGAGCGTGTACAAAGAAGGGCAACAAAATTGGTGAGGGGAATGAAGGGATCCTCTTTTTTTTTTTTTTTTTTTTTTTGATTTGGTAGTTGTTGGCGCATCGGCTTCTGTGGCCATATTGCACCTCCCAAGGTTTTTGCAGTACTTTGATCCAAGCCCGAGGCGGGAATCGAACCCGTGACCTTTGGGTTGCCGGGCAGGTACTTTACCCACTCGGCTAGCCCGGTCGGCGGATCCTCTTACCAAGAGAGGCTTAAGTTCTGCAAATTGCAGTGGCTGGAGACTAGGCACCTGCGCGGTGATCTGATTGAGGTGTATAAGGCCTTGAATGGGTTGAGCATGCTGAATTCTGATGGGATCCTTCCACTTGTTCAGATTACGAACCTAAGGGGGCATAAATTCAAATTAAGAAAAGACAAATGTAGAATAGATGTGCGGAAATTTGCCTTTAGCCAGCGGGTGGTTAATTGCTGGAACAAACTTCCATCTGTCGTGGAAGTTGATAGGTTGAATAAATTTAAGGAGGAACTGGACAGGCATTTGGAGGGAATGGTGTGATTTTTTTTTTTTTTTTTTTTTTGGCTGATGCTGCATAAGCTCATACACTTGCTTTCTTGCATCACATGCCACTACTACTACTACAGTAGCAGAATATTCGTTTGATTCCGACATTTTGCACTGTATTCAAAGAACTAGTGAGAATAGCAAAATAGTAGAGGGGAAGGGGGGGATTGAGGCAACTAAGATATTATATAAACTTTACGAAGAGGAAATGTTGGCAGATTTTGAAACTTCAAGGCTTTCTCTGTGCAGAAAATATTCTAAAATATAATGGCATACAGGCAATAATTAAAAAAAAAAAAAAACTGTATCACCAATCTCCAGAAAACCAGCGCGAATTAAAGATGCAAAAAATTGCAACGCGAAAAAATTGCTAAAAAAATTGCTAACGAACTTGATGCGGAAACTATAAAGATCGATTGTGTGTTATTATTATTAATAGCCATGTGGTGCAAGGAAGCCCGAGGCTTATGCTGCACCAGGGAAAAAAAAGTCCCGAGTTACCCTGAGAGACAGAGAGTCAAAAGTAGAAGGGAATCACCAAGAAAGAAGAATGATGATATCCAGCTCAGGACCCTGGGTGTGCCAAGCCCATACTCACCAGATATGAGCCCCCGGGGTTAATTCGGGCCACAATGGACAACTTGTAGCTTACAGACGGCAATTGAGGGTTGGAGAAATTATCCCGCTTTGTGCAAACATTTTGAATCAGAAAGTTAATTAAATATTCTGGATTATTAAACAGACTTTTCAATCTGGAATTTCTTAACGATTTAGCACTAATGATCGACATCCTGCGGGAGCTCTCTTACCTTAACTAGAAGCTTTACAAAGTCGCAGCATCACTATAGTAAAAACAGATAAATTAATTATTCTAATTATCAATGCTATCGCTAATTTCAAAAATTCTGAAGGAAATTATGACTCTATACTCCAGAACATGGTGCACCTTCAGCCTGCCATGGTCTTGGGGTGTTTATTCCCCCTCTTCCAGCTGTTTTAAAATTGGAAAACGAGTTCCCGATTTTAAAGCAGCGGCAAGGGTGGGATAAACACCGTAACTAACGCTAACCATAGCAGGTTAGGCACGTGATTTTCAAAGGGGCACCGTTTCTGGAGTTTACCAATTATGAAGCTAAAATTGAGAGTATGTTGAAGTTGAAAGAATTTGAAGGAATCGAAAATAACAACACATTTAAAAAATTACCTCGTGACACGTTATTAAGAATAAGTTAATGCAACAGAGTAATTTTAAATTAAATAAAGAAAATAATGATACTATTGATGATGAGAAATTGAAAGAAATTTTAAACAT
Organism: Mastigoproctus giganteus; assembly: GCF_048544385.1. Classification (NCBI taxonomy): domain Eukaryota; kingdom Metazoa; phylum Arthropoda; class Arachnida; order Uropygi; family Thelyphonidae; genus Mastigoproctus; species Mastigoproctus giganteus. Next base: position 104,988,202 of record NC_143588.1, read on the forward strand.
ATGCTACCTGGAATTGTGGAATACAAAATAACTTTCGTCTCCGTGGCAAGACAGTGAAAAACGAATAAGAAATTTAAGTTTTCTGATAAAATATGAAATAAAAATTAATGATTTTAGAGATTTTGTCGAAGACAGTTTATCTTTAAAATCGAGTGAAATTCACTCTTCAATTATAAAAGCCAGAAATATCTTTGAAACTACTGCGATTAGCAGTGCTTTCATCGTAATGAATAATATTGTATAAATGAATGAATAATGTTGACTATACATCTAAATGGAAAACCATTGCTTCAATTTGATCCGGATCGTTACGTCAAATCATTCCTCTGTAATCATCGCTCAGCTTGAGCAAAGCAGAAGATCGACAACAAATATTAATAAAGTAAATTGTATATGGAAATTTTTTGAATAATTTTTCTTCAATAATAATTTTTTTTATGTAATCTGTGATTTAACCCCGGCTGCTCACATCAGGTGAGTATGGCTTTGGCACACTAAGGGTCCTGAGCTGGATATCATCATTCTTCTCTTTCTTGGTGATTCCCTTCTACTTTTCTCTCTCTCAGGGTAACTCGGGAATTTTTTTTTTTTTTTTTTGGCTGCTGCAGCATGAGCCTCAGGCTTCCTCGCACCATATATAGCTTATAATAATAATATATTATTATTATAAGTTAATAGCTTAAGTTATAAATTAATAGCTAATAATAATAATTATTATTATTGTGTACCTTTTCTAGAACAGTTTGTTTTTTATATAATATTTATTTTTATATTGTAGAATGCTTTGTGATATGGGAAATATTTCGTATTACTTTTTATTCGCAATATTAAAATGTTATCATGAAAAAAATGTATCCATTATTGTTAAAAAAAAAAAAAAAAAAAAGAGATGAGTAAAAAAAAGTGGCGGTGTACCGAGCATGCGCTGTAGATGGTTTTATGTGACACCTTCGCGTCACTTCCGTGACATCATCCGCGGCAGGAATCCCCAAGGATGTTTCATATCAAAAAAGTCGGCAAAACTGCGAGCCCATTGTCAAATTATTCACAGCTCACCACTGACTATGCCTCTTATATTGTTTATATAAAAACTAGTTAGTTATTGTATCCGGTGCATTACATTACAGGTGCAATAACAAGTAGTGAGTCATAATTCATAAAAAAGGAGAAAATAGCAATGCCCTTTTGCACAAACAACAGTTTGTTTCTGTGTATCCAACAGCTGTCCATACTGGAAAGATATTACATAAGGACGGTAAAAAAAAAATTGGTCCGATTTTTAATAAAATTTAAAATGACTCGGCAAATTGTTTAAAAGGTTCAGACAAAATTTCATGGAAATTTGTCCATTGGGAGTCGAGTTTTTCTTCATGTGGGCAGAGGGACATGGTGAAGAAAATAGAATCATTATTTATATATGCTAACGCAACTAAAAACAGTTAAAAATAACGCACTAAAAATGCTACTCATAACAATTTTTAAAGCCAATTTTCGCCACAAACAAGTAATGTCTTACATAGGATGGCTGCTGAACTTTAAATCAAATTTCTGTGGTTCTCTGTGATAATACAAAGCCCTTAAAATTCCTAGAAGTGTAACAAGTTCATGCTGTATCTCTCATTATATTGAAAGTGGTGTTTCTGGGCACTTTGATAACGGGAAGCAACTAGCATTAGTAGAGGCATATGATAGAAGCTTATGCATCAGCCAAAAAAAAAAAAAAAAACGACTCCCATTTCACCCCTCCGTTCGTTCGAAATACCTATCCAGCTGAGGCGTAAATTTATTTAGGCTATCAAGTTCCACAACAAGAGATGGAAGTCTGTTCCACCAACCAACTACCCGCTGGCTAAAGGCAAATTTCCTACATCTGTCTTTCCTCAATTTGAATTTATGCCCTCTCACGTGATTATTCTGAGCAAGAGGAAGAATCCCATCGTCATTGAGCATGCTTAAACCATTCAAGGCTTTATACACCTCTATCAGATCACCTCGCCGGTGCCTAGTCTTCAGACACTGTAATTTGCAAAACATAAGCCTTTTTCGTAAGAGCAACCCTATCAGATCACCTTGCCGGTGCCTAGTCTCCAGACACTGTAATTTGCAAAACATAAGCCTTTTTCGTAAGAGCAACCCTTTGTTCCATTCACTAATCTTGTTGCCCTTCTCTGTACTCGTTCCAGCAGCTCTACATCCTCCTTGAAATGTATACAGTACTCAAGGTGTGGCCTGACCATTGCCTTATACAAGGGAATAATCACCACCTTATCCCTGCTAGAAAAATTCCTGTATATCATTGATAAGACACCATGAGCTACTCTTGCAGCCCGTCTGCACTGTCAGAGAACTTCATATCACCCTGCACAATTCCCCCAGGTCCTTTTCATTCTCTACCACTGTCAGTGTAGTACCACAGAGTTGATACGTTATTTTGGGGTTACTGTTTCCCATATGTAGTACTTTACATTTGTCGATGTTAAATTTCATTTGCCACATATCAGCCCATCTGCTCAACCTTTCCAGATCCTGTTGCATCAGCATAGCGTCAGTAGTGTCCTTAACAACCCTGCCAACCTTTGTATCGTCTGCAAACTTGGACATTAAGCTTGATATACCATCATCAATATCATTTATAAATACAGAAAACAATAATGGACCCAACACTGAGTCCTGAGGGACTCCACTAATAACATTAGTCCACGAAGAGCAGTGTCCATTGATTACCACTCTCTGTCTTCTCCCCCTCAGCCATCCCTTTATCCATAGCAATTTGCCTCCAATGCCACACTGCTCCAATTTGTGCAGCAGTCTTCCATGTGCAACAGTATCAAAAGCCTTTCTAAGATCCAAGTATATAATATCAAAGTTATTCCCTGCATCCAGTTCTTTTGTGACTGCATCATAGCATCCAATCAAATTGGTCAGGCAAGACTTTCCCTTAACAAAACCATGCTGTATCCTAGGTATAACTTAAGTATTTTTTGTCTAGATGATCCTGCAGTGCTTCTTTAACCAGTGCCTCCATTAATTTTCCTGGAACAGAAGTTAAGCTCACATATCTTTAATTACTTGTGTCAGCCTTTGATCCTTCTTTGTGAATTGGAGTCACATTTGCACATCTTCAGTCTCTGGGTACCTCCCCTGAGTCAAAAGAAGCTCTCATAATTATGGCTAAGGGTTTGCTTACTTCCTTTGCTGCCTCCTTTAATATAACTGGATAGATCCCATCCACCCCGGGTGCCTTTTTTATGTTTATCCTCAACAATCCTCAACAATTTCTCCTCCACTTTCCTCTCAATTATTACATAAGCATTTAGCTCACTGCCAGAGTTTACTTCACCTCTGGCATTCCCCTTCCTGAATAACTCCTCATGTGTGAATGTAGATGCAAAATACTCATTTAGTTTGTTAGCCACCTGAGCAGGATCCTCAACTGTTGAACCATCAATATCCAGTGGACCAATCTGATTCAAATCCCTTTCCTTCTAGAGTTTACATAGGTAAAGAACTCTTTTCTATTTTTCTTTGCATCCTTTGCCAAGGATTTCTCATAATCTGCCTTTGCCTGCCTGATCTCCTTTCTGACTTGGTTACAGACCAGCTTATATCTATCATAGGCTTCCATGCTAACCATTAATTTATATGTATCCCATGCATTTTTCTTCTCTGCCATATGTCTCATTAGTTCATCTGACATCCATTTAGGCCTAAACCTTGAACAATATTTCTTAGTTGGTATGTAAAGCCTAGTAGCTTCCAAGATAAGTTCTTTGAATGCTTCCCATTTTGAATTTGCTGTTGGTAACGTCATCAGTTGGTCCCACTGTACAGAATTTAAATACTGTCTCAGACCATCGTAGTCGCCTTTACGAAAGCAAAAACCCTTCCCTTTACTTACCCATAATGGTAGTTACCTCTTTGAGTAAATCCCACTTCAGTACACTGTGATCACTGCCACCTAGTGGTTACTTTATCTGCAGATTCTTAATGCATGAAGAATCACTACTGATAATAAGATCAAGAGTATTACTCCCTCTAGTTGCTTCCCGAACATGCTGATGCAGAAAACAATCATCTAATAAATCTATAAAAGCCTTGCTAGTGTGTGAGTGACCAACCCACAAATTGCAGTTAATATCTGGGAAATTAAAATTCCTCGTTATAAGACTCTCTCTCTGATTTACTGGCCCACTCTATTTCCCTGTACAGTTTCTTATTATACTCGTCAGAGTCATTAGGCCTATAGCACACTCCTACTCTCAATTTTGATATCCCAATTTTTGTCACACCAAACTGACTCGACACTGCATTGTCCAGCGATGTCGACTGGCTTCACTTCCTTGGATTTTATGTGTTTCTTAACTAATAGCATAACCCCTCCTCCCTTCCTATCGTGTCTATCCATTCTGTACACATTGTACTCCCCAAATTGCAGTTCTGCATTCCTTATATCTGTGTGACACCACGTCTCTGATATCCCAACAATATCTGCCTTTGATATTTTGAGCAATACCTCAAATTCATCAAATTTATTTTCCAAACTCCTTGCATTGGTTTACATGCAAGTATACATGCACCTGTTCCTATTCTTAGCTACCCTAACACAACCTATGTGTTTACTTGTACTGCAATGACTCCCAGCAGTCTCTGCTGCTCATTCCAATAGAAGCAGTGCAAGAATCACTTTCACCTCTATGGGGGGGGGCGTAATTATAGCGGTGTGCTTTCCACGAAGGCAAATAAATCGTCCTTTATCAGATAGAAGGTGGTCTGTAGTGGCAATAAACATACAGTTCAGGTTAAAAGAATTGCTCCATGTTTCGCTTGTATAAGAAAGCAGTATTCAAAGTTCTAATATAGGTATTGATGTCTGTTGAAAGTACTGCAATATAAGGGCAATGCTTTGCAAAGTTGCTCTTCTTTGAGAATAATTATTAGTATTACTGGTGGAAACACGGTGCAAGGAGGTAAAGATCATACAACATCTGCTGAAAATAAAATGTAAAAAATATTAATAATAATAATGTGCGTCATTTACCCATTCCTTCTAAAAATGTGTCGAAACTTTCATATACATTAACCCCAGGGGCTCACATCTGGTGAGTATGGACTTGGAAAACCCAGCGTCCTGAGCTGGATATCATCATTCTTCTCTTTCTTGGTGATTCCTTTCTTTCTCTCTCTCTCTCTCTCTCTCTCTCTCTCTCTCTCTCTCTCACTCAGGGTAACTCGGGAATTTTTTTTTTAGCTGTTACCCGCTAAAAAAAAAAAAGTCAGTATAAATATAGATGCAAAAAAGTTCGGTTTTCTACAGGTTTTTAAAACTGCCTAAACACTATGTAAACCTACTTAAAACCAGGAAATTTTGATGATTTAATTCATCAAAATGAGATGATCACGAAAGGGCCAAACTAAATTATGTGGTTTAAAAATCTTTGCCCTCGTGAATTTTTTCCAGCTGATAAAAATGAATGCGATGTGCACGGTGCTAAACCTTGTAATGGTGTTTCAATGGAAATCACAGCGAAATTGTCCATGCAGCTTTTAGTGAGATTCGTGGACATCTTAATTCATGAGTGTCGACTTCAATGATCACCCAAACAAAGGATACGTTTGAATTACACAGTTGATGAATCATAGCACTGGAATGAAGAGACATTATAAATATTATTTATTATTATTTTTTTAAATATGGTGATTTATGATGTTTTTTGTTCAGTTTTGCTATTTCATTGTTACGAGTTGACAACCCTAAGCTTGGGACATGGAAGGACACAATGGGTTCACGTGATTGGAAAGTGTGAAATACTTTAGAAAATTAAATATCTACAAAAGTGAAAAAGATTTTTAAAAAAAGTTAAGCACAGTAATCATCCTTCATTATTTTTTCATTCCAATGGAATAGTTCGTTTTCAGTTTAATAATATCAGACATTTATTTCAGTTTTCCATTAAGAGTACAATATACGTAATGTAAGTACAGAATCCCTTCTGTTTTTGACTCTCTCAGGGTAACTCGGGAATTTTTTTATTTTTTATTTTTTTTTTGGCTGGTGCACATAAGCCTCAGGCTTCCTTGCACCATAGCTAATAATAATAATAATAATAATAATAAGGGGCTCACATCTGGTGAGTATGGGCTTGGCATACCCAGGGTCCTCAGCTGGATATCATCATTCTTCTCTTTCTTGGTGATTCCCTTGTCTCTCTCTCTCTCTCTCTTAGGGTAACTTCGGGATTTTTTTTTTTTTCTTTTGGCTGGTGCAGCATAAGTCTCTGCCTTCCTTGCACCATATAGTTAATAATAATAATAATAATAATAATAAGACAAATGCAAGACCCACGGATTGCACTATGCAAAATTAGCAACCGAAACTACAAGTTGCAGACTGGTAAAGAGATTGAAGCCACGGCAGAGGGAGAGGCTTACAAATACTTGGAGATGATGCACACTCAGCAGTTACAGCACAAGGAAATTAAGGCCTGCCTGACCGAAAAATACCACCAAAGACTCAGAAGCCTTCTAAGAGCAAAACTGAACGGAGGGAACACAGTTAAAGCCATAAACAGCTATGCAATTCCAGTGCTAACATACTCCTTCGTGGTCATAGATTGGACTAACCCCGAGCTGGAGGATATCATGAGAAAGACAAGGATAATGATGACCAAGAGCCGCCAATACCACCCGAAATCTGCCCTGGAGGGACTGACGATTGTCCGGAAAGAAGGAGGAAAGGGCCTGATAGACCTCATTGAGCAACAGAAGACAGCGATAATTAACCTAAAGGATTACTTCCAGAAACACACAGCAGCACTCTGCCAGGCAATAAGGAAGATATACAAGCGGTATACACCCACTCAACCCAAGTGAGGATTCCCCCCCCCAACCAGGAGGTACAAACGAAGCTAGAAAGATGGACAGAGAAGACACTCCATGGCGGACACTACAGTGATCTCCATCACGATCACATAGATAAAACTGCTTCCAATGCATGGCTCACGAGCGGGACGCTCTTCCTCGAGACTGAAAGATTCATGCTCGCCATCCAAGACCAGGTAATCAACACCAGGAACTATAGAAAATACATTGCCAATGAGCCCGGAGTGTTCGATGACACATGTCGACGATGCCACCTGGCCTCAGAAACGATCCAACACCAAGTTGAGTACACTCATAGACATGACCAGGTAGCCAGGATAATCATCAGAAGCTAGCAAGGAAATACCAGTTGATCGAAGAAAGTACGAACCCTAGGCAGTACTAGAGACCCCAACCCACAAGTTGTACTGGGACCGCGCCATAATAACGGATAGGACAATTCCGCACAACAGAACTGAGATAACCCTTGTGGACAAGAAGGAATAGGCTACCTATCTGATTGACATAGCGGTACCCAACACTAGCAACCTGCAGAACACTTTATTTCATCTTCATTCCAATCATGTTCGTTTTCGAACTTATTGTAATTCAGTTTTGTAAACTAGCGGAATGTTTTTTTTTTCTAATGTCCTCTTTATGCAGTCTTTCTACGCGGTACTGATGTCCACTTTTTTCTTTGATGGCATGTCTAAAATTAATTTGGCCTTTATTGTTTTATTTAAATTATAAATCACAATATTCACGATTACCTGTTTATACAGATATCACAAAAACACTATAACTTATAACTTATTCAGTTTGTACACAATGCGTGAATTGCGATCTACTATGCGTTCAATCAGGTACCAATCAGGTGATGCGCTGATGAAGCGATCACCTGATTGGTCCCTTCAAAGTTACATTCTGGACAGCAAATAGATCTATGATGCTATGCAGTATGTACTCAGATGCAAGGATGCATGCAGCCTTGAATCGCCGTGAAAAAAATAATTTTCACCCTCCCTGTGCTGTCATCTTGATTCGACATCATCGAGGTGCGCCATTTCGTCAGCTATCTCGGGTGTCGAAATAGCTTGGCACTGTACTGATGTGGCCTGTCAGTGGCGCCCTTGGCGGTGCCAAGGGCGCCGACAGGAGAAGGTGCTCCTATGCGACAATGCCAAGGTGCTCCTACGCCACTGGGTCTACTTGTGGCTAATTCTTCCTTTGTATACCACAAACAAGACTGTTTGGTCGCAGCCTATAAACATTTTATATCCTTTTCATTATATAATGCATCAGGGGCTGCTCGTTGGAACTGCAGCACCCCCAGGTTTTTCAATCTAAATATACAGTCAAAGGAGTTATATGAAATTTTGTGAAGAACAATGCAATGCAATGCAATGAATATTTTTATTAACAGGTCCCGCAATATAGTATACTCATCCTCTATTTCCAATGATCATTTCGATAATAAACAAATAAAAACAGGAGATAGTTTTCAACTTTGAAGTTTAACCGTAGGTGGAACTGTATGCTACGCAGTTCACATTTATGCCCTAATGGTTGAGTCAATGCTTAGTTGGCAGGTTCCCAATATTCAAATTTAGTGGTGATAAAACGAGTCAAAGGAACCGCAGAGTGAGTAGTGCCGATTTAAACAGTGCACGAAACTTGAATGAAAAAGTTATTAATCTATTTTCAACAAATAAAAAGCGAAAAATGGATTTTATTTTTAAATAAAATTTCGAGATTACCCAAGTCTATTAATGGTAAGTTTCCAGTTAATGTTTTGTAGTATTTTTAACCTGCTTATTATTATTATGTCTACTTGCCTTATAACCAAAGCAATTTAATGTAATTTTAAGAAGCAGCACCTTCATACATCAGTGACGAGCCGCCACTGATATGCATCTGCACTGTAATATTGAAAAATTGCATGAAGATAAGATTAGAGGGGCCAAATGAGTTATCGGAAAAATTTAATAAATTCAGTGATTGATACATATGCAAAGAAAAAAGCAAAGAAGAATAAGGTTATTACAATACAGAACATAAAACTAATGAACAAGTAAGGAGAGATCTAAATTTTGAATGCAGATCTACAAAAAACAACTTCAGTGGTTTGGACATGTGAACCAGATGAAACAACACAGGCTGCCTAATGTAGTACTGTACTGGCAGGAAGAATTGGAGATAAGAGACCACCAGGAAGACCCAAAAGAGCTCCAATGCCTAAAGGAAAACACAGGTTTTCAGAGTTATCAACAAATGATGCAAGATTCAAGAGATCGACAACAATGGAGGACGATATCTAAATAGGGACTGAACTATGCCAAACGGAAGAGTAGAATGATGATGATGACGACAATACAGTACAGTACTTGCATGTTTGATTATAGTTTTTTTTTTTTTTGCAAATTTTAATAAACTGTGATTATTGTTAGTAATGTGGTTTTTGTGAACTGACTAATAGTATTTAAATGTTAAATAATAAATATTTTTGTTTCCTATTTTGTTTTCTCATATTCTCTTATCATAACATTCATAAATATGCATAATCTGTATATTTATATTTATAAATTTATATTTATGCAGTTCATAGCAGTGTTATCCCTCTGTAGTTATTAGGGTTATTTCTGGAGCCTATTTTTTTGTGTAAATTGATTACTATTCCTGTTTAGAAACTTTGGGTATCTGTTGCTTATGCCATATGATTGTTAAATAATTTTAGTAGTGCATTTTATAATAAGGTGCCACCATATTTAAATAGTTCTACATTCAAATTGTCTATGCCTGGGCTTTTTTGATTTTTGTAATATTAACTCTAGTTCTTCCATTGTTATATTTTCTTCATCTTCAGTTACCATAGATTCATCCTCCAATTCCCTAGTGCCATGGTTATACCATAGTTTGGAATAGTGTTGCTTTCATTCTGCTTTAGAGATGGAGTTGGTTTTTATTTGATCATTTGTGTCAAGCTGTAATTTCCAAAAAATTTTGAAACCTCTTCTCTGTGGGCCCGTGATATCACGTTCTAAAGATTTAGCAAACTTATCCCAGTCATCTCATCGGATTCTTCTGGTTAGTTTTCTGACTTCTGCTCTAAGTTTTTATATTTTATGTGTAGATGTAGGTCTTTAGTTTATACGAACAGTTTATATGAGAAAACAATTGATGAGAAAAACCTATTGTTTTTCTCATCAATTGTTTGTTTCAATTCTTCATTCCAAGTTCTTAGCCAGTTTTTATTTTTTATAGGTGTATCCAGGGCTTTCTTCAGCAGCTCCCAGAATGATTTTTTCATGTTTGATCAGATGTCCTCAACATTATCACTCTTATCTGGTTTGAGTTTATCTTTCAATTGACTTTCAAACAGGAATTTAGTGCTTTCATCTTCCAACAAATGTGTTTTTAATTTCTTAATAGTTTTTGTTGTTATTTTCTTCTTTTTATTTTCAAGGTACTTTCTAGTAGGTATTGATCAATGTCAATTTCACTGCCTCTGAATACTCTAGTGTCTCTAATTTAGTTATTTCAGTTTTCATTATTTCAATGAAATAATGAAAACTGGTAAGTTGCTACAATGGATAAAAAGATGGTTGAGTGGGAGAAGACAGAGGGTGATAATCAATGGGTGCTGCTCTTCGTGGACTAATGTTATTAGTGGAGTCCCACAGGGTTCGGTGTTGGGTCTACTGTTGTTTTGTATTTTTATCAGTGATATTGATGAAGGTATATCAGGCTTAGTGTCGAAGTTTGCAGATGATACATAGGTTGGCAGCACCAACTCTTGCATTAAAATCTTCTGCTAGTATGAGGTATTCATTTTTGTTAGTTTTCTGTATATATATATATATTTTTTTTTGTCTTTTTATTATTTTTTTTATATATATATATATATATATATATATATATATATATATATATTTATTTATTTTTTTGTCTTTTTATGAGTTCTACAAAAGCGTACATTGATATTTCCCTTTAATGGAATGAGAATTGGTTTATTATAATTAATTTAAGCAGTTACCTTGTTTTTATATGCAGAAAAAATGGTCTGTATTGTGGTGACAGAAAACATGATGATATGAGGATTGGTGGCATAGGAGAAAATACTCCACCACATTTATTTTTGTATGGAATCTTTTCTTTTCACCATCATCTTGCTATCACTCCACAAATTTCCTGTACATGTGAAAGTCATTATCATTTATTTCTGTTTTAGAACAGATTTTTTTTTCATGAATATTTGGTTTTTTATGTAGAAATTCTCCAACACTACTACCAATATTCTAAAAAAAATATTTTTTGGGTAATGCACACACATCATTTCTACTACCAAGGTAGTTTTAATACATCATCTGATTGTATTAATGCTGCATTTTGATAGTGAAAAAAGTAAAATTGCTGTTTTTTTGTTTTTTTTTTTGTGTGTGATTACTGTATGTCAGGATAATACTTTCTTTTCTTTTTTTTTTTTTTCCAGGAGTACAAGACGAAAAAAATAAGTGATACAGATGTCAAGAATAGAACAACTTCTGCTGACTGTATGACTTAAATATGGTACTTGATTTGATAACACAATTCATGTGTGAATTAGGTGTAAGTCATCAATATGAATCTTCATAATATTGCTGCAGTTGTCAGCCAAGAGAGAGTATCTTTATACACTATGAATCCTCAAAATTTAAAACAAACTGAAACAGAATTCTGTCAAAAATTCAAAATCAGCAGTTCTGTGTTAAATGCATAGATATTTAAAAGAATAATAAAGTTATCAGAAAAAATTTAGTGTACAAATTTACCAATGAAGAAAAGTAGTTCAGAAGTATGAATGGACAACAAGGAATAAACCAGGTGAAACTGTTTTCCTGTGAGTGAAATATGTGGCAAAATATTTGCAACATCAGGTATTCTGAAAATACACCATTTAGTTCATACACAAGAGAAACCATTTTCTTGTGAAACGTGCCATGGCATTTTCTGAATCGTGTAAGCTAAAAACCCACTTGTCAGTTCATACTCAGGAGAAACCTTTTAGTTGTAAAATATGTGGTTGCACATTTGCACTATCAGCTAGACTGAAAAAGCACCTTTTAGTTCATACTAAAGAGAAACTGTTTTCTTGTAAAACATGTGGCAAGGCATTTTCTCAGTATCGTACTTTGAAAACCCACTTATTAGTTCATGCACAAGAGAACCCATTTTTTTGTGAAATATGTGGCAAGGTATTTTCACAATCAAGTCATCTGAAAATACACCTGTTAGTTCATACTAAAGAGAAACCATTTCATTGTGAAAAATGTGGCAAAAGATTTTCAAGGACATTTATCCTGAAAACACACCTTTTAGTTCACACACAGGAGAAACCATTTTCTTGTGAAATATGTGGCAAGGCATTTTCACAATCAAGTAATCTGAAAATACATCTGTTAGTTCATACTAAAGAGAAACCATTTCATTGTGAAAAATGTGGCAAAAGATTTTCCAGGTCAGATATCCTGAAAACACACCTTTTAGTTCACACACAGGAGAAACCATTTTCTTGTGAAACATGTGGCAAGACATTTTCTCAGTCTTGTAGTTTAAAAAACCACCTGTTGATTCATACTCAGGAAAAACAATTTTGTTGTGAAATATGTGGCAAAAGATTTTCAAGATTGGATTGCCTTAAAAAACACCATTTAGTTCATACACAAGACAAACCATTTTGTTGTGAAACATGTGGAAAGACATTTTCTCAGTCTTATAGTCTAAAAAGGCATCAGTTAGTTCATACACAGGAGAAACCATTTTCTTGTGATTTGTGCAGCAAGGCATTTTCTCAGTCATATGAATTGAAGAGACATCAAATAGTTCATACCAAAAAAAAGCCATTTTCTTGTTAGCTATGTGGCAGGGTGTTTTCACAAGCTGGTACACTAAAAACTCACCTGTTCATTCTTACGATGAAATTATTCTTTTATGAAATGTGTAACGAGACATTTTTCTTTAAAGTAACTTGAAAAATCACCTTTTCCTTTGTACTGACAATAAACCAACTTAAATTATGTGACAAGCCATTCCTATCAAGTGATTTGAAAAACACATTACTTCTTACTCAGAGAATCCCCTTCTGTTCTAACATTTGGAAACAAATTTTTTGAGTTTCTGATTTGAAAAAATACTTCTTAGTTCATGTAGAAGCATTTTTGTTTGTAATGTTGGTGCAGTTTTGTAAACAAACTTAGCCTTCTGTCATCGCTAATATGCCAATTTTTAACATTTTTTTTCTGTTGTTTTTTTTTATTAATCTGTAAATGAAACTAAATCTTCCAGTGTACTTTTGCCCACATATTGTCTGATTATATTTTCTCTTTTCTGTATTTATACATTATTTTCATAATGATTATACTATGAATTAAGAGACATTAATTTTTTGTGTGGCATTTAATAGATTCCAGGCAAGCAAAAGTAAAGTGTCTGCCTTTTTTTTTTTTCCTAGGCAATAACTAGAAAATTCTAAAATATTGTGATAAAAGCTGTTAGCATTGATTTCTTGTATTTATTTTTTGTCAAATTTTTTAATTGGCCTTGCAAATCATAATTAATAGATCGCTATTTTCAATTCAGTAAGAGTTAAAATTTAAATTGTTATAATTAAGAAAGGGTGGGGGTATTTAACAGATGCCCATGAGTGGCAGAAGGTGAATGCTTCTATTCTATTTACTAATTGCAAATGCTATTCTTTTGGCATTATGCTGTGAAAGACAATTGTTTTTGGGAGAAGTGTTTCTCATAGTAGGAGTAATGGCAAATGATGTAAGAAAGCAAGCTTATATAGCATCAGCCAAAAAGAAAAAAAAAAAAAAAAGTTCATCCATTCGTACCCTCCAAGAATTTGTCTAGTTCTCCCTTTAATTCATTCAACCCAACCACTTCCCCAAATAGATGGAAGCCTGTTTCCACAATCAACGACCCATCAGCTGAAGAAAAACTTCTACACATGTAACCTGCAACCATCCTCCCTCAACTTCAGTTTATATATCATTATGTGCGTAATCTCAACAAGTGGAAGAATACCATTAGGTTATATAGTTAGGGAAGGACACTATGTGGTTGTTTTCCATTAAGGTTATTATTATATTAAAACCACTGCTTATACCATGTGAAAATTAATAATATGGTTTAGTAGGCTGTTCGTCTACATTACTATACGTTAGGGTGATGTTTCGGGTACCTTACCGATACCCATCATTTGACCAAGCCGTTAGGGGAACAGAAAATAGAAAGGGTTACAAATTTGAATGAGTTAAAATATTACAATTACCAATTTACAATATTACATCTACAATTTGCCATTTATGGTTCTAAAGTATTAAGTTTTGAATTGCCGTTACAATAGAAAATAGGTAATCTAAGGTAAATTAAAAAGAGATTAAATTCTTACCTGCTGACAGATTCCTCCTGCTGATGCTCCAGAAATCTGATGTGCATACAGGCAAGAGGCTACCAGCAGTTAATTTATAGTATCACTACTTCTTCACAAAAATGTTTGGAATCTCAGAAAGCAATAGGAAACAGCAAATTCACATAGAAGACGGAACGAACAACAAGGAAAAAGAAAATAGACTAGATACTTCTCCCTCCAGTCCACCTGAACCAGAAGCAAGGATGATGGGTATCAGCAAGATCCCAAACCAGCCTGCACACCATCCTGTACAAAACAATCATCCAATAAATCCACAAAAGCCTTGCTAGTGTGTGAGTGACCAACCCACAAGTTCCAGTCAATATCTGGAAAGTTAAAATCTCCCATTATTAGACATTTGGATTTACTAGCCCAGTCTATTTCTCTTTGAAATTGTTCATTATACTCATCAGAGTCATTAGGCCTATAACACACACACACCTACTCTCATTTTCCATTTCACAGTGCTTATGTCACACCACACTGACTCAATATTGCATTGTCCACCAATGTCAATTGGATGCATGTCCTTAGATTTGATGTGTTCTTAACTAATAGCATAACCCCTCCTCCCTTCCTGTCCTGTCTACCTTTTCTGTACACATTGTACTCCCCAAATTCCAATTCTGCACTGCTTATATCTGCGTGACATCACGTCTTTGATATATCAACAGTATCCGCCGTTGATGTCTTGACCATCACTTCAAACTGATCAAATTTATTAACTATACTTCTAGCATTGGTGTACATGCAAGTATACATGCACCTGTTCCTACTCTAAGTTACCCTAACACAGATCATGAATTTACTTGTTCCACGATGACTCCCAGCAATCCTGGAAATCCCGAGCACATTGCTTTCCAGGCTGCTGCTCATTCTAATAGAAGCAGTGCAAGAATCACTTTTGCCTCCTCTGCCTGTGACCACTGTTAATATTTTACTCCGTGAAGAGTTGGTCCCACTGCACACAGTTTAAAAACTGTCTGAGACCACTATAGTCACCTTACAAAAGCAAAATCCTTTCCCTTAACAGTAGTTATGTCTTTAATTAATAAATATATAAAAGTAGCCTTTATTGGTTAGGGACTTTGTGTATGAGTTACAAAAAAATTCCATTGGGTGATAAAAGAATCCTAAATAAAAAAATTTTTCTATCTGTTATCAGGTTGTACCTTTCACATGATACTCTACATCTCTCTCACTCTTTATGAAAGCAAGTAAATTCACAAATAGAAAGGCTACAGAAATGCCACAAAGTTTACTTTTTTCAGATAATTTCAGAGTATATCACAATGGCGGCTGTAAAAAGGGCACTTTAAATAAGCATGCATATTGAAAATTGACTTCAGTTAACATATGTTAATAGATTTGAGTAAAATTTCATGCCTACCACTCCTGTACTTCATATTAGTCCTTGGATGTTGCCTGCTAAATTTGTTGACTTTTACTACACTATGGAAATCTGTTAATGAATTGTAATTTGTTTGTGATATTATGAATGATATTAAGATATCCATATGATTGAGGAAAGTTTGATCTTAATCTGTAATTCTTTCCTTTTGAAAAACCAGCATTATATTCCTACTGATGGTGTTGTCGTTTGACCAAAGCACAACATGTTTCTCTTTTTGCCAAATAGCTGAACCAATTTGAACTGGTTGAAAACTTTCTTTACTATATAGTGGGTTCTGATATGATATGGGCAAACAACAACTTTTCTGCAAAATCAGAGTTCTGGTACAGAATGATCTTTTAAAATTATCTGCTCTACAGATAATACCAAACAATTTTAAGGTATAACTCTCAGCAGACAAGATAACTGCAGTTGTCTTGTCTAAATGAAATTCAAGATTGATCAAGAACTGAATGGCAGTGTTGTGAATTCCCTATTTAGTCAACCTGTTTTCAGTGTAAGTGCCTTGCTTTGGTGATGACAAAAATACACAAGTGGTAGTACCTTGAAAAGGCGTAATAAATTTAATGATTTCTCACATGTATGTTATTTTTGTAAAAAAAAGTCCAGCTTGAATCATGTAGCATTGTGTATGATGTGCCTTCTCCATTTAGGCGCTGCCGTAGCCAGGTGGGCAGGAGCAGCAGTGCGTGGCACACGCTTCTTGATTAGACTGGGGTTCGAGCCCGTGACCACCAAATACGGAGGATGCGGAAAGGTCAGGGAATGACCACCGCATATCCCTGGAGCAATATGGCCTTAGTTGCTAATGCTCCTAAAAAAACAAATAACAACAACCTTCTCCATTTAAATATTGCTTTATAATAAGCAGCTCATTTGTGGCAGTTGGTTTTGAAGTTGATAGATGGCTGTAAGTAGTATTCTATTTATAAATTTAAATATGAACTTGTAAAAAAAGGTTGTGTGACCATTTGTAAATTGTTTTCCTTGTGTGAATTATAAATGGTAATAATGTATTCACATTTTGCTATAATTATTTGATGATACTGTATGTTATGTAATCAAATAACAGGCCATGTAATTTTTAATTTGTTAAATATATCAAAATTTTCAATCACTTCTGAAGTAAGCTCTATCCGAATCTTTTTATTATATGATCAGTTGAAAGACAGATGACAGTGAGTTTCATGGTTGTGCTTGTTAGTGTTCCATTTGTACTCTTCGTTTGTTTTTATGTCTTAAATGATTTCTGTGAAAATATTGATATTTCCCTTTAAGGAATGAAAATTAATGATTAAATAGCTGCACTGGAATAAAAAGTTTAAAGGAAATTTACTGGAATGATAGTTCATGAAAATTTGCTGAAAAAAGACAACTTGACCATCCTTTTCTTTTTTTTTTGTATATTTAAAATTTTGAATTTATGTTATTAAATATGATTGTAAACATTATTTAGTGTAATAAAACTTATATGAAGGAAAATCGCGATTGATTTTAAAATGAATTTATTTTAACATTACTTTTATATATCTGCATTCCGGTGTCTGTTTTTTATTCCACGTTTTTCCTTCTAGTATCCTCCATTCAAACAATTTGTATGCTTGGAGAAATTTGTGCACAGTCTTAATTATAATTATGAAATCCCTTTCTTCACTGATGTTTTAAGTTTTAATTCAATTCCGCTGAGCATGTAAGTTATTTTGGAGGGACTGTTTCCCAAGTGTGAGACCTTGCATTTTTATACATTAAAACATAGCTGCCATTTTGCTGACCATTCTTGAAGCCTATCCAAGTCATTCAAAAGTAGCACTGTTTGGTGTTTATCATTAACCACACACACTCTCTCTACCCTCCTCAAATCTTCATGTCTGCAAATTTTAATGTCAAGTCCCTCCGTCTGTCATTTATGAAACTCAGAAACAATGGATCCCATAACCAATGCCAAGAGTAACCGTGAATCACAACACACTGCCATCAACCCAGGACTCAAACTATCAGCCTCAACTATCTGCAAGGGCATCTTGTTCCAGCACTCAATTCACAGGCTAAAAGAAAACTTCCTACAATCTAATCTAATCCTTAAGCCCTGTATGAATTTATGTCCCCTAGTTCAGGAATTCTTTACTACAGCGAGAATTCCACCTTCATTCATTTTACTAATCCCTCTCAGAACCTTGTAAACCTCAATCAGGTCACCTCTGAGAAGTGCCTGGTTGATACGCTCTGTAGCCTACATAGTTGGAGTCTTCCTTGTAGGGTCATCCCTTTGCCAATCTCATCATTTCAGTTGTCTCTCTTTGGACCCTTTCAAGAAGCACAATGTCTTTTTTTCAGATGAGGTCTCCATACTTGAACACACTATTCCAAATGTCTTCCAATTGCCTTATAGAATAGGATTATGACCTCCCTATAATTCTCCCCACAATTTATTGAACATTATCAGTATAATGTTCAATAAATCAATAGGACACTGGACTTTTTTGACTGCCTGTTTACACTGTTCCAAAAACTTCATATCTGCCCATATCTTAACTCTCATATCCCTATCTTCCTCCACTGTTTTTAATTCAATCCCACTAAGTCTATAATTTATTTGGAGGCTGCTATTCCCAAAGTGTAAAACCTTGCATTTAGCAGCATTAAAACATAGCTACCACTTTTCCGACGATCTTTGAATTCTGTTCAAGTCAACCTGAAGGAGTGCTGCTTGGCACTAGTCATTAATAACTCTACCAATCTTTACGTCACCAAATTTTGACATCGCACCTTCTATCCCTTCCTGCGTCATTTATGAAAATGAGAAACTACAGTGGTCCAAGAACCGATCCTTGAGGGACCCCACTCATGATGTTACACCAATCTGAAGGATATCCATTAATCAGAACTGGATAGCAGCAGTGCCTTCAACCCAACAGTCACCCAATAATCCATCTTAGAACCACTAATCCCAACCTGTTCATGCTTATTCAGTAATCACTCATGAGGGACTGGGTCAAATGCTTTGCTGAAATCTGGATAAACTGTCAAACTTGTTCCCTAAATTTAGTTCATGAGTAACTCTCAAAATCATCTAAGTTAGTTAAACATGATTTTCCCTTAAAAAAACCATGTGTGTCCTGAATTCCATATATATATCTAAATGTTCTTGAACTGCACTCTTAATCATTGCCTCTAAGATTTTTTCCTACCACGGAATTCTGACTAACCAGTCTGTAGTTACCAACTTCACTCTTCAAATGATCTTTATATATTGGTGATGTATTGGCACTTCTCCAATCCAAAGGAATCTCTCCCTAGCACTTTTCCTCAAAACTACAGGGTATATGCTGTCATCTCTGGGACCCTTACTTGCCTTTCAGCTTAAAAGTTTCTAAAAATGATCATCTGTAAGTATGACATCATTATTTTCTTGTCTCAGCCTCTTCTCAGCATGAAGGGTCTTTCGTCAGTAAAGACCTGTGCAAAGTAGCTATTCAGTTCATCCACAACAGCTGGATTATCTAACTTTCCCCGACACCCAGTGCACAAGGATCTAATCTGATTAGTTTTCTTCTTTGTTTTTGTGTATTCACATACATAAATTCTTCATCCCCATTCTTATTATTATTGGCCATGTGGTACAAGGAAGCCTGAGTCTTTTGCTGCACCAGCCAAAAAAAATTTTCTGAATTACCCTGAGAGAGACAGAAAGAATCAGAAGTAGAAGGGAATTACCAAGAAAGAAGAATGATATCTAGTTCAGGACACTGGATGTGTCAAACCCATACCAGATGTGAGCACCTGGGGTCAGGGTCTCACATCTGTGATTTTTCATTTAAATTTATTCCATAATTCAAATATATTTGGCAATCTGCCCAGTTCTTGCTAAATAAGTATTTTTTAAAACTAGAAAATTAGAAGTTTAACATTTTTGCTTTATAGCAAACTACATACCAGCATTTTATCAGTGATTTTTATTATTATTTTTTTTTTTTATCAGTTGATTACCTGCAAGTTACATCTGCCAGTAGTTGAGGCTGAGAGTGTGAAGATAGTAAAGCTCAACTGCATAGTTACCTGCCTGAGCAGGGAAGCACATACTTTTAAGTTTCTTATCTACTTTTTTTTTATGGTCAGTGCTGCAAAAGCTTCCTTGCATTTTATGGCAAATGTTGGATTTTTAATACTTATCATCATACTGGGTGGTTATAAAATAATTTTCCCTATGCAGGAGACCCTAGTGTCAAAGCGGTTAGAGATAGCACTGTGAAAATCGGTAGGTATGTGATTTAGGGTATGGGGAAACGATCTGTAGAAGGAAAAAAAAACATTTGTTCATATTTCTGCCACCATGGGAAAAATGGCGCTAGTAAAATGGTAAAAGTTGTCATTTACTACAAGACACGCTGCTTACGCAAATGACATCCTGCTAGATAAAAGCAGAAAGGGCAATGCCACCGTCAATAACCATTATGGCTCCTACAAAAAAAGGACATGCTTTTTTAGTAAAATTCTACCAGAATAATAGTAACGTTAATGCAGCACTACGTGAATATTGGAAACTTAAAAGGTTTGCGTAAAGGACCTTTGACGTCAGTGGGACTTCGAAAACTAATAAAAAAAAATTTGAAGCGACCAGAGAGTTAGGTGCAATTCCAGGCAGGGGACAACCACGTATAGGAACGGAGGTAGTGGATGAAGTGGCGGTTGCAATGGCTTCCGGGTCAGAATGCAAAACACTACCAGTCAGTAGTGCCAGAGGTGTGTCAAGAGACTTGAAATTTCCTTGGTCTACTGTACATAAAATGCTTCGAATAATTTTATGCTGGTTCCCATACAAGATTTACTTAGTGCAAGTCTTGTGATCAGCAACAACTAATACACTTTGTTCTACGATTTCTGGCTCTTATGGAACTTTACGATACATGGGCTCAAATGATCTTGTCTGATGAGGCACATTTCACTCTTCATAGGGCTGTAAATGCACAAAATTGCTGAACTTCTCTTGCTGGGGAACTTCTCATCCATCTGCTGTGCATGAAAGACCACTACAAAGTGCATACATTACAGCAGTGTTTCTCAGCATGTGTTCCACGGAAAATGCAAATAAAAAAATTAATAAATCCAAGTTTTATAATAAAAATTAATTCAAATTAAAAATTCGTTTATTTACGCTGCACCGATCCCAATATCTGATCAGGCTCAAGAAGCTTGATCAGATATTGAGTAGCCGAACTGGGGCCAAAAAAATAAATAAATCTCACTTGATTGCAGAAAGTCTGATTTTACCAGCATGTGGGGTAATCGTGAAAAGTATTTTGGGAGAGGAAGCTGAAAAAAGAATAATGACTGTACTACTTTCGAACAGCACAATTAGCAGAGCAGGCGTATAAAAGAAATGTCCGATGATATCGAATGACAAATCTTTTTTTTTTTGTTGTTGCAAAGAACTACCGACCAAGATATCTTCAAAGTAATGAATAATTATTTACAAAAGTGTGGTATATTATGTAAGTCGTGTGTTGGCATTTGTACCGACGGTGCTCCTGCGAGGACAAGAGCACTAAAAGGATTTGTAAACTTAGTAAAACGACACAATTCAAATATTATTACAACGCACTAATAATTGTATTATTATTACAATTATTCAAATGTTATTTTAGACAAAGAGCAGTTCTAGTAGCGAATACAGTCGTGCCCAATTTATATCAAAACTAGACCACAAAAATACGTATTTTTGGAAAATTATGTGAGGAACTGAAGTCTGCATCATTTCTCTTTAATGATGCATACTGAGGTTCGGTGGCTATCAAAAGGAAATGTGCTTATGCGTGTGTACGAATTGCTTGAGGAAATGCTCAGATTTTTTCACTGAAGCAGCGGATCACAACCGGTGGTCCATGGGCTTCGCACTAAAAATTCTGTAATGGCGTCTGCTTAGATTTACATCTCAGGCGTAGATAGCAAGGTTTTTACCCCAGAAACTGGGGTTTTTCATCCAGCAAACAGACAAATCGACCATAGAACACACGCAATTAACAGACATCAGACACAGCACGGCAGATGAATTTAATTATTCGGGTGGCCTAAATATAAATGATTATATTTATATAATTATAATATATAAATAATTATATTTAGGCCACCCGAATTTTTTTTGCTTAGATTTACATAGGTATATTATTGTAAACTACAAATATAACTATTAATAAAGTAAAATAAAATAAAAAGTAAAGAATTTACAAAGAAAAAAAACACATCTCCCACAATTCCTTATAATTAGTTTACTACCTTACAGTATATCATGTTAAATAAATGTTTTCCATACTATTTTTTTTTTTTTTTTCATTCTCAAGGATCATTGTTATGTATGTATAGGTACTTTTTATAGAACCTATTGTACTTATTACATTGCAGGGATTGAAGGTTTAAAAGATAAAGAAGATACTTGTTGACATTAGACTTGAACTTCTGTAGATTGCAATTTTCAGGAAATACGTATGAAGGAAGGTTCTTCCAGAAAACATAAGTTGAGT
Organism: Mastigoproctus giganteus; assembly: GCF_048544385.1. Lineage (NCBI taxonomy): Eukaryota > Metazoa > Arthropoda > Arachnida > Uropygi > Thelyphonidae > Mastigoproctus > Mastigoproctus giganteus. Next base: position 105,010,442 of record NC_143588.1, read on the forward strand.
GAATAAATGAGGAAACACTTCTGTGAGTTTCAACTGGGACAGTAAAAGGATATTGACTGGTTGCGGCACGTGTTCAGACTGCTTTGAAAGAAAGAGAGAGCGGGAATTATAGAAGCCAATTCTGAAGAATTGGCTTCTTTAGAAAAGGCATGCAGCAGAAATAGTACGTCTATGACACAGAGTGGAAAGACTCTGTAAGAGATGATATATAGACATTAATAAACCTAACTGCCCTCTTTTGAATAGAATCTAGAAGCCTGAGAGAGGTTTTGTGGCCACCGCCCCAGATGTGGGAACAATATTCCATGGTAGGCTGGATTCGCGATTTGTACAGAGTCAACAACTGTTTGGAAGAAAAGTAACGCGCCGAGAGCGAAAGAGAAAACCCAGTTTTTTAGATGCAGAGGAAGCAATATTTGTAATGTGGTTTATGCCAAGAGAGATTAGAAGTCAAGGTAATCCCCAAGATCTTGCCTAGAAATCGGAGTGTCATAGAAGGTATCAAAGGATCAGAAGAATCCTTTTTGCGAGATATAAGACGGGACTGAGTTTTAGAAGGATTGAAATTAAGTTATCTTTGCCCCACTGGAGATCAACATTTACGCATTTAGAAAAGTTGAAGCTGTTTGAGCAGGGCAAGGTTTCCCAAACTGGCAGGTGGAATGCAATATGCTGTCGTCAGCAAAAATTATGGATAGGATTTCCGGTCAATGGAAGAACTGAACTGAACCTTGGGGGGAACCAGCTTTAGTGGAGAAGTTAGAAGACAAAGAGCCGTCTACCATCAATTGCATGAGGGGTCAGGGAGAAAATTGGATATCCAATTACAAAGAACCGCTGGCAAACCATAGGATGGATGCTTATTTAGAACACCTTTTGCCAAACACGATCAAAAGCCTTTAAAATGGAAAGAGCAATGGCTTGAGTTTCACCAAACTTTTCCATTGAATTTGTCCATAAATGGGTAACATAAGCCAGAATATCACCAGCGGAACGATACTGACGGAATCTGTACTGGCGATCGTTGATCAGATGAAAGATTTCCAGATAGTTTAGGAGTTGGTAGGTAATTTATTTCTCCATTACTTTAGAAAGAGTAGAAGTAATCTCAATAGAACGATAACTGGATGGAAGGGATTTGTCACCCTTTTTAGGAACTGGCTGGATATGAGTAAATTTCCAAGCAGAAGGAAAACCACCTTTGGAATAAGAAAGTGAAACAAGACGACACAAAACAGGAGTAAATTCAGGGGTACAGGTTTTGAGGACAAGTGGAGAAATGCCATCAGGACCTGGAGCTTTCTTAGCATCAAGATTCGTCAAAATCCTGACATCCTTTTGACGGAAGACCACAGGAGGCTTGAATGGAGTGTACTAGGAATGGTTTGAGGTGATTTAACAAGATCATCAATACATGAGTTGAAAGAAAAATAGGATGCTAGCAGGCAGAGGCAGCCCGAGGTATATTGATACCCTGGGCAGGGAGGCATTCTTGTGCTCTTTCCAGATAGAAAAAAATTTAAGAAGGTTTTTATTGAGTTAATATTTTTTATTTTTGCTAGAGAAAAGTTAAAAAGACAAATATCAACACAAAACATGACAGCCAGAATATTTATAATATGTTTTAATTGTCATATTAAAATATTAACAATAAAAATTTTACAAAACTGTCAAATTTTTATAAGGACATTTATCAAAATACTGGCAGCGGGTTGCAGTTACGCTTGCCTTTAATTTATATAATAATAGTTTCTATAATTAAATTTAAGCATATGCGCCCTCTCAAACCTTCGACACCCCCAATGTCATGCGTCACCGCCCTGGGCGATCAGTGGGCCCGGTCCTACTCTAGCAGGTCATCTTTATCTTTGGATGATGTTGCAACAGAACCATTTGGTTTTGACACAGGTAGGAACAGAGATGGGCAAAAATTGCGTCCAATAGTTTTGGCAAAAGACCAGAATGCTCATCTACCATCTGGACAAGAAGCAAGTTTCCTACTCTCAGCCTGTTCGAAATCTAGTTTGGACTAATTAATGATTGCTTTATAAAGTATAAATAATACTTAATAGTAATTTTTTATTATTGCTCATTATCTCTTATAAAAGCGTGGTACTGAAATATTTTATAATAAAAATTCAGAAATATTATACGATTTCAGAGAATATAGGCTTAGGGTTTCGCGATAAAAAATATTACGTTGAAAGGGTCGCGAGTCAAAAAAAGTTGGGAACCGTTGCACTGGAGCAATCAGAATTTTGTGATGATTATTTAAATGATGAAATTTGGTTCTGTAGATTAGCTTTTCTAGCAGATTCGCGCAGCTTAATAAATTAAATATCAGTATGCAAGGCTCAGAGGAAAATTTACTCACTTCTACTGACAGTGTTGTTGGCCTTTTAAGAAAAGTTTAGTATATGGAAAAAAATGTGTAAATGAAAAAATTTAGAAATGTTTCCCTTGACTGCCAAAACGAATTATACACTGGTGTGCAAAATTTAAGGACCAGTCAAGTTTTCACCTGTAGCTTCTCATAGCAGTGGCCTAGATACGGGAAAAGCATACCACAGGAACTTCGTGAGGTATTTGAAACAATAATTAATTGTGAATATTTCATACTAATAATCGGTAAATTGATATACAGTATTGTCCATCGCAATTACAAAGCTGTAGAAAATTCTCCACGCACCCTTCGCAATGTTCCAGCCTGTTTCTTAGGTCCAAAATTGGTGGCGCCACTTTCTATGCGTTTTAACGTGTAACCGGAATTAACATTATCGTCTATGGGAGTTGACACTGTATATTACTACTCTGTGTAACAATGGACACAGTTGGTTTCACGCGATTGGAAAGTGGGAAATGATTTCGAAAAAAAAGAAGCACGATAACCATCTTTTCATTATTTTATCTTCATGCCAATGAAATAGTTCATTTTCAGTTTAGTAATAACAGACATTTATTTTAGTTTTCGATTAACTTTACAACCTGGTGTCCATCGGGTTGAGTTTTGATGAGGCACGGCGTCACTGCAGTGATCGACAAGTTTTGCATCTCGCACTGCTCGTGTTCAGTTTAGCTGTCACGTAACAGCTAAATTGAAGGAATTTTTTTTTTTTAATCGGCCGAAAATACCCGTCTCTACGGATGCGAAGATCTCAGGACAACTGACGCCGCGCCGAAGCGAGCCACAGTTGTCACCTGATCAAATTCCCATGCATCTTTGCGACAAGGAACGATGGCGTAGTAGTAATAGTCACAGAGTAGCAACATATCTTATTACTTATCTTAGTTACCATAGTTACATATCTTACTACTCTGTGGTAGTGGTGAAGCTGGGAACCGGTACATCTACGGATGCCGATGCTAAGATCGCAGGGGAACTTCGGCCGCGCCAACGCTAGCTGCAGGTGTCACCAAGAGTATAATATAATGTAAGTACAAGTACTGTACAACATTCCACTTCTAACTGTAAAACTATTAAATGATCTTATCGTATTATTGTGAACATTGGAAAGAAAAGTAACATTTATTTTAGAGTGCACCCTCCAAAATGATGGTGAGGAGAGAGGGGGGAAAGCAGTGATTGACGGGTTGTGACTCTGCCCACTCACTGCGTTTCCCTTCTTCTTGACTGCATATGTCAGAGCTGAAAATATACAAAAAGGAACGGCAAAAGGGCAATTTAAATTTTTTTTTTAAAAAATCAATTAACAAAAATGCACTTCAGGGCGGAAACACACTATTATCACTTCACGAGACTTCACTTGTATACATGTCTAACTTCAAATGTGGGGGAGCTATATTTACCAATTAGTTTATTGCTCGGAGATGCAGTGTTGTGATTGGCTGTATTCACAAGATAACACGTCGGCTTCAAGGCCGAAAGACATTGTCAGGAGCTCAGATTTTTCTGTTTGAACAGAAATTTCGTTAGGCGTGACAAGAGGAAAATGAAGGAAATGCTAATATAATCCGAAAACATAACATCAAGGACGTTGCTCCTGTGCCTATTCCGACGCACCCTTCACTTCGACCAGCTACTCTGCATACTCACCACAAATGTCCAGTCACAGGGATGCTCAAAAATGGCCAAAGGAGGAAAATAGACCAACAGAATTACAAATTGAGAGGACAAACAAGTCGATCATTTCAATTTGCACAACTCATAACAATTTCTTAGAAGTTCAATTTTTAGGTTTGAGAAGTAGTTTTTTGTTGTTATTAAATTTCATTAAAAATTTTTGTTTCGTATTTTGACAGAATAAGTCCTTATTCAAAATTAAACTTGCAATATTTTAACTTTCCTTAAACATATAATTTTTCCTTAGCGCTGATTGAATTTCGAAATTGCGTATTTTGCCCTTGAATGTCATCCTTAATTGGATTATATAGGAAATTAAATTTTTCTTTATTCATCCATAAGTACATCCTAAAATGATTTTCATCTTCAAGTCCTGCAGTAAATGACGGAATTTGCCTTTTTCTGTTCTCTTCCAGTTGATGTCGTGTATCAATTGCGTACTCTCTTTTGTTTTCTCGGCTATAAGAGAAGCACATGCATTTTCTAAATCTTCTTCAAAATCTGAAGAGGAAGATGAACTGTAGCAATTCATTTCGCTTCAGCTTTCCTCAAAGAGAATGACACATATACAACGTTACAGGTTGCCAGACGTACCCCTTTTGGAAGTACATTTATAATAAAATTTTCAAGATACCCCTCTTTTAACATTTGAAAAAAGCAGAAATCATAAAACACCCTTTTGAGATGATTATTTAGGAAGAAAGAATTAACTGACAATAAAGTTGTTGAAATGCAGACTCAAAAACAACATTCTAACCTATTTACAAAGGGGGTTACAGAATAATTATATTATGCTTACTTTGTAACTTTTACATTCTACTTGACTTCTTTTTTATTTCGTTGTAATGGTTTAAGGCTCAGGCAACAAACTTTTTTTATTTAAAACTCCCAATATCAATATCAATTTGCTGTATGAAGAATACAGCAAAAATAGTCTCAATATTTCTATGTTCCGTAGAAATATTGAGACAAAAGACTTCAAAAATACCACAGATGTTTGGATAAAAATTTTAAATGCATACGAAGTACGTAATACAGAAAAAAATATAAATTTTTTTTTTTTACTTTGCCTGACTCAAATGCAATGAGTGAGGGAGTATTTAGCTCAATGTTTAACGCGTGGAAATAGGATAGAAATAAGAATGTTGGAAGAGAACTGTTGCAGAAAACCACTTGATGACTGAGTTAGTCAGTCTCAGGTATGGTTAACAAGGTTCCCGCTCTCCCCAGAAACTCTGGTCTTTCATCCAACAAAAACAGACAATCAGAGAACACGTGCAATTTAGGGACAAATTACAGACAAGCAGATGAGGTGGTTCTGAAATAGTCTTAATTTGCATTTTTGGTTAGTCTTTATGATCTTCTACCCTTTCTGATTGGTTGTTACGAGTATTATTTATTTTAATTTCATATATAAACTATTTTCAGTTCAGAGAACATACCTATTTTTTTAAAAAAAATGACCACAACTAACATAGAATCATTTCCATTCTGTGTTTGTTTAATCTAAATATCTTATTGCAGTAATTAAAAAAACTGGGGTTATGCTTATGAATAAGGAATCAGTATAGGTGCTATAATATGATACCCCATTTTTATATAATATGATACTATAATATGATACCCCAACTGAACAATTTTATTGTTCAGTTGGGGTATCATGTTTATTTTTGAAATTCCATCTCATTGAAATTCCATTCTGGAATTTCAAAAATAAATATATTAAGTAAATTAAGTGGAGCATCTCATTGAAATTCCATTCTGGAATTTCAATAAGATGCTCCACTTAATGAACAAGGCAGAGATTTATACTACATGTGGGATATACCAGACTTGCAATAGATTTTATTAATGTAAAAAAAATAATAAGAATGAAACACTGCAGATAACTCCACATTTGAAAATCTTGTTTGGTGTTGTGAAGATTGTGGCATTGCATAATTTGAACAATTTGAAAAATTTTCTAATTTATGTCAATGTGAGGCAGATTATTACCAGATAAATAACAATTTATATTTATTGCTTTTCTCATACATATCAGTATCATCTTGAAGAACTAAACTTTAAATTGCAATATATGATATGTATGGCACAGTTCATTCATCAATTGTGTAGTCATATTGAAATGTTATATACTTTATTTTCCAAAATAAAAAGATACATCATACCATATGGCATGCCTGGATTTTGGAAATTTTTTTATTGCATCTTATCTGAAACACAAATTCATAAGTCCTTCCTGAACAAAACGTTCAGCATAATAAACTTATAGAATCCCAAAAACTTGCTTGTTTGTTTGTTTGTTTGTTATTTGGTTTTTAGGAGCATTAGCAACTAAGGCCATATTGCTCCGGAATATGCGGTGGTCATTCCCTGACCTTTCCGCATCCTCCGTATTTGGTGGTGACGGGCTCGAACCCCGGTCTAATCAAGAAGCGTGTGCTACGCACTGCTGCTCCTTCCCACCTGGCTACGGAGGCGCCCCCAAAAACTTGCTATCACTCTAGTCATTACTGATGTTATGATATTAACTTTTCACTTTCTTCAAAAGGGTGTCCCTTTCTTCCATTAAGGACATTGTTGATCACACATTTGTTGAAATACTTTAGGAAAATAGAGATTCATTGATCATTTTGCTTGGAAATAAATGGGGAGATTTAGCGACACGACCATAAGTCCTAGACTTTACAGTGGCAGTATAGACAGTTTTCTGAAGGGGGGGAGGTACACATTGCAGATCATATACTTCCAGACCATAAGATGCACAAGAATTTTAGACATTTTTTGGAAAAAAAAAATAATAATCTTATAGCCTGTAAAATATATTAACACATGGTGCCCACACAATAAAATGTAGAACCCACTGATAGCCATTATGCTGGCAATTTTCTGCAGTAAAATAGTTAAAATGAACACAGGGAAAACAGCAGCTTACAATTTCATATTTTTCATCCAGCAGATTTGAGAAATCTTTCTCTCTCTCTCTCTCTCACACACACACACACAACTAGAAGATTCCCAATTCTGAAGCCCTCAGTTGTTCACATATTACTAATTCAAAAAAGAAGATTATATTCTGTTTCATATTTAAGAACAGTTGTGTATCCCTGCCAGTGATTAAGATAAGTCTTACCTTAAAATGACTTAAAATAAAAGTTCCCATGTAATTCTTGATAAGCAAAATTGAGTGCTCATCCGTTTTTCAAAAATTAAAGGTATTTATTAAAGAAAACAATTTTAAGAAATTTGTGAGAAATTGATCAGTGACAGTTTTCAAAAGTACTTAAATTTTTGACTAATTTAAAAAATAATGGAATTCTGTTAATTGCATAGCTAGGGCATGAACTTAATAAAACCTGTTTGCTTCATTAACACAGAAATTGATAGTGCAGAGAAGGAAATTTGCTGAAATTATGTTTTTTTTTTTTTTTTTCCAGAAGCAAGGAGATGATAAGAAGAGAAAAAATATTGCCTCGAGAATCTGTGTGTGTTTTAAGTATTAACAACAAAAGTAAGCTTTTTATTCAGAATGTTTAATGAACAGTCTCAGTATGAATCATCAAAATATAGTACTGCAGATTAAATTAGCCAGGAAAGTATTTTTATGCTCTGTGCATACTCAACATATGCAACAAACTGAACTAATTCTAAACTATTAAGTGCCATATTCATACTTATATATTTAAAAGGGTAATAAAATGTATAGAATAACCAGGAAGGAAATTTGATAATAGTGGCAAGTATGAATGGGTAAGAGGCCAAAACAGTATTGGCATATACATATAACAGAATTATTCATACCCTTGAGAAACAACTTTCTTGTGAAACATGTGGCAAGGCATTTTCAGAAGCAATATATCTAAAACGACATCTGTTAGTTCATGCTAAAGATAAACGATTTTCTTGTGAAATATGTGGCAAAGCATTTTCACACTCAAGTCATTTTAAAGAACACCTATTAGTACACACTCAGGAGAAACCATTTTCTTGTGAAATATGTGGCAAAGCCTTTTCTTTGTTTCGTAGGTTAAAAACCCACCAATTTGCTCATGGGGAGAAATCATTTTGTTGCGAAATATGTGGCAAGACATTTTCTCACTCTGGTAATCTAAAAACCCACCTGTCATTGCATACTCAGGAGAAAAGATTTTCTTGTAAAACATGTGGCAAGGCATTTTCACATTCAAGTCATCTGAAAGAACACCTGTTAGTTCACACTCAGGAGAAACCATTTTCTTGTGAAATATGTGGCAAAGCCTTTTCTTTGTTTCGTAGGTTTAAAACCCACCAGTTAGCTCATGGGGAGAAATCTTTTCGTTGTGAAATATGTTGCAGTGCATTTTCTCAGTCATCCAACCTGAAAAGACACCTTTTACTTCATACACAGGGGAAGCAATTTTCTTGTGAAATGTGTGGAAAGGCCTTTTCTCTGCCTGGAGGACTAAAAACCCACCTGTTAGTTCATACTCAAGAGAAACGATTTTGTTGTGAAATATGTGGCAATGCATTTTCACATTCCAATTCGCTAAAAACTCACATGTTAGTTCATACTAAAGAGAAACCATTTCATTGTGAAAAATGTGGCAAAAGATTTTCGCTCTCATCTACTCTGAAAAAGCACCTTTTAGTTCACACACAGGAGAAACCCTTTTCTTGTGCAACATGTGGCAAGGCCTTTTCTCAGCCTCATATTCTAAAAACTCACCAGTTAGTTCATACTCAGGAGAAATCTCAAGAGATATCTTTTCGTTGTAAAATATGTGGCAAGACATTCTCTCAGTCTGGTAATCTCAAAACCCACCAGTTAGTTCATACTAAGGAGAAATCTTTTTGTTGTGAAACATGTGGCAAGGCATTTTCTTACTCTCGTAGTCTAAAAACCCACCAGTTAGTTCATACTAAGGAGAAATCCTTTTGTTGTGAAACATGTGGCAAGGCATTTTCTCAGTGTGGTAGTCTGAAAACCCACCAGTTAGTTCATACTCAGGAGAAACCTTTTTGTTGTGAAATATGTTGTAGAAAGTTTTCACAAAGATATAAATTGAAAACACACCTCTTAGTTCATAGTAAGGAGAAATCATTTTGTTGTGAAATATGTGGTATGGCGTTTTTGCAATCAAGTAGTCTGAAAACACACCTTTTAGTTCACTCACAGGAGAAATCATTTTCTTGTGAAACTTGTGGCAAAGCCTTTTCTCAGTCTCATAGGTTAAAAATCCACCAGTTAATTCATACTAATGAGAAATCTTTTTGTTGTGAAATATGTGGTAGGGCATTTTTGCGATCATATAGCCTGAAAACCCACCTTTTAATTCACATGCAGGTGAAACCATTTTCTTGTGGAACATGTGGCAAGGCATTTTCTCAGTCTGGTGCTCTAAAATACCACCAGTTAGTTCATACTAAGGAGAAATCTTTTTGTTGTGAAATATGTGGTAAGCAGTTTTTGCGATCAGGCCACCTGAAGAGACACCTTGTAGTTCATACTAAGGAGAAACCATTTCCTTGTGAAATGTGTGGCAAAGCATTTTCTCAATCAGGTTATTTGAAAATGCACCAGACAGTTCATACTAAAGAGAAACCTTTTTCTTGTTAGATATGTAGCAGGACATTTTCACAATCTCTTACACTAAAAACTCACATGTTAGTTCATATGAAAAAACTATTTTCATATAAAATGTGTAACAAGGCATTTTTTCAATCAAGTAACCTGAAAGTTCACCTGTTACTTCATACTAATAATTAACCATCTTTATAAGAAGTATGTATGAAAGCATTGCCCATATCAAGTAGTCTGAAGCACTTTACTTTATACTCAGAGGATTCCTTTTGTATCTGGAAAGGAATTTTTGAAGTCATTATTTGAAAAAACTTTTCTTAGTTAATGTGTGGTGCAATCCTTTGTTGTGTGTCATATATTGCTGCATTTTTATAAGTAATGCATTTTTATAAGTAATTTTTATAAGTATTTTATATTCATACTTATAAAAATGCAGTAGATGAGCTTAGCCATCTACTGCTAGTAAAAAGGTAAAGTGCAGCCATTATCAACCCACTGCAGGATGGAAGCCTCCTCAACAATTCATGCTGTGGGAAATGGACCGTAATCTGCCACGCTGGTCCAGTGCGGGTTGGCAGATCGACCATATTCAGCAGTCAGGGGCTTGAGCCCCAGTCTACTCAAAGAGCGTGTGCTACTGCAGTCCCGCTCATGACCACTTGGCTACGGAGGCTTCTACTGCTAGTATGATGTCTGAAAAACACAGATTATTAATAAAATGTTTCCTTTTTTTTTTTTTTTTTTTTTTTTAATTTCTAAATGAAATGAATTCCTTCCATGTAATTTTTGCCTACCAGTATTCTCCAACTGGTTATATGGTATTTTTTTTTTTTTTTTTTGTTATTTCAATATACCATGAATTATGAGAAATGTATTTTTTGTGGCATTTAACAGAAGCCATATGAGCAAAAGGATATTTCTTTGTTATGGGTAATTTCCATTCTAATGTGGCATCTATGAGATGCTAGTTACCGGTATTTCAGTTGACAACAATGCAGTTGTTCGTTTTGCATCTGCCAGGCACCATATGAGACTCTCAATTTCAATCTGATAGATTAGTGGACATGAGAATTCTAAAAGAAATATGATAAAAAACTTTTTTAGTGGTTTCTCCCATTAATTTTCAGTGAGTATTTTTTAAATGGCTTTGGCAAATCATAATAGATCACCATTTTCAATTTAGTAAAACTAAAGTTTAATTTTTGATAATTATTCTAAAAAGGAGTATCACTTTGATGCCACATGACTGTCTTTATGAAATTGAAGGAATGTGTGACAGAAGGTAAATGCATGTTCGAGTTTGATTGTTATGAACTTCTCTTTCAGTTCACAAATGCATTCATGCCATTAGTTTATTTAAAAAATAAAAATTTAAATTTGGGAGAGCACCTTTATTGTAGTGTGGACAGTCACTTTACTACAGTAGTGTATTTATTCTGCAAATTGACCATTCTTTTCTCATATAATTTTCAGCAAGAAATGGTGTAAAAGGACAGTTTATTGACAGGAAAAGTAGTTCTCATGTTCACTATGGATGAAGAAAATTTTGAGCTACACCACCAGAAAAACTTTCTTCGTGTCTACTGAAGAAAGTTGTTCAATCATATCAGGTGATTTGACGCTAACTTTCAATCAACCCAGGAGGTGGTTTGACTAAATCAGAACAAATAATTGATACCCAATTGTTACATATATGAGATCATCACTGTGGTACATTAAGAGGGCATGGATTCATTATTGTACTTATCCGTAATAGATTAGTAGGGGCATAGATGTAGACGGTTCACTGTGGTTTATCAAGATCGGTGTATAGAGAAATGACATACAAAGGTACACCAATTATAATTTGTGCTAGAGAGTAACAGTATTATCCTAGTTCAAAGTATGTGCATTTGGGTACCCAGTCTATTCAGAATAAATAGGGTTTGTTTTTTTTTTAACATTGCACTGCTCTTTTCTTCTTTGAATTCTTGTTGTCTTTCTATGTGTCATTTGAACCCTTGCAATTGTAATTTGCTAGTTTCAAGAATAATGATGTAATTCTTTATTTTATTCAAGTTTTTTAAGAAATAGCCCTTTGTTTCCCATCCCAGTAAAAGAAATTAAATAAATAGTGTGATTATATTTAGGTAGGGCACTGAATGTGTGTGTGTGTGTCATGAAAAGTCTATTGGGTAATAAAAAGGGCATGCATATTGTAAATTTACTTCAGTTAACACACATTAGTAGATTTGATTAGAATTATCCACCACTGTCATACCACGCATTAATTCTTCTCGAATGCCGATCAGATATGTTCACTTTACTACAGTGGTGTAATGAATCTGTTTAATTGAGAGGAAAAATCTTTGAACGAATTAAAATTTGTGTTATTGTGAATAGTTTGCATATATCCATATCATTGAGGGAAGTTCAGTACATATTCATTAAGATTCTTTATTTTTTCAAAAGCCAACATGATATTCTAGCCAGTAAAGCTGACCTTTGACCAAAGCACGTGTTGCCCTTTCTAACAAAGAGATAGACCAGTGTGAATTGGATGGAAACACCTCAGTACATATTCATTAAGATTCTTTATTTTTTCAAAAGCCAACATGATATTCTAGCCAGTAAAGCTGACCTTTGACCAAAGCACGTGTTGCCCTTTCTAACAAAGAGATAGACCAGTGTGAATTGGATGGAAACACCTTACCCTTATACATGGTAGTGTCTAGTGTGATATTGTCACATGACTTGTTGCAAATCCAGTGGAATGATGTTGCAAAAATTTCCTCACTACAAAACAGTTCTAAGGTTTATCTTTCAGCATGCAGGCCAGATTGTGTCAAGTATCATTTTAGATTCAGAAGGATTGTACTTGTTCTTTTGCTACTACTTGATGCAGCAGATAATGGTTGCTATTAACAGCAACTTTTCATTGATGTGCATACACTATTTTTCAAGAATAAGCCTGGTTATCTGTCATATGAAATGATTCTGTTACATGATAGTCATGGTCTACAAACATTGAATTATCAGCTGTGATGTAGTCTCCAGATGTTATGACTATTTTGTGCCAGTGATGAAGCTTCTGAAAGAGCAAAAATTTTACTCACTTAAGAACTGAAAAGCAGTGTCGTGAATTGGCTATTCAGTCAGCCTGTTGTAATTTTCCAATTTCAGGAATAATGTTGTATTTGTTTAATTTATTTGAGTTATTTTAAGAAATAACCCTTTGTTCCTCTATTCCAATAAACAAAATTAAATAGTGTAATTCTTTATGGGTAAAGTGTGTGTGTGTGTGTGTGTGTGTGTGTGTGTGTGTGTGTGTGTGTGTGTGTGTGTGAGAGAGAGACAGAGAGAGAGAGAGAGACAATAAAACAGTCCATTGGTAATAAAAAGGCATGAAATCAGCAAAGAATGAAATCCTTGCTGATAAAGCTTCTGTTTGACAAAAGCACAACATGTTGCTCCTTATGCCAAACAGAGACCAGTGTGAATTGGATCGAAACACATTTCTTCAGCACATAGCAGCTTTTGGTATGATATTGGTGTATGACTTGCTGCAAAATCAGAGTTCCAGTGTGGAATGACGTTGCAAAAATTTCCTCTCCACAAAACGATTCTAAGGCTTAACTTTCAGCAGGTAATATCGTGTTAAGTAACTTTTGAGATTCAGAAGGATTGTTTCTTGTTCTTTTGTTACTACTTGATGCAGTAGTTAATGTTTACTGTTACAGCAACTAGCTTTTTTATTTATGTGCATGACTATATAAGGGTTTTACATTGCATTTAACATTCTTCAGCCAAAAGATTGGATGATTGGTTTGTAAGGAACTGAGTACTGCAGATCACAATGCATATGACAGTTTTTTGTCATATCATTATGAAAAAAAATGTACACTTGCAGTAAGGAAGGTACTTAGACACTTCACCAGGACTGTGGAGGCATCATAAGAAAGAGAAGTTTGACAGAGGTACTAACCAGAATCAGTTAAAGTTCTCTTTTCAAGAAGTAAAGATGTTTATTAAGCAAAACTAATTTAAGAAATGTGGGAGAACTTTATCAGTGGCACATTTTTTTAAAGTACTTAAATTTACCATTAATTTAAAAAATAATTAATGAAATTCTGTTAATTGCATAGCTAGGGGTTTGAAACCCGACTGTTCATTAACACTGAAAGTTGATAGCATAAAAAGGGAAATTAGCTGAAATTATATTTCATTTTTTTTTCCAGGAGCAAGGAGAAGATGTTATGAAGAGAAAAATTGTTGCCTTGAATGTGCATGTGCATGTGTGTTTTAAATATTGACAAAAGTAAGCACTTAATTCAGTGTGTGTAATTAAACAGTCTCAGTATGAATCATCAGAATATAGTACTACAGAAAAATCAGCCCAGAAAGTATTTTTATGCTCTGTGGATCCTTGACATATCCAAGTAACTGAAATAATTTTAAAATATTCATAATCATCAGTGCCATGTAAATACTTGTATATTTTAAAGAGTAATAAAGTGTATAGGATTACCAGGATGAAAAGTTTATAATCGGGACAAGTATGAATGGACAACAATGCAAAACAACATTGGCATATCCATGTCACAAAACTGTTCATACCAATGAGAAACAGTTTTTCTGTGAAGTATGTGGCAAGGCATTTTCAAAATCATTGTATCTGAAAAGACACCTGTTAGTTCATGCTAAAGATAAACAATTTTGTTGTGAAATATGTGGCAAGTCATTTTCACAATTATTTTCCCTGAAAACGCACCTGTTAGTTCATATGAAAGAGAGACCATTTCATTGTGAAATATGTGGCAAAAGATTTTCAAGGTCAAGTATCTTAAAAACACACCATTTAGTTCATACACATGAAAAACCATTTTTTTGTGACACATGCGGAAAGTCATTTCCTCAATCTGGTAATCTGAAAAGGCACTTATTAGTTCATACTGAAGAGAAACCGTTTAAATGTGAAATATGTGGTAGGGCATTTTCACTATCATATAAATTGAAAGAGCACCTTATAGTTCACACTAAAGATAAACGATTTTCTTGTACAATATGTGGCAAGGCATTTTCTCACTCTGGAAATCTAAAAACCCACCTGTCAGTGCATACTCAGGAGAAAAGATTTTGTTGTGAAATATGTGGCAAAGCATTTTCTCAATCTCAGAATCTAAAAACCCACATGTCAGTGCATACTCACGAGAAAAGATTTTGTTGTGAAATATGTGGCAGGGCATTTTCAAAATCAGGTTGTCTAAAAGAACACCTGTTAATTCATACTGAGGAGAAACCATTTTCTTGTGAAACATGTGGCAAGAAATATTCTCGGTCTGATAAACTAAAAACCCACCTATTAGTTCATACTGAGGGGAGACCATTTCAGTGTGAAATATGCTGCAGTGCATTTTCAGTATCATCTAGCCTGAAAAGACACCTTTTAGTTCATACACAGGAGAAACCATTTTCTTGTGAAACATGTGGCAAGGCCTTTTTTCAGTCTGATAGTCTAAAATCCCACCTATTAGTTCATACTCAGGAGAAACGATTTTGTTGTGAAATATGTGGTAGAGAGTTTTCACAATCATCTAACCTGAAAAGACACCTTTTAGTTCATACTAAGGAGAAACCATTTTGTTGTGAAATGTGTGGCAAGGCATTTTCGCGATCAGGTTATTTGAAAACACACCAGATAATTCATACCAAAGACAAACTATTTTCTTGTTAGATACATATCAGGTCATTTTCAGAATCTAGTATGCTAAAAATGCACATGTTAGTTCATGCTAATGAGAAACCATTTTCTTGTGAAATGTGTGGCAAAGCATTTTCTCAATCAGGTAAATTGAAAACAAATCAGATAGTTCATACTAAGGAGAAACTATTTGCTTGTTAGATATGTAGTGGGACTTTTTCACAATATTTTTCCCCTAAAAATTCACCTGTTAGTTCACGTTAAAAAAACTGTTTTCTTATGAATTGTGTAACAAGACATTTTCTCAATAAAGTAACTTGAAAAATCACCTGATGCTTCATGCTAACAATAAACCATCTTCTTAAGAAGTATGTGAAAAGGCATTGTCCCTGTCAATCTTTCTGAAAATACTTTACGTTGTACTCAGAAGACCTTTTTGTATGTAATGTGGCTAGCAGATAGAGGGGCTGGTATGATATCGGTGCATGGCTTGCTGCCAAATCCGAGTTCCATCTTGGAATGATGTTGCAAAAATTTCCTCCACGAAACAATTCTAAGGCTTATCTTTCAGCAAGCAAGTAAGGTTGTGCCATGTATCTTTTGGGATTCGGAAGGATTGCTTCTTGTTCTTTTGCTGCTACTTGATTCAGTATTTAATGGTCGTTATTACAGCAGCTAGCTTTTTCATTGATGTGCATTCACTATTTTGCAAGAAAAAGGTCTGGTTATCCATCATAGGAAATCATTCTGCTACATAAGAGTCATGATTTACAAATTTTGAATTATTAGCTGTGAAATCATGCACCACTTAATATATAATTGAAGTTTAGTCTCCTGGTGTTATGAGTAGTTTGTGCCAATAAACGAGCTCTTGAAAAGCAGAAATTCAAGATCACGTAAGACCTGAAAAGCATTGTCCTGAATTGGACAGACTGTTTCCTTTCTATGCTGCTAGTGTTGAGTGCTTTGTCTTAGTGATGACAAAAATGCATCAGTGTTAAGGGACAGTACCTTGAAAATAAATTTAGTCATTTCCCATATGTATGAATATTGTATAGAAAAAATAAAAATACAAAATCAAGTTTTAATCACTCTTGTGCCTTTTCCATTTAAAAGTTGTTTCATAGTGTGCAACTCTTTTGTGTCAGTTGATTTTGAAGTTAATAGGTAGGACATTTAATGCTGTTCTATTTACAATTTGATATATGAAGCACTAAAAAAAATGTCAAAACATGTTTGACTAAATATAAAAAATTACTTTCCTTGTTTCAATTAGAAATAGTAATAAACAATACATTCATTTTGTTCATAACTGTTTAATTTTATTCAATGTTATATAAATAACGTAACGAGCCATTTAATCTTCAATGTGTTAAATGCTTTACAACTTTGAATGAATTTCGAAGTCAATCAGCCAATGCTACACTGGTGTGCAAAATTTAAGGACCAGTCAGGTTTCCACCTGTAACTTCTCATAAGAGTGGCCTGGATATGGGAAAAGCATACCAAAGGAACCTCGTGAGGTACAGAAATGATGAAGGAAACACAATGGAAACAAAACGGTATGGAGGGACTTTATTCAAAAATGGCAACATAGCACCGGCTGCCACGATACAGATGCATCACTGCCAAAGATGCTCTCTCTCTTAGGGTAATTCAGAATTTTTTTTTTTTGGCTGGTGCAGCATAAGCCTCGGGCTTCCTTGCACCATATGGCCAATAATAATAATAATAAAAAGGGAAGAGGTGGTCCTCAGTAGGCGATATGGCCACCCCTAATGTCGATACAGGCTTTGCATTGCCTGTCCATACTTAGAACAATGTTGATAAGTTCTTGCGGTAACATCGTCCATTCCTATATTAGCGCCATCTTCAGCTGGTGAACATTTTCCGGTGGGTGTGAACGTGGCATCTTCCCAGAGCATCCCATATGTGTTCAATGGAATTTAGATCGGGGGATCTAAATTCCATTGAACACATATGGGATGCTCTGGAGCGCATGCTGCTGCACTGATGCTCATAACCACTCGGCTATGTCAGGCCAAAAAAATGTTCTTGTTTATACTCCAGCACAACCACCAGGTGAGAGGAGTTTACAATAAATTAATCAATACAAATGTTAATTGTGTTAAATCATAAAACCTAGAAAGTTTCCGTTGTTTTCTATAAATATTGTGCTGTTAGTGCCACGAAAAGCATCATTATGCTTGGCTAAATATTGAACACATAATGTATTTTGTGTGTACTGTTTCATTCGTCAACACAACACTATGGATTCTAGTGTATCACCTGTGCATGATTCTGATGGGGACTTGCCTTTGTCTGTTGCAGATAAGCCTACTAAATCAGCTGGGAAAAAACATCCCATAGTATTAAAATTAACAAGAAGTGATCAGGATAATTCGGCAGATGGTAAATCTATTTCATCTGCTTCTGATCCCAGTAGTTCTGACCTGGATAAAAATCCAAAACAAAACAAAGATCAAAGCAAAGACACAGTTACCAATGCTTTGGCTAATGTACAAGAATTTGTGGAAAATACATTATTCACCAAAGACTTGGACCTAGGGGAGTCTTTAGATACCTTGTTGGTACTTTCAACAATTACCAAGATTAAACAAGCACTCGGAGAGTTTTTATCTGCAGATAGCAGCAAAGTCACTAAGGCAGCCTCAAACTATATACATTGTTTGTGGTCAGACCTGGAGTCATGAATGCATTATTGATCACAATGAACGATTGAAAGCAAAAACATCAGAATTACAAATACGCACAGATTTTTCACCATCTAATCAAGGACCAACCCCGACAGCGTACCTTTGCTGAAGCAGTTAGAGGTTCAACTGCTGCTGCAGCAGGCATTCCACGTACTGAAAATGTACATAAACCTAGAGGAGAAGATGAACAATTACATAATTTTTCTCAACTTCCTTTGGACGAAGGTGTTATTCCCCCCATCAAAAATTAATTTTAATGACCCTAAAAACATCATTATATTGAGACCGAATGCCCATTCTGAAATTTCATCCAGTCAGGATGTTAGAATTAAAGTGACAGAGGTGTTCAAAAAAGAACATCGAGATATTAAAATCAAAAATATGAGGTTGCTAAGAAACAAAAGTCTATTAATTGAAACTACTAATCCGATGGATGCAAATAAAATTAGCAAAATGATGCAGCTGACAAATCCAGGTTTGTCTATGGACAAAACACGGTTACTAGACCCCACGATTTTAATTTATGGTGTGCCGAAGTAATATACAAAGGAGGATATTTTAGAAGATTTGTTTATAAAGAACCTAAAAGATCATGGGTTTGAACAAGAGGAAGTTAAAAAAGGTACAACGTTCAGATTTAATTCAGTCTCTGGAAATAAAATAACAAACTGGGTAATAGGATTAACCCCCCCCCCCAAATTTTTAAACAATACAGAATGATCGTACCTTTCTTGGCTTCACTTCACATAAATTCCATCGTTTCACAGTGGGTAGTAAATGTTTCCGCTCTTTAGCCTATGGCCATTCAGCTTTAAATTGCACCGTGTCTTGTGGCCACTGTGGAGGGGATGGACATGTGTTTGCTGAATGCACACACAGGGAAGAACCCCCTCGGTGTGTTAATTTTAAAAGACACAACAGAGATTATCAGCATTCAGTCCGAGACAATAACTGTCCGGAGTATAAACGAGCTGTTGAACTAGTAAACCAGAAAACTCATAATGAATAATACGGCCACTACAAATTTTTCTAACGTTGTGGGTGTCCATTTTGAGGGTGTAAAAATACTGCAAATAAACTGCCAGTGTTCACGAGTGGTCATGGATGAAGTAAGAGTGGCGATGATTGAAAATAATTATGATCTTATATGTTTTCAAGAACCTTATTCGGCCCAAGTAGGGGGCTTGATTCACAGTGTTATGGGATTCCCGTTATCCCTCAGAATTGTTCATTCTATAGAAACCCCTCCTAAAACTGCAATAGCAATATGCAATCGTGAATTAGTAGTGACAACCATCTCGGGAGAGTGTACAGACACTGTAACTTGTCTTTTGATCTCGTCTCCAATTATTACTTTTCATCTAGTTTCTCTGTATTGCCCTCCATCAGCAGATATTCAAACGTCCTTACATCAGCTGGATTGTATATGCACAAAATTTGCTTCAGGAATTTTAATTATATGCGCTGATTTAAATGCCATATCATCTTTTTGGCACAGCAGAATTTCAGACAACAGGTTCTGCTGTGGAAGATTTAATATTGTTTTACAATTTAGTAGTTCAAAATTTGGCAAACAGACCTTACACATTCTCATCCTTAAATGGAACATCAAACATTGATGCAACTATCACCTCTGTTAAACTGGACGGACAGATAACTAATTGGAATGTTCTACCATCACCCATTAACAGTGATCATAACGCTATAGTATTCAGTATCAAACCCACAGTTCGAAATGCGGATCTACAGCTGGTGGACTTGAGAAGATATTCCATGGAAAAAATTAAATGGGACAAGTATAAGAATTTTCTAAATTTGTTCTTTCGTCCTGAAGTGGCTTCTACTTTAGATTCCTTATCTGCCATAGAATATTCAAACTATGTTCAGTCACCTTTATTCCTTGCTATGAGCAACTCTTCTATATAAACAATCCAGACGCCCATCTGTCCCCTGGTGGACTTCGGAACTTACTGTGTTAAGAACCCAAACCATGAATGCTAGGAAAACTTACCAACGAAACAGGCACCTGGCAGACACTGATGTCCAGATACTGAAACAACAATACAGTGATCTAAGGCAGTGGTCTCAAACTGGCGGCCCGCGGGCTGCATCAGGCCCCGAAGCAGTTTTTCACGGCCCGCAAATACATTTCAATTATGTATTTGTTGTAAATATGGTGCTTATATTCACTCTCATTTTGTTAAAAAAAAATTCCGGCCCGTCAGCTGCTTTCAGATCGTGCATTCGGCCCGCATGCAATTTGAGTTTGAGACCACTGATCTAAGGAAAATACTACATAAAGCCGTCACAGATGCAAAAATTGAATGTTGGCAAATCTTTGTTCATAACACGGGAAACACTGAACCGTGGGGGTATAGCATACAAGATTTCCAGGAACAAGTTAATCTCCGGAGATGTATATAACACTGTTATAGTGGACGGACAAGAAACCACCGACTGGTACTCTACTGTGGATACTATTGTAATTAAGCTTTTTCCTCAAGATAACCAGAGGATGATTCTCCTGAACAAGCAAAAATTAGGAGAGACAATCAACAATAAAATGGAACATGTAACATCAATCCTTTTACTCTCGTTGAACTAGGAATTGCTGTTTCCAAAGTAAACAGTAAAAAATGTCCCCGGATAGAAAACCAGATAATAGTCAAATTTTATGACTTATTTCCCAATATTCTCCTCAATCTCGTGAACAAGTGTTATATCGAGGGTGTCTTTCCAAGACTGTGGAAGATTGCCCTACTTAAAGTTTTACATAAGCCTGGGAAGTCGACATCTAATCCCAGGGCATACAGACCAATCTCCCTATTGGCAAACTTGGGGAAACTTTTTGAAAGGCTGTTCTCTCCAAGAATACAAAAAACGTTACAGGATAACCATCTATGTTAAATTAATCAGTTCGGGTTTAAAAAAGGTTCTTCAACAGAAGATGCCATTGCTACCCTCAAGAACTATGTAGAAAACTCCCAAGCTAAGTACGTGTTGGCTGTGTTTATTGACTTTGAGGGGGCTTTTGACACGGTATGGTGGGAGAGTGTCCTTGTGTCACTGCTCTTGGTAAGATGTGATAATTATACTTATAGAATCATCAGGTCCTACTTCCAAGACAGATCCATTAGAATTTGTGAAAAACACCTAGTATATTCAGCTACCGTTTCCAGAGGATGCCCTCAGGGGTCGGTACTGGGGCCTCTCCACTGGAACGCAGTCTTAGATCAGTGGATGACAAAATACTACGAGGAGGCTATGAAAATCGCTTATGTCGACGACTTAGAAATTACTATTGAGGGCTATTCGAGGAAAAAAATGCAAATTATATTAAATGATCTATTTGTATGGACCAAACTTAAACTAAAAATATCACCAACAAAGACCAAATTTATGACCTTCAAAGCTAATTTTAACTATAATCGACCTCCTAAGATCTTGATAGACAAATCTCAAATCCCATATGTATCCCAAAACAATTATTTAGGCATCCTAATCGATGATAAATTAAGCTTTCTGCCACATGTATGTAAATTTAGAGATAAAATAAGGAATTTTACTGCCTGAATAATAAGAATATCAAGGAAAGAATGGGGACTTAGTAAACAGATCTTGTTTTTATATTATAAATCAATATTTCTGCCAATAGTCTCATATGCCACAACCATTTGGTATCACAGAGTCATAACAGTTAAAATGAAAATTAAACTTATTTCTCTTCAAAGATCCATGTTATTATCTGTTTTAAATTCCCCTAGAACTGTATCAAACAACCCATTACAACCCGTCTTAGCAGGAACCATTCCCCTGGATCGGTATATCGTATTCAAGGGGACGACAGGTCGGCTTAGGAAAGGGTTGGCTTCGGAATTAATGGGAATAACATCTGATCCAGTGAACAAGGTCAAACAAGAGAAGAAAAGATTGTGGGAACATCTGACATCTGTGTGGCAGGATCGGTGGAATGCCAGCGAACATGGAATAGTTATGAGGCAATTTATAACCAAAGTGGACTTTACTGCCACCAAGGAAATAAATCCTTGGTTTGCTCCTTGGAATACAACGTACTTATTAACGCGACATGGCTCCCTCAAAGCCAAGTTACATGAACGTGGACTTGAGCCAGACCCTTACTGCACTTGTCGGGATGTGGAAACTTGGTCTCATGTTTTATTTGACTACCCACAGTATCTTCAGGCACGTTTAGAGTTGTTTAGCAGTGTATTGGGTCTGACAGAAGATAACGCAAGTCCTTTGGTCGAAAGCTATAGGAATTTTAATGCTCTACAGACATTTTCAGTAATTGTTTTTAAAAGAAGACTAGAAATACGACCCCTTCACCCTCGAGGAAATTAGATGTAGGATGTACAGATGAATTATTAAAGAAACATTTACTAAGATTATTTGTTTAGGTTCTCACCTGATTGGAAGTCGCAGATCGGATGCTTCGATAGAACTCTAATGGGAGGATATACAGGGACCCTCGGGTGTTAACAGGATTCTCAAAAGAATGTTGATTGGGTCTGGGACGTGATACCTGAAATAAACTAAGGAACTGGATGGAAACATTGTTTACAACCATAACTTCTTCTGAAACTTATGCAGTTATACCTTGTGTGGTCTTAAGTGACATCTAGATCTGTGACCATATAGATATGAACTACAGCATATATACACTTGAAAACTACAGGAACTTAATGAAACGTGTTTTTCACAACAAGAACTTTTGTAAGTGAATATACTCCATTTTCTTATCTATGGACTGTCATTGGAATTCCAAATTATATCCAAGTTGGGATTCTCGGGAAAAAGAGAATAATTAGAAGTCTTCAGCAACTAGAAGAGAACCACCTGAAGAAGAGTTTTAAGACTTATGGTGGCACAGAACGGAGAAGACTACTGGAACTGACTTCTTTCTTGAATAAAATCAAACATGACAGTTCAACTTGTGACTTCATTTGAAAATAAGAAAATGTACTGAGAATAATTGAACTGTGGTGAAAAAGACTAAGACTAGGAAATCATGTATATATGTTAATATAATTGTTAAAATTGTTTTGATAGAACATCCTCCTAGCCTTGAAGTGGTTGGTCCTGGTGACTCAGGACCAAAATTACATATCTCCTAAGAACAGGAGTGTTTGATCGAGATACTCAGACCATAAATGTATACAAAGGGTACTAGGAAAGTTTTGCGATACAGCTTTGTTTATGTAATTTTTTCAAAGTAATTTCCTCTACATTCAATACACCTCTCCATCCTCCGAAACCAATCTTTAAACCAGTTCTGCCAAGTTTCACTAGGGAGTAAAGCACACTCGTTGTCCCAAGCCCATAGAAGGTCCTCATCACTGGAAAACCGCCTCCCTTTTAGCTTCATTTTCACATGCGGGAACAGTGCAAAGTCGCAGGGAGCAAGGTCTGGCCTGTAGGGAGGGTGCTCGAGAAGTTTCAGTCCTGTCGTGGTCAAATATTCGGTGCAGGCTTTGGCGCGGTGAGCTGGAGCATTTTCGTGATGGAGGTACCAGGTGTCCATTCTTGACTTTGGCCGCAGGTTCTTCATAGATCCAATGACTTTAGGCAGGCATTGTTCAGTATACCACTTAGCTGTGACTGTCTTCTGCGTGTCCAAAATGACACGTTCCACAATTCCACTCGATTTGAAAAATACAGCTATCATTTTCTTCTTTACAGATCGGGATTTTCTGACAATTACGGGTGTGTCGTCATCATCAAAGACCCAAACTTTGTTTTGAGCCTTGGTCGGCAGATCGTAATAGTACAGCCAAGTCTCGTCACCTGTCACGATGTTGTTCACATACCGAGATTGTCCCTTATCAAACTTTTTTAACATCTCCCGGCACCAAGTCACACGTCGTGTCATCTGCTCTTCAGTCAGTTGATGCGGCACCCAGAGAGAACAAAGTTTCTTCACGTGCAAATGATCTTGCAGAATCGAACGAATTGCTGGTGCATTTAGGCCCAAAGTATCCTCTATCTGTTGGTAGGTCACTCGCCTGTTTTCGTCAAGCATTTTCCTCACAGCAGTAACGTTTTCCTCCGTAACTGACGTTCGTGGCCTTCCCGGCCTCTCAGAATCCTCCAGAGTGAAATTTCCCCTTTGGAATTCTCTATACCACCTGAATATCGTTGTACGATGTGGACAATCATCATCTAGTGCAAGAGTCATTTCTTCTAAGCACTGGTCTATGGTTAAACCACGCACGAAATTATACCGCAAAACTGTCCTTATCTCATTTCGTGACCACGATGCCATCGCAAGCACTTTACACTCTCACTACTAATGAATAACTGAGCCCATCGACTTGGCGCGGCGGCTACTATGCACGTATGAACATGTCTCAACATGCAGCTTCCTGTGATTCATTGTTGCGTCATATTGCAAAACTTTCCTAGTACCCTTTGTATAACTACTAGTTTTTTTTTTTTTTTTTTTTTTTTTTTTTTTGCTGGCTCTCGGGTAAGGGTAATCTGGGAGCGGGATTTCAGGTACTCGCCAGTATTGCACTATCTCTGGCGGGTGCGAGATTTTGGGTGGTAATTACACCTGTACAGGATGACTGTTGACCCTTGCCCGGTGCTAGGGATGGGCACACTCGGTTACGTCCGTTTTAAACAAATGGTTAACTTGCCATTTGTTTGAAAGACGAGACTACCATGATGATGAATTTTTGGACTAACCCGTTGTTGTTTAAGTGTTTTTTCACCCTATGGTATGTCTATAAATTTCATATGCTCCATGGTCGGTTTCCTGTTTGCTTGATGAACAATCCGAGTTTCAAGGAAAACAAACCATGCTCCTCTCGCCTGAGACCAACTAACTCATCAATGTCGTGAAGAAGACCCTAGAAAATTGCTAGCGTCATTGACGAATTTGAACACGGGTCTTTTCCATCTGCTATGGGCAGGAGGGCAGTTATTATAAGTTATTATAGCAGTGTGCTATTCAGCTAAACCGTCCCTTATCAGATAGAGGATGGCCTCTAGTGAAAATACACATACCAAACAGGAGTAAATAATTGTTCCATGTTTCGGCTCTATGAAATCAGCATTCAAAGTTCTTTATAAGTAAAGCTGCCGGTCAGAGGCGGATTTAACGGCGGGCGCATCGGGCGCGCGCCCTGGGCCCCGACTTCTGAAGGGCCCATGCAAAACCCCAACAAATTAGTTGATCATATTAGTTCAAAACTTTGTGATTATTATTATGCTATTATTAATTATATTATACATATATTATATTCAAATTTTATTGGAAATAAAGCATTAATAGTACATAATATTTTTTATTTATTTAAAAAAATGGTTAACATGTATTTTTGTTTTCCCTGTCTCTCTCTTTTTTTTAAGGGGCCCAATATTTTCTTCTGCGCCTGGGGCCTTAACCGACCTTAATTCGCTCCTGCTGCCGGTTGAAAGTTCTGCAATATCATGCCAACACGTTAAAATGGAAATTTTTCTTCTTTGAGTATAAGTATTATTACTAGTGGTGACAACACGGTGCAAGGAAGTTCTTGTGGCAGTAGGGTTTTAGAAGCATCAACCATTAAGGTCTTATTGCTTTGCATGCGTTCTGAAATTGATCACGCCAACACGTTAAAATGGAAATTTTTCTTCTGTGAGTATAAGTATTATTACTAGTGGTGGCAACACGGTGAAAGGAAGTTTTTGTGGCAGTAGGGTTTTAGGAGCATCAACGATTAAGGTCTTATTGCTCAGTATATATTTTCTGTAAATTGCCTGCGTTCTGAAATCGATTTTCGGTTTATACTTCCTTGCACCGAAAATCCATCTGCTATGGGCAGAATGGATTTTCTGTGCAAGGAAGTAAAGTTTATAAGGCATCGGCTGAAGGTAAAAATATTAATAAAAAATAATAATCTGCATCAATTACCTGTTCATTCTAATAATTTTTTCAAACTTTTAAATATATTTAAACTCACACAGGATGGAAAATGCTGGGGGGGATAATACCTGGGAGTGATTGTGCAGTCAGATATGAAGTTTTCTGAGCAGTGCAGACAGTCTGCAAGAGTGTCTGCACTGCTCAGGTGTCTTGTAAATGATATACTCTCATGGTGTCTTGTAAATGATATACAGGGATTTTTCTAGCAGGGATAAGGTGATTACCTTATCCCTGCTAGATTACCTTATCCCTGCTTGTATAAGGAATGGTCAGGCCACACTTTGAGAACCTTATACAGGTCTGGAGGTTTTATTTTAGGATGGAGAGCTGCTGGAACGAGTACAGAGAAGGGCAACAAGATTAGTGAATAGAATAAAGGGTTGCTCTTACGAAGAAAGGCTTAAATTCTGCAAATTACTGTGTCTGGAGAGTAGGCATCTGCGATGATCTGATTGAGGTGTATAAGGCTTTGAATGGTTTGAGCATGCTCAATGCTGATAATATTCTTCCTTTTGACCAGATTAATCGCCTGAGGGGACATAAATTCAAAATGAGGAAATCAGTTCTAGAATAGATGTGCGGAAATTTGCATTTAGCCAGCGGGTGGTTAATTGCTGGAACAAACTTCCATCTGTCGTTGTAGCAGTTGACAGCTTAAATAAATTCAAGGCAGAACTAGACAAACATTTAGAATGAATGGATCGTATGCCTCTACTAATGCTATATTTAAACCCATACCGGGTGGAAAATGCCTGGGTTTGAATCCCGTTGATGACGCTAGGAACTTTTCTGGCTGAGGTAGTCGGTCTCAGGCGTAGATAGCAAGGTTTTTCATCAAGCAAAATAGGCAAATCGACCAGAGAACACACACACACTCAATTTACAGACATAATTCGCATGGGTAATAACATAAATAACATACCCGGTGACCCTGATGTTGCCAGGGTGGCCGAGTGGTTAAGGCACCATATATTGCCGACCCATAGTTCATGTAATAGTTTTTTTTGTTTGTTTGTTTGTTTTATTCAAACCATCTACTTTCATCACAGGCAGGTGCGCTTTTATTTCAAAAATCAATTACTCTGTGGCTGACCCCATTTATCCATGCAGTTAAAATCTTGCTTCCTGAAAAAAATCATTATAAATGTCTACAGATGTAACAAAAGTTCGGTTCGCCACTGGCCTTTTATAACTGCTCAAACACAATGTTTGCCTATCAAAAGTCCAAAAAATTTTGATTAATTAATTAATCCAGATAAGATGAGAACGAATTTGCCAAACCGAATTATGTGGTGCTTGTTTAAAAATCGTTCCCTAATGGATTTTGTCCAGCTCATAAAAATCAATGAAGTGCGATGTGCACTTTGCATTGGTGTTTTAATGGAAAAATCGGTGATGCAGGTTTTAAAGAGATTCATAGGCATTAAAGATCATAACTGTCGACTTAAATAAGCAACCAAATAAAGGATATTAGCATTGCCATTAGGAGAGGCATATGATGCAAGAAAGCAAGCTTATACAGCATCGGCCAAAAGAAAAAAAAATAATAAATAAAAATACATTGCTCCAAAAGTTTGTCCAATTCTTCCTTGAATGTATTTAAGTTATCAACTTCCACAACGACAGATGGAAATTTGTTCCAGTAATAAACTGTTCACTGGCTAAAGGGAAATTTGCACACATCAATTCTACAATTGTCTTTTCTCAACCATAATTCAATATCTATGGGGACTAGACTTTTTTTTTTTTTTTCGCAAAACGTTTTCCTATTTGCTTTATGGTATGAAATTGATCTAGACTCCTACGAAGGCTATGGACTACACAATATCCTTGAATTATGGAAATCATAAAACGGCTTCATTCTGTACAATCCATGTCCTTCTGTGCAGAGGACGTGGATTGTAGAGAACGAAGTTGAAGTATATTGAACATAATTGCATCTATATGGATTTATACTCACAATACAAATAGAAATGAAGGTAAAATAGAATAATTGTTCAGTGATCATCTTATAACATTAGGTCATAATCAATTAACTTTAGCTATAAATTCACTATAGTAAACATATAGTTTTCTTCAGATACTATGCTAATTTGTATAATTTTAATTTATATGGAAGTAACTAATTAGAGAGAGTAAAGATTACCAGATTTTCTCCCATAAAATAAATTCACTGGTCAGTCTTCTTCAAAGTATATTTGGAGTTCACACTATTTTACACCACTGGACAAGCAAAAAATTTAACCCTAAGCCGCTACACTTTTGAAGCGATCCTCCTACTGAGGTTGAACGCCATGGTTTCTGTGGATGTCAAATAAAAAATGTAACATAAAATGGCAGTTTTATAATAAATTATTGTTCGATTAATTGCGTCATTTGACATGATATACAGGAAACTAATTAGGAGGCAGAATCTTCAATGAATTCATCAACTTCACCACTATGCGACTAACATTCTATACAAAATACACAAACCACAATAATTTACATAAGCCCTTTCCACTTTTTTTACTTTATTTATTCACTACTCACCTTCATGACGAGACATACACTGGTGTGCAAATTTAAGGACCAGTCAGGTTTTCATCTGTAACTTCTCATAGGAGTGGCCTAGGTATGGTAAAATCATACCAAAGGAACCTCGTGAGGTACAGAAATGATGAAGGAAGCAACATCAACATAACGACTGAAACAAAACGATACAGAGGGACTTTATTCAAGAATTGGTAACATAGCACTGGCTGCCAGGATATAGACGCATCACTGCCAAAGATGAAACAAAGGGAAAAGGTGGTCCTCAGTAAGAGATATGGCCACCCCTAATGTCGATGCAGGTTTTGCATCGCCTGTCCATACTTAGAACAATGTTGTTGATCAGTACTTGCGGTAACATCGTCCATTCCTCTGTCAACACCATCTTCAGCTGGTGAACATTTTCTGGAGGGTGTGGACGTGCCTCTAGGCGTCTCCCCAGAGTGTCCCATATGTGTTCGGTGGGATTTAGATTGGCGGGGAACGGGCAGGCCAATCCATACGAACAATATCCTCACTTTCCAAAAGCATATCAATAGCTGTAGTGCGATGGGTGTGCTGTTATCATTCATAAACACGAACTCGGGGCCAATGGCACCTCAGAACAGACGCACATGGGGAAGGATTACCTCAGTACAGTAGCGTGCACCGGTCACAGTACCGCCTTCCAGTATCTGGAGTTCTGTACGTCTATCCAAGATAACTCCTCCCTAGACGAGAAGACCTCGGCCGCCATATAGTAGTAGTAGTAGAAGTGGTATGTGATGCAAGAAAGCAAGTGTATGAGCTTATGCAGCATCAGCCAAAAAAAAAAAAAAAATCACACCATTCCCTCCAAATGCCTGTCCAGTTCCTCTTTAAATTTATTTAACCTATCAACTTCCACAACCACAGATGGAAGTTTGTTCCAGCAATTAACCACCCGCTGGCTAAAGGCAAATTTCCGCACATCTATTCTACATCTGACTTTTCTTAATTTGAATTTATGCCACCTTAGGTTCGTAATCTGAACAAGTGGAAGGATCTCATCAGATTTCAGCGTGCTCAACCCATTCAAGGCCTTATATACCTCAATCAGATCACCGCGCAGGTGCCTAGTCTCCGGCCACTGCAATTTGCAGAAATTAAGCCTCTCTTGATAAGAGGAACCCTTCATTCCCCTCACCAATCTCGTTGCCTTTCTCTGTACACGCTCAAGTAAATCTATATCCTTCTTAAAATGAGGCCTCCAGACCTGTACGCAGTACTCAAGGCGTGGCCTGACCATTGCCTTATACAGAGAGACATTCACCTCCTTTTCCCTGCTAGTAAAATTCCTATATATCATTGACAAAACCCCATGACCTGCCCTGGCAGCCTGTCTGCATTGCCCAGAAAACTTCATATCTGACTGCACAATTACTCCCAGATCTTTTTCATTTTCTACCACCTTAAGTGTAGTACCACACAGTTGATACGTTTCTCTGGGGTTACTTCTACCCATATGCAGTACTTTGCATTTGTCAAGGTTAAACTTCAGTTGCCACTTCTTAGCCCATCTGCCCAAATTATCTAGATCCTGTTGCAGTAGGACACTGCCATTACTGTCATTAACAACTCTGCCAACCTTTGTATCATCTGCAAACTTCGACATTAAGCCTGATATACATCTATTCATCAATATCATTGATAAATAAACAAAACAACAGTGGACCGAACACCGAACCCTGTGGGACTCCACTAATACCATTATTCCACGAAGAGCAGCACCCATTGATTATCACCTTCTGTATTCTCCCACTTAACCATTCTTTTATCCATTGTAGCAACTTACCCTTAATACCATTCTGCTCCAATTTGTACAATAGTCTTCCATGCGCAACAGTGTCAAAAGCTTTCCTGAAATCCAAATATATGATATCAAAATTATTTTTTGCATCTAGTTCCTTTGTAACCACATCATAATATCCTATCAAATTTGTCAGACAAGACTTTCCCTTAACAAACCTATGCTGTGTCTGAATTATTGCTGCAGTCTTGTCTAGCTGATCCTGCAATGCATCTTTAACCAGTGACTCCATTATTTTACCCGGAACAGAAGTTAAACTAACTGGTCTGTAATTACTCGTGTCACCCTTCGATCCCCCTTTGTGAATTGGGGATACATTTGCACATCTCCAGTCCGTGGGGACCTCCCCTGAATCCAAGGATGCTCTCATAATTATGGCTAAGGGTTTGTATAGTTGCTTTGCCGCCTCCTTTAATATAACTGGATAGATCCCATCCACCCCAGGTGCTTTTCTTATGTTTAACTTCAACAATTTCTCCTCCACTTTGCTTTCAGTTATTACAAAATCATTAAGTATCCTGCTACAATTTGATAACCTTCTGCCATTTTAAAACTTTAATAATTCCTCATGTGTGAATGTAGATGCAAAACACTCATTCAGTTTGTTTGCTATCTGAGCAGGATCATCAACAGTCGAACCATCGATGTCAAGTGGACCAATCAGATTCATCCCCTTCCTTTTAGAGTTTATATAAGTAAAGAAATCCTTGCTGTTTTTCTTAGCATCTTTTGGGTCACAAAGGAGGTTTCCTTGGTCACAAAGGAGGTTTCCTTTGTGACCAAGGAAAATCAGGTCACAAAGGAGGTTTCCTTTGTGACCTGATTACAAACTAGCTTATATCTGCCATAGGCTTCTGAGTCGCTTGATAATTTATATGCATCCCATGCATTTTTCTTCTCTGTTACGAGTCTCATTAGTTCATTAGATAACCATTTAGGCCTAAACCTTGAACAATATTTCTTTATAGGTATGAAACTTTTAGTAGCATCCACGATTAATTCCTTGAATGCTTCCCACCTAGAATTTACTGTTGATAACATCGTCATTTGATCCCACTGTACAGAATTTAAAAACTGTCGGAGACCAATGTACTCATCTTTACGGAAGCAAAAACCTTTCCTTTACTCCTGATTGTAATTAAATCTTTAAGTAAATCCCACATCAGTACACTGTGATCACTGCCACCTAGTGGTTCCTTTATCTGCAAATTCTTAATACACGAATGATCACTGCTGATAACCAGATCAAGAGTATTACTTTCTCTGGTTGCCTCTCGAACATGCTGCTTCAGAAAACAATCATCCAATAAATCCACAAAAGTCTGACTAGTGTGTGAGTGACCAACCCACATGTTCCAGTCAATATCTGGGAAGTTAAAATCCCCCATTATAAGACATTCCGATTTACTAGCCCACTCTATTTCTCTGTACAATTGTTCATTGTACTCATTCGAGTAATTAGGCCTATAACACACTCCCTCCTACTCTTATTTTTGCTTCCGCAGTGCTTATGTCACACCAAATATCGATCCCTTTCAGTGATGATTGCGGGGTGATACCGTGTGCCAACCTCTCGCCAGATTAGCTGACATCCAGAATCGCTGCTGAGACTGAATCTGCTCTCATCAGTAAAGAGTACCTTAAGTAAAGATTTTGTGATTGTAACCTTTAGAAATAGTGTTGGTCCTTAAGTTTTGCACACCAGTGTAATTAATCTCCTTTTGTCAGGATCAATTAAAACGAGTTGAATTTACTGACAGCCTCTGATACTTCTTTGAACAGACGTACTTAATCTTACATTGCATTAATAAAGGGAAATTCCCAGGAAACATGGCGCTCGGGTGCAGTGCACCTATGGCACTCTCGGGACGGGCCGCAACTACATTAATATCTTCAACTTAAAGCAATGCAGGGATAAGAATATACCTAGCTTGTTATTAAACGTCATAAACAACTACCTTATACTTCTATAAAACTAGTTTTACACAAAATAATATCGGTTACACAGTTCTTCACTCACATAAAAAAAATTTAAAAAAGCGATGACGTAATTTAAGATGAGTAAATACTCGGTTACTAAATAAAACTCAGAAAAATAGTACCCTTCAGAGAAAGCTGAAAAGGATGATGGTTCATGGACTGTCCAACTGTACATTACAAATGCAATGACTGCTTGAAAAAAATAACAGGCTCACAGTACTCCATTTACTGCTGACTCATTCAAAACATGTTTGAATTGTACCGCAGTTGAATCATATCACTGCAATGAAGAGAAGCGGTGTTGGGGAAAAGGTTGATATTTCTTTCTTTATTATATTATTTTTTATAATTAAAAAAAAAACGATATAAAAAAAAAAAAAACAGAAATCACCATATATTTTTTATAATTAAAAATATATGGTGATTTCTGTTTTTTTTTTTTTTATATCGTTTTGTGATTGCTATTCCATTCTTATGAGTTGGCAACCCTATGCGCGCGAGTCACAAAAAAAAGGATACGTTGGATTTTACGTGACTGGAAAGTGGGAAATGATATAGAAAATTAGCAAAGTAATATTTGCAAAAGCGAAAAAGATTTTTAAAAGTTAAGCACCTTAATCTTGCATTCATTATTTTTCCTTCATGGCAACGATATAGTTGGGTTTCAGTTTAGTGCACCCTAACGGTCATATATTTCAGTTTTCCACCGAGTATAATGTAAGTACAGTACAACATTCCACTTTTAACTGTCAAACTGATTATTTATTTATTCGGTTGATTGCAAGTTACAATCACCCCCTGAACGCCGTGCAAGCCAGAGGGGTATATTTACAATGCAGAGGATAAATTTACAAAAATATTTAGTTTAGTAATAAAGGAAAGTTAATCCTGCACTTTAGTGTCGTTAGTCACGGTAGTAGTAGTTTCATGTGATGCAAGAAAGCAAGTGTATGAGCTTATGCAGAATCAGCCAAAAAAAAAAAAATAATAAATAATAATAATAATAAATAAAAATCACACCATTCCCTCCAAATGCCTGTCCGGTTCCTCCTTAAATTTATTTAACCGGTTACCAACTTCCAATTATATAAATTATAGAATTCATTAGATAAATTATAGAATATATTACGCTTTAGCTACTAAAACTTAGCATTAGTAGAGGCATATGATGCAAGAAAGCAAGCTTATTCAGCATCAAAAAAAAAAAAAAAAAAAAGACACAACCACTACTCCCATTTCACCCCTCCGTTTGTTCGAAATACCTGTCCAGCTGAGCCTTAAATTTGTTTAGGCTATCAACTTCAACAACAAGTGATGGAAGTCTATTCCACAAACCAACTGCCCGCTGGCTAAAGGCAAATTTCCACACATCTATCCGACATCCGTCCTTCCTCAATTTGAATTATTGCCCTCTCAGGTGATTATTCTGAGCAAGAGGAAGAATCCCATCAGCATTAAGCATGCTCAAGCCATTCAAAGCCTTATACACCTCTATCAGATCACCTCGCCGATGCCTAGTCTCCAGACTCTGTAATTTGCAAAACTTAAGCCTTTCTTCGTAAGAGCAACCCTTTGTTCCATTCACTAATCTTGTTGCCCTTCTCTGTACTCGTTCCAGCAGCTCTACATCCTTCTTGAAATGAGGCCTCCAGACCTGTATACAGTACTCAAGGTGTGGCCTCACCAATGCCTTATACAAGGGAATAATCACATCCCTATCCCTGCTAGAAAGATTCCTGTATATCATTGACAAGACACCATGAGCTACTCTTGCAGCTCGTCTGCACTGCTCAGAGAACTTCATATCTGCCTGCACTATTACCCCCAGGTCCTTTTCATTCTCTACCACTGTCAGTGTAGTACCACAGAGTTGATACGTTGATCTGGGGTTACTATTTCCCATATGTAGTACTTTACATTTGTCAATGTTAAACTTCATTTGCCACCTCTCAGCCCATCTGTTCAACCTTTCCAGATCCTGTTTCAGCAGCATAGCATCAGTAGTGTCCTTAACAACCCTGCCAACCTTTGTATCATCTGCAAACTTGGACATTAAGCTTGATATACCATCATCAGTATCATTTATAAATACAGAAAACAACAATGGACCCAACACTGAACCCTGAGGAACTCCACTAATAACATTAGTCCACGTTGAGCAGTGTCCATTGATTACCACTCTCTGTCTTCTGCCACTCAACCATCCCTTTATCCATAGCAGCAATTTGCCTCCAATGCCACACTGCTCCAATTTGTGCAGCAGTCTTCCATGCGCAACAGTATCAAAAGCCTTTCTAAGATCCAAATATATAATATCAAAGTTATTCCCTGCATCCAGTTCTTTTGTGACTACATCATAGTATCCAATCAAATTGGTCAGACAAGACCTGCCCTGAACAAAACCATGCTGTGTCTGAGCTATAACTGAATTCTTGTCTAGATGATTCTGCAGTGCTTCTTTAACCAGTGCTTCCATTAATTTTCCTGGAACCGAAGTTAAACTAACAGGTCTATAATTACTTGTGTCAGCCTTTGATCCTCCTTTGTGAATTGGGGTCACATTTGCACATCTCCAGTCTATGGGTACCTCCCCTGAGTCCAAAGAAGCTCTTATAATTATGGCTAGGGGTTTGCTAACTTCCTTTGCTGCCTCCTTTAATATAACTGGATAGATCCCATCCACCCCAGGTGCCTTTTTTATGTTTATCCTCAACAATTTCTCCTCCACTTTCCTCTCAGTTACTAGAAAATCATCTAACTCACTGCCAATGTTTACTTCACCTACGACATTCCCCTTCCTGAATAACTCCTCATGTGTGAATGTAGATGCAAAATACTCGTTTAGATTGTTAGCCACCTGAGCAGGATCCTCAACTGTTGAACCATCAACATCCAGTGGACCAATCTGATTCATCCCTTTCCTTCTTGAGTTTAAAGAGGTAAAGAACTCTTTTCTGTTTTTCTTTGCATCCTTTGCCAAGGATTTCTCATAATCTGCCTTTGCCTGCCTAATCTCCTTTGTGACTTGGTTACAGACCAACTTATATCTATCATAGGCTTCCATGTCACCCATTAATTTGTATGTATCCCATGCATTTTTCTTCTCTGCCATATGTCTCATTAGTTCATCTGACAACCATATAGGCCTGAACCTTGAACAATATTTCTTGGTTGGTATGTAAAGCCTGGTAGCTTCCAAGATTAGTTCCTTGAATGCTTCCCATTTTGAATTTGCTGTTGGTAACATCATCAGTTGGTCCCACTGTATAGAATTCAAATACTGTCTCAGACCATCATAGTCGCCTTTGCGAAAGCAAAAACCCTTCCCTTTACCTCTGATGGTAGTTACCTCTTTTGAGTAAATCCCACTTGAGCACACTGTGATCACTGCCACCTAGTGGTTCCTTTATCTGCAGATTCTTAATGCATGAAGAATCACTACTGATAAGCAGATCAAGAGTATTACTCCTCCAATTGTCTCCCGAACATGCTGATGTAGAAAAGAATCATCGAATAAATCCACAAAAGCCCTAATAAGAAATTTTGTTAAAAAAATGACTACAACAAACAGAATCATTTACAATTTGGGGTTTTTTTATCTAAATATCTTAATACAGTTACTAACTATATACTTCATGGTTAATTTATTTAACGTGTCTTGGCATGTTATAGAACTTGTA
Source organism: Mastigoproctus giganteus (assembly GCF_048544385.1). NCBI lineage: Eukaryota > Metazoa > Arthropoda > Arachnida > Uropygi > Thelyphonidae > Mastigoproctus > Mastigoproctus giganteus. The sequence goes on from NC_143588.1 coordinate 105,046,430, forward strand.
CAAGTTCCTCATTTCCATTCACAACTTAATAAAACTGGGGTTATGGTAATTTGTGCTTATGAATATGCAATTGGTATATGTGCTGCAATATGATACCATAGCTTTACAATTTTATTGTGCAGTGCTAGTTTATTAATTTAAAGATTTTTAAAGTAGAACTGAATTTGACTGAGATGCTCTTATGTAATGAACAAGATAGAGATTGATACCAGATGTGGGCTTTGCAAGACTTTTATTAATGTAGAAACAATAATAAGAATATGAAACACTATACAGATTTTACATATGAAAATCTTGTTTGCTATTGTGGAGATTGCAGCATTGCATAATTTATCAATTTTTTTCTCTTATTTATCATTATGATTCTGATGAAGTAAACTAAATTGAAAAATATATATCAGACAATATGGCATGCCCGGATTTTGGAAAAAAATTTATTGCATCTATCTGAATCACAAATTAACAAGTTCTTACTGAACAAAATGTTCAGAATCCCAAAAACTTGCTATCACTTTAGTCATTACTAATGATGTGATATGAACTTATTTTTACTTTCTCCAAGATGGTGTCATCTTGAGTCTTTAAGTACATTGTTTATCTCACATGTTTTGAAAGATATACCTTTTCTAAAGGAAAATAGGGTTTCATTGATCATTTTTCTTGCAAATAAATGTGGAGTTTTAGCACAACATCCTTAAGTCCTTAAATAGGCTTTACATCAGCACTAAAGACAGTTATCTTGTTGGTGTGCTATTTGCATTTGGTGTAAATTCAGACAATAAGATGCCAAAGAATTTTACAGACATTTTTCAGGAAAAAAAAATCTTATAATATTGAAAATATATTAACACATGATGCTCCCACAAAAAAAATGTAGTGCCAATTGAAAACCATTATGCTGGAAATTTGGCTGCAGTAAAATAGTTAAAGTGAAGTGATAAACTCCTTGAATCCCAGTAGCCCTGCATATGAATGGATTTATTTTTTTATTCATACACAGGGACAGCTGCAGCAGCTTACAGTTTTGTATTTTACATCCAGTGGATTGAAGATAAATTTCTCACAACACACACACACACACCGCAAAAGTTGAAGATTCCCAATTCTGAAGTATCTAGGTGTTTCATTTATCACTGCCAGTCATTAAGTTAAGTTGCTGAACTTAAAATAAAAGTTCCCATGTGATTCTTGATAAACAAAATTGAGTACTGAACTTCTCTTTTCAAGAATTAAAGATTTTTATTAAAGAAAAAAAAAATTTTAAGAAATTCGGGAAAAATTGATCAGATGCAATTTTGAAAAGTACTTAAATTTTCACTAATTTAAACGATAATTAATGGATTTCTATTAATTACATAGCTAGGGTATGAATTTAATAAAACCTTTGGCTTGATTAACACTGAAAGTTGATAGTGCACAGAAGGAAATTTGCTGAAATTATGTTTTGTTTTGTTTTTTTCAGGCAAGAAGGCGATAAGAAGAGAAAAAATATTTCCATGATAGTGTTTTAAATTTTGACAACAAAAGTAAGCTCTTAATTCAGAATGTTTGATCAACAGTCTCAGTATGAATCATCAGAATATAGTACTACAGATTAAATCAACCAAGAAAGTATTTTTGCACACTGTGTATCCTCAACAAATACAACGAACTGAAATAATTCAAAACTATTCAGAATTATCATTGCCAAATTCAAAATTTAAAAGAGTAATAAAGTGTCTAGAGTTACCAGAAAGAAAAGTTGATAAAACTGACAAGTATGAATGGACAACACAGCAAAAGAGCATTGACATATCCATATCACAAAACTGTTCACACACATGAAAAACAGTTTTCCTGTAACACATGTCACAAGGCATTTTCAAAATCAAGATATCTGAAAAGTCATCTGTTAATTCATATGAAAGAAAAACGATTTTATTGTGAAATATGTGGCAAGGCATTTTCACACTCAAGTCATTTGAAAGAACACCTTTTAGTACACACTCAGGAGAAACCATTTTCTTGTGAAATATGTGGCAAGGCATTCTCTTTATTTCGTAATCTAAAAACCCACACGGTAGTTCATACTGGAGAGAAATCTTTTCGTTGTGAAATATGTATGAGTGCATTTTCGCAGTCATCTAACCTGAAAAGACACCTTTTAGTTCATACACAGGAGAAACGATACTCTTGTGAAATGTGTGGCAAGGCCTTTTCTCTGCCTGGAGGACTGAAAACCCACCTGATAGTTCATACCCAAGAGAAACGATTTTGTTGTGAAATATGTGGTCAGGCATTTTCACATTCTACTTCGCTAAAAACTCACACTTTAGTTCATACCAAAGAGAAATCATTTCATTGTGAAAAATGTGGAAAAGGATTTTTGCTCTCATCTACCCTGAAAAGACACCTTTTGCTTCATACACAGGAGAAGCAATTTTCTTGTGAAATGTGTGGCAAGGCCTTTTCTCTGCCTGGAGGACTGAAAACTCACCTGTTAGTTCATACTCAAGAGAAACGATTTTGTTGTGAAATATGTGCCAAGGCATTTTCACATTCTAGTTCACTAAAAGCTCATATGTTAGTTCATACTAAAGAGAAACGATTTCATTGTGAAAAATGTGGCAAAAGATTTTCGCTTTCATCTACCCTGAAAAGACACCTTTTAGTTCACACGCAGGAGAAGTCTTTTTGGTGTGGAATATGCAGCAAGGCATTTTGTCGGTCTGGTAGTCTTAAAACTCACCAGTTAGTTCATACTAAGGAAAAATCTTTTTGTTGTGAAATATGTGGCAAGGCATTTTCTCAGTCTGGTCATCTCAAAACCCACCAGTTAGTTCATACTAAGGAGAAATCTTTTTGTTGATATATATATACATATATACGGTAGGGCATTTTTCAACCATGCAGTTTGAAAACACCTTTTAGTTCACTCACGGGAGAAACCATTTTCTTGTGAAACATATGGCAAAGCCTGTTCTCGGTTTCAGAAGTTAAAAATCCACTAGTTAATTTATACTAACAAGAAATTTTTTTCTTGTGAAATATGTGGCAGGGTATTTTTGCAAAAATAACCCGAAACTCACCTTTTAGTTCACGCACAGGAAAAACCATTTTTTGTGGCAATATATTTTCTCAGTCTGGTACTTTAAAACAGTGCTACTAAAAGTGTGGTCTGCAGACTGGTGCCAGGCCGTGAACTGCTTGTTACTGGTCCTCGACAAATTTGAAATTGGTTGTGGACATTGGCAGTCTCTGATGATTCATCCATTTCTGGTCTGCGAGATTTGTATTTTACAAAGTACCAATCTGCGACGGATTAGAAATAAAAGAAACTGGTCCTTCACCACAGATAGTTTGAAAAACACTGCTCTAAAATCTCACCCGCTAGTTCATACCAAGTAGAAACCTTCATTATCCTTTCAAGGATTTAGGCCGGATGGCCTGTTCCAGTCGCAGTCCATCTTTTCTTTGGACTTCTTGGATCTCTTCTTCCAACTGGCCGATATTTCATAATATTTGGTAATCTTGCTGGGTGCATCCTGCCCAAATGATTAATCCATTTCCCTCTGTATTTGTAGATTATATCTATTATCGAATCAATACCTAATTCTTTGCAAAATCAGAACTTTTCTTCTTGTCTAATAATTTATAGCCACTGGTTTGGCAAATAAATTTAATTTCAGCACTTTCAATCCTTTTCTTATCTTTTGATTTAATTGTCCACATTTCACTTCCGTAGAGTAAAGTGGGTCTTGCTATCACCTTGTAAGCTTTTATCCTTATATGCTTTCGAACTCTATTTGGTTTTAGAATATTCTTAATTAAACCTGTAACTTTTAAAAAATTGGAAAGCTTTACTGTAATTCTATATCTTTTTCTTCAACATAAGAAAGATAACATCCAAGATACTTAAATCAAATTTCCATTTCTAATGTTTTAGCAATGTTATTTAAGGTAAAAATTGACCTTTGAAGTTAGTCTTCATTCTGAGCTATTATTATTTGATCATCTGCAAATAATAAAGTAGTTAATTTAGTTACTCAATCAATTTTAAAACCACAATTGATAGTATTCCATTCTTTGACTACTGCATTTATATAAATATTAATGGATGTCTATATTATGATAGACATCCATTATTGCCATTTAATAATTGATTGGGGATATTTAATTGTTTTAAAATTTCCCATAATCTTCCTCTAGAGACCATATCGGAAGCGTTCCTGGAATCAATAAATGCGAAATGTGTTTCGATATTACATTCTGTTTTTCTCTATTAAAATTTTTATTGTAAAAGCTGGGTCAGTACAGGATCTTCACTTTCTAAATCCATTTTGTTCTTCATATAAAGCTGGATCAATATATCTCCATAATTTTGCTTACAATAATTGTGCATATAATTTATATTCAACATTTAGAAGGCTTATTTCCCTGTAATTCTCACAACAAGATTTGTCACCTTTTTTAAATATAGGGATGACAAGGGCATTCTTCCAGCTTGATGGGCTCGTTTTTTGGTTCCAAACTAAATTACAGTCTTAACAGGCATCTATGGAAATTATTACCAGCATATTTTATTAATTCCATGTTTATATTGTCTTCATCTGAACATTCCAGATTTACTGTTACTTAAAGCAGCTTTAAATTCTTGTAAAGATATATTTTCTATCTGTATTTTCATTTGGTTGATATATTATACAAATTAGTATCAATTTCTGTCCATAAATTTTGGAAGTAATCTAACCAGGTATCTTTTTTAATTATTTAGAGATCTGTATTTTCTTTAATGTCCTTAATTCATATTTTTTAAGATTTTATAAAAGTTGGATCTTTTCACTGATATATCCCTTTCCATTTGTGATATAAGATGGTCTCACATTTTTCTTTCTACATGCCTTTATAGCTATTGTTATTTTTCTTTTATATTCAATTTCTGCTCCTATTGTTTTGCTGTTTAAAAAAAAATGGGACCGATTCGGGGTTAACTATTTTTTTTAGGCTTCTTTCTTTTTCTGTATAATGATTTTAATATCATTATCCCAATTCCTGATTCATCTTTTTCTTTTCCATTTGCCTTTAGTTCCTAAACATTCATTTGCTATTGTAATGAGAATATTTTTCAGATTCTATTTTTCTATTTCTATTTCTAAATAATGGAGTCGCTGGTTAAAGATGCATTGCAGGATCATCTAGACAAGACTGCAGCAATAATTCAAACACAGCATGGGTTTGTTAAGGGAAAGTCTTGTCTGACAAATTTGATTGGTTATTATGATGTGGTCACAAAGGAACTGGATGCAAAAAATAATTTTGATATCATATACTTGGATTTCAGGAAAGCTTTTGACACTGTTGCGCATGGAAGACTACTGTACAAATTGGAGCAGAATGGTATTAAGGGTAAGTTGCTACAATGGATAAAAGGATGGTTAAGTGGGAGAAGACAGAGGGTGGTAATCAATGGGTGCTGCTCTTCGTGGACTAATGTTATTAGTGGAGTCCCACAGGGTTCGGTGTTGGGTCCACTGTTGTTTTGTGTATTTATCAATGATATTGATGAAGGTATATCAGGCTTAATGTTGAAGTTTGCAGATGACACAAAGGTTGGAAGGGTTGTTAATGACAGTAATGGCAGTGTGCTACTGCAACAGGATCTAGATAATTTGGGCAGATGGGCTAAGAAGTGGCAACTGAAGTTCAACCTTGACAAATGCAAAGTACTGCATATGGGTAGAAGTAACCCCAGAGAAACGTACCAACTGTGTGGTACTACACTTAAGGTGGTAGAAAATGAAAAAGACCTGGGAGTAATTGTGCAGTCAGATATGAAGTTTTCTGAGCAGTGCAGACAGGCTGCTAGGGCGGGTCATGGGGTTTTGTCAATGATATATAGGAATTTTGCTAGCAGGGAAAAGGAGGTGATTGTCCCTCTGTATAAGGCAATGGTCAGGCCACGCCTTGAGTACTGCGTACAGGTCTGGAGGCCTCATTTTAGGAAGGATGTAGATTTGCTTGAGCGTGTACAGAGAAGAGCAACACGATTGGTGAGGGGAATGAAGGGATTCTCTTACCAAGAGAGGCTTAAGTTCTGCAAATTGCAGTGGCTGGAGACTAGGCACCTGCGCGGTGATCTGATTGAGGTGTATAAGGCCTTGAATGGGTTCAGCACGCTGAATTCTGATGGGATCCTTCCACTTGTTCAGATTACCAACCTACGGGGACATAAGTTCAAATTAAGAAAGGACAGATGTAGAATAGATGTGCGGAAATTTGCCTTTAGCCAGCGGGTGGTTAATTGCTGGAACAAACTTCCATCTGTCGTTGTGGAAGTTGATAGGTTAAATAAATTTAAGGAGGAACTGGACAGGCATTTGGAGGGAATGGTGTGATTTTTTTTTTTTTTTGTTTTGGCTGATGCTGCATAAGCTCCTACACTTGCTTTCTTGCATCATGTGCCACTACTACTACTACTACTATATCATCACTTTCTTTGATGTTTTCTGATGTTTGATCTATTCTCTGTTTATAAAGGGTTCAAATACTTTCTTCCTCTAATAGAGTAACTCTGAAAGTTCTGGTCAAACTTAATTAATTTTTCTGATTTGATTTTTTCCATCTTGGTGGCATCTTTAGCTTTCCTATTACCAGCTAATGATCTGATTCAATTTCATAACTTCTATATACCCTGGCATCCATAATCATATTTGCTATTTTCCTATTGTCTATAATATAATCTATTACACTTTTGAGATTCCTAGCTTCCTATGTAAATTTGTGACATTCTTTGTTTAAAAAATGTATTTATAATTTTTAATTCATTACCAATAACGAAGTCTTAATCTTTTCCCATTTTTATTACAAATTGATTCTCCATTTATCCCTATATTAACTCCATATGGTATATTACCCACTCGGGCATTCATATCACCCATTATAAGAAGATAGTCATTAGGATTGATCTTATCTTTGATCCTTTGAAACTATACATAAAACTGATCATTATCTTCTTTACCTTTCTGAGAGCCATAGCAGCCAATAATTGTGAGATATCCTCTACTTATTCTCAGCCTTACTTATAGGATTCTGTCATTCCAATATTTATAGTAAGAAATATTCTGAAGTGACATTGATAAATATTATGATTCCTGATTTTGCATGTTCTTCTTTATTCACTCCACTGCAAATATAATGTTCAGTGTCATCTGTACCCTTCTGTGTCTTCTTGTTTTCTGTTATTACACCTATTTTAATGTTTTTTTTCATGTAGAATAGAGGCTATATTCCAATAATTAAATTTTAATTTCGTTTTCCATCTCAATTCCTTTTTCCAGGCCAAGTCATAATCCACATCGACGATCCAGTTTCTATTTTCTTGAGACTTTTGAGTAGTTATTATTTCAGCTGAGTTGGTTACCAGCCATTCACAGCCTAGACTGATGATGGGGCTGCCATCTTAAGGCCTTCAGTCTTGCCTTGGACACACTTTGTCTGACTTTTCTGCATTGACCTGTTTTTTGACCGGAAGGGAGAGAAACCTTTTTGTTGTGAAATACATGATAGGGTAGGGGGTCTTTACAGTAATCTAACCTGAAAAAACACCTTTTAATTCACACACAGGAGAAACTATTTTCTTGTGAAATGTGTGGCAAGGCATTTTGTCAATCTAGTACAGTGGCTTCAATCTTTTCAGAAAAATTTTAAGAAATTTGGGAGAAAGTGATACTTAAATTTTCAACTGATTTCAAAAAAATAATTAATGGAATTCTGTTAATTGCATAGCTAGAGTGTGAACTTAATAAAACCTGTGGCTTCATTAACACTAAAAGTTGATAATGCAGTGAAGGAAATTTGCTGAAATTGTTTTTTTTTTTTTTTTTTTTTTCCAGAAGCAAGGAGAAGACTATAAGAAGAGAAAAAATATTGCCTCGATAATGTGTTTGTGTTTTAAATATTGACAACAAAAGTAAGCTCTTAATTCAGAATGTTTAATGAACAGTCTCAGTATGAATCATCAAAATATAGTACTACAGATTAAATCATTCAAGAAAGTATTTTTACACTGTATGTATCCTCAACGTATACAGTGAACTGAAATAATTCTAAACTCTTCAGAATCATCAGTGCCATATAAACACTTATATATTTATAAGAGTAATAAGTGTATAGAATTACTAGGAAGAAAAGTTATAATACTGGGAATTATGAATGGCCAAGAGGGCAAAAGAGCATTGGCATATCCATATGACAGAAATGTTCATATCTGTGAAACATGTGGCAAGTCATTTTCAAAAGTGATGTATCTGTAAAGAGATCTGTTAGTTCATGCTAAAGATAAATGATTTTATTGTGAAATATGTGGCAAGGCATTTTCACATTCAAGAGAAACCATTTTCTTGTGAAATATGTGGCAAGGCCCTTTCTTTGTTTCCTAAGCTAAAGACGCACCAGGTAGTTTATACCAGTGAGAAATCATTTCTTTGTGAAATATGTTGTAGTGCATTTTCGCAGTCATCTGGAATGAAAACACAGCTTTTAGTTCATACACGGGGGAAACGATTTTCTTGTGAAATTTGTGGCAAGGCCTTTTCTCAGTCTCGTATTCTAAAAACCCACCGGTTAGTTCACACTAGGGTGAAATCTTTTTGTTGTGAAATATCTGGGAAGGCATTTTCTCAATCTGGTAATCTAAAAACCCACCTGTCATTGCATAATCAGGAGAAAAGATTTTCTTGCAAAACATGCGGAAAAGCATATACACGTTTAAATCATCTGAAAGAACACTTATTAGTTCATACTCAGGAGAAACCATTTTCTTGTGAAATATGTGGCAAGGCCTTTTCTTTGTTTCGTAGGTTAAAATCCCACCAGTTAGTTCATGGGGAGAAATCTTTTCGATGTGAAATATGCTGGAGTGCATTTTCGCATTCATCTAGCCTGAAAACACACATTTTAGTTCATACACAGGGGAAACGATTTCCTTGTGAAATTTGTGGCAAGGCCTTTTCTCTTCCTGCAGGACTAAAAACCCACCTGTTAGTTCATACTCAAGAGAAACGATTTTGTTGTGAAATATGTGGCAAGGCATTTTCACATTCTAGTTCACTCAAAGCTCATAAGATAGTTCATACTGAAGAGAAACCATTTCAATGTAAAAAATGTGGCAAAAGATTTTCGTTCTCATCTACCCTGAAAAAACACCTTTTAGTTCACACACAGGAGAAACCATTTTCTTGTGCAACATGTGGCAAGGCCTTTTCTCAGCCTCATATTCTAAAAACCCACCAGACAGTTCATACTCAGAAGATATCTTTTCGTTGTGAAATATGTGGTAAGGCATTTTCTCGGTCTGGTAATCTCAAAACCCACCAGACAGTTCATACTAAGGAGAAACCTTTTTGTTGTGAAACATGTGGCAAGGCATTTTCTCGATCTAGTAGTCTAAAAACCCACCAGTTAGTTCATACTAAGGAGAAACATTTTTCTTGTGAAACATGTGGTAAAGCATTTTCTCAGTGTAGTAGTCTCAAAACTCACCAGTTAGTTCATACTCAGGAGAAACCATTTTCATGTGAAACATGTGGCAAGACATTTTCTCGATCTAGTAATTTAAAAACCCACCAGTTGGTTCATACTAAGGAGAAATCTTTTTGTTGTGAAATATGTGGTAGGGGGTTTTCACGATCAGGTCACTTGAAAAGACACCTTTTAGTTCACAGACAGGAGAAACCCTTTTCTTGTGCAACATGTGGCAAGGCCTTTTCTCAGTCTTGTATTCTAAAAACCCACCAGTTACTTCATACTGAGGAGAAATCTTTTGCTTGTGAAATATGAGGTAGACAGTTTTCGCGATCATTTCATCCTGAAAAGACACCTTGTAGTTTATACTAAGGAGAAATTGTTTTCTTGTGAAATGTGCGGCAAGGCATTTTCTCAGTCAGGTTATTTGAAAATGCGCCAGACAGTTCATACTATACAGAAACCATTAGATATGTAGCAGGATATTTTCAGTCATTTATACTAAAAATTGACCTGTTATTTCATATGAAAAAAACTGCCTCCTTACAAAATGTGTACCAAGGCATTTTTTCAACGAAGTAACTTCAAAGATCACCTGTTACTCCATACTAACAATTAACCATCTTCTTAAGAAGTATGTATCAAAGCATTGTCCATTTCAAGTAGCCTGAAACACTTTACTTTATACCCAGAGGATCGTTTCTATATCTGGAAAGGAATTGTTAAAGTAATTATTTGAAAAAAAACTCCTAGTTCATGTGTAATACAATACTTTGTTGTCTGTCATATATCACTGCATTTTTATAAGCAGATGAGCTTAGCTATCTGTTACTAATTGCTATTGATAGAAAACGAAAAAATGTGTTCTTGTTTTTAAATTTCTAAATGAAATCACATCCTCCCATGTAGGATTTGATTAATTCTCCAACTGGTTATATGTTTTTTTTTTTTTTTTTTTTTCAATATACCATCAATTATCAGAAATGAATTTTTTGTTGGGCATTTAACAGATGCTATATGAGCAAATCTTTGTTATGGATAATTTGTTATCCATAACAAAGTTTGTTCCGTTTATTTTCATTAAATATATTTTTTAAATGGCTTTGGCAAATCATAATTAATAGATATTCATTTTCAGTGTGGTAAAATAAAAATTAATTTTTTATAATTATTCAAAACAGGGGTTCACATTGACACCGCATGACTGCCTTTGTGAAATGAAATTGAAGACGTGTGACAGAAGGTAAATGTCTCTTTTTTTTCAGTTTGCAAATGCATTCATGCTATATGTTATTTAAAAAATAAAAATTTTAATTTGGGAGAGTACCTTAATTGTAGTTTGGATAGTCACTCATTTATTCTGCAAATTGATCAGTCTTTTCTCATATGGTAACAAATTTTCAACATGAAATGGTGTAAAAGTACAATTTATTGACAGGAAAAGCAGTTCTCACGTTCACTATGCTTGAAGAAATTTTTGAACCTTAACACCTGAAAAACTCTCTTCATGTCTACGGAAGAAAGTCGTTCAATCATAACAGATGGTTTGACAGTAATATTCAATCACCCCAAGAGGTGGTTTGATTAAATCAGAAAAAAATAATTCATATCCAATTGTTACATAAATATTTGAGAGCTTCAGTGTGGTGCATTAAAACAGTGTGGATTCATTACTGTAGTTATCTGAAATAGATTAGTAGGGGCATATAGATGTATATTGTTCACTTGTTGTTTCTCAAGAAATAGTGTATAGTGAAATGATGTATACCAGTTATAATTTATGCAGAGAAAGCAGCAGTATCGACCTGGTTCAAAGTATTCTTTGAAACCTCAGTGTCTTCAAAGAAGAAAAGAGCATTGCAATGTTAAAAAAAAGCCCTATTTATTCTTAATTGACTGGGTACACAAATGCACATACTTTGAACCAGGATGATACTGCTACTTTCTCTGCACAAATAACTGGTGTACCTTTTGTATGTCATTTCACTATGCATGTCTATGCTTTGTATGATCTTGATAAAACACAGTGAACAATTTAAATCTATGCCCCTACTAATCTATTTAAGATAAGTACAGAAATGAATTCATGCCCTCTTAATGTACCACACTGATGATCACATATGTTTATGTAACAATTTGACTCGTCTTTCAAGGAAGTGTCATTTAAACCCTTAATTAGTTGCAATTGTAATTTGATAGTTTCGGGAATAATGTTATATTTCTTTAATTTAAGTTTTTTAAGAAATAGCCCTTTGTTTCCCTATCCTAATAAAAGAAATTAAATAGTGTGACACCTTATGAGTAAAGCATTTTTGTGTGTGTGTGTGTGTGTGTGTGTGTGTGTGTGTGTGTGTGTGTGTGTGTGTGTGAGTGAGTGAGTGAGTGAGTGAGTGAGTGAGTGAGTGACCAGAAAATAGTGCATTGGGTTATAAAAAGTCTTGCATATTGCAAAATTGTCTTCATTTAATTTATCTTAGTAGATTTGATTAAAATTTCACACCGACCATTGCCCTAATGGTAAGGTAAGGTAAACTGCAGCCATTAGGAATCCACCACAGGATAGAAGCCTCCTGAACAATTCATGTTGAGGGGGATAGACCGTAATCTGCCATGTTGATCCATTGTGGATTGGTAGATCTGCTGTTTTTAGCATTCAGGGGCATGAAATATGTCCTACTCAAAGAGCATGTGCTACTGCACTCCAGCTCCTGACCACTTGGCTAGGAAAGCCACCACTGCCATACCACATATTAATTCTCAGATATAGTGTGTCAGATATGTTTACATTACTATGGTGAAGATCTGTTAATGAATTGAAATTTATTTGTGTTATTGTGAATTGCCGATGAAGCTGATGTTCGATAAAAGCACAGCATGCTGCTCTTTCTGCCAAACAGAGACCAGTGTAAATTGGACGGAAACACATTTTCTAGCACATAACAGTTTTTGGCATGACATCAGTGTATGACTTGCTGCAAAATCAGAGTTCCAGTGTGGAATGACATTGCAAAAATTTCCTCTCCACAAAACAATTGTAAGGCTTAACTTTCAGCAGATAAGACCGTGTCAAGTATCTTTTGGGATTCAAAAGGATGTTTCTTGTTCTTTTGCTACCACTTGATGCAGTAGTTAATGTTTACTGTTACTGCAACTAGCTTTTTTATTTATATGCATGGCTATCTAAGGGTTTACATTGCATTTGACATTCTTCAGCTGGATTGGATAATTGGTTTGTAAGAAGCTGAATACTGCAGATCACAATGCATAGAGGTCATTATGACAAACAATTGGACACTATTGGCAGTAATGGTTTCAGGTGAAGTCCTTAGACACTTCACCAGGGCTGTGGAGACATCATAAGAATGAGAAGTTTGACAGAGATACTAACCAGAAGCAAAATACATTTTTCATAATCGTCCAGTTTCCAACATCACTAACTGGAGTTGATGACATTTGTCTTTGACTGCAGTGTGTATTAGCAGAGGGAGGGACAAGTATGGTGTTGTGTTATTTTTAATGTTATATCTAGTGATGGCTGCATTCACATCTGAAGATGCCCTAGGACAGAAGTATTTTGGAATGCATCAGGAAGTAACGTACTGGTTCAGCGCTTGAAGTCTGTTACCTCCATTGAATGTCGTATTTTATATTTAATATCATACTACTATCTTCCTGATGAAATATTTATAGTTGTGAATGGCATGTGCTTGGAGGAACATGATCAAAATCAACTGAAGATGTGTAGATATTAATGTTAGGGCAGTGTATGCACTTCCCCGTGTTAAATAAATGATTTAAATTTCAACTTTGTATTTCTTTTCTGTATACTTCTACAGCCAAAGATGCAATATTTGTGGATTGACTTTTGCATTTAATATATTTTTAATAATAATTTTTTGTATGTTTGCACATTACGGTGACTCTCCAGTTATGGGTGCAATCAGAAGTTTCAAGAACCACTTAGCCCTGGCAGAAAACAGCCTTCCCATGCTGGCTCTTAGCCTTCCCAAATGGGGAAGGGCTCTGTGCAATGCGCAAACAACATACAAAAAATTATTACTTCCAAACACTACTTCCAAATTTTGCCATGTTTTTTTTCATATAATGCAAACTGCTAAGAAAATGCATTTCAGCAGTAAGAATTATTTTCAAAAATGAATTTTAAATAATTTCTAACCAATATTGCAAAGTACATTTTGAAAACTAATTATCTTTGATGAAATTTTAAAATTGGAAAAGAGGAAGATTTTAATATTAAAAAAACAGATTCAGGTCAACACTTTTGTGTTTCATAGAAGCAGAACATATTTATAGTTTTCCCATGGCCATCTCTGTTGCACATATCAAGGATTTAGTGTCAAGCAACATTAACTAAAATCATTTTGTAATTGATGTTTTTTAGTTAATTAATTTGTAATTAACTAAAAGTCATTTGACATTTTCTTGGTTTACTGGAAATGTACTTACAGCCTAAGCTAACTTGTAAAGTACAGGCAACCCCGTGTAACCCGGTACTTCTACAACACGGTTTCGTTCAAACACAATTGATAAATTGCAGCAATCCTTGCACAACACGGTTTCGCTCTAACATGGTTACAGAATTTCGGTAAACCTCACATAAAAAAATTCAAATTATTATTTTAGGGTTGCCCGTAATTGAATACATTACCTGTATTTGTGTCTGTAAATTGTGTGTTCTATGGTCGATTCGCCTGTTTTGCTGGACGAAAAATCCCCAGTTTCTGGGGAGAAAAAACTTGTTATCTATGCCTGATATAGAGGGGAGGCTTAGAGGGAGACAGGCATTCTGTGTGTTATCAGACACTGTCTAAAACATTGATGGATCCAATATCTTTCTATTTCAGAAGATTTAGAAGTCCGGTTTGCCTGCTTCCCTAAAATCCACTCATGCACACCTCGATGGTAAGCCTTGTTACGTCACTTATGTGTTGACAAATGTGTACAGTGGTTCTCTTCAAGATGCCTGGTAAGCTTGAAGAGGAAAAGACCAAACCCTCCAGCACACGATGGCACGACGAAACAAATGGCCATCGCCCCAGTAGATTTCACTCCCCCTCTTGTGGCAGCGAAAGGATCAGAGCGGAAGCAGAGGGTGCTAAGAATCTCGGTACAAGCAGGCTGCCATTCAAGGAAACTGAACTTGGCCTGTTACAACGTAAGATTGCTCATCGATGAACACAGGATATTAGAGCTGGAAAAGGAATTAGAAAATGTGAATTGGAATATTATTGGTTTGGCTGAAACAAGAAATGAATCACTTATAAGTTTATCAAGTGGAAATCTGCTGTATGCCAATGCAAACTGAAAGGAGCAAAGGTGGAGTTGATTTTCTGGTCCATAAAGATATAAAAAAACAACATTTTGGAATTCAAAAGTACATCACCAAGGGTGTAAAGACTACTACGCAGGATTTCTAAAAGGTACAAGCTGAAGGTTATAATGATTTATGCACCAACATCAAGCCATGATGATGAAGAGGTTGAAAAAATGTACACAGAAATTGAGTCTTCTAGATGGGCAGAAAACCCACTACATCATTAGGGGGACTTCAATGCAAAGGTTGGAAAGAGACAATGCAGAAACGGGAACTATAGGAAATTTTGGAATTGGTGAAAGAAATGAAAGAGGTGAAAGACTTGTGGAATTTGCCGAATCTCGAGGATTGTCAGTAATGAACACTTCAAGAAAAGGGTGAACAGAAACTGGACATGGAAGAGCTCAAATGGATTAACAACTAATGAAATCGATTTCATCCTTACTAACAGAAGATATATTGTGAATGATGTTACCTTCTTGAACAAGGTGAATGTTGGAAGTGATTACAGAATGGTAAGATGCACACTTGATATAGATGTAAGAAAACAAAGAAAAAAACTGACTCGAGTAAATAATACAAAGGTCTTTGAGATAACAGAAGAGAAAAAGCAGTGTGTACTGGAACTAACAAGTTTGAGCTTCTGCAGACTGCTCAGGACCAAGATATCGACGAGGAATATTAGAACTTTCTGAAAGTGATAAAGCCCAAGAAATCTAAGTAAAAAGAAATCCAAAGAAGAAAAACTTATTCAAAAAACACTTCTCATGATGAACCAAAGATGACAAATGAAGAGCAAGATAAACACTGACAAGGAGAAAATTGAGTATACTGAGTTATGCAAAGCCATTAGAAAGAGACTCAGAGAGGACATAAGTTTAACACAAGAAAAGTAGAACAAGCATTAAGGGAAAACAAAGGACTTAAATTAGCAGTAATACAGAAAGATAATGGTATTGAAACTGAAGAATACCGATTGTGTACTTATAAATAGCAGACTATTATAGAGAATTATACAAGGAGCGAGGGAATTATGCCAGCAGTGGGGGAAGATGGATCACAAATTAGTAGCACATACAGCATACCCGATAAGATAGAACATGCGTTGAAGAAAATGAATCAGGAAGCCCCAGGGGAAGAAGAAATTACTGTAGAGTTGTTAAAATTGGGAGGAAGGGCCATGACATAAAAACTGGCAAGACTTCACAACATGCATTAGAAAAGGTGTGATGCCTAACGAGTGCAATAATGCATTCATAGTTTTGCGGCATAAAGGAGGTAAATCAGAAATTGGAAATTATAGACCAATTAGCTTGTTATCGCACATTTATAAGTTGTTCACAAGGGTCATTACTAACAGATTAGAAAGAATATTTGATGAGAATCAACCAAAAGAGCAAGCTGGCTTTAGGACAGGATTCTCAACTATGGACCACCTTCACGTAATATCAGCTAATGGAGAAAGCAAATGAATATAAAACACCATTATGCCTGGCATTTGTGAATTATGAAAAGGCATTTGACTTCGTATAGCATAAGGCAATGTTTCAGGCACTAGAAAGACAAGGCATAGATACCCAGGCACCTCTGTAGCCAGGTGGGAAGGAGCAGCAGTGCGTAGCACATGCTTCTTGATTAGACCAGGGTTCGAGCCCGTCACCACCAAATACGGAGGATGCGGAAAGGTCAGGGAATGACCACATATCCCGGAGCAATATGGCCTTAGTTGCTAATGTTCCTAAAAATCAAACAACAACAGCATAGATACCCCATATATGATTTTGAAGAAAATATATGAGAACGCTACCTCCTAAGACTAGACAAAGCGTAAGAAATTTAAAATTGAGAAAGGAGTTCAACAAGCAGACACAATATCTCCAAACTTCTTTAAAGCTGCCCTTGAGGAAGCTTTCAGAAGATTAGACTGGTCGCGGAAAGGAGTCAATGTGAATGAAGAGTACCTAAACCATTTACGATTTGCAGCTGCCATTGTGGTCATAAGCCATGATCCCAAAGAATTAGAGGAAAATCTTAAGTCAGTTATGCAGAGTTAGTAAGGATTTTGAACTAAAGAAGAATAAGGCTAAAACAAAAGTAATGATGAACAAGTATGCCATAGAAAGGAATATAATGATAGAGCAGTAATTGAAAAGGTGGGGTCATAAACTTATCTGGGACAAGCAATATCCTAATTTGTGTGAAACGTAAAATAATGAACCAATATATACTCCCCACCATGACTTATGGAAGTGAAACTTGGGCACTCATCAAAAGAATGGAAGAGAAGCTGAGAACAACAGCAAAGAATGGAACGAATTATATTGGGAATAAGAGAAACACATGGATTAGGCAGCAAATTCAAGTAAAGGACGTTCTTATCAAAACTAAAGAACTAAAATGGCCTTGGGCAGGACACATAGCTCGAAGACACGATGACATGGATTAAGAAAATAACAATAGTACCCAAGAGGAGCTAGAAGAAACCTGGAAGACAATGATGGAGATGGACAGATGAAATTCATGAGTTTGTGGGTAGTAAATGGATGGCCATTGCACAAAACAAGGAACTGGAAAGTTGCTGGAGAGGCCTTCATCCTGCAGTGTATTGAAAATGGCTGATGATGATCTATGCCTGAGATGACAGATGGACTAAGAAAATAACAATTGTACCCAAGACGAGCTAGAAGAGAACCTGGAAGACAACGATGGAGATGGACAGATGAAATTCATGAGTTTGTGGGTAGTAAATGGATGGCCATTGCACAAAACAGAAGGAACTGGAAAGTTGCTGGAGAGACCTTCATCCTGCCATGAATTGAAAATGTCTGATGATGATCTACGCCTGAGACCGACGAACTCAGTCACGGAGTGAAAAGAGCCCATTAAAGTTCCCCGCGTCATTGACGGGATTCGAACCCGGGCCTTTTCCACCCGGTGTGGGGAGGACAGTGACGTACCACTGTGCTACTCGCTCAGACAAAACCTTGCATAACAGTATTTTTGTGCTGGGAAAAATCGGTAGGAGGGGGTTTTGATGATACTGAATCCCCCAAATTAGGATAGTCGCCCTCCTCCCCACAATGGCTGGAAAATACCCGAGTTGGAATCCTGTCGATGAAGGGAGCAATTTTCATGGGTCTTTTTCACACCATGGCTGAGTTAGTCGGGCTCGGGTTGTATGGTTTTTTCTCCCAGAAGCTTGGGTTTTTCGTCCAGCAAAACAGAAAATCGACCTCAGAACACACTCAGTTTACAGAATATACAGAGATTAACATGGCTTTAGTTGCCGATGCTCCTTAAAAAAAAAAAGATATGATTACTGAAGACGTTCAAGAATTACTGGTAGGAAAAAAAAAAGCCGGTGTAGCGGATTTAGTACAAATGGCATCGGAGGTCAAATCAATTCAGATGATATCGCACATGAAAATTCTAAACTTCCAAGTTTTAAACTAAAAAGCATAGCGAAAGGCATAAATTTAGCCGAGCAATTAGAACCTTATTTTTTGAATGCCAGTTCTTGAATTAAAGGAGCTTGAAAAATGCTTAGTTCCATACGATAAATTTCTCAAAGATTTATCAAGCAAAAACCCAGATTACTGATTTTTTTAAAGAGAGCAGAAGATACACGAAATCTAGAATGGTGTATTTTTGTTGTTTTGTTAACTTTTGGAACGTAACCCCCCACTTTTGTCCTTTTTCTTAGTCCCGTATAACAAGGTTTCGCACTACACATTTTACAGGAACCTAATAACGGTGTTATACGAGGGTTACCTGTATTAGAGAGATACAGTTGTATAACATGATATGCATGGTTAATTGTATAAAGTAAAACTTAAAAGTTATCGCAAAAAGAAAATGTAAATTTGTAGTTAACGTTGTTTAACACTATACCCTCGATATACCAGTGTTTCTCCATTTCAAATAAAATTTCCCAATTTTACTCTTTTCAGAAATATACTGATGATCCTTTTAGAGCAAACCGAGGACGCAAAACTTTTCCTTGGAGGAAAAGCAGTTGATTTAGGCAAATTATTCATTTAGCAATTGTGAAATCTAAATGATAATGAAAAGTAAAATAGTCACGTGAAATATAAAAAATTTCAGCCCAAATATGAAAAGTGTCCACTCAAAGAACAGCATAATTCTGAAGCCACATGAAAACACTGAACATCAGTTTTCTTGTATTGTTTAGTGTATCTGATTTTTTTTTATTTGTTCATTATCTCTCTATATATTAAAAAATAATGTTCTTGGATATTAGGAAAGCTTTTGATACTGTTACACATGGAAGCTACTGTACGAGTTAGAGTAGTATGCCATTATGGGCAAGTTGCCACAATGGATAAAAGGATAGTTGAGTGGGAGAAGACAGAGAGTGGCAATCAATGGACACTGCTCTTCATGGACTAATATTATTAGTGAAATTCCCCATGAGCTTCTGTTTGGCCGATTGTTGTTTTTTGTATTTATCAATACTATAAATAATGGAAAATAACGGAGTCACTGGTTAAAGAAGCACTGTAGGATCATCCAGACATGACTGCAGTTATAGTTCAGGCACAGCATGGGTTTGTTAATTGAAAGTGTTGTCTGACCAATTTGATTGGATACCATAATGTGGTCACAAAGGAACTGGATGCAAAAAATAATTTTGATGTCATATACTTGGATATTAGGAAAGCTTTTGATACTGTTGCACATGGAGCCACATTAAGGGCAAATTACTATACTGTAGTGCAAAACTTAAGGACAAACTATTTCTAAAGGTTACAACCACAAAATCTTTACTTAAGGTACTGTTTACTGATGAGAGTAGATTCAGTCTCAGCAGCGATTCTGGACGTCAGCTAATCTGGCGAGAGATTGGCACGCAGTATCACCCTGCAAACGTCACTGAAAGGGATCGATATGGCGTTCGAGGTGTTCTCGTCTGGGGAGGCGTTATCTTGGATGGACGTACACAACTCCAGATACTGGAAGGAGTATTGTAACCGGTGCACGCTACTGTACTGAGGTAATCCTTCCCCACGTGCGTCTGTTCCAAGGTGCCATTGTCCCCGAGTTCGCGTTTGTGGATGATAACGGCACACCCCATCGCACTGCAGCTGCTGATGCTTTTGGAGAGTGAGGACATTGTTCGTATGAATTGGCCTGCCCGTTCCGTCAATCTGAATCCCATCGAACACATATTGGGCATTCTGGGAAGACGCCTAGGGGCACGTTCACACCCACTAGAAAGTGTTCACCAGCTGAAGATGGTGCTGACAGAGGAATGGACGATGTTACCGCAAGAACTTCTCAACAACATTCTTCTAAGTATGGACGGATGGGGCAAAGCCTGCATCGACATTATTGATTGCCATATCTCCTACTGAGGACTACTTCTTCCCTTTGTTCCATCTATGGCAGTGATGCATTTGTATCATGGCAGCCAGTGCTATGTTGCCATTTTTGAACAAAGTCCCTCTGTACCGTTTTGTTTCCGTTGATGTGTCGGTGTTGTTTCCTTCATCATTTCTGTACCTCTCGAGGTTCCTTTGGTATGCTTTTACCATATCCAAGCAACTCCTATGAGAAGCTACAGGTAAAAACCTCTCTAGTCCTTAAATTTTGCACTCCAGTGTACAATGGATAAAAGGTTGGTTGAGTGGGAGAAGATAGTGAGTGGTAATCAATGGATACTGCTCTTCATGAAGTAATATAATTAGTGAAGTTCCCCATGAGTCCATGTTGGGCCCATTGTTGTTTTTTGTATTTATCAGTGATTTATGAAGGTATATCAGGCTTAATGTCGAAGTTTGCAGTCGATACCAAGGTTGGCAGGGTTGTTGATGACAGTAAGGACGGTACCCTACTGCAACAGGATGTATAAAAGTTGAGCATATGGGCTAAGAGGTGACAAGTGAAGTTTAATATTGTCAAATGCAAAGTACTGCATATGGGTAGTAGCAACCCCAGAGTAACATACCCACTGTGCAGTACTACAGTTAGATTAGTGGAGAATTTAAAAGACCTGGAGATAATAGTGCAGTCAGATGTATAATTTTCTGAGCAATGCAGACAGACTGCAAGAGTAGCTCATGGGGTCTTGTCAATGATATATAGGAATTTCACTAGAAGAGAACGAGGTGATTGTCCACTTGTATAAGGAAATAGTCAGGCCACACCTTGGTACTGGAGGCCACATTTTAGAAAAATGTTGAGCTACTAGAACGAGTAAATAAATAAATAGATAAATTTTCTAATTATACTCCGGGACGACCAAATGGTCAGAGGAATTCACAAGATATGCAGAATACAAGAAACAGCACCGTATTCAGCAGTCACGGGCTTGAACCCCGGTCACTCAAGGCACGTGTACTTTATGCACCCACGCACCTGACCACTAGGCTACGGCGGCCTAATGGTAAACTGCAGGCATTATCAACCCACTGCAGGACGGAAGCCTCCTCAACAATTCATGCTGAGGGAAATGGGCCATAATCTGACACACTGGCCCAGTGCCGGTTGGCAGATCGGCCGTATTTAGCAGTACAAGGGCTTGAACCCCTGTATACTCAAAGTAGCGTGTGCTATTACACTCCAGCCCCTGCCCACTCGGCTACGGAGGCCGGTCAGTACAGAGACGAGCAACAAAGTTAGTGAGTGTAACAAAGTGTTTCTGATTCCAAGATAGGCTTAATTTCTTCAAATTGCAGCGTTTGGAGACTAAGCATCTCCGAGGTGATCTGTTTGAGCAAGCTCAAAGCTGATGGCATTTTTGATCTTGCTACGATTCCGCACCTGAAGGGGCAAAAATTCAAATTGAAGAAAGTCAGTTGTAGAACAGATGTGCAGAAATTTGTCTTTAGTCAGCGGGTGGTTGATTGCTGGAACAAAGATCCTTCTGTCGATGTGAAAGTTCACAACTTAAATAAATTCAAGGTTGAACTAGACAAACTCTTGGTGTGAATAAATGTATGAAACGAGAAGGGCCACTAAACTAATGACCGCTTCACCATTTAAAAAAAAAATGGTTAACTTGACATTGGTTTAAAAGACGACATTACAATTAAGATGAATTTTTGGACTGCCATGTTGTTATTGAAAGGCTTTAGGCACATTGACAACTTAGGGCCATTTTACGCCCCATTGGTATGGCCGCATTCATTTGTACAGTGGTCGGTTTTCTGTTTGCTAGGTGAACAATCCGAGTTTCCGGGAGAAGAAATCACGCTCCTCTCGCTTGAGACCGACTAACCCAGCAATATCGTGTAAAAGACCCATGAAAATTTCTAGCGTCATTGACGGATTCGAACTCATTTCTTTTCCATCTGCTGTCGGAAGGAAGGCGGTGATTATAGCAACGTGCTATTCATGTGGGCAACTAAACCGTCCATCACCAGATAGACGGTGGTCTCTAATGACAACCGATACAAAACAGGCGTAAAAAATTGTACCATGGTTCATCTCGCTACGAAATCAGTAATCAAGGTTCTCCATAGACAAAGCTGCCTGTTGGAAGTAATGCAATATCAGGGCAACACATTACAATGGAAATTATTCTTCTGTGGGAATAAGTATTATTACTGCTGGTGGCAACACGATACAAGGAAGCTGTTGCAATAATAGTTTTAGGAGCATCACCGATTAAGGCCATATTGCTTGGTATATATACAGTATTCTGAAAATTGCCTGTGTTCTGAAGTCGGTTTTAGTTTTTTCTGGATGAAAAACCCTAGTTTTCGGTGTATTCAATCTGAATTATAGAGCATCGGCTGAAAATAAAACAAGATAAAAATTACAAATAATAATGATCTGCATCATTAACCCATTCCTTCTAATAATTTGTCCAAACCTTTAAATGTAATCAAACCACATAAAATATAACCACATCGGGTAGAAAAGGCCCGAGTTCGAATTCGGTGGTTGACGCGAGGAACCTTTATGGGCTTTATTCACTCCATGGCTGATTTTGTCGCAGACGTAGATAGCAATTTTCCCCTTTCCTCCAGAAACTGGGGTTTTTCGTGGAGTAAAACAAGCAAATCGACCAGAGAACATAATTTACAGAAAAACAATACACCTGGGTATATACCGAGTGAAAAAAAAAAAAAAATATATATATATATATATATAATGTGATGTAAAAGTTAGGCAAAAGTAATAAAAAATAAATATGGATATGAAGCTATCATTAGAGGCAGCAAATGCACATCCTCCACATGAAGCCTAATTATATCTGATAATTATAATAAATATGATATTTAAAATAAAAAACATCAGCCAGTAGTACGGCAAAAATGCAGAGCGAAACAAAACGCAAAATAATAATATAATATAAAATAAACAAACAGGGAAGGGAAAGTAGAGATAATAAGACAAAAAAAGTAGTCGATAATCCCCTATATAATTTAGTCATTAAACCCAATTAATCAAAGCAATGTAAATTTAAAATAATGCCAATTATATATAATTTAGCGGTACCCCCCTCGAAGGTACCAGTTCCAAAAGGCGTGAAATATCACCAAAAAAGGGGTTAAAGAAACTACAAAAACTAAAATATCAAAATAATAGACTGACCATTATGCCCCATATCGACAGAGGACCACGAGGCCAATAATGGTCATGGAATCGCTGCATTTGAATCGTCATACAAATCATCGCAAAGGCGGAAATATCGAAGAACCAAACCACCCTACCACCGTCTACTTCCAACACAGGCAGGAGCGCGTTCATTTCAAAAATCGGCTAAGATTTAGTACTCGGTGCACCCTCTCTATACTCGCCGACACGGCAGTGATTGACGGGTGCTGACTCCGCCCAGTGTCACGTGTTCTCCTGAACATACGGAAACATCTGGCACGCGTGCCACGCCGTGCGTGTCACCCGTGTTATGAATTTCGCTGTTAGAAGTGTCACGTGGTGTTAATACTTGATTAGCATATTATTTAATTTTATCGATGCGTAATTATAAAGCAAAAAAAGAAAAGTTGTTTGATTTTGGAAAAGGCTGAATAATACGTATATTATTCGTCCTGAATAATACATCCCCACAGAAACGGGGGGGTCTGGGGGGCAGAGCCCCCCAGAAAAAAAAAAAAAAACCCTCAATTTGCGTATTCGATTGTTAGTGACTTACTCTTTGGTTTCCCATGGTTGAGATGGGTGTCTGTTGTATTGGGTGATTTTTTTTTTTCCTGCGAAATATTAGTTCGAAAATGTTGGGTTGTTTTGAAAATATAATTCAATTGATGAGGTGAGTGGTTTTCTGTCGTTTTAGCATTTCTGTTGGGCATCAGCAATTTTCAGTGTTGCCCATGGTGTTAATTTTTTTTCCAGTGTTGCACGTGGTGTTAATTTTTTTTTTTTTAGATTTTAGATCAGTGATTATTAGAGTGCTTGTGATTAATTTTTTGATTTTAGCATTTCTGTTGACGGGCATCAGCAATTTTCAGTGTTGCACGTGGTGTTAATTTTTGTTACAAATAATACTAATTACTTGTTTTTTCCGGCCAGAAAGGCAGGGGATTGGGATCCCCGTCTAGTAATGTACGGGCGAGAAGAATCAAGGGTTGCACGTGGTGCGAATTTTTTTTAAACAAACAAAAAAAAGAAAACTTGTTTGGTGTTGGAAAAGGCTGAATAATACGTATATCGGGGGTGTGGGGGCAGAAGCCCCCACAGAAACGGGGGTCTGGGGGCAGAGCCCCCAGAAAAAAAAAATAATAATGATCCCCCTATTTGCGCTAAAAATAATTGCCCTAAAATTATAGCTTAGATTGTAAGCTATAGCTTGGAAAAACGTGCATTTTTGTTTGTTTTATTTTTAATAATTGTTCATTTGTCGTTCCTTTTCTTTCGCGAAAATTACCTTTCCCCCTTTTTTTTTTTTCTTTTCGGTTGTATCCGACTTATTCAAATGTCACGTGATATTTTGTGATCCACGAAAACCGTATTTTTGTAACTTGAACTTTTGAAATTATTGGATTTATCCTGTTTTCAGCGGCCGTATTTGTTGCTGTGCCACCCGCGTGTCACCTAGTACCGTTTGCCGAGGAGAATAGCGGGAACGCAGTGAGTGGGCGGAGTCACAATCCGTCAATCACTGCTTTCCCCCCTCTTCTCCTCGCCGCCATTTTGAAGGGTGCACCGAGTATTAAATCTTTACCCAAAAATCAATTACTCTGTGGCTGAGTCCATTTATCTATGCAGTTTAAATCCGGTTCCTCTCAAAAAAGTCATTATAAATGTTTACAGATCTAAATAGATTCGGTTTTCCACTGGCCTTTTAAAACTTCTCAAACACAATGACACCTCTCTGAAATCAAAAACATTTCATTAATTAATTATTCAAAATGAGATTATTATTATTATTAGCCGTATGGTGCAAAGAAGCCTAAGGCTTATGCTGCACCGGCCAAAAAAATTTCTGAGTTACCCAGAGAGAACAAGATCAGAAGTAGAAGAGAATCACAAAGAAAGAGAAGAGTGATGATATCCAGCTCAGGACCCTGGGTGTGCCAGCATACTCACCAGATGTGAACCCCTGGGGTCAAGGTGAGAACGAATGTTCCAAACCGATTTATGTGGCGTTGCTTTAAAAATCTTTGCCTTCGTTGATTTGTTAAGCTAATAAAAATCAATGAACTGCGATAAGCATAGATAGTTCAATTCAAAACTTAGAAAACTCGGTCATGCAGCTTTTAGTGAAATTTATAGCCATTAAATATCATAAGTGTTGACTTAATTAAGCACCCAAATAAAGGATATTATTATTATTATTATTATTATTAGCTGTAGGGTGCAAGGAAGACTGAGGCTTATGCTGCACCACCCAAAAAAAAAAAAAAAAAAAATTCCCCAGTTACCCTGAGAGAGAGAGAGAGAGAGAGAGAGAGAGAGAGAGAAAAGTAGAAGGGAATCACCAAGAACGAGAAGAATAATGATATCCAGCTCAGGACCCTGGGTGTGCCAAGCCCATACTCACCAGATGTGAGCCCCCCCCCCCCCCCCCCGGGATCAAATATGTTTCAATTACGCAGCTGATGAATCATAGCGCTACAATGAAGAGAAGCGGTGTTGGGGAAAAGGGTTATGTTTTTTTTTATTATTATTTTTTTTATTTAAGAAAGTGTGATAATTTCTGTTTTTATTTCGTTTTCTGTTTGCCATTTCAACCTTACGGGTTGTGGCAACCTTAGACACGTGAGTAGTCACAGAGAAGTAAGATATGTTACTACTCTGTGGTCACAACAAAGGACACGTTGGGTTTCACGTGGTTTCAAAGTTGGAAATGATTTAGAAAATTACCAAAGTAAAATCTATAAAAGTTAAAAGGATTAAAAAAAACTTGAGGACCGTAATCTTCGTTTCATTAATTTGTCGTCATGGCAACAGCATAGCTAAGTTTCAGTTTAATAAAAACACAAATATTTTAGTTTTCCGCTAAGAGTACAATATAATGTAAGTACTGTACAACATTCTATTCTGTCAAACTGATAAATATGACGAACCATAAGGTTATTAAATGCTATATTATTGGAATTACTGTTAACGGTACTGAAAAGAAAAAATAAATGCGATATAAAGTGCAGTTGGAATAGCCATTAATGTTAAAGTAAATAAAATTATGAAAGAGACAAAAGAAACCTACGCAAAATGAAGAATATGCTCGAGAAAATAAATTTGCTTAGGAAATTAAGAAAATAATTTCTATGCACATGCATTCGCTCCTCAATTTGAATTTATGTCATCTAAGCTGCGGAATCTGACCCCAGGGGCTCACATCTGGTGAGTATGGGCTTGGCACGCCCAGGGTCTTGAGCTGGATATCATCATTCTTCTTTTTTGGGTGATTCCCTTCTACTTCTCTCTCTCTCTCTTGGGGTAATTCAGAAATTTTTTTTTTTTTTTTTTGGCTGGTGCAGTATAAGCCTCAGGCTTCCTTGCACCATATGGCTAATAATAATAATAATCTGCCCAAATTTTCTAGATTCTGTTGCAGTAGTACACTGCCAGTATTGTCATTAACAACCCAGCCAACCTTTGTATCATCTGCAAACTTCGACACTAAGCCTGATATACCTTCATAAATATCATTGATAAATATACAAAACAACAGTGGGCCCAACACCGAACCCTGTGGAACTCCACTAATAACATTAGTTCACAAAGAGCAGTGCCCATTGATTACCACCCTCTGTATTCTCCCACTGAACCAATCTTTTATCCATTGTAGCAACTTACCCTTAATACCATTCTGCTTCTTAGTAATCTATGCGCAACATTGTCAAAAGCTTTCCTGAAATCCAAGTATATGATATTAAAATTATTTTTTGCATCGAGTTCCTTTGTTACCACATCATAGTATCCAATCAAATTTGTCAGACAAGACTTTCCCTTAACAAACCCATGCTGTGTCTGAATTATTGCTGCAGTCTTATGGCTTATGTTACCCATTTATGGACTAATTCAATGGAAAGGTTCGGTGAAACACAAGTAGTTGCTCTTGACATCTCAAAGGCTTTTGATCGTGTTTGGCATAAAGTTCTTCTAAACAAGCTTCCATCTTATGGTTTGCCAACTGTTTTTAGTAATTGGTTATCCAGTTTTCTCTCTGATCGCTCACTGAGGGTGATGGTAGATGGCTCTTTGTCTTCTAACTTCTCCACTAATGCCAGTGACCCCCAAGGTTCAGTTCTTTCCCCCACTCTTTTCCTCTTGTATATTAATGACCTTCTTCCATTGACTGGAAATCCTATCCATAGTTTTGCCGATGATAGCACATTACATTCCACTTTCCATTTTGAGAAACCTTGTCCTGCTCAATCAGCTTCAACTTCTCGAAAATCTGCTACCAATTCTTTAAATGCCGATCTTCAGGTAATTCTCCAGTGGGGCAAAGACAACTTAGTTGATTTCAACCCTTCTAAACTCAGTCTTGTCTTATATCTTGCAAAAAGGATTCTTCTGCTCCTATGCTTATCTTTAGTGACACTCCGATTTCTAGGCAAAATGATAAATCTCTTTTGGGGTTACCCTGACTTCTAATCTCTCTTGGCACAAGCACATTACAAATATTGCTTCCTCTGCATCTCAAAAACTTGGTTTTCTCTTTCGCTCTCGGCGTTACTTTTCTTCCAAACAGCTGCTCACTCTGTATAAATCACAAATCCGCCCTGCCATGGAATATTGTTCCCACATCTGGGGTGGTGCCCCCAAAACCTCTCTCAGGCTTCTTGATTCCATTCAGAAGAGGGCAGTTAGGTTAATTAATGATTCATCTCTGACAGAGTCTCTCCACTCGCCTTCTCATAGACGTACTGTTTCTGCTGCATGCCTCTTCTACAGATACTTCGATGGGCACTGTTCTTCTGAATTGGCTTCTATAATTCCTGCTCTCTCTTTCAAAACAGTCCGAACACGTGCCGCCACCAGCCAACATCCATTTACTGTCCAACTTCAAACCCACAGAACCAACTTTTCATCTTCCTCATTTATTCATTCAACTGCCGTTTTCTGGAACAACCTTCCTTCATACGTATTTCCTGAAAATTACAATCTACAGAAGTTCAAGTCCAATGTCAACAAATATCTTCTTTCGTCTTCTCAACCTCCAATCCAAGCACGGTACTAAGTACAATAGGTTCTAATACCTCTCGTGTTTGGGGTTCACATAAAAAAAAAAAAAAAAAAAAAAAGTCTTGTCTAGATGATCCTGCAATGCATCTTTAACCAGTGACTCCATTACTTTACCTGGAATAGAAGTTAAACTAACTGATCTGTAATTACTCGTGTCACCCTTCGATCCTCCTTTGTGAATTGGGGATATATTTGCACATCTCCAGTCTGTGGGGACCTCCCCCAAGTCCAAGGATGCTCTCATAATTATGGCTAAGGGTTTGCTTAGTTCCTTTGCTGCCTCCTTTAATATAACTGGATAGATCCTATCCACCCCAGGTGCCTTTCTTATGTTTAACTTCAATAATTTCGCCTCCACTCTGCTCTAAGTTATTACAAAATCATTAAGTACCCTGCTACAATTTGATAACCTTCTGCCATTTTCAAACCTTAATAACTCCTCATGTGTGAATGTAGATGCAAAATACTCATTCAGTTTGTTTGCTATCTGAGAAGGATCATCAACAGTATGATGATCCTTCTCAGATAAGTAATGCTGTAATTACTGTATGTAATCATACAGTAATGCTGTAAATGTGGTTTTGGGGAAAGAGTTATGTTTCTTTATTTATTATATTTTATATTTAAAAATGTATGGTGATCTCTGGTGTTTTTTATATCATTTTGTGGTTTGCATTTCATTCTTACAAGTTGGCAACCCTAGACCCGTGTGTCACAACAAAGCATACGTTGGGTTTCACGCGGTTGGAAAGCGGAAAATGATTTAGAAAACGAGCAAAGTAGTATCTACAAAAGTGAAAAAGATTTAAAAAATTTAAGCACCCTAATCTTCCTTTCATTATTTTGCCTTCATGGCAGTGGAATAGTTGGGTTTCAGTTTAGTAAATATGGGCCTATATTTCAATTTTCCACTAAGAGTACAATATAATGTAAGTACAACATTCCACTTTTAATTGTCAAACTAATAAGGTTATTAAATTAGCATTAGCATTGGTTCAGGCATACTACTCAAGAAAGCAAGCTTATGCAGCATCAGCCAAAAAAAAAAAACCCCTTCCCATTTCATCCATCCATTCACTCTGTAATGGCTGTCTAGCTCATTCTTAAATTTATTTAAGCTATCAACTTCCACAACATCAGATGGAAGTCTGTTCCAGCAATCAACTACCTGCTGGCTAAATGCAAATTTCAGCATATCTATTCTACCGCTGTCTTTCCTGTATTTGAATCTATTCTCCCTCAGGTTCGTAATCTCAGCAAGAGGAAGAATCCCATCAGCATTGAGTTTGCTCGACCCTTTCAAAGCCTTATACACCTCAATTAGGTCATCTCGCAGGTACCTATTTTCCAGGTGCTGCAATTTGCAGAACTTAAACCTTTCCTGGTAAGAGCACCCCTTTGTTCCCCTCACCAATCTTGTTGACCTTCTTTGTACTAGCAACTTTACATCCTTCCTAAAATGAGGCCTCCACACCTGTACACAGTACTCAAAGTGTGGCCTTGTACAATGGGATAATCACCTCCTCCTCCCTGCTTGCAAAATTCCTATATATCATTGATACGACTCCATGACCTGCTCTGGCAGCCCATATGCACTGCTCAGAGAACTTCATATCTGACTGCACAATTACCCCCAGGTGTTTTTCATTCTCCACTTCCCTGAGTGTAGTACCACATAGTTGGTATGCTTTTCTTGGGTTACATCTATCCATATGCAGTACTTTGCATTTGTCAATGTTAAACTTCAGTTGCCAATTCTCAGCCCATTTGCCCAACTTATGTAGATCCTGTTGCAGCAGCATACTGTATTTACTGTCATTAACAACTCTGCCAAACTTTGTATCATCTGCAAACTTGTACATTAATCCTGATATATCTTCATCAATATCATTGATGAATACACAAAACAACAATGGGCCCAGCACAGAACCCTGGGGGTCACCACTATAAACATTAGTCTACGAAGAGCAGTGTCCATTGATTACCACTCTCTGTCATATCCGACTCAACCATCCCTTTATCCATTGTAGCAACTTTCCCTTAATGCCATACAGCTCCAATTTGTACAGCAGTCTTCCATGTACAACAGTATCAAAGCTTTACTGAAATCCAAGTACAGTATATGATATCAAAATTATTTTTTGCATCCAGTTCCTTTGTAACCACATCATAGTAGTAGTAGTAGTAGTAGTAGTAGTAGTAGTGGCATGTGATGCAAGAAAGCAAATGTATGAGCTTATGCAGCATCAGCCAAAAAAAAAAAAAAAAAAAATCACACCATTCCCTCCAAATGTCTGTCCAGTTCCTCCTTAAATTTATTCAACCTATCAACTTCCACAACGACAGATGGAAGTTTGTTCCAGCAATTAACTACCCGCTGGCTAAAGGAAAATTTCCGCACATCTATTCTACATCTGTCTTTTCTTAATTTGAATTTATGCCCCCTTAGATTCATAATCTGAACAAGTGGAAGAATCCCATCAGAATTCAGCGTGCTCAACCCATTCAAGGCCTTATATACCTCAATCAGATCACTGCGCAGGTGCCTAGTCTCCAGCCACTGCAATTTGCAGAACTTAAGCCTCTCTTGGTAAGAGGATCCCTTCATTCCCCTCACCAATCTTGTTGCCCTTCTCTGTACACACTCAAGTAAATCTACATCCTTCCTAAAATGAGGCCTCCAGACCTGTACGCAGTACTCAAGCCGTGGCCTGACCATTGCCTTATACAGAGGGATAATCACCTCCTTTTCCCTGCTAGCAAAATTCCTATATATCATTGACAAAACCCCATGACCTGCCCTGGCAGCCTGTCTGCATTGCTCAGAAAACTTCATATCTGCCTGCACAATTACTCCCAGATCTTTTTCATTTTCTACCACCTTAAGTGTAGTACCACACAGTTGGTACGTTTCTCTGGGGTTACTTCTACCCATATGTAGTACTTTGCATTTGTCAAGGTTAAACTTCAGTTGCCACTTCTTAGCCCATCTGCCCAAATTATCTAGATCCTGTTGCAGTAGCACACTGCCATTGCTGTCATTAACATTCAAAGTATCCATTCAAATTGGTCAGACAAGATTTCCCTTTAAGAAACCCATGCTGTATCTTACCTATTACTGCAGTGTTGTCTAGATGATCCTACAGTGCTTCTTTAACCAGTGCCACCATTATTTTCCCCAGAATGAAAGTTAAACTAACAGGTCCATGGTTACTTGTGCCACCTTTTGAACCTCCTTTGTGAATTAGGGATATATTTGAATATCTCCAGTCCATGGGGATCTCCCCCTAAGTCCAAGGAAGTGCTCATAATTATGGCTAAGGGTTTGCTTACTACCTTTGCTTCCTCTTTTAATATAATTAGTTAGATCCCATACCCCCCAGGTGCCTTCTTATGTTTAACTTCAACAATTTCTCCTCCACATTGCTCTCCATCATTACAAAATCACTTAGTTCTCTGTTAGTGTTAGATTAATTTCCTGCATTCCCATCCTTGAATAACTCCTCGTGTGAATGTAGATGCAAAATGCTCATTGAGTTCATCAGCTACCTTAGCATGATCATCAATAGTCGAACCATCTTTGCTAAGTGGACCAATTCGATTCAACTTTTTCCTTCTAGAGTTTACATAAGTAAAGAACTCTTTGCTGTTTATCCATGCATCCTTTGCCAAAAATTCCTCATAATCTATCTTAGTCTGCCTAACCTCCTTTGTGACTTGATTACAGACTAGCTTTATATTAACCCCAGGGGCTCACATTTGGTGAGTATGGGTTTGGCACACCCAGGGTCCTGAGCTGGATATCATCATTCTTTTCTTTCTTGGTGATTCCCTTCTACTTTTGACTCTCTCTCTCACAGGGTAATTTGGGAATTTTTTTTTTTTTGGCTGGTGCAGCATAAGCCTCAGGCTTCCTTGCACCATGTAGCTAATAATAATAATAATATCTGCCATAGGCTTCTGTGTCTCCTGATAATTTATATGTATCCCATGCATTTTTTCATCTCCGCC
The DNA here is from genome assembly GCF_048544385.1 of Mastigoproctus giganteus. Taxonomy (NCBI): domain Eukaryota; kingdom Metazoa; phylum Arthropoda; class Arachnida; order Uropygi; family Thelyphonidae; genus Mastigoproctus; species Mastigoproctus giganteus. Next base: position 105,078,900 of record NC_143588.1, read on the forward strand.
ACAAGCCTCATTAATTCTTGTGACATCCATTTCGGCCTAAATCTTGAACCGTATTTCTTAGTTGGTATGAAATGCCTAGTAGCCTCCAAGATTAAGTCCATGATGGCTTCCCATTTAGAATTCACTGTTGGTACCATCATCAGTTGATCCCATTGTATAGAATTTAAAAACTGTCTGAGACCACTGTAGTCACCTTTATGAAAGAAAAACCCTTTTACATTTGTTGGTAGTTACACCTTTAAGTAAATTCCACTTCAGTACACTGTGATCACTGTCAACCAACTACTGGGTGACAGTGATCACATTGTACTCCCCAAATTCTTAATGCATGAGTAATCACTGCTGATAATCAGATCAGAGTATTACTCCCTCTGGTTGCCTCTTGAACATGTTGCTGTAGAAAACAGTGATCCAATAAATCCACAAAAGTCTTGCTTGTGTGCGAGTGACCAAGCCACAAGTTAAAATCCCCCATTATAAGACATTATGGTTTACTGGCCCACTCTATTTCTCTGCACAATTGCTCATTATACTCATCAGTCATTAGGCCTATAACCAATGGTGAGCTGTGAATATTTTAACAATGGGCTCACAGTTTCGTACATTCTGCGGAGTAAATTTGATCGGTCACGGAAGTGACGTCATTTGCAGCTTCTGCTAGAGGTGCTTCCCACGTTCACACTACCAGTAGTGTGATTAGAGCACGTGACGCATTTTTCTTGACCGGTATGATATCTCGAGTCAGGAGTGGATTTCGGGGGTGGACAGATGCAGCTTATTATCCCCTTAACTATGCGTATAAGTGAATGTGTAAAACATTCCTAGTTCTATCTAAAAAAAAAACTTGAAAACCTGGTCGTCATGCCTTGCCTTGCTTTATGATGATAACTGGTTATGACAGTGTCTGGAGTTCTAACTTTTTAAAATTTTTTAATAGTATGACGTCACAATCATGCTTCCTGAAGTTACTACTGCAGTAAGTACGATTGCAACAATACAAATATTTGTCAACAATTTCTTTTTTCGTCTCGCATTTTCGTTACATTCCATTGTTAGGTTCCCCTAACAGCTGCGTATGTCGCTTCAACTACAAGATCGGTACATCAATTGGTGCTGTTTTACAGAGATATTTAGATACGTTGCACTCGCAAGTATACATCTCTTACTTTAGTTATCATAAATCCATTGTATCTTGTCTTCCAGAAATTATGAAAATCTGTGAATGATCATTAAAATATTTACAATAAAAAAGTTCTTTTATTTAGTAATCGATATATACAAATCAAAATACCTAAAAAGAAATGCGAAGGATGTTTCACATAACCCACAGAGTAGTAAGATACCCTGTGGCATAAACCATCTACCGCACGTGCTCAGCACAAGTGCAACTTTTTTATTCATCTTTTTTTTAACAACTAGGGAAATATAATGGATACATTTTTTTCATGATAAAATTTTAATATTGCAAATAAAAAATAACATGAATTTTTCCCATATCACAAATAACATAAAAACTATCACAAAACATTCCACAATATAAAAACAAATATTACATAAAAAACAAACTTTCTAGAAAAAGTAAACAAAAAATCACAGATTACATGAAAAAAAAAGTATTTCACAAATATTCAAGAAAAAATTTATTCTAAAAATTGCCATATACAATTTACTTCTTTATTAATATTTGTTGTGGATCTTCTGCTTTGCTCAATAACTGAGCGATGATTTGACGTAACGATCCGGATCAAATTGAAGCAATGGTTTTCCATTTAGATGTATGGTCATCATAATCTGATCATAATCTGCAACATGTTTAATTGTCACAATATTATTCATAACGCTGAAAGCAGAACTCAGCTTCAGCACTGATAATCGCAATGGTTTCAAAGATATTTTCTGTAAAAGGTAATAGGTAATTTCACTCGATTTTAAAGATAAACTGTCTTCGACAAAATATCTAAAATCATTAATTTTTATTTCATATTTTATCAGAAAACTTAAATTTCTTATTCGGTTTTCACCGTCTTGCCACCGAGACGAAAGTTCTTTCACATTCCACGATTTCGGGTAGCATATATTTAAAATTTCTTTCAATGGTATCGTTATTTTCTTTATTTAATTTAAAATCACCCTGTTGCATTAATAACTTATCCTTTAAGGATAAAACAGTGCATTTAATAACTTGTCACAAGGTAATTTTTTTACTTTCGATTTTGATTCCTTCAAATTCTTTCCACTTCAACATGCTCTCGATTTTAACTTCATAATTTCCTTCAGAATTTTTCAAATTAGCAATAGCATTGATAGTTCGAATAATTAATTTTTATGTTTTTACCATTGTGATTCTGTAAAGCTTCTGAAAGGTAAGAGAACTTTTGCAGGATGTCGATCATTAGTGCTAAATGGTTAAGAAATTCCAAATTTAAAAGTCGATTTAATAATCCCGAATATTTAACTTCTGATTCAAAATGCTTGCACAAAGTGGGATAATTCCTCCAACCCACAATTGCCGTCTGCAAGCTACATTGTGGCCTGGACACACGACTGATCTTTATAGTTTCCACATCAAGTTCTTTAGCAGTCATCCTTAATTCACACTAGTTTTTTGGAGATTGGTAATACAGTTTTTTTTTTTTTTTTTAAATTATTGCCTGTGTACCATTATATTTCAGAACATTTTCTACACAGTGAGAGGCTCGATAAAGTTTCGAAATCTTCCAACATTTCGTCTTTGTAAAGTTTATATAATATCTTAGTTGCCTTAATCCCCCCTCTACGTTGCTACTCTCACTAGTTCTTTGAATACAGTGCAAAAAAGTCAGAACCACACGGATATTCAGCTACTGTGACCATGTAAACATAGACAGGAGACATTTACTGGAAGGCAAGGATCACTAACTTCTCCAAAAAACATATGACTTCTTGTAGGAGTAAAGAGGAACCACAACACACATTGACCAGAAGCTATAATCCGTGTCAAGAATCTTCTTAAACCTCTGACAGGCTATGGAAAGCATATTGACTAGCACGATTTCTTGGTATGTGACTGCATAGGTTTTACGGACAACACTAACATTGTGAAACGGTAATCCCTTTCACCCTTAATTTGCACTTTATAATTACCTAAATTGCCTCAAGGCCAGAGGTGAGAACAATGCATACAAAGTTGTCTCTCCTAACCTGTTCATTACATGGAAATTTTCTTTGTTCAACAGAAACTATTTTAAATGTAATTACCAAGGGGGAAATCAAAAAAATTCACTATAAAGAAGTTCGTTAACCAGAGGTTCGACTGTAATTAAATCAAAAATGAAGCAATTTTAAAATACATAACCAAGCGATTGTGCCATTAAAATGCTGGGAATGGGGCCCCACCGTAGTTTTGGCTCTGTATACTCAATAATTGCATCCAGGATTTTATTTGTAAAATAAATGATTGTCTCAGCAATGGGCTCGCAAATTTTCAAAAAAAATAACAATGGGCTCTCGCGTTATAGGCAGTGGTGAGCTATAGCTCACCACTGCCTATAACACACACCTACCCTCATTTTCCCTTTCCCAGTGCTTATGTCACACCACAATGACTCAACATTGCATTGTTCACCAATGTCAATTGGATGCACTTCCTTATATTTTGTGTTTCTTGACTAACAGCATAATCCCCTTCTCCCTCCCTGTCCTGCCCTGTCTATCCTTTCTGTACACCCCAAATTCCAATTCTGCACTGATTATATCTGTGTGACACCACGTCTCTGATATCCCAACAATATCTGCCTTTGATGGATATTGTTGGGATTCATCAAATTTATTAACTATACTTCTAGCATTGATGTACATGCAAGTATACATGCATCTATTTCTACTCTTAGTTACCCTAACACAGCCCATGTATTTACTTGTTCCACGATGACTCCCAGCAGTCCTGGAAATCCCTAGCACCTTGCTTTCCAGGCTGCTGCTCATTCTAATAGAAGCAATGCAAGAATTACTTTCGCCTCTGCCTGCGGCCACTGTTAATCTTTTAGTCTGTGAATCAATTCATGCCAGCAGTTTTCTGACCCACTTAACACTGCCTCAACAGCATCAGCAAATATTCTTGCCTCTTTTCTATTAAAGTGTACCCCATCCCTGTAGAAGCAGTCTCTCCTGTTAACAAGCACAGACCACACAAAAGAATTCTGCCCCACGAGCCTTGCACAATCTCTCCAGGGTCGAATTGATTGACAAGGCTCTTGTCATATACTTCCTCCTATCGTGTTTGGGCAGAATTGCAGACACTTTCATATTTAACCCTAACTTGTGACTTTTTTTTAAACATCGACCTGTACTTATTAAGTAAATCTACAGATCTCTTATTCTTAATGTCATTAGTGCCCACTTTTTCAACAATATCTCGTTTTGTGCCTTTAAAAGATATCTGCTCTACAACATCGTCAGCTTTTGCCCCTGGTAGACATACCCTGGTCCTGTTCCATCTATCCTTTTTGCATAATATATTCCCCATCTCCCTGACAATGGAGTCACCAACAATAACTAGTTCCTCTGGGAACTAGTTATTGTTGCCCTGGATATTGCCGCCCTGTTGCCTGATGTACAGGAGTGAGCTCAGACAAATCAGTCAGAGAACATATGCGATTCAAGAACATATTACAGTCACTCAGAGGGGTTGGTTCTGAACAAACCCTAATAAGAAAGTTTATTAAAAATTGACCACAACTTACAGAATCATTTAAAATCTTGATTTTTTTTAATCTCTTAAAATGTCTTATTACAGTAGCTAACAGTAACAGTAACTTCATGGCTTATGTCTTGGTATGTTATAGAACTTGTATAAGAGTCTCATTCCCATTCACAAATTAATAAAACTGGTGTTATAGTAATTTGTGCTTGTGAATAGGGAATTAGTACAGGTGCTGCAATATGATAGCATGGTTGAAAAATTTTATTGTGCACTGCTAGCATATAAAGTTAAAAATTTCTAAAATAGAACTGAATATGACTGAGATGCTCTTATGTAATGAACAAGACAGAAATTTATAACAGATGTGGGCTTGGCAAGGACTTTTATTAATGTAAAAGGGATAATAAGAATATGAAACACTATAGAGGTTCCAGATATGAAAATCTTGTTTGGTGTTGTGGAGATTGTGGCATTGCATAATTTAGGCAATTTGAATTTTTTTTTTTATTTATGGCAATGTAAGGTAGTTATTACCAGTAAAAAAAAGTAAAGTGCAGCCATTATCAACCCACTGCAGGATGGAAGCCTCCTCAACAATTCATGCCGAGGGAAATGGACCATAATCTGCCACGCTGGTCTAGTGCGGGTTGGCAGATCGACCGTATTCAGCAGTCAGGGGCTTGAACCCCGGTCTACTCAAAGAGCGTGTGCTACTGCACTCCCACTCCTGCTCAAATCACAATTTATATTTATTGCTTTTTTCTTACTTATCGCACTCATCCTTATGAACTAAATGTTAAATTGCATTGTATGGCACATTTTATTCATCAATTGTATAGTCATATTAAAATGCTATGTACTTTATTTTTCAGAATAAAAGATACATCAGACAAAATAGCATGCCTGGATTTTAGAAAAAATTTTATGGCATCCATCTGAAACACAAATTCACAAGTTCTTAACAAAATGTTGTTCGGGGTAAACTCACAGAATGCTAAAAACTTGCTATCCCTTTGGTCATTACTGATTATGTGATATGAACTTTTACTTTCTTCAACAGGGTGTCAATTTCAGTCTTTAAAGACATTGTTTATATCACATTTCTTGGAAGACTTTCGTTTTCTAAAGGAAAATAGGGTTTCATTGATCATTTTGCTTGGAAATGAATGCGGAGTTTTAGAACTACATCCCTAAGCCCTTGAATAGGCTTTACCACAGCACTAAAGACAGTTATATGAATGGCCCGCTACTTGCATTTGGTATACCTTCAGCCCAAGAATTTCAGACATTTTTCAGGAAAAAAGAATCTCATAATTTTGAAAATATATTAACAGCTGATGCCCAGTGATAACCATTATGCTGTTAATTTGGCTGCAGTAAAATAGTTAAAATGAAGTGTTAAACTCCTTGAATACCCCCGAATACAGATTTATTTTTTTATTGATGCACACAGGGATAGCTGCGACAGCTTACAATTTCGTATTTTACATCCAGTGGATTTAAGAAATATTTCTCAAAACACACACACCACAAGTTGAAGATTCCTAATTCTGAAGCCCTCAATGGTTCATATATTATTTGAAAATAGAAGATTATATAATGCTTCCCATACACACATACATTCATTTATCCCTGCCAGTGATTAAATGAAGTCACTGAACTTAAAATGACTTAAAATTAAAGTTCCCGTATAATTCTTGATAAGCAAAATTGAGTACTCAGGTTCTCCTTTCAGGAATTAAAAGGTATTTATTAAAGAAAGGAATTTTAAGAAATTTGGGAGAAATTGATCAGTGGCACTTTTCAAAAGTACTTAAATTTTCCACTAATTTAAAAAAATAATAATTAATGGAATTCTTTTAATTGTGTAGCTAGGGTATGAATTTAATAAAACCTTTGGCTTCATTAACACTGAAATTTGATTGTGCATAGAAGAAAATTTGCTGAAATTATGTTGCTTTTTTTTTTTTTTTTTCCAGGAGCAAGGAGAAGATGATAAGAAGAGAAAAAAATGTTGCCGTGAGTCTGGTGTGTGTTCTAAATATTGACAACAGAAGTAAGCTCTTAATTCAGAATGTTTAACCAACACTCTCAGTATGAATCATCAAAATATAGTACTACAGATTAAATCAGCCAAGAAAGTATTTTTACACACTGTGTATCCTCAACATATACAGTGAACTGACATAAGTCTAAACTATTCAGAATCATCTGTGCCATGAAAATACTTACCTATATTGAAAGGAGTAACAAAGTGTATTCTGTTATCAGAAAGAAAACTTGATAAAAGTGACAAGTATGAATGGACAACACAGCAAAACAGCATTGACATATCCATATCACAAAACTGTTCACACACATAGGAAACAGTTTTCCTCTAAAGCATGTGGAATGACATATTCAAAATCAAGGTATCTGTTGAGTCATCTGTTAGTTCGCATGAAAGATAAATGAATTTTGTTGCAGAGAAATCTGTTCGTTCTGAAATATATTGGAGTGCATTTTCCCAGTCATCTAACCTGAAAAGACAACTTTTAGTTCATACACGTGGGATTATCATTTTCTTTTGAAATGTATGGCAAGGCCCTTTCTCTGCATGGAGAACTAAAAACCCACCAGTTAGTTCACACTCAAGAGAAACGATTTTGTTGTAAAATATGTGCCAAGGTATTTTCACATTCCATCTTGCTAAAAAAACATATGTTATTTCATAGTAAAGAAAAACCATTTCATTGTGAAAAATGTGGCAAAAGATTTTTGGTCTCTTCTACCCTGAAAAGACACCTTTTACTTCACACACAGGAGAAATCTTTTTATTGTGAAATATGTGGCAAGGCATTTTCTCGGTCTGGTAATCTCAAAACCCACCAGTTACTTCATTCTCGGGAGAAATCTTTTTGCTGTGAAACATGTGGCAAGGCATTTTCTCAGTCTGGTCATCTCAAAACCCACCAGTTAGTTCATACTCAGGAAAAAAAACATTCTTGTGAAACATGTGGCAAGGCATTTTCTCAATCTAGTAATTTAAAAACCCACCAGTTAGTTCATACTAATCAGAAATCATTTTGTTGTGAAATATGTGGTAGAGCATTTTTGCTATCACGTATCCTGAAAACGCACCTTTTAGTTCACTCACATGAGAAACCATTTTCTTGTGAAACATGTGGCAAGGCATTTTCTCAGTCTGGTTCTCTAAAATCCCACCAGTTAGTTCATACTAAGGAGAAACCTTTTTGTTGTGAAATATGTGGTAGGGGGTTTTCACAATCATCTAACCTGAAAAAACACCTTTTAATTCACACGCAGGAGAAACCATTTTCTTGTGAAATGTGTGGCAAGGCATTTTGTCAATCTAGTAGTTTAAAAACCCACAAGTTATTTCATGCTGGGGAGAAACAATCTTTTTGTTGTGAAATATGTGGTCAAGAGTTTTCACGATCATCTAACCTCAAAAGACACCTTCTAATTCATACTAAGGAGAAACCATTTTCTTGTGAAATGTGTGGCAAGGCATTTTCTCAATTAGGCAATTTGAAAACACACCAGATAGTCCATACTAAAGAGAAACCATTTTCCTGTTAGATATGTAGCAGGACATTTTCACAATCTGTTACATTAAAAACTCATCTGTTAATTCATATGAAAAAACTGTTTTCTTATGAAATGTGCATCAAGGCATTTTTTCAATCAGTTAACTTGAAAGATCACCTGTTACTTCATACCAAAAACGGCACCTCCGTAGCCAGGTGGGAAGGAGCAGCAGTGCGTAGCACACGCTCCTTGATTAGACTGGGGTTCGAGCCCGTCACCACCAAATACGGAGGATGCGGAAAGGTCAGGGAATGACCACCGCATATTCCCGGAGCAATATGGCCCTTAGTTGCTAATGCTCCTAAAAACCAAAATAACAAATAACTTCATACTAACAATTAATCATCTTAAGAATCAAAGCACTTGACTTTATACTTACAGGATCCCTTCTGTGTCTGGAAAGGAATTTTTGAAGTCATAATTTCAAAAAACACTTCTTAGTTCATGTGTTTTACAATCCTTTGTTGTCTGTCATATTGCTGTATTTTTATAAGCATATGAGCTTATAAAAATACAGCATATTGCTATTATGATGTCTAACAAACACCAAGTTTTTTAAATGTTTACTTTTGTTTTAAAATTCTAAATTAAATCAATTCCTCCCATGTCTCTTTTCTCCCACCAGTATTCTACAACTGGCAAAATGTTTTTTTTTTTTTTTTTTATCATTTCTAGTATACCATGAATTATGAGATGTGAATTTTTTGTGTGGTATTTAGCAGATGCCATCTTAGATGTGAAAGGGTAATTTCACCAGTTAGTACAAACAGTCGACAACAATACAGTGTTCATTTTGCATCTTCCAGGCACCATTTTGTGCACCTCAATTTCAATCTGGGGGATTGTTGGCAAAGAGAATTCTAAAAATATGATAAAAAACATTTTTTAGTGGTTTCTCCCATTTATTTTCGTTGAGTATTTTTTATCATAATTAATAGATTGCCATTTTCAATTTAGTAAAACTAAAAATTAATGTTTTATATTTTTTCAAAAAAAGTTATTCACGCAGATGCCACATGACTGTCTTTGTAAAATTGAAGTTTTGTGTAACAGAAGGTAAATACATGTTTGAGTTTAATAGTTACAAACATCTTTTCTTTCAGTTTGCAAATGCATTCATGTCAGTTTATTTAAAATAAAATAAAAAAATTTGTACAAATCGAATAAATTTGATTTGTACAAATTTGCATACCTTAATCACCTTAATTGATAATTTAGGCAGATCACCTTAATTGAACCTCGGCCTACTCAAAGATCGTGTGCTTCTGCATTCCAGCTCCTGAAAACTCAGTTACTTAGGCCACCACTGTCATACAACATATTAATTCTCAGATATAATCTGTCAGATATGTTGACATTACTACGGTGAAGATCTGTTAATGAATTGAAATTTATTTGTTCTGTTTTGTGATATCCATATCATTGAGAGGAGTTTGGTCCATATTCATTAATGTCTTTATATTCTCAAAAGCAGGATGAAATTCTTGCAGATGAAGCTGAACTTTTACCAAAGCACAACATGTTGCTCTTTCTGTCAAAGAGATAGACCAGTATGAATTGGATGGAAACACATTTCTCTAGGACATAGCAAATTTTGATATGATATTGGCATATAACTTGCTAAAAATCAGAGTTCCAGTGTGGAATGATGTTGCAAAAATATTCCCTGAAACACAAAACAATTCTAAGGCCAAACTTTCAGCAGGCAAGATCGTGTCAAGTATCTTTTGGAATTCAGAAGTATTGTTTCTTGTTCATTTGCTACTACTTGATTAGTAGTTAATGGTTGCAGTTTCAGCAACTAGCTTTTTTATTGATGTGCATACATGATTTTCAAAAAAAAGACTAGTTATCCATCATAGGAAATCATTCTGGTACATGTTGGCCATGTTCTAAAAACGCTGAATTATCAGGTGCGATTTAGGTAAGAAATCATGAACTATGTAATATATAGTTGAAATTTTGTCTCTAGTTGTAATGACTAGTTTGCTCAGAATTACTTACTAACTGGAAAAGTGTCCTGAATTGGCTATTCAGTCAGTCTGATTCCTTTATATGCTGCCAGTATGTGTATTTTGTCTTGATGATAAAAATGCATGATTGTTAAGGGAAATTATGTTGAAAATGGGTAATAAATTTAGTTATTATGCATATATATATATTTTGTATAGAAAAAGTTAAATTACAAAATCAAGCTTGGATACTCTTGTGTATGACATGTCTTTTCCATTTAAAAGTTGTTTCATAGTGTGCCCACTGTGAACACTGAAACAAATTGTTGTATCAGATTTTGACATTAATAAATAGAGCATTTCATGCTGTTCATTTTAAAATTTATGTACAAAGCTCTTAAAAAAAATTAAAAACAGCTTGTTTGGCTAAATGTAAAAAAAATTACTTTTCTTGTGTTCATTCGTAATGGTAATAAACAATGCATTCAAGTTGATCATAACTGTTTAATGATATTCAGAATTATATAAACAAAATAAGTGGTCATATAAATTTCAGTGTCTTTGAAGGAATTCTGAAATCAGTCAAACAAAGCTCTGGCAGCCATTATTTATTAAAGGGTATGAAAATGAATTTAATAGCTTGCCTAGAGAAAAGTTTGAAGGAAATGTTTTGGAATGGAATTTTATGATTGTAAATACAATATTTGCAGCTTCTGATTACTGATCTAAATTATGCAGTTAGTTTGTTTTTATGTGCAGAAAAAATTATCAGTAGTGCTGTGATAAAAATTGTTGATATATGAACAAGGATTGGTGGCATGGGAGAAAATTACTGCACATTTATTTTTGTATGGAATCTTTTATTTTCATCATTTTCTTATTATCAACTCCCACAAGAATCCCGAACATGTGAACGTCCGTAACATTTATTTCTGATTTTCTGAAGACTTTTTCTTCATAAATATTTGGTTTCTATGTAGAAATTCAGCAACACTTTGACCAATGTTGGTTTAATATTTTCTATTGTTTTGCTATTTAATGACTCATTGAAAATCACAATCAAGAAATGGTCACCAAATTGTTGGACCATCAACCAAATTTCCTGTGATGTATGGAGTGTTCCCGTTAATTCAATAATAAATACAAAATGAAATATTTTGGAAGCAACTTTAGTGAAATATATTAAAACTAAAATGAGGATAAAAGTAACACACACTACTACTACTAGAAAACAGCTTCTTGTATCAATTGTTTATTGCATTATTTATTATGTAATATTCCCAATGACTAGATAACTGACTGAGATTTATGTTTATGTGAACATTGTGCAGCTGCAATATTTCTCAATTTAGATGCCAGCCCTACTTTTCTAATTATTTGTTTTGTTATAAATTTTATATAACACCATGAATCCCTAAATGTAGGAATCTGAAGATTCCGTAACACGTGTAATCATTAGAAAGCAAACACAATGGTTAACAAATGACTACCTAAGGGTGTACATTGCATTTGACATTCTTCAGCTGAAAGCTTGGATGATTGGTTTGTCAGAAGCTGAATACTGCAGATCACAATGCATATGGATTGTGATGACAAACAATTGGACACGATTGGTAGTAATGGGTACAGGAAGATACTTAGACACTTCACCATGGCTGTGGAGGCATCATAAGAATGAGAACATTGACAAAGGTACCAACTAGAAGCACAATACGTTTTTCATAATTCTCCAGTTTCCAGCATGATATTACCATCATTTTTGAAACGAGTCGATGACATTTGTCATGACTGCAATGTGCAATTGGTTAGGGAGAGACAGGTATGCTGTCGTGGCAATTTTAGCATTGAATCATTTCTCTGTTGCATCTAGTGATGGCTGCTTTCACATCTGGAGATGCACTGGAACAGAAATAATTCAGTATGCATCAGGAGGTACCATACTGGCTCGGTGCTTGAAGTCTATTGAATAATGTCTCTTATATTCATAATCATACTACTATCTTCCTCAAGCCGATGAGCATACGCTCGTGTTCAAAGAAAGTGAATCACCCAGGAATTTCACATTTCTAACCCTTTTTCACAATGGTATGTTACATTAATGACTAGCATTACAAATAGAAATATAAACAAAAAGATATTTATTAATAGTTAAGGCAAAGCTAAGTAATATTTGATAGGTGCTCTCAAAATATTCCAAAATGAGCATTTGCAACCTTTATACAACAGGTTTTGTAAACACGACATTTATAGCTGAAATGTTATCAGAAGCCTTCAGTTTGCTTCAGTTTATCATTTTAAATGAGAAACAAAATTAAAAGTTCACCAAGTGCAAACTAATATTTAGATGAATCACCTCTGCTCCCTGATGACAGCAGCACACTGTCAAGGCATTGCATGTGCACCAGATTTCTGCATGTGCACCAGATTTCTACTGAACAGCCACAGTTATGCAAACTATCAATTGATTATATTCAGAAATTGACCTTGTCAATTTCTGAATATAATCAATTGATAGTTTGTGGTTCCAAACACGATTTATGGCTTCCTGAAGTTCACAAAGGGTCTTTGGTTTCTTTCTGGCAACTGCAGATTCCACACAATGCCAACAGTTCTTCGTCGAAAACCTTCCTCGAACTTCTCAATCATTTGTCCCCGGGTAAAGTCATCCAGATATTGTCTACTGGCCATTTCGTTGTCTATAGCACTGTATAAAACCAATCGAATGTCTGTAACAATTGTGCTCACCATTCGTTAACTTACACATAACTGATGAACTGCTGCTTTTATCTGTTTTTTTGAGCCCTCTCATCACAACTGAAATTTTTGCATGTGCACCAGATTTCTACTGAACAGCCACAGTTATGCAAATCGCCACAGGCTGTTTCGTTTCATTTTGTGCTTGTAACCTTCAGAAATAGTGTTGGTCTTTAAGTTTGGCATGTAGTGGAAAGGCTGTTTCGTTTGATTTTGTGGTTGTAACCTTTAGAAATAGTGTTGGTCCTTAAGTTTTGCACACCGGTGTATGTAGCAAACTTGTAAAATTTATATTTTCCTATTAGCATTAGTTGAGGCATATGATGCAAGAAAGCAAGCTTATACAGCATCAGCCAGAAAAAAAAGAAAAAAAAAAAACCTTCCCATTTCACCCATCCAGTCACTTCAAATGTTTGTCTGGTTCATCCATAAATTTATTTAAGCTACCAACTTCCATAACAATAGATGGAAGTCTGTTTCAGCAATCAACTACCTGCTGGCTAAAGGCAAACTACCACATATCTGTTCTACAACTGTCTTTCCTCAATTTGAATTTATCTCCCCTCAGATTCTTACTGTGAGTAAGTGGAAGAATCCTATCAGCATTTAGCCTGCTCAAACCATTCAAGGCCTTATACAGCTCAATCATATCATCTCACAGGTGCCTAGTTTCCAGATGCTGCAACTTGCAGAATTTAAGCCTCTCTTAGTAAGAGCACCCCTTTGTTCATTTTACCAGTCTTGTTGCTCTTCTCTGTATTCGTTCTAGCAACTCTACATCCTTCCAAAAATGAGGCCTCCAGACCTGTACACAGTACCCAAGGTGTGGGTACTGCATACAGACCAGTGGCCTGACCATTGCCTTATAAAAAGGGATAATCACCTTGTCTCTGCTAGCAAAATTCCTGTATATCATTGAGATGACTCCATGACCTGCTCTGGCAGTTCATCTGCACTGCTCAAAGAACTTCATATCTGACTGCACAATTACCCGCAGGTCTCTGTACATGGAATAATCTCTACGGAATAATGCATATTTTTAGTAATAGGATCTGAATGAACTTGAAAATTGGCTTTTTTTCAATGAAAAGCACAAGGCTGGGTAAATTCTATTTTCCATTTGAGTTTCACTGAAAAAAAAAATGTGTGCTTATGTGTTTGTATTTCATACGAAACACTTGTTTATTTTCTATCTCCCAACATTGAGTTATTACCTCTCGATATCTTGCTCGTATTAACTGAAGTTAAACGTTGACAAATGCAAAGTACTGTATATGAGTAGAAGTAACTCCGGAGGAACGTACCAACTGTGGTACCACACTAAGGGTGTTAGAAAATGAAAAATACCTGGGAGTGGTTGTGCAGTCAGATATGAAGTTTTATGAGCAATGCAGACAGGGTGCAAGAGCAGGTCATGGGGTATTGTCAATGATATACAGAAATTTTGCTAGCAGGGAAAAGGAGGTGATTATCCCTTTGTATAAAGCAATGGTCAGGCCATGCCTTGAGTACTGCGTACAGGTCTGGAGGCCTCATTGTAGGAAGGATGTAGAGTTGCTTGAGAGTGTACAGAGAAAGAAGAACAAGATTGGTGAGGGGAAACGAAGGGTCGTAGATGGCAGTTAATATAATGTCAGGAACAAGAATCCTGGACTGTAGAGCAGTGGAAAACAGACAAGTCGAGGCCATCATAAAAGCAAAAGGTTTCAGCACAAACTATTAAATGACTCAATAAAAGCTCTTTTTTTTGTCTAAAGGCAGGTGTCCAGAAATTAATGGTAGGGCGGTGTATACAGGGTGTTTCAGTGAAACGTTTCAGAACTTCTAAGAGGGGTAGGGTACATCCTGACAACTCGAAATCATATAGCAATGTGGGGTCGGAAATGCTTTCCTGAAGCGGTGTTGTACACAGAAGCACCATAAAGAAAAGAGACCGTAAGTGAGAAATCGTTTTAATAATACATGAAAAGAAGGAAAAGGTACATGGATTAAAGTAATTTTTCGAAGTTTCTTCCACGGGCTACAATGCACGCCTCACATCTCCGACGCATGGACATCCGAACATTCTGGAATACTCCAGGCGAATTTCGAATTTCTTCGGCAGCTACTGCGATTCTTGCAACCAGCTCCTCAGCATTGTCAACAGGGGTGTCATAAACTAGCGATTTCATATGACCCCAGAAATAAAAATCAAGACATGATAGGTCGGGTGACCGAGCAGGCCAACGCACGGGACCACCACGTCCGATCCACTGTTGACCAAATGTGACATCCAGGTAGTTACGAACATCTCCGCTATAATGGGCAGGGGCTCCATCGTGTTGGAACCACATTGTCTGTTGCGTCGATGCAGAAATCTGTTCATCTCTCAAAAGTTGTGGCAATACTTGCTGCAGAAAGATCAAGTAGATAGGTCTGGTTAGACGACACGGTAACAGGTAAGGTCCGATGAGGTGATCTCCCATAATACCGGCCCATACATTGACCGAAAATCGAATCTGTGCTGCACGACGTCGTACTGCATGTGGGTTCTCGACCGCCCAGATATGGTCGTTATGCGTGTTGAAAATTCCTTCCCTTGTGAAGGATGCCTCATCGGAAAACAACACTTCAGCAGGAAAAAGGGGATTTGTAGCACATTTTCCAAGGTACCACTGTGCGAAAGCAATACGAGGTGCATAATCCTCCGGTTGCTGTGTCTGGACACGCTGCCTGGAGTATTCCAGAATGTTCGCATGTCCATGCGTCGGAGATGTGAGGCGTGCATTGTAGCCCGTGGAAGAAACTTCGAACACTTACTTTAATCCATGTACCTTTTGCTTCTTATCATGTATTATTAAAACGATTTCTCACTTACGGTCTCTTTTCTTTATGGTGCTTCTGTGTACAACACCGCTTCAGGAAAGCATTTCCGACCCCACATTGCTATATGATTTCGAGTTTTCAGGATGTACCCTACCCCTCTTAGAAGTTCTGAAACGTTTAACTGAAACACCCTGTATATCAAACCATCTACTTCCACCACAGGCAGGAGCGCGTTTATTTCAAAAATCAATTACTCTGTGGCTGAGCCCAGTTATCCATGCAGTTTAAATCCTGCTGCCTTCAAAAAAAGTCATTATAAATGAATACAGATATAAGTTCGGTTTGCCACTGGCCTTTAAAATTGCTCAAACACAATGTATACCTCTCTAAGTCCAAAAAATTTGATTAATTAATTAATTAATCAAAATGAGATGAGAACGAATGTCCTAAACTGAATTATGTGGTGCCCTTATGGATTTTGTCATGCGCATAAAAATCAATGAACTGCGATGTGCACTGTGGTAGACTTTGCATTGGTGTTTCCATGCAAAACTCAGCAATCTCGATGGAGCTTTAATTAACATTTATAGGCATTAAAAATCACGTGTACATGTTAAATAAAGGATATGTTTGAATTACACAGCTGATAAATCATACCAATGCAATGAAATGGAATGTTGAGGAAAAGGGTTATGTTTCTTTAATTATTATTTTTTATATTAAAAAAATAAGGTGATTTCTGATGTTTTTTATATCGTTTTGTGATTGCCATTTCATTCTTACGAGTTGGCAATCCTAGGCGCGTGTGCCACAACCAGAGACGTGTTTGGTCTCACGCGGTTGCAAAGTGGGAAATGATTTAGAAATTTATCTACAAAAAAGTAAAAGACTTTAAAAAATGGCATACTTGCATTATACGGGAAATATCAATGCATCTGACGTCATTCTTGCAAATCTAGGTTTAGTGTATCGTGTCACATAAACATAGATTGAGAGGAATAAAAACACCTTTCTCTCTTTTGGCATTGGATTATTCAAGGGAAAGAATTACAGTTTTTTTAATAGATTTTCATTTTGAACTACTTAAAGAACGTTATATTAGTTTACTCCACCAATTCGGGACGGATTCAAGCGAAGAACGGCGTTTCCATAATCTCTTATACAATAAAGGATTACGAAAGCCGTTTTACGCATTAATCCGTTAGTTTCGGATGTTTATCTTGCACTTGCCACTGTTTAAAACAGGCAAATGGGGGATACTTTTTTTTATTAATTCCCTTTAATTCTACAATGGTAAAGGTTAATCCCAACAAATACTACATTACAGACTATATACAGGGGAATCACATAGTTAATTAACCTAACACTCAATTATGTCTAACCATGGTCATCCGCTGATGACCATGGGGGGTCGCTGAAGTGCGATACCACATTCCTTTAGGGGTCAGAGTCATTCTCTGACCGCAGACCTCACTTGGGTATCTGAAGTATTCAGCCTTCCGGCCATAACTCTACACAGAACTAAGCTATGAAACAGCCTTGGCATTACACGAGTTCTAAGGAGAAATACCCTTTGTTCTGGCTTCAGCGGAGCATATCCACCAAGGAGGCCGCAGCCGTTGCTCTCCCCGAGGAAGGAAACTCTACCCATGCAGAAGTTATTCCCTCGCTTGGAAGGCGACGGTCACCGGCAAAGAAGCGCCTTTCATTAACCTTCAGCTTCTTGACTCTCCTCGAAGGGATCAAGGACAAAGTCCAACATTGAGATATAGTGAATTGCAGGCTTCTTTTATTCAAGTATTGGTTCGTTCTATCCAGTAAACATTGGAGCCCAGAGGACGTTGAAGCTACTAGAACGAGATCATCAACGAACGCCATGGCATTGACTTTTAAATTACCATCATCAATCCGATATAGGCAGGGGATCACTCACTAATATGTCAATAATAAATTAAAAAATACAAGTGATAAAGGATCTCCCTGCCGAACACCATTACTAGGGTGAATAACATGGCGCTCACTGGCAAATCTCATCTCAGTTGTACATTTATTTTGAAGAAGACATAAAATTTAAAAAGGAGACCAGAAACTTCTCCCTCTTCAATGCCTCGAGAACTGCAACATGGCTTACATTGTCAAAAGCTTTCACTAAATCAATAGATGCCAAATGAGGACTTCGTAAGTTCTCTTTTGATGACCTTAGTAAGAAGTGCAATATAAAGACGTTTTCTGGAACTCCATCCACCGGAAGGAATGCCCTTTGCTTTGAATCGATTTTGACTCTAGATGTAATAAATTTCTTTATTCCGTTTATAAGCTCTTAGTCACAAGTACGTTCCTACAATACAAAGATGCAACAGATCCAGACAGGTCAATGGTTGCAGGTTTGTCCGTCTTTTTCGCATTTTGGAGAAAGTGACAGGCCAGCGTGGCCATGTCTACATGTGTCATCTATACTGTACAGAAATATAATGACAATGCTGAGATTGCCCGGGACAACTGAAGCAGCAGCTTACAGTAAAGTATAAAAAGACTTACGTTTAGAATATAAAACAGTTATGAATGTAGTAAGAGAAAAAAAAATTGACACATGTAGTAAAGAATGAGTACATACAATTGGCGTGACTAGATTAGCACTAAATTCTCGAGAGATGTACATAGCTATTGCAGAAAAACTGCAGTCCGTGTATACATAAAGACCGGAGTTACCTGATATGCGGAAAGTATGTGGTCGCAAAGACGTCTAAATTGTAAAGTCAGGGTGAAAGGAGAGGAAAGATGTAACATTGTGCTTAGTTTTAGTTCGGTTGAGATTCCTTAACATACGTTTAGCCGCTTGTGACAGGACAGTTTTGTTTTGGGCTATTAAGACCGGATCTAAATTCAATGCGTTAATGAAGAAGAGTTGAATGGAAAGTGCTTTTCGATTAAACAGAGTCGTCTTAGTAGCGGGACCAGTGTTGGTTTTGATCTTGCTGCTCTTCTAGGAATTCTCCAAGCTATGACTTCCCACATTTCTGGGCAATCAATGTCCGCGTTGTACAGTTTTGCAAAGAAAGATAGGTTGCTGCATCAGATTGAAAGTGAAAAATCAGAGTAGTTTAGAAAAAACAACCATGAAAGACGGAGAAGAGACAGGTTCATAGCTGGACTTGAAGAAAGTCCATTTAAGAAACCAGTATTCAAGCGAAGAGATCTTTTTGAAATTTGCATCGGCCCTGCCGGCCCAAACAGGGAAGGCATAAAGAATTTTTTGCTTGATGATTCAGGAGAAGAATTGTATTATGATATAGGCAGAGTTGAAGGTTTTGTTTTTCCAGGCTATTGCAAGTTTTTTTGGACAGGTAGTTTATATGAGTAGAGAAGTTGAATTTGGAGTCATAGAACATTCCCAGATCTTTATGGTCAGATACAATCGGAATTGTTTGCGCATTCAGCGAGGCGATTATCGGAAAGATGCTCTTTTTAAGTGAAATTTGGAGGTGACTGGATTTTGAAGGGTGGAGTGATAGATTGAAAGATTTGATTTACAAAGCGAATTCTTGGAGGGTTTTCGAGATCAGCTCTTCAGTGCAGGTAGCTAATTGACTTGAATCTGAGGCGGCAATGATTTTAACATCGTCCGCATAAGACATTACATTCTTATGGGTTAGCAGGAGCGGTTGAAGGATTGTAGAGAACGTTATTGCCAATAGTGTTCGGCTTTGTAGGATTCCAGATGAGCAAATAGCACGATAGGATTTGTGTTTGAAGTTTGCTATAAGGATCTTTTCTTTGAGGAGGTTGGAAAAGTGATTTAATAAATTACCGTTGATGAGGTAAAATGTTCGAGAAGATTCAGAGAGAGTATGGGGAGAACGCATGGAACGCAGAGCTGATGTCTGTATAAATTATGTCGATTTGATTTTTAGCATCAAGGGCCTTCAGAATTATTTGTTTTGTTGCGAGTAGGTTAGTTGATGTGGATTTGCCGATAATTCCGTAGTGAATCTGATTATGATGTATTGGGAAGAGTTGCTTCCTAATTGTTGGTAATATGGATCTTTCTAGGAGTTTTATTACAGAGGATGAGATTGATATTGGCCTGATGTCTTTGTTGCCTTTAATGTGTTTGCATTTCGGTAGTGGGAAAATTTTCTAATGAGCTCATTCGGTGGGCGGGGAAGCTATTATTTTTGGCCTGATTAAAAAAAAAAGGCATGAAAGTCTAAACTGTAGACACTAGCAGTTTTGATCATGAAGAATTGTACAGGGTTAGGGAGGTGATTATCCCCTTGTATAAGGCAATGGTCAGACTGCACCTTGCGTAATGTATACAGGTCTGGAGGCCTCCTTTTAAGAAGGATATAGAGCTGCTGGGACGAGTACAGAGAAGTGCAACGAGATGGGTGAATGGAACAAGGGGTTGCTTTTACAAAAGAAAGACTTAACTATACTGCAATAATTACACTCAAACACCAGCCAAGCGATTAAAAATTTTACTATAAAATAAAATAAAATAAAATACAAAAAAAAATATATAATAAAATACTATGATACAAATATCGGGAGTCTAAACTATTATAATAAAATAAGTTACGATAAAATCGTTAAAATTTACCAAAATACCGAAGCTTTCGGAGACTGCTGTCTCCTTCTTCAACAGTGTACTATTACTGCAGTGACATCCTTAAGTAGCAGGCCCATGGCACTCAAATACGTGATTCACCAGGCACATGGTCGGCATTCCCCACATGCGCATCGGAAACGGAAGTGGCTCGGGAGCGTGTCAAACGGAACCGGTTATCCCGTTTGAGGACAACCGCCTCAAACAGGGGGTGTAAACGCATACCCATGTCCCTGTTAATAGTATTATGACTGGATGAACCGATTCGCAAGCTCTAGAGCCACTTGCCTTCCCAAAATCCATGGGCACGATCAGTAATGACCGCGTCCTCAGGGGAGATCTGATGTTGCTTCTCCCAGAAATGTTCTGCCACAGCAGACCTCGCATAGTTTGCAGTCTTAATGGCTGTCATATGCTCCCCCAGACGGTCTTTTAAACGCCGCCCCGTCTCCCCCACATAACACTCCTCACAATCCGGGCATTTGAGCTCATAGACCACACTACTGGTAGAGTCTTGGGTTACGGGATCCTTGACTTGGGACACCACTGTGTGCAACCTCCGATATTTGTATCATAGTATTTTATTATATTTTATTTTTGTATTTTATTTTATTATATTTTATTTTTGTATTTTATTTTATTATATTTTATTTTTGTATTTTATTTTATTATATTTTATTTTTGTATTTTATTTTATTATATTTTATTTTTGTATTTTATAGTAAAATTTTTAATCGCTTGGCTGGTGTTTGAGTGTAATTATTGCAGTATGGAATTTCCCAGCCCCATAGGCCTGTTTGAAGATATAAGAAAGACTTAAGTTCTACGAATTGCAGTGTCTGGAGACTAGGCACCTGCGAGGTGATCTGTTTGAGGTGTATAAGATCTTGAATGGTTTGAGCAAGCTCAATGCTGTTGGGATTCTTCCTGTTGCCCCACAGTAATCACCTAAGAGGACATAAATTAAAAGTGAGGAAAAGCAGTTGCAGAATAGATGTGCGAAATTTGGCCTTTAGCCGGTTGGTTGATTGTATTGTATTGTATTAATATCCATATGATGCAAGGAAGCCTGAGGCTTATGCTGCACCAGGAAAAAAAAAAAAAAAAAAGTTCCCAAGTAACCCTGAGAGAGAGAGAGAGACAAAAGTAGAAGGGAATCACCAAGAAAGAGAAGAATGATGATATCCAGCTCAGGACCCTGGGTGTGCCAAGCCCATACTCACCAGATGTGAGCCCCCGGGGTTAATTTGCTGGAACAAACTTCCATCCTGTCGTTGTAGAAGTTGACAACTTAAATAAATTCAAGGGAGAACTAGACAAACATCTGGAGCAAATGGATGGATGAAATTGGAAGGCTCTTTTTTTTTTTTTTTTTTGGCTGATGCTGTAGAAACTTGCTTTCTTGCATCATACGCCTCTTCTAATGCTAATGCTAAAATTGTCGTGTCCCACGGTACCTTTAGAAGGGAAATTTTTAATCGCGTTTTTTATCACCTCTTTCAAGATAGAAATATTATTTAATTTGTTGATGTTCGGCATACATTCTTTAAATTCTGGGCAAGGATTTGTTTTGCTGTTGAAGAGAGTTATGTGTTCCAACCAGCTGTTGAAATTGAAACCTGACGGTAATTGGTGGGATATTTTGGGGCATATTGTAGAGTTTTTATTAAGCCTATTAGATGTGAATTGCTGGATTTCTTTCCTCTTTAATGACCAATTTTATAGCTGGAAGCTTGAAGTTGTGTTGATTATCTATTAAGATTCTTAGCAAAGCTTATTATCTTAATACTCGCCTCTAGATCCGTAGTGATTAGGGTTCAATTTACATAGAGGAAAGTAAAAGTTTTCAATTATATTAATAGATTAATTAATTTAAAAACATCTTTCTAGGAAGAGGGAGTGCACCACCTTTTTCCTGGTTGTCATTTATATGAAGAAGATTCGCGTGTTGAAAAACCAAGAGCTGGACGAGAAGCTTTCGATGTCGTCGTTATCAGTTGGTGAATGACATGAATTGTAAGTGTTGATTTATGGTATAGTGGTACCCAGGATGCATTACGTTAAACATGTCGAAATTTGATTCGTGTGAGCTCCCATATTGGTGATAGATTCGTGGGCAAAATTTCGTATGATCTATTTTGGCGGAACCATTCTATAGCTAGGGCTTCGTACTGGAATATCTTATAATTCGATTTAAGTTTAATTAGTGTAATTGCGTTACCTATTAATGGATCATGATTAAAAGAGTGTAGGTGCTGACTGAGTTCAGTTCCTGGTTGGTCTGATTTGAAACTATTATAATGATAGTATGATCTCGTGTTGGCTGTTCTGAAAGTTCCATATTTTGTGGTGGTACTACCTATGTAGCATGCGCTACATCCAGATTGGCATTTTATAAGGTACTTTTTTCAGCAAATACAGAGAAACATATAAATACAATATTCAAGACAAACAATATAATATACCTTATCATACTGGGATGGTGTGTTGAAGGACAGTTGTTTTGAAATTGGATCAAATGCAAGTTGGAGTTCGGAAGACTTGGCAGCATTAGAGAAGATTTGGTCAAGAGTGTTTTTACCTCTGATAGGCGATGAAATTAAAGGCGTTAAACTTAAGCTTTAAAACTATGCTATTACAAATTTAGACAGATCATTAGTTAGTAGCAGTAAATTAAAATCCTCACCAATAATATAATAATGGAGTTGTTTTTTGAGATTTTAGTGATAGCCCAGTTTACAAATTCAGAATATCTTTCCATGGAGAACTTAGGAGGCATGTAGACCGGGATGATGTCCAGGAAATTATTTGTCAGTTTATTTCTGATGTGGATTGCCTCGAAGGTAAATGAAGGACATTTGGATTCTGACATTATCACAAATGTATTCTTCAGGAAGATGGCGGTTCCTCCAGCTTTTTTTTTTTTTTTGTAGTTCTCGATGCCACTGCAGCGTTGTAGTTGGCGATAGAGGGGATAATAAAATCTTCTTGTTCGGACGATGTACTGAAATCTTTGGAAATTAGGTAGCAGGGGCTGCCAGAGTACTTAAGCGATCCCTCTACTGCCTGAACTGCCTTCTCGGGGCTAAGTGTGGCCAACGGCTAAATGGTCAGAAGAACAACATAAAACGACACTACACAACGCTAACACACATATGAGCATTGTAAACAGGTTGCAAGGAAGGCCCATGGTGTGCTATCGATGATCTATCGAACTTTTGCAAGTAGAGATAGGGACATGATAATCCCATTATACAAATGTATAAGGCTTATGTTAGACCACACTTGGAATACTGTGTTCAAGTATGGAGACCGCACCTAAAGAAAGACATCGAGCTTCTTGAAAGGGTGCAAAGAAGGGTAACTCGCCTGGTGAGATCGGCAAAAGGGCGTCCTTATGAAGAAAGACTTCGAATATGTGGGTTGCAGAGTTTGGAAACTAGACACCTTAGAGGAGATTTGAGTGAGGTGTTTAAGGCTCTGAGAGGCATCAGTAAAATGAATGAGGACAAAATTTTCAAGATTATAAATGATGCTAGAAACTAGGGGACATAAATTCAAGTTACGGGGGGAAATGTTTAGATTGGACTGCAGGAAGTTTTATTTTAGCCAGCGAGTTATAAATTACTGGAATAAGTTGCCTTCATGGGTGGTAGAGGCCGACAGTTTGGGGAAATTCAAAGGTCATCTGGATAGTACTGTCGGGTAAGGGAAGCGCATAGGATGATAGGTTTAATTTCCTTTTTTTTTATTAATTATTATTATTTAGTTATTTATTTTATTTTATTTTATATTTTTGTTTTTATCATTGTTTTGTTCGGATTTTTTTTTTTTTTTTTTTGGCTGGTGCACTTTCTGTTTTTTTTTTGGCTGGGCTGCTTCCTTGCACCATGCGGCCGTTACTAATACTAATATTACACTTTTTAAACCTCTGGCCTTCATAGAGTTCTGTTCTATACAAAAGGAGTACGTAACGCGGAGATGGGAGAAACCGATGAGGCCGTTAGACCTCGAACGCTTTACACTTTGTTCGGAAGACATTCAGGTTTCCTTGAGTAGGACAAGATCGTAGAATTTAGACAAGGTTATGGTTTCGAAAGTGGTGATAATATTTCGAATGTTCTGCAGGATAGTTTTAACCTGCAGAGGCTGCTTATTTAGTTGGATTTCTCTTAGGTACGTTTTCCCAGATTTTTGCATTTCCCTCTGATTTCTATGGACCACAGCGATGTTATTAATTTTAACTGTTTTAGTTTACCTTGCATACGGATTCCGGAGTGTAATTCTTACAGTATTTTGTTACAGTCGGCCTCGCCATTTGCTGTTGTCGAGCCAAGCCACGAGGCCCTTTGGTTTATTGCTGGAGCATTATAGCCTTTCGAAGTAGCGCTCGATTTCATCCTCTTAACCAAAATTTTATGGTAGTAGTAGTAGTAGTAGTAGTGGCATGTGATGCAAGAAAGCAAGTGTATGAGCTTATGCAGCATCAGCCAAAAAAAAAAAAAAAAAAATCACACCATTCCCTCCAAATGCCTGTCCAGTTCCTCCTTAAATTTATTCAACCTGTCAACTTCCACACGACAGATGGAAGTTTGTTCCAGCAATTAACCACCCGCTGGCTAAAGGCAAATTTCCGCACATCTATTCTACATCTGTCTTTTTTTAATTTGAATTTATGCCCCCTTAGGTTCGTAATCTGAACAAGTGGAAGGATCCCATCAGAATTCAACGTGCTCAACCCATTCAAGGCCTTATATACCTACATTATTGATGACCTACCAGGTCATCAATAATGTAGGTATATAAGGCCTTGAATGGGTATAAGGCCCTGCTACATTATTGATGACCTACCAGGTCATCAATAATGTAGGTGCTACCGTAATTGGCCTAAAATCTTTCCTTGCTTGGGAGAAATAAACCGTAATTGGCCTAAAATCTTTCCTTGCTTGGGAGAAATAAACTTAAGTGTTTATCCCCCCCCACCACTTGACTTGTTTTGAGAATGAACACCCTAATTAAGACTAACGATAGCGGGACAGGCATGTCAATGATTACTCGCAACGATCTGTCTGAAGAGGTATCAGATTGTAAAGACTTACATTTCTTTTCTTTCTTTTTTTTGAATTTTAATAATTTTACTTTTACTAGCCTGATAATACATCGGGTTTTTTTTTTTTTTTTGTTTTTTTTAATTTGATAATTTTCGTTACCAAGCATAATACAATGGTTTTCCTTTGTATGCAGTTATATTAAATCCAAACGGTGATTCACTGCGGAACTGTTTTTTCGATCCATGTATAAGTGACATGATACACTAAACCTAGATTTGCTTGCAGGAATCACGTCAGGAGCATTGATATACCCCCTATACTCTGTGCCCCTCTGTGCTAGTAACATATTTTACTTCTCTGTGGTGCCCCCTATAATGAAAGTATTCCAAAAAAGGGCAAAAGAGTTAAGCACCTTAATCTTCCTTTCATTATTTTGTTTTCATGCCAATGGAACAGTTAAGTTTAAGGTTAGTAATTACGGACATATATTTCAGTTTTCCCTAAGAGTACAATGTAATGTAAGTACAACATTCCCCTTTTAACTGTAAACTAATAAATATGAAATGCTATTATTCCATTATCGTTAATTAATGGTACTGAAATAAACAATGTGTGTTATAAAGTCTAGTTCGATTAGCCACTTATGTTAAAAGGAAAGAAAATGATGAAAGGGACTATGACTAAATCCAGAACATGTTCGAGGAATGTGCTTAGGTATTCGGAAATTAATTTCTAAGCACATGCATTGGCTCTCAAAAGTATCGGAGTGATTTATTACTTGGATCAGGACCGTTTGCAGAATTTGTGGAACCCTGTTCAAGAATTAATTGGGGGCCTTGTGCGAAACTTACACATGGTAATTTTATGATAGTGATTTTTTATTTTTTTCAAATTTACTGTAACTAAGAATTATTTTAGTAATTTTATATTATACTGAACAAAAATTTTAAATA
The DNA here is from genome assembly GCF_048544385.1 of Mastigoproctus giganteus. NCBI lineage: Eukaryota > Metazoa > Arthropoda > Arachnida > Uropygi > Thelyphonidae > Mastigoproctus > Mastigoproctus giganteus. The sequence continues at coordinate 105,105,293 of NC_143588.1, forward strand.
GGAATAATATTTAATGCATTTAACAACAATGTTGTTTAACAATTGTAGTCATCTCAAAAATAGGAACATGAATAAATAATAATAGGAAACAAGGTAAAACTCCAGATTATGGGTACACTTCTGGGGAAAATGGTTTCTTTTGCTTCATTTGTCTAATATTCCTGGTGTAAACTGATTAACCCTTTTTCACTTGCTGAAAATGGAAGTCTGTTAAAAAAACCACACTACTTTTGCTTGAATCGATCCCGAATTTGGCCATGCCTGCAACACAGTGACAAGGTGTACCCAGTGGTGAGCTGTGAATATTTTAACAACGGGCTCGCAGTTTTTCCGACTTTCTACCGAGTAAATTTGATCGGTCACGGAAATGACGTCTTCCGCGGCTTCTAGTAGAGGCACTTCGCACACTTGCACTACTAGTAGTGTGATTAGAGCGCGTGACGAATTTTTCGTGACTGGTATGATATCTTGAGTCAGTGGCGGATTTAAGGGGAGTGGACAGATTCGACTTATTACCCCTTAACCATGCATATGAGTGAATGTGTAAAACGTTCCTAGGTCTATATAAAAAAAAAACAACTTAAAAACCTGGTCATGCTTTGCCTTACGATGATAACTGGATACAACAGTGTCTGGAGTTCTAACTTTTTAGAATTTTTGAATACTATGACGTCACGATCATGCTTCCTGAAGTTACTACTGCAGTAAGTGTGATTGCAGCAATACAAATATTTGTCAACAATTTCTTTTTTCGTCTGGCATTTTCGTTACATTTCATTGTTAGGTGTCCTAACAGCTGCTTATGTCGCTTCAACTAAAAGATCGGTACATCAATCGGTGCTATTTTACAGAGCTATTTAGATACGTTGCACTCGCAGGTATACATCTCTTACTTTAGTTATCCAAAATCCATTGTATGTTGTCTCACAGAAATTATGAAAATCTGTGAATGATCAATAAAATATTTACAATAAGAAAGCTCTTTTATTTCGTAATCGATACATACAAATCAAAATACCTAAAAGAAACCCAAAGGATGTTTTGCATAAACCATCTACTCCACGTGCTCGACACACGTGCAACTTTTTTATTTGTCCAATTTTTATAATGGATACCAGTAGCGTAGCTACCCTTTTTTGGGCCCAGAGGCAAAGAGCATGTTCGGGCCCCTACCTAATTAATGAAAATTGCAAAAACAGGAAACAGCCAAAGATGCCGGGCCCGGAGCCAATTGCCTTGCCTGCCTACATGGTAGCTATGCCACTGATGAATACATTTTTTTTCACGATAAAATTTTAATATTGAGAATAAAAAATAACACAAAATATTTCCCATATCACAAATAACATAAAAACTATCACAAAACATTCTACAATATAAAAACAAATTACATAAAAAACACTAGAAAAAGTACACAAAAATCACAGATTACACGAAAAAGAAATATTCAAGAAAAATTTTTTCTAAAAATTGCCAATTTACTTTATTAATATTTGTTGTCGATCTCCTGCTTTGCTCAATAGCTGAGCGATGATTACAGAGGCATGATTTGACGTAACGATCCAGATCAAATTGAAGCAATGGTTTTCCAGTTAGCTAAGAGGTATGGTCATCATAATCTGCAATGTGTTTAATTGTCACAATATTATTCATTATGCTGAAAGCTCACTCAGCTTCAGCACTGCTAATCGCAATGGTTTCAATGATATTTTTTGGCTTTCTTAATTGAAAAGGGAATTTCACTCGATTTTAAAGATAAACTGTCTTCGACAAAATCTCTAAAATCATTCATTTTTATTTCACCTTTTATCAGAAAACTTAAATCTCTTATTCGGTTTTCACCATCTTCCCACCGAGACGAAAGTTCTTTTACATTCCACGATTTCGGGTAGCATATGTTTAAAATTTCTTTCAATGGTATCGTTATTTTATTTATTTAATTTAAAATCACTGTTTCATTAATAACATATCCTTTAAGGATAAAACAATGCCTTTAATGACTTGTCACAAGGTAATTTTTTTACTTTCGATTTTGATTCCTTCAAATTCTTTCCACTTCAACATGTTCTCAATTTTAGCTTCAGAATTTTTCAAATTAGCAGTAGCACTGATAGTTTGAATAATTCATTTATTTGCTTTTACCATAGTGAATCTGTAAAGCTTCTTAAAGGTAAGAGCTGCTGCAGGATGTGATGTTGATCATTAGTGCTAAATTGTTAAGAAATTCCAAATTTAAAGGTTGATTTAATAATCCGGAATATTTAACTTCTGATTCAAAATGTTTGCACAAAGCGGGAATTCCTCCAACCCACAATTGCCGTCCACAAGCTAAAAGCTGTTCATCGTGGCCCGAACACACGACCGATCTTTATAGTCTCCACATCAAGTTCTTTAGCAATCGCCCTTAATTTGTGCTAGTTTTTTTTTTTTTTAATTATTGCCTGTATGCCATTATATTTTAGAACATTTTCTACAGAGTGAAAGGCTCGACAAAGTTTCAAAATCTGCCAACATTTCATCTTTGTAAAGTTTATATAATATCTTAGTTTCTTCATTCCCCCCCCCCCTCTACATTGCTACTGTCACTAGTTCTTTGAATACAGTGCAAAATGTCGGAATCACACAGATATTCAGTTACTGTGACCATGTAAACATAGACAGGAGAAATTAAATGGAAGGCGTGGATTACTCACTTCTCCGAAAAACATGCCCATTTGTCTGAGTAAAGGAGAACCACAACATAGGTTGACCAGGGGCTATTATCCGTGTCAGAATCTTCTTAATCCTCTGACTGACTACGGAAAGCATATTGACTAGCGCGACTTCTCAGTATGTGACTGCGTAGGTTTTATGGACACCACTAACATTGTGGAACGGTAATCCCTTTCACCCTTAATTCGCACTTTCTAATTATCTAAATTGCCTAAAGGCCAGAGGTGAGGACAATGCATAAAAACTGTCTCTCCTAATCCGCTCGTTACATGGAAATTTTCTTCGTTCAACAGAAACTATTTTAAATGTAATTACCAAGGGGAATAAAAAAAAATTCCCCTTGTTAATTACATTTAAAAAATTTCTATAAAGAAGTTTGTTGAACAGAAGTTCGACTAATTAAATCAAAAATGAAGCAATTTTAAAATGCTGGGAATGGGCCCCCCTCGCCCCACCGTAGTTTCGGCTCTGGATACTCAATAATTGCATTCAGAATTTCATTTGTAAAATAAATGATCGTCTCAACAATGGGCTCGCAAATTTAAAAAAATAATAATAATGGGCTCTCACGAGCCCACTATAGCTCACCACTGGGTGTACCCATAATTTGGAGTTCGGCTGAAACCAATATTCTCACACAGTTACATATTAAATCAATTATTGCACACAAACATTGTTTAGATAATGACAAAATATATCTAGCCCTTTTTGCTGTAAAGTCATTAATGGTGATGTCAAGATCAATTTTTTTTGCTGGGTCACTTTTGGTGGAAGTAATTGATAGTGAAGTTAGTCTTTCCTGGGAAATATATAACCGTAAATAAATTTTAACTATTTTTAGCATTGAATGGGATATTTTATTCGATGCCACTGTAATGGGGCACAGATGATATTATAATTTAAACCAGATGAGCATGGGGCAGCATTCAGCAGAACCGATTGAACATGCTTTTGGCCAGCGTTGACTTAGATTAAGCTAAGACACTGATTTGGAGAGATGATCACCATTATGATCTGAGGTGCCTAGAGGAAAACTACAAAACATTTTATTAAAAAAAAAAAGAGAGAAATATTTATTATTACCAACGATAAGGGTAGCGTTCACAATGAAACCACCAAAAGTGTCGATAGTGGAAACAGCTGATAACATGCTAGAGATATAAGGGAGGCAGAGATATATATTGTTAATTTCATTTTCTTTTTCAAATGACCACAGTTGATTTGCCGGCAGCACAGTGATTATAATTACCATTCCTTCCCACATTGGGTGGAAAAGGTTGGTTTAAAATCCTGTTAATGATGCAAAAAAACATTTATGGGCTTTTTCACATGTTGGCTGAGTTTGTCAGTTTCAGCTATGGTTAGCAAGGTTCCCGAACTCCCCAACAACTGGTCTTTCATCCAGAAAAAAAACAGACAAATCAATCACAGAACATGTGTGATTCAAGGGCATATTACAGACAGTCAGATGAGTTGGTTCTGAATAAGCTTTATTAAGAAATTTGATTAAAAAAAATTACCACAAATAACAGAATCATTTACAATTTGGGTTTTGTTTTTAATATAACAGTCTTATTAGAGTAATTAACTACACTTCATGGTTAATTTATAGTGTGTCTTGGTATGTTATAGAACTTGTACAAGTTCTTCATTCCCATTCACAAATTAATAAAACTGATGTTATGGTTATTTGTGCTTGTGAATAAGGAATTTGTAAGGTGCTGTAATATGTTACCAAGTTTTATTGTGCAGTGCTAGTATATTTATTTAAAGATTTCTAAACCAGAACTGAATTTGACTGAGATGCTCCACTTATGTAATGATCAAGTCACTTACATAATGAACAAGGCAGAGATTAATACCAGATGTGGGCTTTGCAAGGACTTTTATTAATGTAGAAATGATAATAAGAATATGAAACAATGTAGAGGTTCCACATTTGAAAATATTGTTTGATATTGTGGAGATTATAGCATTGCATAATTTGAGCAATTTGAAATTTTTTTGTTATTTATGGCAATGTATGGTAGATTATCATATAAATCACAATTTATATTTATTGCTTTTCTCTAACTTATCACTAATCTAGTCATTACAGATGTTATGATAATAATTTTAATTTTCTTCAAGTGGTTGTCATCTTCTTCCTTTATCCGTATTCCTGTTATTATTTATCTGACATCTCTTGAAAGATTTTAGTATTCTAAAGCAAAATAGGGTTTTAATGATCATCTTTCTTACAAAATAAATGGGGAGTTTTAGTTCTACATCCCTAAGTTCTTGAATGGGCTGTACAACAGCACTAAAGACAGTTCTCGATGGCACACTATTTGCATTTGATATACTTTCAGACCATCAGATGCCCAAGGATTTTAAATGATTTTTAATGAAAAAAAAATCATATAATCTTCAAAATATATTAACACATGATACCCACACAAGAAAATATAGATCACACTGATAACCATTATGCTTGTAATTTGGCTGCAGAAAAATTGTTAAAATGAAGTGTTTGGTTTTTTTGGTTTGGTGGTAGTTGGCGCATCGGCTTCTGTGGCCATAGTGCACCTCCCAAGGTTTTTGCAGTACTTTGATCCATGCCCGAGGCGGGATTCGAACCCGCGACCTTTGGGTTGCCAGGCAGGCACTTTACACACCTGGCTAGCCCGGTCGGCAAAATGAAGTGTTAAACTCCTTGAATTCCACCCCTGCATACAAACAGATTTATTTTTTTATTCATACACAGGGATAGCTGCAGCAGCTTACAATTTCATATTTTACATCATGTAGATTTAAGAAAAATTCTCTCACACACGTGTGCACTCCAGAATTCAAAGATTCCCGATTTTGAGGCCCTCAGTGATTCCTATATTACTAACTCAATATAGAAGAGTATATTCTGCTTCCCATATCATACATTTATCCCTGCCAGTGATTAAGTTAAGTCACTGACCTTAAAATGATTTGAAATAAAAGTTTCCTTGTAATTCTTGACAAGCAAAATTGAGTACTCAAGTTCTCTTTTTAAAATTAAAAGAATTAATGGAATTCTGTTAATTGCATAGATACCGTGTGAACTTAATTCATTTAAAAGAATTAATGGAATTCTGTTAATTGCATAGCTAGGGTGTGAACTTAATAAAACCTATGGCTTCATTAACACTGAAAGCTGATAGTGCAGCAAAGGAAATTTTACTGAAATTGTTTTTTTTTTTTTTTTTTTTCCCTCCAGGATCAAGGAGAAGATAAGAAGAGAAAAAATGTTGCCTTTAGAGTATTTGTGCATGTGTTTAAAATTTACAACAAAACTAAGCTCTTAATTCAGAATGATTAATGAACAGTCGACAGTATGAATCATCAAAATATAGTTCTACGGATTAAATAAGCCAAGAAAGTGTATGTTTGCTCTGTGTAACCTCAACATATACAATGAACTGAAAGAATTCTAAACTACTCAGAATCATCAGTGCCATGTAAATAGTTATATATTTTAAAGAGCAATAAAGTGTCTAGAATTTCCAGGAAGAAAAGTTCATAATCGGGACAAGTATGAATGCACAAGAAGGCAAAACAGCATTGGCATATCCATATGATAGAACTGTTCATACCCATGAGAAACAGTTTCTCTGTGAAACATGTGGCAAGGCATTTTCAAAAGCAATATATCTGAAAAGACATCTGTTAATTCATGCTAAAGATAAACGATTTTATTGTGAAATGTGCGGCAAGTCATTTTCACACTCAAGTCATCTGAAAGAACACCTGTTAGTACACACTCAGGAGAAACCATTTCCTTGTGAAATATGTGGCAGGGCATTTTCCTTGTCTCGTAAGCTAAAAACCCACCAGTTAGTTCATACTCAGGAGAAATCTTTTTGTTGTGAAATATGTGGCAGGGCCTTTTCTTTGTTTTGTAAGCTAAAAACCCACCAGAAAATTCATACTTTAGAGAAATCTTTTCGTTGTGAAATATGTTGTAGTACTTTTTCGCAGTCATCTAACCTGAAAACACACCTTTTAGTTCATACACAGGTGAAACGATTCTCTTGTGAAATGTGTGGCAAGGCCTTTTCTCTGCCTGGACGACTAAAAACCCACCTGTTAGTTCATACTCAAGAGAAACGATTTTGTTGTGAAGTATGTGGCAAGGCATTATCACATTCTAGTTCGCTAAAAACTCATGCATTGGTTCATACTAAAGAGAAACCATTTGATTGTGAAAAATGTGGAAAAAGATTTTCCCTCTTATCTACCCTGAAAAAACACTTTTTAGTTCACACACAGGAGAAACCATTTTCTTGTGATACATGTGGCAAGGCATTTTCTCGGTCTGATACTTTAAAATACCACCAGTTAGTTCATACTAAGGAGAAACCTTTTTGTTGTGAAATATGTGGTAGGGGGTTTTCACAATCAGTTAACCTGAAAAGACACATTTCAGTTCATACACAGGAGACACCATTTTCTTGTGAAATGTGTGGCAAAGCTTTTTCTCGGTCTCAGAAGTTAAAAATCCACCAGTTAATTCATACTAACCAGAAATCATTTTGTTGTGAAATATGTGGGAGGGAATTTTTGCTAAAATGTAACCTGAAAACTCACCTTTTAGTTCACACACAAGAGAAACCATTTTCTTGTGAAACATGTGGCAAGGCATTTTCTCAGGCTGGTAATCTTAAATCCCACCAGTTAGTTCATACTAAGGAGAAACCATTTTTTTGTGAAATATGTGGTAGGGCATTTTCACGATCAGTTAACCTGAAAAGACACCTTTTAGTGCATACACAGGAGAAACCATTTTCGTGTGAAATGTGTGGCAAGGCATTTTGTCGATCTAGTCGTTTAAAAGCCCACCAGATAGTTCATGCTAAAAGGAAACCATTTTCTTGTTAGATATGTAGCAGGACATTTTCACAATCTGTTACAGTAAAAACTCATCTCTTAGTTCATGTGAAAAAATTTGCTAATGAAATGCAAAACAAGGCAGTTTTTTATTCAAGTAACTTGAAAGATCACCTCTTGCATTAGTAGAGGCATATGATGCAAGAAAGCAAGCTTATATAGCATCAGCCAAAAAAAAAAATCCTTCCCATTTCATCCATCCATTCACTCCAAATGTTTGTCTAGTTCTGCCTTGAACTTATTTAAGTTGACGTACACTACAACAGATGGAAGTTTGTTCCAACTATCAACCACCTGCTGGCTAAAGGCAAATTTCCAAACATCTATTCTACAATTGTCTTTCCTCAATTTGAATATGTCTTCTCAGGCGAGTAATCTGAGCAAGAGGAAGAATCCCATCAGGATTGAGCTTCCTCGAACATTCAAGGCCTTATACACCTCAGTTAGATCACCTCGCAGGTGCCTAGTCTTTAGAAGCTACAATTTGCAGAACTTAAGCCTTTCTTGGTAACAGGAACCCTTTGTTCCAATCTCCACTCTCGTTGCGCATCTCTGTATTCGTTCCAGCAGCTCTACATCTTTCCTAAAATGAGGCCTCCAGACCTGTATACAGTACTCAAGGTGTGGCCTGACCATTGCCATTTACAAGTGGACAATTACTGTCTTATCCCTTCTAGCAAAATTCCCGTATGTCATTGAGAAGACAACATGAGCTACTTGTGCAGCCTGTCTGCACTGCTCAGAAAACTTCATATATGACTGCACAATCACCCCTAGGTCCTTTTAATTCTCCAATTCCCCGAGTGTAGTTCCACCCAATTGATATGTTACTCTCAGATAGGTGGCAGCTGAAGTTTAAAATTGACAGCAGAGTAACATATCAACTAGGTGGTACTATACTCAGGGTAGTGGAGAATGAAATGGACCTGCGGATAATTGTGCAGTCAGATGTGAAGTTTTCTGAGCAGTGCAAAAAGGCTGCAGGAGTAGCTCATGGTGTCTTGTCAATGATATACAAGAATTTTGCCAGCAGGGATAAGGGGGTGATTGTCCCATTGTATAAGACAATGGTCAAGCCACATCTTGAATTTTTTTTTTTTTTTTTTTTGGTAGTTGTTGGCTCATAGGCTTCTGTGGCCATAATCCACCTCCCAAGGTTTTTTTTGCAGTACTTTTGATCCAAGCCCGAGGCGGGAATCGAACCCGCAACTTTTGGGTTGCCAGGCAGGTACTTTACCCACCCGGCTAGCCCGGTCGGCCTTGAATATTGTATACAGGTCTGGAGGCCTCATTTTAGGAAAGATGTAGAGCTGCTGGAATGAGTACAGACAAGGGCAACGAGATTGGTAAGTGGAACAAAGGGTTGGTGTTACCAAGAAAGGCTTAAGTTCTGCAAATTACAGCTTCTGGAGACTAGGCACCTATGAGGTGATCTAATTGAGGTGTATAAGGCCTTGAATGGATTGAGCAAGCTCAATTCTAATGGGATTCTTTCTCTTGCTCAGGTTACTCACCTGAGGGGGCATAAATTAAAATTGAGGAAAGATAATTGTAGATAGATGTGTGGAAACTTGCCTTTAGCCAGCAAGTGGTTGATAGTTGGAACAAACTTCCATCTGTTGTAGTGGAGGTCAGCAACTGTAATAAGTTCATGTCAGAACTGGACAAACATTTGGAGTGAATGGATGGGTGGAATGGGAATGGTGTGTGTGTTTTTTTTTTTTTTTTGGTTGATGCTATATGAGCTTGCTTCCTTGCGTTGTATGCCCTACTAATGCTAATATCTGGGAAGTTAAAATCCCTATAATAAGACAATCTGATTAACTGACCCACTCTATTTCCAGTCTCTGTACAGTTGTTTATTGTACTCTTTAGAGGCCTTAGGTCTATAACACTCCTACTCTCAACTTGGTTTTCCCAGTGCTTTTGTCACACCAAACTGACTCAACACTGCACTGTCCTGCCATGTCAACTGGATGCACTTCTTAAATTTTGTTTCTTAACTAACAGCATCGCCTCCCCTTCTATCCTGTCTATCCCTTCTGTACACATTGTACTCCCCAAATTCCAATTCTGCATTCCTTATATCTGTGTGATACCATGTGTCTGATATCCTAACAGCATCAGCCTCTGATGTCTTCACCATCACCTAAAATTCATCAAATTTATTTACTATACTCCTAGCATTGGTGTACATGCAAGTATACATGCACCTGTTCTTACTCTTAGTTACACTAACACCATCCACGTATTTACTTGTTCCATGATGACTCCCAGCAGCCCTTGAAATCCCCAGTACCTTGCTTTCCAGGCTGTTGCATATTCTAGTAGAAGCACTGCAAGAATCACTTTTACCTCTGCCTGTGGCTTCCCTTAATCTATTAGTCTTTGAATTCCCCCCAAGCTAGCAGTTTTCCAACCCACCCAACGCAGCCTCGATGGCATCAGCAAATATTCTTGCACCCTTTCTATTTAAGCGTGTTTCACCCCTGTAGAAACAATCTCTCCTGTTAAAAAGTGCAGGCCATGCTGTGAAAAATTCTACACCTTGAGCCTTGCACAGTGCTGAATTTCTTTATATTAACAATTAACCATCTTCTTAAGAAATATGTATCAAAGCATTGTCCATGTCAATTATTGTGATAACACTTTATACTCAGAGGATCCTTCTGTATCTGGAAAGGAATTTTTGAAGTGATTATTTGATAAAAACTCTTATTAGTTGATGTGTGGTACAATCCTTTGTTTCCTGTTGTATAATGCTGCATTTTTATAAGCAGATGAGCTTAGCTGTTTATTGCTATTATGATGTCTAACAAACACCAAGTTTTTTTAAATGTTTCCTTTTTTTAAATTTCTAAATCAAATCAAATCCTCCCATGTTCTTTTTGCCCTCTAGTATTCTGCAATTGGCTATATGGTATTTTTTTTTTTTTTTTTGTCATTTCAATATACTATGAATTACAATAAAGGGTGTCTTTCTATTTATAATTTCCATTCTAATGTGGCAGCTATGAGATGCCAAAGAGAGGTATCTAATTTTACCATAGTGATATTATTTCACCAGTTAGTATATACAAGAATTAACAATACAGTTGTTAATTTTGCCTCTGCCAGGGACCATGTGAGCTCCTCAATTTCAAACCGTGGGATTATTGGCCAAGAGAATTTTATCAAAATATGATAAAAAAAGCATTTTTAGTGGTTTCTCCTGCTTATTTTCATTGAGTATTTTTTAAATTGCTTTTGAAAATCATAATTAATAGATCTCTGTTTTCAATTTAGTAAAACTAAAAATTAATTTTTTATATATATTCTAACAAAAAGTATCACACGAATGCCAAATGACTGTCTTTGTGAAATTGAAGGCATGTGTGACAGAAGGTAAATACATGTTTGATTTTAATAGTTATAAACATCTCTTTTCTTTTTGTTTGCAATGCATTCATGCCATTAGGTTATGTAATAAATAAAAATTTAAATGTGGGAGAGAAAATTAATTGTAATGTGGAACAAATTTCACAAATATTCTTTTTTCATGTGGAACAAATTTCTTCATGTCTACTGAAGAAAGTTGTTCAATCATATCATGATTTGACAGAAATTTTCAATTACCCCAAGAGGTAGTTTGTCTAAATCTGAACAAATAATTAATACCCAATTGTTAAATAAATATATATGAGGACATCAGTGTGGTGCATTAAGAGGGCATGAGTTCATTACTGTACTTTTCTGAAATAGATTAGTAGGGGCATAGATGTAGATTGTTCACTGCAGTTTATCAAGGTCCGTGCATAGTGAAATGACATACAAAGGTACACCAGTTAAAATTTGTGCAGAGAAAGTAGCAGCAGTGTCGACCTGGTTCAAAGTACTGTATGTGCATTTGTGTATCCAATCTATTCAGAATAAATATTTTATTTTTTTTTTTTAACATTGCAATGCTCTTTTCTTATTTGAAACCTTGGTGTCTTTCTATGACGTGTCATTTAAACCCATAATTTGTTGCAATTGTAATTTGCTAGTCTCTGGAATAATGTATTTGTTTAACTTATTTAAGGTTTTTAAGACAGAACCCTTTGTTCCCCTATCCCAATAAAAGAAATTAAATAAACAGTGTGATTCTTTATGGGTAAACCACTTGCGTGAAGTGTGACAAGAAAATAGGCCATTGGGTAATAAAATGGCATGCATATTGTAAAACTGACTTTAGTAAATCTGACTAAAATTGCACACCCACACTGCCATAAATGATAAGGGAAAGTAGGCTGTAGCCTTTGAATCCACTGCAGGATGGAAGCCTTTTCAACAATTCACAATGAGATGGACCATGATCTGCCACAGTGGTCCATTGTAGATTGGCAGTTTAACTACATTTAGCAGTCAGCAGCTTGAACCCCGACCTACTCAAAGACCATGTGCTACTGCACTCCAGCTCCTGACCACTCAGCTACTGAGGCCACCAATGCCATACCTTATATTAATTCTCGGATGTGGTCTATCAGATACATTGATGTTACTATGGTAAAGATCTGTTAATGAATTGAAATTTATTTGCATTATTATGAATAGTTTGTGATATCCATATCATTGAGGGAAGTTTGGTCCACATTCATTAGCATCTTCATTTTTTAAAAATCCAGCATGAGATTCTTGCTGATGAAGCTGAACTTTGACCAAAGCACAGCATGTTGCTCTTTCTGCCGAACAGATAGACCAGTATGAATTGGATGGAAACACATTTCTCTATCACAGTGGTTCCTAAACTACTGACATCTACGGACCCTTTCAAAAAAAAGTGTACGGACCCCTTCAAAATTCAAAAAAAAGTTTGCAGATATACACTGATGAGCCAAAACATTATGACCACCTACCTAATATGATGTTGGTCCATGTGCAGCCAAAACATCTCATACCTGGCGAGGCATGGATGCTACAAAATTTCTAAATGTGTCTTGTGGTATCTGGTACCAACACGTAACCAGCAGATCCTTTAACCCCTCTAAGGTCCATGGTTGAGACACCGCAGATCGGAGTTGGCTGTTCCAACTCAAACCACAGATGCTCGATGGGATTGATGTCTGTGGAATTTGGAGGCCAGGGCAATACCTGGAAGTCTTCCTCATGTTCCATGAACCAGTCTCAAACAATCTGGGTGGTGTGGCATGGCGCATTATCCTGCCAGAGGGGAATACCGTTGCCCTGAAAGGGTGTACCTGGTCAGCAATAATGTTTAGGTAGGTGGTAGACGTCAGTGTCCAGCACATGGATGACTGGACCCAGGATATCCCAGCAGAACATTGCCCCAAAGCATGACACCCCTGCCACCGGCTTGTATTTGTCCCATGGTGCATCCAGGCACCATCACTTCCCGACATAAACGACGCACACGTACCCAGCCGTTCACATGGTGCAACAGGAAATGTGATTCATCTTACCAGATGACCTTCCAATCACTCATGGTCCAGTTTCGATGCTTGCGTGCCCATTGTAGGTACTGTTGCCAGTGAACCGTGGTTAGCGTGGCCACTCTGAGCATCCTGCGGCTATGCAGCCCCATTTTCAGCAGGGTTCGATGTACTGTGTGTTGTGACACATTACTCTCTTCACCGGCATTCCAATTACCGGTGAGTTGTGCCACAATCGCCCTTCTGTTGCCACATTCCATCTGGGAGAGCCTTCGCTCACCTTGCTCATCGATGAGCTGTGTCATCCAACACCTCGCCGGCAGTTCGTGGGTTCCCCTCCTCGGACCACTTTTGGTAGGTACTAACCATGGCTGACCATGAGCACCCCACCAGCCGTGCTGTTTCGGATATACTCTGACCCATTCGTCTGGCCATTGCAATTCGGCCTTTGTCAAACTTGTTTAAGTTCGCTGCCTTTCCCATCTGAAGAACAAGAGTAACATTGATTAATGGAGCTCAGTATCAGGTGTTTTTTATATTGTGTCCCGACCCACGCACATGCCGTAGTTCACCTGCAGTTGCTTCGATTTGCATAACGACTCGATGGTTAATGTTTTGGCTCATCGGTGTATGTATATATATGTTATATATATACATGTAACATATGCTATATGCATATAAACATGTTTCTCTGTGTGTGTGTGCATATATGTATGAACACTGGGTTTTCTGAAAAGAAAATCCAAAGTTTTATGTTTAAAACAACTCAACTTTATTCCATTTTTATTCCATCTTATTTTTACATAAAATATTAACATAAAACATAATATAAACCATGTAATATTATGAACTTGCTATGCATAGAATGAATAATCATCAACTAATCATCAACTTGTTATGCATAGAATGAATAATTTGACTAGTTCCAGGGGTCCACGGACCCCTGTTTAGGAAATGCTGCTCAGCAAATAGCAGATTTTGGTATGATATTGGCATATGACTTTCTGAAAAGTTAAGAGTTCCAGTGTGGAATGATGTAAAATTTCCTCTCCACAAAACAATTCTAAGGTTTAACTTTAAGCGGGGAAGTTCATGTCAAGTATATTTTTGGATTCAGAAGGATTGTTTCTTGTTCTTTTGCTACAACTTGATTCAGTAGTTAATGGTTGCAGTTAGATCATCTAGCTTTTTTATTGATGTGCATATGTGATTTTTAAGAAAAAGGCCTGGTTATCCAACATAGATAATCATTCTGGTACATCTTATTCATGTTCTAAAAACATTGAATTCTCATCTTTGGTTTAGCTAAAAAATCATGAACCATGTTAATATATATAGTTGAAATTTAGATGTTATGACAAGTTTTCACCAATGAAGGAGCACCTAAATGAGCAGAAATTCAGGATCACTTAAGAACTGAAAAAGTGTCCTGGTTTGACTATTCAATCAGCCTGATTCCTTTCTATGCTTCTTCCATGTGTATCTTGCCTTGGTGATCAGTGTTAAGGGACAGTATCTTGAAAAGGGGTAATGAGTTTATTCATTACATGTACGTATATATTTTGTATAGAAAAAATTTAATATCTATATAATATTGGTGTAGATACACCATAGATAACTCTTAAGAAACTACAATGGTAGTTTGTGTGGGAGGCATCATTTGCTCTGCATCTCATATTGTGCTCTTCCTTCACAACGAGTTGCCATGGTATTGCACTACCTCGAATAAGTAACGTTAATTATTCGAGGTAGTGCAATACCATGGCAACTCGTTGTGAAGGAAGAGCACAATATGAGATGGAGCAAATGATGCCTCCCACACAAACTACCATCGTAGTTTCTTAAGAGTTACCTATGGTGTATCTACATTGATATTATATAGATATTAGCATTAGTAGAGGCATTTGATGCAAGAAAGCAAGCTTATGCAGCATCAGCCAAAAAAAAAAAAAAAAAACCACTTCCACTTCACACCTCTGTTCTCTTACTCTTAACATATTAAACTTTTACTCTTAACATATGCCTTGTTGCATTTAGTTATTTTAAATATTACCATATAAACCTTTTAGCATCTTTCATATTGTGTGATTATCTTCACAACTGGGTTGTCATGTCTGCAATACCAGGGTACCTGCCCACCGATGATAGGCCAATTTCACTAATGCTTCACTAATAGAGAAGACTATTGTTACTTATTCTCAGTGAGTACCACCACCCAGACAGCACCGTTTCAGTCTGAAAACACTGAAACAAATTTTTGGGTTAGTTTTTAAATTAGTAGATAGGACATTTCATGCTGTTCCATTTTCAAATTGATATATGAAGCTTGGCAAAAAAAATTTAAACAGGTTGTTTGGTTTAATGTAAAAAATATTTTTCTAGTATTAATTTGAAATGATAATAATCGGTACATTCAATTTGTTCATAACATTTTAATGATATTCATCATTATTTATTCAAAGTAAGTGGTCATATAAATTTCAGTGTGTTAAAAGCTTTGAAAGAATTCTGAAATCAGTCAATCAAAGCTCTGCAAGCATTTCTATTATCATATGGCGAGCTGTTGAAAGACCTAGTTTTCTCTCTCTCTCTCTCTCTCTCTCTCTCTCTCTCTCTCTCTCTGTGTAGGTAGTTTGATTGTTTAAACTACTTCAATTTTCTGGTATTTATTTTCTATTAAGGTGTATACGGAACAGGAGAATTCAGTTAGAATGTGTAGTCTAACCTATTCCTGGGGGTCTGTAATGGTATTAAAGATATGATTAATACTTAATGAAGTTAAAATTATAATTATTTTAACGAACTTTAAATAGCATTAATTAATCATCAAATCAATATCAACTAAACATTCCTTTACCTGGTCATCTACCCGCTACTTCATCGGGGGCTTTGAACGGATCGATAGCCAGATTAAAGGAATGTCTCATAATTACCCGTTTCTGTTAACTCCTTATCAGTTTTGCAATTGTATTGAGATTATTTTTGCTCTTATAAATTTAGTTAATTGAATATGGATAGATATAATTTAATTTGTAATATCAGATAATTTTAATTTTTAGAAAAACTTTAATCTTAGCATCGTAACAAGCAAACTGGTGGAGGAGAAACAAAGCCCATAGGGTAATTATCGGAATAAGGGAGAAGAGTTATACTTAAGTATTATATATATAACTCTTCTCCCTTATTCCGATTCTAACCGAATTCTCCTGTTCCCTATACTCCTTAATACCATTATAGAAAATTGAAGTAGTTTAAACAATCAAACTATAATAAATCAAGCACGTATAATGTCTAATTGCCACACGGCAATAGCATTAATTTTGCAAGTGATAAATTGAAAATAATCATTTAGACATTTATAATAATAATTTAAAAATACAATATATATATATATATATATATATATATATATATTTTTTTTTTTTTTTTTGTTGTTAACCTGTCATTTTATATTTTATATATTTTTTATATTTTTAATTATATACATTTTTTTTTTTTTTACATGTCACTTTATATGATTTCCACAGAAGCATATATTGATATTTCCTTTAATGGAATGAAAATTGATTTTTAATATCTGGCCTAGACAAACGTTTCAAGCACTTTTTTGGATTGGAATTTAATGATTTTAAATACAATAATTGCAGCTTCCTATTACTGATCTAAATTAAGCAATTAGTTTTTTATATGCCGCCTCCGTAGCTGAATGAGCAGGAGTGCAGTAGCACACGGTCTTTGAGTAGACTAGCGTTCAAGCCCCTGACTGCTAAATATGGTAAATCTGCCAACCCACACTGGACCAGCGTGGTAGATTATGGTCCATTTCCCTCAACATGAATTGTTAAGGAGGCTTCCATCCTGCAGTAGGTTGATAATGGCTGCAGTTTTTTTTTTTTATGTGCAGAAAAAAGTTATCAGGATTGTGGTGATAAATATGTTGATGTATGAACGAGGATTGGTGCCATGGGAGAAAAGTACTGCACAACATTTATTTTTTTTTATGGAATATTTTGTTTTTATCACATTCTCGTTATCAACTCACACAAGTTTTCTATACATGTGAATGTCATTAACATTTATTTCTGTTTTAGAACAGACTTTTTCTTCATAAATATTTTCTGCCCAAAGTTCTGGGCAGAAATTTGGCAACACTTTGACCAGTGATGGTTTAATATATTTCTTGAATTATTTTATGTTGTGTTACTATTTAATGGCTCATTGAAAATCACAATCAAGAAATGATCGAACCAAAATTTCTTGTCAGTGTCACCATAACCATGAGTGGGAGGCATGGGTCATACACAATCAGCATGGAGCGGAGATAGGGGAAACACCTGATGCCGTCAGACAACTAACACTTCCTAGTTCATTTCACAAATATACGTGGTCTCAACGATGTCCATTTCCACTTGCAGTCTGCCAAACTCCATATACTTTTTCAATTCCTACTATTAGTTCACACTCTCCCTAGATATATTTATATATCTTGTTCAAATTTTCAATCGTTAATAAAATACTTTTTATTCATCCACTCAAGTTCAAATAAATTTTTTTAAACTTGTAGTGGATGACACTTGATGTTAATACAGTTTTTTCAAATATTAATTCATTAATTAAATTTAATTAATTAATTTTAGTTTTATATGGGAGAAAAAAATTTCTCTTATATAAGATATTTAGCAGGATATAAATTTAGGAATAAATACCGTCAGTGGCGAAGCGTGTAGATTGCTGGAAAAAAATTTCTTTTTCAGATTCTTTTTTCATTCTGGGTTCTAGTTCTGAGTCAAGGAGGGAACAAAATGGAAAATGAAACATGTGAATAAAAATAATAGTCCAACACCATATATAGAAAGGAAAATGGAAAATTGCAAGGAAATTCGCTTTCTATTTTGCCGCTTAATATTGTGATTCTGTCATATGTATATACATATTTATATTAATTGTAATTATTTAATAAAAAGTAACTAAAATAAAATTTTTCTTTGTTGACCTAAGTAGGAATTGACTTTAAAAATTTTTTTTTTATATTACTTGTTCTTACAGAATCTCAGTTATCTGTTGATTCAACTACTGCTCATCTCAGTTGCCCAGATTATTCGCTGTATGATTCCTTTCATCTCAATGGTGGTGAAACTTTGACTTTCTCCAGTCCAACTTTCCTAACAGTGAGGTAATTTTCCTTGGTGATTTTTAATGTTCACAACTCCAGCTGGCTTCCGTTTTCTACTCACACCTACCCAGCTGGTCGAGAGGATGAGGCTTTTGCAATTACTAATGACCTTGCTTAGATTGTTCATTTACCTACAAGAAAATACAACAATCCTAACCATACAGCCAACACACTTGATCATTTTCTCACAAACAATCCTAAGTACACGGTCAAAGTGAGTGGTCCTTTAGGCACCTCAGATCACAACTTGGTGATCGTCTCTTCTCCAATGGAGCCTTTATCTCATGGCTATTCCCAACCTCGTATTGTTTGGCATTACAAGAATGCAAAATGGGATAACCTGTGAGATTTCTTTTCCTTGGTCGAATTACTGTTTCAAAACTTCTGATGTCAATGTTTGCTCAAATCGCGTCAGTGAAATTATTCTTGTAGGAATGGAATCCTTTATTCCACACTCCACTTTAAAATCTTGTCCTTTATCTAAACTTTTGTTTTCCAATAAATGTGCTAAGTCTGTTCAAGAAAAGAGCATTGTATATCGTAATTGGCTTATTTCCAATTCTTCAGTTTCATTTTCTGCCTACACCAAAGCTTGCAACAATTGTAAAGCAGTTATTAATCAGTCCAAAGTAGATTTTGAACAGGCTAAGAGTAGTTGTTGCTGTTTGTTTAAGGGCTTTACGGCACAAGGACAGCAAGGCCATAATTCGCCTAACTACAGTGATGACTAAGAGTAGAAAACTTGCTTCTTTCCCTAATGGTAGCCGAGCATTCTGGTCTCTTGCCAATGCTATAGGCCACAACTTTTGCCCATCTCTGCTCCCACCTCTGTCAAAACCAGGTAGTTCTGTTGTCACTTCAGCCAAGGATAAAGCTGACCTGCTAGCATCCCATTTTTCTCATTTTTCTTCCTAATCATGTATCAATGATCTTGGTAAAACATCTCCCACCATTCCCAACACACTCCATTCAATGGCTCCTGTGGTCTTCCGTCAAAAGGATGTCAGAAGGATTTTGACGAATCTTGATGCTTAGAAAACTCCAGGTCCTGATGGTATTTCTCCACTTGTTCTCAAAACCTGTGCTCCTGAACTTACTCCTGTTCTTTGTTGCCTTTTTTTCTCTTTCTTATTCCAAAGGTGTTTTTCCTTCTGCGTGGAAATTTGCTCATATGCAGGCAGTTCCTAAAAAGGGTGACAAATCCCTCCCATCCAATTATCGTACCATTGCAATTACTTCTACTCTTTCTAAAGTAATGGAGAAATCAATTAACCACCAACTCTTAAACTTCCTAGAAACCTTCTGTCTGATCAACGATCGCCAGTATGGATTCTGTCAGTGTCGATCCACTGGTGATATTCTGGCTTGTTACTCATTTATGGACAAATTCAATGAAAAAGTTTGGTGAAACACTAGCATTTGCTCTTGACATCTCAAAGGCGTTCGATCGTGTTTGGCATAAAGGTCTTCTAAACAAGCTTCCATCTTATGGTTTGCCAACTGTTTTTTTGTAATTGTTTATCCAGTTTTCTCTCTGACGCTCACTGAGGGTGATGGTAGTTGGCTCTCTGTCTTCTAACTTCTCCAATAATGCCTGTGTCCCCCAAGGCTCAGTTCTTTCTCCCACTCTTTTCCTCTTGTATATTAATAACCTTCCATTGACTGGAAATTCTGTCCATAGTTTTGCCGATGGTAGCACATTGCATCCCACTTTCCATTTTGAGAAACCTTATCCTGCACAATCAGCTTCAACTTCTCGAATATCCACTACCAATTCCTTAAATGTTGATCTCCAGGTAATTCTCCAGTGGGGCAAAGACAACTTAGTTGAGTTCAATCCTAAAACTGTCTTGCCTTATATCTCACAAAAAGGATTCTTCTGCTCCTATGCTTATCTTTGGTGACACTGATTTCTAGGCAAAATGATATACAGTTGAATTTCCCTATAACGAATTCGATAAATCCAGGGAAAAAATTCGTTATAGAGAAATTTCATTATACAGAGAATATCTTTTTTATTAAAAATTGTTATTTAATTAGAAAATGTAAACGAATCTACATTTATTTTTAATGTATTTTATTTCAAAAACACTTATTTAAATTACGTTTACACAATTTTCGTTTGCACAGTACAATTAAAAAACGTCTGTTTCTCAAAGAAAACCTCACATTTGTTCAGAGCATTAAAAACATTATCAGGAACATTTTCACAAAACTGTAGACCCATATGAACCATTTTAAAAGCGTTAATCATTTCTTCACGAGTTGGCTTTTCTATGGGTTGTTCTGATGCGTCTTCAGCGTCATTAATTTCTTCGTGATCATGGTCGCATCTAACACTGTTCAGCAGTATTTCATCTTCATTTGGATGTTCTGTTGTAGTCAGATCTTGACCTACATAAACATAACTATCCAGTGTTATTTCATTTTCAATATTTCCGGACGATTCTAATAATGTCCAAAAGTTTTTCAGTTGTGAAAGGGGCAATTCATCTTGTTCATTCTGTTGTTGTTTGACTTCTGTATTCAGTGCAAATCCCACTTTCGAAAAACAATTTTGAATAGTGTGTTCAGTGACATCGTTTATCCAAACTTTTGCCAGTTCAGAGATGCAATCTCTAAGGTTAATTGTAACCTCCAAGTTTCTATTTTTTGATAACGCATTGACAATCTTCATTATTATTCTATTTTGATAATGAGATTTAAAATTTTTAATAATGCCTTGGTCCATTGGCTGGAGTTTTGACGTTACGTGTTGTGGTAAAAACAACAACTTCACACTTAAGTTTGGCAGAAATACTGGCAGGATGTGCCGGACAGTTGTCAGTTACCAACACTATTTTCCTTTTGGGGTGGTGCCCCCAAAATCTCTCAAGCTTCTAGATTCCATTCAGAAGAGGGCAGTTAGGTTAATTAATGATTCATCTCTAACAGCTTCTCTCCACTCGCTGTCTCATAGACTTACCGTTTATGCTGCATGCCTTTTCTACAGATACTTCCATGGGCACTGTTCTTCTGAATTGGCTTCTATAATTCCCGCCCTCTCTTTGAAAACAGTCCGAACACGTGCCACCACCAGCCAACATCCATTTACTGTCCAACTTCAAACTCACAGAACCAACTTTTCATTTTCCTCGTTTATTCATTCAACTGCCATTTTCTGGAAAAACCTTCCTTCATACGTATTTTCTGAACATTGCAGTCTACAGAAGTTGAAGTCTAATGTCAACAAATATCTTCTTTCGTCTTCTCAACCTCCAACCCAAAACGGTACTAAGTACTATAGGTTCTAATACCTCTCGTGTTTGGGGTTTTCATAAAAAAAAAAAAAAAACCACACACAATCAGCATAGAAATGATGGTCCTCAGATTGTTTGACCATCAACCAAATTTCCAGTGATGTATGGATAGTTTCCATTAATTCAATAATAAATACAAAATTAAATATTTCAGAACAAACTATGGTGAAATATAATAAAATTTGTCTATATTTTGTAACAAGGCAGAATATCACCAGTGGATCGACACTGACTGAATCAGTAATGGCGATTGTTGATCACGTGGCAGTTTTCTAGATACTTTGAGTTTTTGGTTAATTGATTTCTGCATTACTTTAGAAAGAGTAGAAGTAATTGGAATGGGACGATAACCGGATGGGATAGATTTGTCCTCTTTATGAATTGGCAGGATATGAGTGTATTTCCAAGTAGATGGGAAAAACAACTTTTGAAGAAGAAAGTGAATAAATGAGACACAGAACGGGTAAATTGAAAAGCACAAGATTTGAGAACAAGTGGAAAAATACCATCAGAAACTGGATCTTTAGTAGCACCAAGATTTGTCAAAGATCCTTTTGACGGAAGACTAATGAAGATTGCATTGAAGAAAGCATTGAATGCAGGTATGAGGTCGATTTTCGGTTTTGCTGAACGAAAAGCCAAGTGCAAGGAAGTAAAAATTATACGGCATTGGCTGATAATAAAAGAGATTAAAATAATAAACAATAATTTGCGTCATTATTCGTTCATTCTAATATTTTCTCCAAACCTTTAAATATATTAAGCGAACACTGGGTGGAAAAGGTCCTGGTTCGAACCCGTCGATGGGCTTTAGGTCTTTCCCCAGAAAATGAGTTTTACGTCCAGCAAAACATGCAAGTCGACCAGAGAACACACGCAATTTACAGACACAATACATGCGGGTATATGTATTAACTTCCCGGTGACTCTAATATAATAGTTTTATTTATTTTATTATTTTTTTTTATATATATATTCAAACCAAGTGCTTGCACCATGGGCAGGACCGCACATTCATTTCAAAAATCAATTAGTCTGTGGCTGAGCCCATTTATCCATGCAGTTTGAATTCTGGTAACCACAAAAAAAGTCAAATGTTTTTAGAGATGTAAATAAGTTTGGTTTGTCACTGGCCTTTTAAAACTGCTCAAGAACAATGTATACCTCTCTGAAGTCTGAAAAATTTGATCAATTAATTAATCAAAATGAGATGAGAACGAATTGAATCATGTGGTTCTGCTTTAAAAATTGAACTGCGATGTGCTAGACTCTTTGCATTAGTGTTTCAATTTAAAACTCAGCAAACTTGTACATGCAGCTTTTAGTGAGATTCATAGGCATTTTAGATAATTGTTGACTACAATAAGCACCCAAATAAAGGGTATGTTTGAATTACACAGCTGATGAATCATTGCACTGCAATGAAGAGAAGCGATGTTGGGTAAAAGGGTGATTTTTATTTATTTATTATTTTTTATATTAAAAAAATGGTGATCTCGGGTGTTTACTACAGCATTTTGTGATTTCCATTTAATTTTTACGAGTTGTCAACCTTAGGTGTGTGTGTCATAAGATAGGACACATTCGATTTCACATGATGGGAAAGTTTGAAATGATTTAGAATATTAGCAAAGTAATATCTACAAAAGCAAAGAGGATTAAAAAAGTTCAGCACCGTAATCTTCCTTTCATTATTGTCTTCTTGCGAATAGAATAGTATGGTTTCAGTTTAGTAATAACGGGCATATGTAGTATTTCAGTTTTCAACCAAGAGTACAATATAATGTAAGTACAACATTCCACTTTTAACTGTCAAACTAATAAATATGAGGAATCATAAGGTTATTAAATTCTATTATTGCAAATATTGTTAACAACACTGAAAAATAAAAAAAAAGTGTGTTGAAAAGTCTAGTTCGTTTAGTCATTAATGTTAAAAGTAAAGAAAATGATGAAAGAGACTAATTATTATTAGTGATATATATCCATATGGTGCAAGGAAGCCTGAGGCTTATACTGCGCCAGCCAAAAAAAAAATTTCCGAGAGAGAGAGAGAAAGAAAGAAAGAAAGGAGTCGCCAAGAAAGAGAAAAATGAAATGATGATATCCAGCTCAGGACCCTGGATGTGCCAAGTCCATACTCACCAGATGTGTGCCTGAGACTATTGAAAACAATTCAATAAACAATTAAAAAATTAAAATCAAACGTAAATTTTGAAAATTTACATTAAACTAAATTTTTAAATTTATTTTTTAAATTGTTTTTTGAATTTTTTTTTAATCATTTTCAATTGATTTTTTACTGTAATCATTTTGTGTTAATCTTTTATTCATTTTAATTTCTAAAGAGTATCACATGGAAGTGTTCTATGCATAATATTGAGATAAATTTCTCTTATTTTTCTACAAATATTGATATCAATGTAGAATGTATTCAGCATCATAGCTCTGTACAATCAAATTTATTTTCCAAATAATAGATACATCAGACAATATGGTGTGCATGGATTTTGGAAAAAAATTTATAACATCTGTCTGAAACAAACAATAACAACAATAACTGAACAAAATTATGTGCAGAATAAATGTTCCTGCTTATACTCCACCACGACCACTAGTTCAGTGAAGTTTGCAATAAATCAATCAATATGAAAGTTAATCATATTTAGTAGTAACATGCTTGAACCCCAGTCTACTCAAAGAGTATGTGCTGCTGCACTTGCACTCCTGACCACTTGGCTACATCCTCATAGAATCCCAAAAACTTACTACGAATCTGGTCATTACTGGTGTTATGATAATTTTCATTTTCTTCCAGTGGGTGTCATCTTCTGCTTTTAAGGACATTATCTCATATTTCTTCAAAGTTGCTAGTTTTTTTAAAGGAAAATAGGGTTTCATTGATCGTTTTTCTTGGAAATAAATGGGGAGTTTTAGTGCTACATCCCTAAGTTCTTGAATAGACTTCGCAACAGCACTAAAGACAGTCCTGAACGGTGCCCTATTTTCATTTGGTATACTTTCCCCACTGTAAGATGCCCAAGAATTTTAGACATTTTTCACAAAAAAAAATCATATAATCAAGAAAATATATTAATAGATATCCATTAATAAAATATATTAATGGATATTATGATAACCATTACACTAGTAATTTGGCTGCAGGAAAGTAATTAACATGAAGTTTTAAACTCCTGAATTCCAGTAGCCCTGCATACGAACAGTTTTATTTTTTTATTCTTACACGGGGATAGCTGTGGTAGCTTACAGTTTTGTGTTTTGCATCCAGTAGATTTTAAAAAAAATTCTCACACACACATACATACCCCAGAAGTCGTAGATTCCCAATTTTGAGGCCCTCAGTGGTTCATATATTACTAATACAAAACAGAAGATTATATTCCACTTTCCATATACACACATTCATTTATCCCTGCCAGTGATAAAGTTAAGCTAACAACCTTAAACTTACTTAAAATAAAAGTTCCCATGTAATTCTTGATAAGAAAAATTGAGTACTCAAGTTCTCTTTTCAAGAATTAAAGGTATTTATTAAAGAAAATAATAAGAAATTTGTGAGAAATTGATCAGTGGCAGTTTTCAAAAGTATTTAAATCTTCCACTAATTTAAAAAATACAATGGAACTCTGTTAATTGCATTGCTAGGGTGTGAACTTAATAAAACATGTGGCTTCATTAACACTGAAAGTTGACAGTGCAGAGAAGGAAATTTTACTGAAATTATGTTTTTTTTTTATTTTCCAGGAGCAAGGAGGTGATAAGAAGAGAAAAAATGTTGCCTTGAGAGTGTTTGTGCGTGTTTTAAAAATTGACAACAAAAGTAAGCTCTTACTTAATTCAGGATGCTTAATAAACAGTCTCAGTATGAATCATCAAAATATAGTACTACAGATTAAATTAGCCAAAAAAGTATATATTTGCTCTGTGTATCCCCAACATATATAACAAATTGAAATAATTCTAAGCTATTCAGAATAATCAGTGCCATATAAATACTTAGATATTTAAAAGAATAATGAAATGTATAGAATTACCAGGAAGAAAAGTTGATAATAGGGGCAAGTATGAATGGAGAAGACGGAAAAACCGCATTGGCATATCCATATGACAGAACTGTTCATACCCACAAGAAACAGTTTTCCTGTGAGGCATGTGACAAAGCATTTTCAAAAGCAATATATCTGAAAAGACATCTGTTAGTTCATGCTAAACATAAACAATTTTATTGTGAAATATGTGGCAAGGCATTTTCACACTCAAGTAACCTGAAACGCCACCAGTTAGTACACACTCAGGAGAAACCATTTTCTTGTGAAATATGTGGCAAGGCCTTTTCTTTGTTTTGTAAGCTAAAAACCCACCAGGTAGTTCATACCGGAGAGAAATCTTTTCGTTGTGAAATATGTTGTAGTGCATTTTCGCAGTCATCTAACCTGAAAACACACCTTTTAGTTCATACACAAGTGAAACGATTTTCTTGTGAAATGTGTGGCAAGGCCTTTTCTCTGCCTAGAGGACTAAAAGCTCACCTGTTAGTTCATACGCAAGAGAAACAATTTTGTTG
The DNA here is from genome assembly GCF_048544385.1 of Mastigoproctus giganteus. Classification (NCBI taxonomy): domain Eukaryota; kingdom Metazoa; phylum Arthropoda; class Arachnida; order Uropygi; family Thelyphonidae; genus Mastigoproctus; species Mastigoproctus giganteus. The sequence continues at coordinate 105,131,372 of NC_143588.1, forward strand.
TGAAATATGTGGCAAGGCATTATCAGATTCTAGTTCACTAAAAACTCACACATTAGTTCATACTAAAGAGAAACCATTTCATTGTGAAAAATGTGGAAAAAGTTTTTCTCTGTCATATACCCTGAAAAGGCACCTTTTAGTTCACACACAGGAGAAACCATTTTCTTGTGAAACATGTGGCAAGGCATTTGCTCAGTCTGGAACTCTAAAATCTCACCAGTTAGTTCATACTAAGGAGAAACCTTTTTGTTGTGAAATATGTGGTACGAGATTTTCACGATCAGTTAACCTGAAAAGACACCTTTTAGTTCATACACAGGAGAAACCATTTTCTTGTGAAATGTGTGGCAAGGCATTTTCTCGATCTAGTAGTTTAAAAACCCACCAGTTATTTCATATTGAGGGGAAACCTTTTTTGTTGTGAAATATGTGATAAAGTGTTTATACAATCATCCAACCTCAAAAGACAACTTTTAGTTCATACTAAGGAGAAATCGTTTTCTTGTGAAATGTGTGGAAAGACATTTTCTTAATCAGATAATTTGAAAACACCAGATAGTTCATACTAAAGAGAAACCATTTTCTTGTTCAATATGTAGCAGGACATTTTAACAATCTGTTTCACTACAAACTCGTCTGTTAATTCATATGAAAAAACTGTTTCTTGTGATATGTGAAACAAGGCATTTTTTCAGTCAAGTAACTTGAAAGATCAACTGTTACTGCTTACTAACAATTAACCATCTTCTTAAGAATTATGTTTCAAAACTTTGTCAAGTAGTCTGAAAACACTTTACTTTATACTCATTGAATCCCTTATGTAATGAAAAGCTCTTATGTAATGAAAAGGGACAGAGATTTATACCAGATGTTGGCTATGTAAGGACTTTTATTAATGTAGAAATGATGAAAATAATAATATGAAACACTGTAGAGGATCCACATTTAAAAATCTTGTTTGGTATTGCGGAGATTGTAGAATTGCATAATTTAGGCAATTTTATATATACATGTATATATATTTTTTATTTATGGCGATGTAAGGTAGATTGTTACCAGATAAATCACAATTTATATTTATTGATTTTCTCTAAGTTATCACTATCATCCTGATGACCTAAACATTAAATTGTAATGTATGGCACAGTTCGTTCATCAATTGTATAGTTATATTGAAATGCTATATATTTTATTTTTCACAACGAAAGGTACATCAAATAATATGGCATGCATGGATTTTGGAAAAAAATTTATTGCCTCTATCTGAAACACAAATTCACAATTTCTTACCGAACAAAATGTTGTTCAGAATAAACTCACAGAATCCAAAAAATTTGCTACCACTCTAGTCATTACTAATGGTGTGATATTAACTTTTACTTTTTTCAAGAGGGTTTCATCTTCAGTTTATAGTGACATTGTTTATCTAACATTTCATGAAAGACTAGTTTTGTAAAGGAAATTAGGGTTTCATTGGTCATTTTGCTTGGAAATAAATGGAGAGTTTTAGTGCTACATCGCTAAGTTCTTGAATAGGCTTTACAACAGCACTAAAGACAGTTATGTGGATGGCACACTACTTGCATTTGGCATATCTTCAGACCATCAGATTCCCATGAATTTTAGACTTTTTTTTTTTTTTTTTTTAAATTTTTAACTTAGTCTGGAAAATATGTTAATACATATTGCCCACAGAAGAAAAAATGTACAGCTCACTGATAACCAGTTTGCTGGTAATTTGGCTGCAGAAAAATACTTAAAATGAAGTGTTAGATTCCTGGAATATCAGTGGCCCTGCAGACAAACAGATTTATTTTTTTTATTCATGCACAGGGACAGCTGCAGCAACTTAATATTTCGTATTTTACATCCAGTGGATTTAAGAAAAATTTCTCACACACTCATCGAAGATTCCCAATTCTGAAGCCGTCATAGTGGTTCATATATTACCAATTCAAAATAGAAGATTGCATTCTACTTCCTATATATACACATTCATTTATCCCCCCCCCCCAATGATTAAGTTAAGTCACTGACCTTAAAAATGACAGTAATTCCATGTAATTTATCAATAATTCATGTTATCAATAATTCCATAATTATTGATAACAAAAATTGCTCACTTAAATTCTCTTTTAAAGAATTTAAGGTATTAAATTCTTTAAAAAAGGTATTAAAGAAATCAATTTTAAGACATCTGGGAGAAACTGATCAGTGGCACTTTTGAAAAGTACTTAAATTTTCCACTAATTTAAAAAATAATTAATGGAATTCTGTTAATGCCATAATTAGGGTGTGAACTTAATAAAACCTCAGGCTTCATTAACACTGAAAGTTGATAATGCAGAAAAGGAAATTAGCGGAAATTATGTTTGTTTGTTTGTTTGTTTTTTCCAGGAGCAATGAGAAGATAAGAAGAGAATAAATATTGTCTTGAGAATGTGTGTGTGTTTGAAATATTGACAAGAAAAGTAAGCTCTTAATTCAGAATGTTTAATGAACAGTCTCAGTATGAATCATGAAAATATAGTACTACAGATTAAATCAGCCAGGAAAGTACTGTCTGTGTACCCTCAACATATACAATGAACTGAAATAATTCTAAACTATTCAGAACCATCAGTGCCACATAAATACTTGTATACTTAAAATTGTAATAAAGTGTATAGAATTACCATGAAGAAAAGTTGATAATAGTGGTAAGTATGAATGGACAAGAGGGCAAAACAGCATTGTCATATCCATATGACAGAATTGTTCTTACCCATGAGAAACAGTTTTCCTGTGAAACATGTGGCAAGGCATTTTCACACTCAAGTCATCTGAAAGAACACCTGTTAGTACACAATCAGGAGAAACCATTTTCTTGCAAAATATGTGGCAAGGCCCTTTCTTTGTTTTGTAAGCTAAAAACTCACCAGGTAATTCATACTGGAGAGAAATCTGTTTGTTGTGAAATATGTTGTAGTGCATTATCATAGTCATCTAGCCTGAAAACACATCTTTTTGTTCATACACCGGGGAAACGATTTTCTTGTGAAATATGTGGCAAGGCCTTTTCTCTGCCTGGAGGACTAAAAACCCAGCTGTTAGTTCATACTCAAGAGAAACGATTTTTTTGTGAAATTTGTGGCAAGGCATTTTCACATTCTAGTTCGCTAAAAACTCACACATTAGTTCATACCAAAGAGAAACAATTTCATTGTTAAAAATGTGGCCAAAGATTTTCGTTGTCATCTACCCTGAAAAACCACATTTTAGTTCACACACACAGGAGAAACCATTTTATTGTGCAACGTGTGGCAAGGCCTTTTCTCAGTCTCGTATTCTAAAAACCCACCAATTAGTTCCTACTCAGGAGAAATCTCAGGAGGTACCTTTTTGTTGTGAAATATGTGGCAAGGGATTTTCTCAGTCTGGTAGTCTCAAAATCCACCAGTTAGTTCATACACAGGAGAAACCTTTCTGTTGTGAAACATGTGGTAGGACGTTTTCACAAAGATATAAGTTGAAAACACACCTCTTAGTTCATAGTAAGGAGAAATCATTTTGTTGTGAAATATGTGGGAAGGCATTTTTGCATAAATGTAACCTGAAAATGCACCTTTTCGTTCACACAGGAGAAACCATTTGCTTGTGCAACATGTGGAAAGGCCTTTTCTCGGTCTCGTATTCTAAAAACCCATCAGTTACATCATACTAAGGAGAAATCTTTTTGTTGTGAAATATGTGGTAGGGAGTTTTCACGATCATCTAACCTGAAAAGACACCTTTTAGTTCATGCTAAGTAGAAAGTGTTTTCTTTTGAAATGTGTAGCAAGGCATTTTCACAATCAAGTTATTTGAAAATGCATCAGATAGTTCATACTAAAGAGAAACCATTTTCTTGTTAGATATGTTGCAGAACATTTTCACAATCTCTTACACTAAAAACTCACCTGTTAGTTCATATGAAAAACTGTTTTCATGTGAAATGTGCAACAAGGCATTTTTTCAATCAAGTTAACTTGAAAGATCACCTGTTACTTCATACTAACAATTAACCATTTTAACAAGTATGTATCAAAGCATTGTTCATGGCAAGTAGTCTGAAAACACTTTACTTAGAGGATCCTTCTGTATCTGGAAAGGAATTTTTGAAGTAATTATTTTTAAAAACTCTTCTTAGTTCATTGTGGTATTCCTTTGTTGTCTGTCAGATATTGCTGCATTTTTATAAGGAGATGAGCTTAGTCATCTATTGCTATTACAATGTCTAAGAAACAGTTTTTTTTTTTTTAAATGTTTTCTTTTTTAAAAAATTCTAAATCCAAACAAATCCTCCCATGTACTTTTCACCCACCAGTATTCTCCAACTAGCTATCTGGTATATTTTTTTTGCCATTTCAATATACTATGAATATTAATAATGTTATTTTTATATTCTGGCATGACCACTAGGTTACTGGAGTTTGCAATAACCCAATCAAAACAAACATTAATCGTATTCAGTAGTCACGGGCTTGAATCCCGGTACACTCAAAGAGCGTGTGTTACTGCACTTGTACGATGACCGCTCTGCTACATCAGGCCTTTTGAGAAATGAATTTTTTGTGGCATTTAACAGATGCCATATGAGCAAAAGGGGTATATCTTTCTTATGGATAATTTCCATTATAATATGGCATCTATGAAGTGACAGTTATTGAATTTTTATGTAGTGATTTGATTTCACCTGTTAGTACTTTTTTATAGAATCTTTTCTTTTTATCGTTTCCTCGTTATCAACTCCCACAAGTTTCCTAGACATGTGAAGGTCATTAACATTTATTTCTATTTTAGAGTAGACTTTTTCTTCATAAATATTTGGTTTCTGTGTAGAAATTCACCAACACTTCAACCAATATTGGTTTAATATTTCTTCAATTATTTTCTGTTGTGTTGCTAGTTAATGGCACATTGAAAATCACAATCAAGAAATGATCAAACCAAAGTTTCTTGGTAATATCAGCTTAATCATGAGTGGGAGATGTGGATCACACACCATTAACATAGAAATAATCATCATCAGCCATTTTCAATCCACTGCAGGATGAAGGCCTCTCCAGCAACTTTCCAGTTCCTTCTGTTTTGTGCAATGGCCATCCATTTACTACCCACAAACTCATGAATTTCATCTGTCCGTCTCCGTCATTGTCCTCCAGGTTTTCTTCTAGCTCCTCTGGGTACCATTTTGTTATTCTCTTAGTCCATCTGTCGTCGTGTCTTTGAGCTATGTGTCTTGCCCAAGACCATTTTAGTTCTTTAGTTTTGATAAGAATGTACTTTACTTAAGTTTGCTGCGTAATCCATGTGTTTCTCTTATCTAACAGTCTGATTCCCAATATAATTTGTTCCATTCTTTGCTGTGTAGTTCTCGGCTTCTCTTTTATTCTTTTGGTGAGTGCCCAAGCTTCACTTCCATGAGTCACTGGTGGGGAGTATACATTGGTGCATTATTTTACGTTTCAGACAAATTGGGATATTGCTCCTCAGTATGGGACTATATTTCGTGAATGCTATTCATCCAAATTTATTCTTCTCTTGACTTCCAGCCATTTATCATTATTACAGCTAATGACTTGTCCCAGATAGGTATATGACTCCACCTTTTCAATTACTGTTCCTTCAATCATTATATCCCTTTCTATGGCATACTTGTTCATCATTACTTTTGTTTTAGCCATATTCATCTTTAGTCCAAAATCCGTACTAACTCGGCATAACTGATTAAGATTTTCCTCTAATTCTTTGAGATTGTGCCTTATGACCACAATGTCATCTGCAGATAGTAAATGGTTTAGGTACTCTCCATTCACATTGACTTCTTTCTGCGACCAGTCTAATCTTCTGAAAGCTTCCTCAAGGGCAGCAGTAAACAACTTTGGAGATATTATATCTCCATGTCGAACTCCTTTCTCAGTTTTAAATTTGCTACTGCCTTTGTCTAGTCTAATAAAGGAGGTAGCGTTCTCATATGATTTTCTTTAAAATAATAATATAAGGGGTATCTGTTCCCGAAACTTTGCCTTATGCTGTATGGAGTCAAATGCCAGGCATAATGGAGTTTTATATTCATTCACTTTCTCCATCAGCTGTGATTTTACGTGAAGGTGATCAATAGTTGAGAATCCTGTCCTAAAGCTAGCTTGCTCTTTTGGTTGATTCTCATCAAGTATTCTTTCTAATCTGTTAGTAATTACCCTTGTGAAAAATTTGTAGATGTAGGATAACAAGCTAATTGGTCTATAATTTCCAATTTCTGAGTTATCTCCTTTCTTATGCAGCAAAACTGATTGCATTATTCCACTCCTTAGGCATCACATCTTTTCTAATGCATTTTGTGAAGTCTTGCCAGTTTTTGTGCCACGTCTCTTCCTACCAATTTTAACAACTCTACAGTAACTTAATCTTCCCCCGGGGCTTTCTGATTCTTCATTTTCTTCAACGCATGTTCTACCTCATCAGGAAGGATATCGGGTATGTCATGTGTGTTACTAATTTGCGATCCATGTTCCCCACTTCTGGCATCATTCCCTCACTCCTTGTATAATTCTCTATAGTAGTCTTCTGCTATTTTAATTATGCCTTCTCTGCTGTTTATAAGTACACCCTTGCTATTCTTCAGTTTCAGTATTTGCCTTTCTGTTTTACTGTTCATGGCTGCTGATTTAAGTCCTTTGTTTTCTCTTAATGCTTGTTCTACTTTTCTTGTGTTAAATCTTTTGTCCTCTCTGAGTCTCTTTCTAATGGCTTTGCATAACTCAGTATACTCAATTTTCTTTTTGTCTGTGTTTATCTTGTTCTTCATTTGTCGTCTTTGGTTCATCATGACAAGTGTTTCTTGACTAATTTTTTCTTCTTTGGATTTCTTTTTATATATAGATTTCTTGGGCTTTATCACTTTCAGAAAGTTGTAATATTCCTCATCGATGTCTTGGTCCTGAGCCGTCTGCTGAAGCTAGCATAGAAATGATGGTCCCCAAATTGTTGGGTCATCAACCAAATTTCCTATAATGTATGGAGAGTTTTATTATTAATTCAATAATAAATACCAAATGTATTCATAACAAGTATCTGAAAAGAAATATTTTAGATGCAACTACAGTGAAATATAATAAAACTAAAATGAGGATAAAATTAACACATTAAACACTACTACTAACAGAAAACAGCTTATAGTATCAATTGTTCATTGCATATTTTATTGCATTAGTTGTTACATAAATTCCCTAAGACTATAGGTAAGTGAGGCTGATGTTTATGTGGACCTTGTGCAGCTGCAATATTTCTTAATTTAGATGCCAGCCCTATTTTTCTAATTATCAACTGGGTGAGAATTATTTGTTTTGTTATGAATTTTATATAACACCATTAACTCCCTAAAGTAGGAGTCTTGAAGATTGCATAATACGTGAAAACATTAGCAGGAAAACACTATGGTTAACAAAAGACTATCCACTGGTGTACTTTGCATCTAACATTCTTCAGCTGAAAGCTTGGATGATTGGTTTGTCAGAAGCTGAATACTACAGATCACAATGCAAATGGATCATGATGGCAAATAATTGGACACAATTGGCAGTAATGGGTAGAGGAAGGTACTTAGACACTTCTATGAGGGCATCACAAGAATGAGAATATTGACAAAAAAACTAATCAGAAGCAGAATACATTTTTTTGTAATTCTCCAGTTTCCAACATGATACTATCATTTTGGAACCTGGAGTCGATGACATTTGTCATGACTGCAATGTGCATTAGGAGAGGGAGGGAGGGATAAGTATGTTGTAGTGGCATTTTTAGTGTTGAATCCTCTCTGTTGGATCTAGTGATGGCTGCTTTCACATCTGGAGCAGAAGTAATCTGGAATGCATCAGGATACCTCCTGATGCATCCTGATTCAGTAGGAGGTATCCTACTGGTTCAGCACTTGAAGTCTTTTCAGTGCTTGAATCATGCTACCACCTTTCTTGGGGGCAATATAACCAACTATCAACTGAAAGAGGTGTAGATAATGGTAGGGCAGTGTACATAATTCCCAGCTTTTAATAAATGGTTTAAATTCAACTTGCTATGTGTTGTCTTTATACTTTTATAGCCAAAGAGGCATTATTTATGGATTGACCCTTGCCTTTAGTATATTTTGATTGATAATTTAGTGTGTGTTGTTTTCATGTTAGTATGGCTCTCGATTAATAGGTACACTCAGTGATTTCAAGAACCAGCATTGGCCCTGGGATAAAACAGATTTACCAGACTGGCTGGGTAGCCTTCCCCAATAGGGAAGTTCTCTGTACAATTTCTAGACCCAGGACAATTATAACACCTCTCTATACATTTCATTACAATGTTTTTTAATACAGGGCATTTTATTATCGAAAATGAAGACTAGTCAGATATGATTGGTTTTTCATAAGAAGAGTATAGTACTTATATAGAGAATGTGAAGGCTCTGGATTACACTACTTAAAGGTTTTTCCAAATAATGCTTGGAGCTGTAAGTATTATTTTCAAAAAGGAATTTTAAATAATTTCTAGCTAGTTTATAAAGCTCTGTTTAAAAACTATCATTAATGAAATTTTAAAAATGAGATAGAAGGAAGAATTTAATTAAAAAACAAGTTTGTTTCATAGAAGCAGAACAAATTTATAGTTTTGCCAAAGCAGTCTGTTTTGCATATATGCCTGTGTTTCTCCATTTCATGTAAGATATTCCCAATTGTATTGGAATAAAAATAAAAGCAACTATCACAGTGGTTTTGTGTGATGTTTGGTCACAAGATCATGCACATTTAGTAGTTTGTCTCATATCTGCAGGTTACAACTATCATGATATTTATTTATTAATTATAAGTACAATTATGATGTTGAATACAATATGATAAAGGAATACTCAACAAACAGCCTAATTCTGAACATATCAAAACACTGAACATCAATTTTCTTTTATTGTTTAGTGCCTGATATTTATTTATTTATTTATTATTATTAGGCACTTTTGAAAATGTCTCGAGCAACTGTTTTTTCAGTATTTCTTTCTACTTGCAACATCACGTATCTCAATGGATGCATTTCAATAAAATTTTATATTTGTGTATTTTTGTTGAGCCATCCCTCCCAAATTTCAAGAATATCTCATGAAATTCTGTACCGGCAAGAAATGTTAGATTGACACTAAATTTTCAGCTGCACTTTCCCTACAGAAATCTTTATTAGTTTGAGATCCAAGCATTATTACAGAAGGGAAAAGTCACATCATCAAATTTTCGTTATTTTGTTGGTCTCTAGGAGTTTTAAAAGCAATTACAATTCCATTTCTACCTTGTCCTCCTTCCTCACAAAATAAATCTACATAAATGAAAGAAAATGATGGCCATTAATGTAGGAGAAAAAGTCAAAGAAACGCTATATTTTCATCTATTTTTTGCTGTTAGTGCTGGTTTTAGTTTGAATTCAGATTTCCACCAAGTCGGTCATCATTACAGAAACGTAATAAATATGGCACAGCAGTGTACATTCTTTTCAAAATTTTACACATTTTGAATATTCCTTGGATCTTTCTGAAAAATATGCCCAAAAAGTGCATTTTAGGGTTATCCTAGAACAACCTCATCTGCCCACACATTATGCCTATATTGATTGTGTTACTGTTAATTCCCTTGTTTTTCTGACAAAATACCCGAGTTTCTTGTAGAATGGGTGGGGAACCTCTTGCCGCCCAGTCAAATTTGAAATCACTTGCTGACGAAGTCCTCTAAAATACCATATGAAAAAACGGCATGAGCTTTAAGGGCAAAACAGTCATTTGATATAAGTTAGCATTAGCATTAGTAGAGGCATTTGATGCAAGAAAGCAAGCTTATGCAGCATCAGCCAAAAAAAAAAAAAAAACCCACTTCCACTTCACCACTCTGTTCGTTCAAAATACCTGTCCAGCTGAGCCTTAAACTTATTTAGGCTATCAACCTCCACCACAAGGGATGGAAGTCTGTTCCACCAACCAACCACCCGCTGGCTAAAGGCAAATTTCCGCACGTCTATCCTACATCTGTCTTTCCTCAATTTGAATTTATGCCCTCTCAGGTGATTTTTCTGAGCTAGAGGAAGAATCCCATCAGCATTGAGCATGCTTAAACCATTCAAGGCTTTATACACCTCTATCAGATCACCTCGCTGGTGCCTAGTCTCCAGACACTGTAATTTGCAAAACTTAAGCCTTTCTTCGTAAGAGCACCCCTTTGTTCCATTCACTAATCTTGTTGCCCTTCTCTGTACTCGTTCCAGCAGCTCTACATCCTTCTTGAAATGAGGCCTCCAGACCTGTATACAGTACTCTAGGTGTGGCCTGACCATTGCCTTATACAATGGAATAATCACCTCCTTATCCCTGCTGGAAAAATTCCTGTATATCATTGACAATACTCCATGAGTTACTCTTGCAGCCCGTCTGCACTGCTTAGAGAGAGAACTTCATATCTGCCTGCACAACCACCCCCAAGTCCCTTTCATTCTCTACCACTGTCAGTGTAGTACCACAGAGTTGATACGTTGCTCTGGGGTTGCTGTTTCCCATGTGTACTACTTTACATTTGTCAATGTTAAACTTCATTTGCCACCTCTCAGCCCATCTGCTCAACCTTTCCAGATCCTGTTGCAGCAGCATAGTGTCAGTAGTGTCCTTGACAACCCTGCCAACCTTTGTATCGTCTGCAAACTTGGACATCAAGCTTGATATACCATCATCAATATCATTTATAAATACAGAAAACAATAATGGACCCAACACTGAGCCCTGAGGGACTCCACTAATAACATTAGTCCACGATGAGCAGTGTCCATTGATTACCACTCTGTCTTCTCCCCCTCAACCACCCCTTTATCCATAGCTGCAATTTGCCTTCAATGTCACACTGCTCCAATTTGTGTAGCAGTCTTCCATGTGCAACAGTATCAAAAGCCTTTCTAAGATCCAAGTATATAATATCAAAGTTATTCCCTGCATCCAGTTCTTTTGTGACTGCATCATAGAGTCCAATCAAGTTGGTCAGGCAAGACTTCCCCTTAACAAAACCATGCTGTGTCTGAGCTATAACTGAAGTCTTGTCTAAATGATCCTGCAGTGCTTCTTTAACCAGTGCCTCCATTAATTTTCCTGGAACAGAAGTTAAGCTCAGAGGTCTATAATTACTTGTGTCAGCCTTTGATCCTCCTTTGTGAATTGGGGTCACATTTGCACATTTCCAGTCTATGGGTACTTCCCCTGAGTCCAAGGAAGCTCTCATAATTATGGCTAAGGGTTTGCTTACTTCCTTTGCTGCCTCCTTTAATATAACTGGATAGATCCCATCCACCCTGGGCGCCTTTCTTGTATTTATCTTCAACAGTTTCTCCTCCTCTTTACTCCCAGTTATTTCAAGATTCTGTAGCTTACTGCTAGAGTTGAATACACCTCTGGCATTCCCCTCGCTGAATAACTCCTCATGTGTGAATGTCGATGCAAAATATTCATTTAGTTTGTTAGCTACCTGAGCAGGATCATCAACAGTTGACCCATCAATATCAAGTGGACCAATCTGATTCATCCCCTTCCTTCTAGAGTTTACATAAGTAAAGAACTCTTTGCTGTTTTTCTTTGCATCCCTTGCCAAGGATTTCTCGAAATCTGCCTTCGCCTGCCAAACCTCCTTTGTAACTTGGTTGCATATCAACTTGTATCTATCATAGGCTTCTGTGTCATGTGTTAATTTGTAAGTATCCCATGCATTTTTCTTCTCTGCCATATGCCTCATTAGTTCATCTGACATCCATTTTGGCCTAAACCTTGAACAATATTTCTTAGTTGGTATGTAAAGCCTAGTAGCTTCCAAGATAAGTTCTTTGAATGCTTCCCATTTTGAATTTGCTGTTGGTAACATCATCAGTTGGTCCCACTGTATAGAATTTAAATACTGTCTCAGTCCATCATATTCGCCTTTACAGAAGCAATAACCCTTCCCTTTACCCCTAATGGTAGTTACCTCTTTGAGTAAATCCCACTTCAGCACACTGTGATCACTGCCACCTAGTGGTTCATTTATCTGCAGATTCTTAATGCATGAAGAATCACTGCTGATAATCTAATCAAGAGTATTACTCCCTCTAGTTGCCTCCCGAACATGCTGATGTAGAAAACAATCATCCAATAAATCCACAAAAGCCCTGCTAGTGCGTGAGTAACCAGCCCCCAAATTCCAGTCAATATCTGGGAAATTAAAATCCCCCATTATAAGACTCTCTGATTTACTGGCCCACTCTATTTCCCTGTACAGTTCCTTATTATACTCATCAGAGTCATTAGGCCTATAGCACACTCCTACTCTCAATTTTGATCTCCCAATGCTTATGTCACACCAAACTGACTCAACACTGCACTGTCCAGCGATGTCGACTGGCTTCACTTCCTTGGTTTTTATGTGTTTCTTAACTAATAGCATAACCCCTCCCCCCTTCCTATCCTGTCTATCCTTTCTGTAGACGTTGTACTCCCCAAATTGCAGTTCTGCATCCCTTATATCTGTGTGACACCACGTCTCTTTTATCCCAACAATATCTGCCTTTGATGTTTTGAGCAATACCTCAAATTCATCAAATTTATTTACTAAACTCTTAGCATTGGTGTACACACAAGTATACCTGCACCTGTTTCTATTCTTAGCTACCCTAACACAACCCATGTGTTTACTTGTACCGCAATGGCTCCCAGCAGTCTCTGAAATACCATGCATCTTGTTTTTCAGGCTTCTGCTCATTCTAATAGAAGCAGTGCAAGAATCTCTTTCACCTCTGCCAGTGGCTACTGTCAATCTATTGGTCTTTGTCTCCCCCCAAGCTAGCAGTTTTCCGACCCACCTAACACTGCCTCGATAGCATCAGCAAATATTCTTGCACCCTTTCTATTTAAGTGTATCCCATCCCTGTAGAAGCAATCTCTCCTGTTAACAAGTACAGTCCAGGCTGAAAAAAATTCTACCCCTTGAGCCTTGCACAATCTTTCCTGGGCCGAATTGATCGACAAGGCTCTCATCATATACTCCCTCCTATTGTGTCTGGGCAGAATTGCAGACACTTTCAAATTCAACCCTAATTCTCGGCTTTTGTTCAACAGTGACCTGTACTTGTTAAGTAATTCTGCCGGTCTTCTACTCTTAATATTATTAGTGCCAACGTGTACAACTATATCACCTTTTGTGCCCTTAAAAGATGATATTCGCTCTACAACGTCATCAACCTTTGCCCCTGGCAGACATACTCTGGTCCTGTTCCACCTATCTTTTTTACAAAGCATGTTCCCTGTTTCCCTGACAATAGAGTCACCAACAACTACTAGTTCCTTCGGGTCCAGCGCATTCTGCCTTGGGGGTTGTCTCTGTGTCACGTGATGCCCAAGTGCAAGCTCTGGCGTTGATGTGGGCAGCAGAGAGCTTGATGGGCCCCTCAATTTAGTTTCTTCGAGGGCATCCACCCTGTCCTTCAAGCTCTCATATAGGCCCACAAGAACGCCGAGTTGTTGCCTGATATCGATACACTCCTTGTATCGCGCACACACAAAGACATCCCCCATGGCAGTATCATGCCCCGTACCCGATTGCTCTGCAAACATCAAGCAAACAGTGCATTTTATAAGGCTGTGAGTCAGAGGACAACTGACTCCCTCAGTTCTGCTCTGAGCCACAGCACTTCCATTAGCCTGAGCCTTTTGCTTTGCTGCTCTGGTCTGAGTCATGATTCTATTAATTTATTAATTAATTATGTTATGTTATTAATTATGTTAAATATAATTAATTATATTACGTTTGTAATCTAAGTCGTTATATGTATTTATTTAAACGTACAATTTAACTGCTAACGAAGTTCAACTAACGCTATCGTATCACAATGGCGGGAAATTTACGAACGGTAGCGGAGTTGAAACACGTGGAAACCCTTACCGATACTTTTATGCAATTTCAAGGCCGAGTAAAGAATAAATACACCAAATTAATAAGAAAATCGCAAAATAATGTTATACTACTAAATTTAAATCAAAAGTTGTAGAAAAACAATTTCAAATCAATAAATAAGAAAAATCCACTTAGCGGCTTTGAACACGACCGTCTCTAGTAGCCTCGTTGTTTTAAAACTTTTTAAAACAACGAGGAGTGCATTTTGGAGTGCTTAAAACAACTTTTTAAAACGTTTTAAAAAGTTGTTTTAAGCACTCCATAAACTTGTTACCCGTAATGCTTGTCTTGTGATATTAATCATGATCCAAATACATAATAATTGACGTAATAGTCATACCATTATTACAGCCAATTTGCATTTAGCATTTGTTTCTCCCCAAAACCACAGGGCACCTCCGTAGCCAGGTGGGAAGGGGCAGCAGTGCGTAGCACAAGCTTCTTGATTAGACCGGGGTTCGAGCCGTCACCACCAAATACAGAGGATGCGAAAAGGTCAGGGAATGACCACCGCATATCCCGGAGCAATATGGCCTTAGTTGCTAATGCTCCTAAAAGCCAAATAACATCCCCCAAACCACATTTGTGCACATTGGCTTGTCTTATTAGGTCTTGTTATTGGTGATAGATAGTAAATGTTGATTTAAGTTTTGTCTTAGTGGTTGGTTGCATAATTATGCAGGCAACATTTATGGTTGATTTGCTTAGTTCTATTTATGTCAATATTGTAAAGTGCATAAAAGTAACCCCTTTCTGGGATGTAAGAAATACAGAAAATTGAGAGAGACTGCATTTAGATGAGCCAACATTTTTAGAAGAATCTTTATGCAAATAACAATCTATTTTCAAAAGACATTCATGAAAATACATCCGTAAAGCAAGTGACGTATGAAGTGTGTGAGCTAATTGCAAAGAAACTAAAACCACCTATCGAAAGCAAGATTGTTAGCGTATAGTTGCTGTTGCACAAATTTTAACTCCAGAAAAAGTCAGATCGTTTGAGAATATTGGTTTATCACAGAGGACTTTCTGACTAAAAGACATGGTTAACGACATCCAAGTATCCTTGAAACAAGCAGCATCATAATTTGTTTTTTTCCATAGCTGTAGATGAGAACAGATATAGCAAATACGGTACATTTGGCTATATTTGTGCTTGGGATAACAGCAAACTTGATACGAAAAGATTTATTTGCTTTAAAATCGATGCATGTGACTACCACAGGTGAAGATCTCTTTTCTGAAGTCAAATCAGCAATAAGCTATTTCGATTTACCCACAAAAAAACTGGTGTAGTTACGGAGGGTGTGCCTTCCATGGTAGGATCTCAAAAAGGACTTGTTGTTTTAATTAAGAAAGAATTGGAGAGCTGTCAATTGGAATCTAATGTGTTAAGTGTTTCATTGTCTTATTCACCAACAAAATGTTCACTCTCTAAGAATGGCCAATATGATGAAAGTGGTAAAAAAAAAATGCATTAACTTCATAAATAAAGAAATTTTTTATGAATAAATAAAGGAATTTAAAGACATGTTTAAGGACCTTGAAGCGGAATATGGTGATTTATTGTATTATAGATATGAAACTGTCCGAACGGACAGTTTCACATCTATAATGTACAAAGTGGCATATAAGAGTTACTCAAAAACTAGGAATTCATTTGTCCATGTGTATTATGTCCATAAATAGATCTCTCGTTGGTCTTGTTTTTAGGGGAGGAGATTGTTATACACGCCGTCGACTGACGACAGGGAGTAAATAGAGCCAATAAAAGTTACTTGCTTCATTGACAGGATTTGTGAGGTTCGCTGGAAAAGTAAAGGGTGCATGCGAAAAGTGCTTCTGTGAGCTGAAAGATGAAGTGAAACTCTTCATGGATATTAAAAGCCCCTACATTTAGAGGACCAGAAGTGGTTATGTAATTTGGCGTTTTTGGTTGATATTACTAGCCACTTAAATGATCTAAATTTGAAATTACAAGAGCGAAATCAGCTTTTACTTCTCTTGTCAGTATCAGGAACTTAGAATTAATGCTGCAATTGTTCATAACTTAACTGAAAATACACTGCATGGTACATTTGCCAACACTGAAAGAACTGAAACCAGAATTACCAGTGGAGTATGCTGCAGAGTGTTCCAATCTTTTGAATCAATTTCAAAAGAGGTTTCAAGATTTACGAAATCATGAACTGAAACTAAGAATGTGCGACACTCCTTTTGATGTGCCAGATGAAGCTCCTGATTCCTTGCAACTAGAATTAATGGTGTATCTATTTTGAAATATAAATGCTATATAGATACTGAGAAATATACAATTTTGAGGAATCATTCATTGAAAATTGCATCACTGTTTTCTACCACTTACCAATGTGAACAGTTTTTCTCAACATTAAATTTAGCCAAGAACCATTTGCATGCTAGACTTACGGATGATAATCTTGAATCTAAAATCTTTGAGCTTTCCAAAGCAAATCAGGGCCAGACTCAGCGAACATGTGCCCCCACAGGTTCTTATGCACTTGCAATTTGCCCCTGGTACTTAAAAGTTACCCCACCCCTGTTGTAGAATATACCTTGGTATCTGTTCCTGAGATTGATTAACTCAGCTTTTGAATGAAGAAATCTCATAAAAGTTCCTCTCATCATTGACGGAATTCGTCCCCAACTCTCATACTTGGTGTAGGGGGAGGCGGCTGATTATAACTACTGTTCTCTCCGAACGGACAGTTTCACATTTATAATGTACAAAGTGGCATATAAGAGTTACTCAAAAACTAGGAATTCATTTGTCCACGTGTATTATGTCCGTAAATAGATCTCTGGTTGATCTTGTTTTTAGGGGAGGAGATTGTTATACGCGCCTTCGACTGACGACAGGGAGTAAATAGAGCCAATAAAAGGTACTTGCTTCATTGACAGGATTCATTAAATTATTAAAATTGTACCAATAGAAATTTCAATGTTTTTCATAAAAGTTTTTAGCGTTTTCTCTATATAACTTGTTTCAGATTTTCACAAATTGTTCTACAATAAAAAGTCATATTGATGTGCCAAGTTTACTCATTCTTACATTTTAGATTAATTCCATTTATTAGACATCTAAAACAATGTGCAGTTCCCAATTCCTTAGAAATGTAAGTTTTGGAAGTGAAGTATTACTTTCTGCCCTAATATTTTCTATCTACATTCACACATGAGGAATTCTATGCGGAAGTCGGGAACAGAAGCTTATTAGACTAACAGGGAGCTAAATGATTTTGTAATAACGGAGAGCAAAGTGGAGGAAAAATTGTTAAAGTTAAACAGGGCACCTGCAGTGGATAGAATCAATCCAGTTATATTAAAGCAGGCAGCAAAGGAAGCAAACCCATAGCAATAATTATCAGGGCAAGCTTGGATTCAGGGGAGGTCCCCACGAACTAGAGAAATTCCAATGTATCCCCAATTCACCAAGGGGAATCAAAGGATCATTATTAATTACTGACCTATTAGTTTAACTTCTGTTTCAGGGCTAATAATGGAGTCACTGTTTAAAGAAGCATTGTAGGATCATTTAGACAAGATTTGAGTAATAGTTCAGACAGATGATCGGTTTGTCAAGGGGAACTCTTTTCTAACCAATTTAATTGGATACTGTGATGTGGTGATAAAGGAAATGGATGCAAAAAGTAATTTTCATATCCATATACTTTGATTTCAGGAAATCTTTTGAATATGGAAGCCTACTGCACAAATTGGAGCAGTATGGCATTAAGGGCGAGTTGCTACAATGGATAAAGGGATGATTGAGGGTGGTAATCAATGGACACTGCTCTTCGTGGACTAATGTTATTAGTGGAATTCCCCCAGGGTTCGGTGTTGGCCTATTGTTGTTTTGGTATTCATGAATGATATTGATGAAGGTATACAGGACCGGTTCTGGTAGGTGTACATGCACGCAGGCGGCCGATGGTGCACTTTAAAGAATAAAATTAAAATGTAATTTAATATTATTTTTATATACTGTAGTGGTCGGCTATGAAATAGCGAACGTGGCATTGTTAATAAATAATATTGTTATCTCACAATGAAAATTAAACATAAAAATAACGTAACAAACGTTACCGTAAAATTAAGAAGTCATACCAACATTCACAATGGCAACATAAACTTGACCTTAAACATATTTGGTAACTATGGAAACAACACTTCTTTCGTACTTCAAAAATTGATGTTTGCATGATGCAGATGATATACCTCTACAGTTTATGGTTATAAATAACGCCGAAGCATACATGTTAGGTGTTTTGCATCAGAAAACTTAGAAGTGCAAGCACAGGCGATGGTGAGTTTATCCGTTGAACCAGAGAAGGATTCAACAGTGGAACTTCTATAACCTCTACGATTGTCTTGTTTTCAACCACGTAAACAAAAACATAAAAGCGTGGAGTTTGCAAACATAAACTCCAAAACTTGGAGTTTATGTTAACGTCTTATGATTAAGTTGAAGGTTACACTTACATAATTCATTGTGAATGGTTTCATTAAATGACACAGGTACAAGGTTTTATGCTTATATTATGTTTAATTTTCATTATGAATGGGCCTTTATTCCCGTACCGTTAATCTTAAAGAGTCTTAATCTTAAATCATTGTTTTAATTGTTGACGAAACCGAAAGGAAATTTAAATAAAGAGAGAAATGCGCACGAACGTTATTAATTTAAATATTCATCCAACAATCAATTTTCTTGTTGACCGTTTTCAATATTTTCACGGAAAAAAATTCGTTACTACCGAGTGAGCAGTGAGGCGAGAAGTATGTGGTTGGAAAACGGGTGCATAAATCATAAATGTAATATATAAGAAACTGCCATGTGAGATTAGAGTTTTTGCTGATAAAGAATAAACAACATGTACGTGTTTTCATTTTGTGCTTATTTATTTTTATTTAGTGTAAGTAAACCTTCAGTACTCGCACAGAAAGGTCAAGTCAGGTTCGGGTCATTACAAAGTTTTTATACATTCGAAAAGAGAAAAAAATAGTCTGTGCCCTGTAAGCAAAGAATTATTATTGTTGCTCTTATATTATTTCTCCCTGATTGGGGTTCACCTCGTGACGGGTATTGCTACCAAGTATACAGGGTGGTTGTTATGTCTGATGTTACTGTTGGTCGAGGAACTCTGACTATCCTACAGGTGTTCAGGATTGCGACTTTCTGGAGCTCCTTGTAGGTGTTTGCTGGGAGACCTATTTCTCCTAGGCTGTTATGTGGGGTCTTTGGTACTATACCTGTGGTTGACACGATGATCACGATGGTCGTTACTTGTTGCATATCCTGTCTTAGGTTCGTGTACTTCCTGATATTTTCCTCATGGATGTTCTGCAGGTTGATAGTGTTGAGTACCGCTATGTCAGTCAGATAGGTAGCCATTTCCTTCTTGTCCACAAGGGTTATCTCCGGTCTGTTGTGCGGAATTGTCCAATCCGTTATTATGGCGCGTTCCCAGTACAGCTTGTGGGTTGGGGTCTCTAGTACTGCCTAGGGTTCGTACTTGTAGTACGGTACACTTTCTTCGATCAACTGGTATTTCCTTACTAGCTTCTGATGATTATCCTGGCTACCTGGTCGTGTCTATGAGTGTACTCAGTCTGGGTGATCACCTTGCATCCCGCGGTGATGTGTTGGATCGTTTCTGAGGCCAGGTGGCATCATCGACATGTGTCATCGAACTCTCCGAGCTGCTTGACGATGTATTTTCTATAGTTTCTGGTGTTGATTACTTGGTCTTGGATGGCCAGCATGAATCCTTCAGTCTCGGGGAAGAGCGTTCCGCTCGTGAGCCATGGCATTAGAAGCAATTTTATCTATGTGATCTTGATGGAGATCATTGTAGTGTCTGCCATGGAGTGTCTTCTCTGCCCATCTTTCTAGCTTTGTTTGTACCTCATGGTTGGAGGTGTGGGGACTCCTCGCTTAGGTTGAGTGGGGTATATCGCTTGTCTATCTTCTTTATGGCCTGGTAGAGTGCCGCTGTGTGTTTCTGGAAGTAATCCTTTAGGTTAATTATCGCTGTCTTCTGTTGCTCAATGAGGTCTATCAGGCTCTTTTCCTGGCAATTGTCAGTCTCTTCACGGCAGATTTCGGGTGGTGTTGGCGGCTCTTTGTCATCATTGTCCTTGTCTTTCTCACGATATCTTCTAGCTCGGTGTTAGTCCAATCTATGACCCCGAAGAAGTATGTTAGCACTGGACTTCATAAGTGTTTATGGCTTTAACTGTATTCCCTCTGTTCAGCAAGCTTCTGAGTATCTGATGGTATTTTTCGGTCAGGCAGGCCTTAATTTCCTTGTGCTGTAACTGCTGAGCCTGCATCATCCCCAAGTATTTGTAGGCGTCTGCCATGGTTTCGATCTCTTTACCAGTCTGCAGCTGGTAGTTTCGGTTGACTAATTTTCCCTGGTGCAATCAGTGGGTCTTGCATTTGTCTAGACCAAATTCCATCCTAATATCATTGCTGATATTCGATGATCTGTAGTAGTTGCTGGCGGTGCTTCTCTGTTCCCGCGTAGAGTTTGATGTCATCCATGTACATCAGGTGGGTGAGGGTGTACAGGTTCTTCCTATCTTCTTTGAGGTTGTATCCGTACTTGCTACTGTTGAGCATGGTGGATAGCGAGTTAAGTGCTAGACAGAACCACAATGGGCTCAGGGCATCTCCCTGAAAGATTCCTCTCCTGATTGGGATTGGCTTGGTTGTGATGTTTTCGACCTTATTATTATTCTAAGTTCAGATATGTTAGATAGGAAAACAAAACTTCAGTATGGTGTTTTTTTTTTATCGCAAGCGGAAGAATGAAAGTGATAAGGAAAAGGAAAAAATACGAGGATCCATGCTAAAATTCATAAAGTTGAACGAGGGTTACCCGACAGCATCAACATCAGTCGCTTCGGAATTCAATTCAGACAGGACGAAATGGAAGGTGAAAAATCAAATGACAAGTTTTAGGTTCGTTTGAAATAGTGCCTGAATCAAGCTGTGGTGAGGATAATATAGAAATTAATAATTTTGTTGAATTTATAGGGAATTCTTTTTAGCTGGCCACCAATTATTAATAATCGGTTATTAGAACTCATAATTCAGAAGGGACCTGTAATGCCTCAAAATGTGAAATTTCCTAAAGATAGCAATGGAAGATCAATTTCTGCGTTGCAATATATGAGACTTTTACCTAACGGTGAAAAAGTTCAAAGAACTTGGTTAATCTGTTCTACAAAATCGATTAGTGTGTTTTGCATTTGTTGCAAGTTTTTTGCTTTAAAGTAAAACAAAGTAACAGATAGTCAGGGGTGTTCAGATTGGCGACAATTAGCCACTCATTTATCACATGAAACGAACGTAGAACATATGCAACATTGTAAAAAATGGTATGAATTAAAAACTCGCCTTGACAACAATTTCACAATTGACAAAGAACAACAACGGTACTTTGAATCTGAAAAAAGACGATGGCAAGTCATTATTGAAGGAATCATTGGAATTGTCCAGTTTTTAGCAGGGCAGTGTTTATCTTTCAGAGGTAAAAATGATAAATTTTATGAAACAAATAACGGAAAATTTTTAAAGACTATAGACATGTTGGGAAAATTTTAACATTATCTCACAGCATGTCAATAACATAACACAATCTCAACCTGCTACAAGTCATATACCTCATTACTTAGGCCATGCTTTTCAAAATGAAATGATATCTGTTTTAGCAAGTGGCATAAAATCAAAAATCAAAAAATTTGTAAAGAAAGCAAAACATTTTACGGTTATTCTCGACTGCACGCCAGGGTAATCGATATAAATATCCCCGGTAAAAATGGATTAATTGCACAGTCGAATTTTGTAATTCGGTGAAGGCGGGAGCGTTTTCTTTCTGATTGATTTGTGTCGTCGAGGGGGGTTTTAGCTGTGGTAGGGTGTTTTCCCCCCCTGTCCAGCTGTTTTAAAATCGGTAAACGAGTTCGTGATTTAAAAACATCGTCAAAATGGATTGATTGTTCAGTAGAATTTTGTGACTCGATGAAGGCGAGAGCGTTTTGATTGACTTGTGTTGTCGAGGAGGGGTTTAGCTTAGGTAGAGTGTTTTCCCCTTATCCAGCTGTTTTAAAATCGGTAAACGAGTTCGTGATTTACAAACAGCGTAAAGTGAGGAGAAACACCCTAGGCGCTAACCGGTATATTTTTTCCGGGATTCGCACGCCAGATGCCAGTCACACTGAATAGATAGCATTTGTAGTAAGAATTGTAAATATTGACACTTCTGATGTTGCAGTTCGAGAATTATTTCTTGGGTTTTATCCAGTATCAGACACTACAGGGGAAGGCTTATGTAATTATCTTTTAAGCGAACTCTTAAGCCATTTTGATTATGAAAGTCCCTATGAACAAATCACAATTCCAAAAGGATTGTTTAGAATACAATTATCTAACAATTGTTGATACATCCTTAAATTCCATTCAGGAAAGGTTTGAAAATCTAAATGAATGTATTTAAATTTCTTTGTGAATTTGGAGAAATGACTGAAGAGGAAATTAAAAAATCTTGTCTTGATTTAGATTAATTAAAATCAAATTAATAAAGGAAGCACAAGTATTAAGGATATTGATGGTCTTCAGTGAGCTGAAAACATATAGAATTTTGAGCAGTGGAACTGCTGACCCATTAAAAAACTTGACATATATTACAAAAAATAACGATGCCATCATTTCCTAATCTGTTTATAGTTTTGAGAATTTTTCTGACATTACTAGTTAGTGTAGCATCAGGTGAAAGGAGTTCTTCGAAACTCAAACTTATAAAAACATATTTAAGAACGTCAATAACTCAAGAAAGGTTTAAAGATCTAGGACTGTTAGCTATAGAAAAGGAATTGTGCGAAAGTTTAGAATTATCAGATGTTATTGATGAATTGACAAATAAGAAAGCAAGAAGAGTGCAGTTCTAACTTTATGGGTACATTTTGTTACTTCTATTTGATATCTTGTACATTTTTGATTTGAATAAAATTAAAATAAATATATCAAAATTTTTTATGGATTTTTTTACCCCTGTCAACTATATGGAACTGTCATAGAAACATACTAGTAATCTCCCGTGGGTTGGGAGACTACTAGCGCGAGTTTTCATTAAGTTATGAATGTACTCGCGACCCGCATTGATAAAAAAAAAAAAAAGTAAAGTGCAGCCATTATCAACCCACTGCAGGGTGGAAGCCTCCTCAACAATTCATGCTGAGGGAAATGGACCATAATCTGCCACGCTGGTCCAGTGCGGGTTGGCAGATCGACCGTATTCAGCAGTCAGGGGCTTGAACCCCGGTCTACTCAAAGAGCGTGTGCTACTGCACTCCCGCTCCTGCCCACTCGGCTACGACCCGCATTGATAGGGGCGGCCAAATATCTCTAGCATGCAGGCGGCTAACAGCCCAAAATCGGCCCTGTGTATTATTATTTTAAAAATGTGTTCCACCCGTTTTGCTCTCAGGGAGGACGATCAAGATGAAATCTGCTTTGCGGTATGCACCAACTCAAATTGGAAGTTTTTCCTGAGGTGGCGCTATAAACATTAGATCAACTAAAGCGTGAACTGGCTGCCATTTTTGATGAATTATTATTACTTTAAATCATTAAATATACGTTTTTCAGCTTGATCTTAACTACTCACCTCAGGTAAGTTTTGTTCTTTGTGTTACTTTATAAGAAATTGAGGTGATACACGCACACACACTCTCTCTCTCAGGGTTACTCGGGAACTGTTTTTTTTTTTTTTTTTTTTCCTGGTGCAGCAGGAAAAAGCCTCAGGCTTCCTTGCATCATATGGATATTAATAATAATAATAATTGCATACGTTCTATTCTTCGATATTAAAGTAAGTTGCTGCATTATTATCGAAGGTTCGATCAAACAGGCAAGTCTCTTTTCACTGAACATCATATGCATCGAAAACTCATTGCCATGTTTTCGGTTTTGAAGGAGAGATTCATCCACCTGCATGGCTGAAATTTACTTTATGGTTCTTACCCATGGATTTTTGCGAGAAGGAATGAAGGCTGGCTTAGTTCCATCCACTTGTTCGTAGTGATTGGGCGATCGATTTTTAATTTGGTAAAACTCCAGGTACTCCTTACAAAATGGCGTCGAGAAGCAGAGGGGAAAAGCAGTGAACTACGGTTTGTAACTCCGCCCACTCACTGCTTCCCCCCCTCTTCTTCCCAACGACTGCACGTGGCGGATGCCACGCGACATTGCAGTAGTAGTAGTAGTAGTGGCATGTGAAGCAAGAAAGCAAGTGCATGAACTTATGCAGCATCAGCCAAAAAAATTTACAAAACAATTCCCTCTAAATGTTTGTCCAGTTCCTCCTTAAATTTATTTAACCTATCAACTTCCACAATGACAGATGGAAGTTTGTTCCAGCAATTAACCACCCACTTTCTAAAGGCAAATTTCCGCACATCTATTCTACATTTGTCTTTCCTCGATTTGAATTTATGCACCCTTAGGTTCGTAATCTGAACAAGTGGAAGAATCCCATCAGAATTCAGTGTGCTCAACCTATTCAAGGCCTTATACACCTCAATCAGATCACCTCGCAGGTGCCTAGTCTTCAGCCGCTGCAATTTGCAGGACTTAAGCCTCTCTTGGTAAAAGGATCCCTTCATTCCCCTCACCAATCTTGTTGCCCTTCTCTGTATGTGCTCAAGCAAATCTACATCCTTCCTAAAATGAGGCCTCCAGATCTGTACGCAGTACTCAAAGCATGGCCTGACCATTGCCTTATACAGAGGGACAATCACCTCCTTTTCCCTGCTAGCAAAATTCCTATATATCATTGACAAAACCCCATGACCTGCCCTGGCAGCCTGTCTGCATTGCTCAGAAAACTTCATATCTGACTGCACAATTACTTCCAGGTCTTTTTCATTTTCTACCACCTTAAGTGTAGTACCACACAGTTAGTACATTTTTCTGGCGTTACTTCTACCCATATGCAGTATGTCGGAGCTCAAAAAGAAAAAGGGAATGAAAAAACGGCAATTATTATTATTATCAGCCGTATGGTGCAAGGAAGCCTGAGGCTTATGCTGCACCAGTCAAAAAAAAAAAAAAAAAAAATTTCTGAATTACCCAAGAGAGAAAAAGAGAGAAGTAGAAGGGAATCGCCAAGAAAGTGAAGAATGATGATATTCAGCTTGGGACCCTGGGTGTTCCAAGCTCATACTCACCAGATGTGAGCCCCTGAGCAGCAAGTAACAGAAATGCACGTTATTCGGTGAAGAGATAATAACATCTCAGATTTAAAATGACGAAAAATTAACAAACAAAAACATAAATTTTTTTGAAAATAAACAAAAAGTAATACTACGTACGGCCAACAACCAGTTTTGCTTGAATCCCTTCTGAAGCCTAACTTTTTTTCACTAAACACAAATGAAAGGTCATTAAAAACATGTCCCCTCTTATAATTGTTTCTTTTCCCCAATGACAGATTTTTTCTTGAAACCATCCAGAAGTCACATAAAAATCTAACCTTTTTTCACTAAACACAAATGAAAATACTTGGCGGTAAACCACTCGTTTACTGCTAATTGTTTTTTTCCCTTCTAATTACAGCCACATTTCTCAGTTCACGTCCTTCACACAACCTTCTTTTCATCACATATTATATCTGCACTTCAATACGTGATTGAATGTCCATTTAACAATACAATTTAAAAAAAGAAACAAAAATCAACGCCATGATGTGATGGGAGATACTTTTCGGCCGAACAGAACAAAATGATTGCACATGCGTTAACAATGAAATTGCTCTTTGAAAATGCACGAAATGTAAAAAGAAATTTTTTTTTTTTTTTTTTTAAATCTTGAGGGCTGCTACCCCCAAACCTCTGCTTTTTTCACCGCAGTTAAAGAGACAATAACACTTGCAATTAACAATAAAATTGCTCTTTGTATATGCACAATATGCCAATAGAATTTTTTTTTATTTTTAAAGAATGTGACAACTGACAGAATACTAGGTTAGAGAGATAGGAAAAGAATACAAAATACAAATAAAAACTAACCTCATAACTCATATCACCTCGTATATAAATTAAACCAGACTCAGGATGACACGAGGAAACATCGCAAGCAAATGTGACTATGAAACAATATGAAGAATTTTGCATTTACAGCTGCAGTGACGTGGTGTCATGTGGTGTCTGCCTGAAACGAAGAGGGGAATGCAGTGAGTGGGCAGAGTCACAACCTGTCAATCATTGCTTCCCCCCATTTCTCGTCACCATTTTGGAAGGTGTACTGCTAACTGGAGTTTAGCGCTTGATTTATAACCACCCACAAAAGGAGGAAACTCATTTCCCTATTTTAAAACAGCATGAAATTTGGGGGGGGGGGTAGTTTCGGGGTTCCCTTGGCAATGGCTTAAAATCTCAAAAGGGGAACAAGGTAAAATCCAGTTTATGGGTCCACTTCATATTTCAGTGAGAAAGAGATTAAGAAGGCAGTGACTGGCAGGTGAGAGCAACTCTCACTCACTGCTTTCCCCTCTCCTTGCCCGCACATTACAGGTGGATGTCATGTGATATCACAATATGTCAGAGCTGAAATGAAAAAGAAAGCAGTAATAGGGAGCAAAAAATAGGTGAATATAAATGCAAATTTTTTAAAACAAGTGGTGAAGATTAACACCAGACACAACCACTGATACTTCTTGCCCTTACTAGATGATTTTGAATGCAATAACAATGAGAATTGATCATGCACGTATACAATAAATGCTTTTTTTTTTTTTTTTTTTCTGGTGACAAAAATGTGTTTTTTTGTTGCAGCTGCCACCCCCAAACCCCCGCTTTTGTGGCTGCACATTACTAGATGATTCCAAATGCATTAACAATGAGAATTGCTCATACAAGTCAACAGAAATACTTTTTTTTTTTTTTTTCCTTCCTTCTGGGAATTGCAGTCCCTAGATCCCTGCTTTTGTGGGGCTTCTGTCCTCACAAAAGATTTTCTTTTGTGAGGACAGAAGAATAACTGCTAAACACAATCAAATCGGCAAAAAACTACTTGAATACACAGAAAACTCACCTCATCAGTCCTGGCATGCCGCCTGATACATTTCACAAACTCCATTCAATTACAGCCTTACATCTGTCATTTTCCAAACCATACATTTTTGCAGTCATACGCTCCATTGGGGTTGAACACAGAATAACAAATAAAATCAACACGGAATAACAATAGTGGAGAATGAAAAAGACCTGGGGGTGGTTGTGTGCAGTCAGACATGAAGTTTTCTGAGTAGTGCAGACAGGTTGCCAGAGCAGGTCATGGGGTATTGTCAATGATATACAGGAATTTTGCTAGCAGGATAAGGTCATGATTATCCCCTTCTATAAGGCAATAGTCGAGCCACACCTTGAGTACTGCATACTGGTATGGTGGCCTCATTTTAGGAAGGATATAGAACTACTGGAATGAAAAGGGCAATGAGATTGATGACTGGAACAAAAGGGTGCTCTACCAAGAAAGGCTTCGTTTTTGCAAATTGGAGCATCTATAGATTATGCATGTGCAAGGTGATCCGATTGAGGTGTTTAAGGCTTTGAATGGTTTGAGTTAGTGCACTATGGCCATAGTTGCCAATGCACCTAATAAATCCCTAAACAAACAAACGAATGGTTTGAGCAAGCTCAATGCTGATGGGATTCTTCCTCTTGCTTAGATTATGCAGCTGAGAGGGCATAAATTCAAATTGCTATAATGGTTGCAAAATAGATATGTGGAAGCTTGCCTTTAGCCAGTAAGTGGGCGATTGTTGAAACAAACTTCCATCCATTGTGGAAGTGGATAGCTTAAATAAATCCAAGGACAAACTAGAAAAATTATGGAAGGGAATGAAGAATTCTCTTATCAAGAATTCTCATGTATTCTTGATAAGAGAAATTGAGTACCGAAATTCTCATCATGAATTAAATGAGTGTATTATTGGAGACTATTGAATAAATTTGGAAAAACTTGATCAGTGGCACCTTTGAAAAATACTTCAATTTTCCATTAATTTAAAAAGTATTTAATGAAACTATTAATTGCATAGTGAGGCCATAAATTTAACGGCACCCCAGTCTCAATTACGGCCTCCATAGCCGAGTGGTCAGGAGCAGGATTGCAGTATGATGCACTCTTTGAGTAGACTGGGGTTCAAGCCCCTGACTGCTAAATACAGTTGATCTGCCAACCTGCGCTGGACGAGCGTGGCAGATTATGGTCCATTTCTCTCAGCATGAATTGTTGTGGAGGCTTCCATCCTGCAGTGGGTTGATAATGGCTGCAGTTTTAGGCTCACGGTTATGATGAATTAAGTAATTTAATTTTTACTTAATGATGAATTAAGTAAATTATGGGCTGAATTGCCAAGCCAATATAAAGTGGGGGAACTGTAAAGTAAAATTAGTACAACAAAATACTAATAAAATGCAAATAAAATAAAATGAAAATGGTATAGCTGTCATGAGATATGGGGGGGAACATATTTAGTAAATGGTCTAATATAGATAATGCAAAAAATGTTTGATCTGATGTCAGCTGAAATAAATATTGATACCTGATAAATACCTGATCGTGTATCAATATTTATTTCAGCTGACATCAGATCGAGCATTTTTTGCATTACCTATATTAGACCATTTACTAAATATGTTCCCCCCATATCTGATGACAGCTATACCATTTTCATTTTATTTGCACTTTATTAGTATTTTGTTGTACTAATTTTATTTAAAAAAATCGGGGAAACGTATTTTGCATCCAATAGGAATAAATGGAGGTATCGGAAAAATATCGTAATGTAAACCCAATAACACTTTTTTTTTTGTAATTCATTCCAAGTCCTTGGAAGTTGAAAATTTCACTATATTACTAAGCTATTTATCTCTCTAAAAGGTCATATTTATAATGGAAATTGCACTACCCTTTCATAGTTATCATATATTCCTGTAAGAAGCAGCAGTGCGTAGTAGCACTGCTGCTTCTTCTTCTTGATGAGACCGGGGTTCGAGCCCATCACCACCAAATATGGAGGATGCGGAAAGGTCAGGGAATGACCACCGGATATCCCAGAGCAATATGGCCTTAGTTGCTAATGCTCCTAAAAACCAAATAACAACATATATTCCTGTTAAAGAATCAATTTTGAACGCCTTTGTGATATTTTTCTAAGGCATGTTTCTGGAGGTCACGACGATAAAACAACGTTAAAGTATGCTGTGAAGTTGCCAGTGCCAATTCTGCAGCTGCAGAGAAATTTTGATGTGTTGGAAAAAATTATTGATGAAGGCTTCAATGCATCAAATTTTTAACCTCGACGAGATTGCTCTGTATTGGGAAAAAATGCCAGATCGAACATACATTGCCAAAGAGGAAAATACAATGCCAGGTTTCAAGGCATCAAAAGATAGGGCCACGCTCTTGCTTGGGGCTAATGCAGCGGGAGATTACATATTAAAACCACTTCTTGCTTCCATTCTGGAAATCCTCGTGCATTTAAGGGCATTGATAAAGTCATCCTGCATTTCCGATCTAACCAGAGAGCTTGGATAACAATATCTCTCTTTGAGGATTGGTTTAAATGCTGCTTCATTCTTGAGGTTGAAAAATATTATAAAGACAACGATGTTCCTTTCAAGATTTTGCTTCTATTAGATAATGCTCCTGGACATCCTATGCATCTAGATGATTTCAATTTGAACGTGAGTCATATTTCTACTGCCAAACATGACTTCACTTATCCAATCTATGGATCAGGGTGTTATTTCGAATTTAAAAGCAGACTATTTACACACAACATTTGCTCAGGCATTGTCTGCAGTAGACAATGAGAAAAATTTTACATTAAGAGACTTTTGGAAATCTTACGATATGCCATCTTAAATATAATAATAAGACCTGGGTGGAAATTACTAAAAGTTGTTTAAA
This sequence comes from Mastigoproctus giganteus, assembly GCF_048544385.1. NCBI lineage: Eukaryota > Metazoa > Arthropoda > Arachnida > Uropygi > Thelyphonidae > Mastigoproctus > Mastigoproctus giganteus. The sequence goes on from NC_143588.1 coordinate 105,161,378, forward strand.
TGGCACATGGAAGAAAATATGCACACAGCACGTAAAAGGCTTTGAAGGAATTGAAAAAGATGAATCATATGAAGAGGTTATAGATAAAATTGTAAAGGTTTAATAAATTAGGTATGGCTGGTAAATACAATAAATAATTCTATTTACATGTTCGTTGAACATTTATTTTTTTGATTCAATCAATTCAGCGAGCACATTTGCGAGTGCTGCCCAAGCATGGGGGAAATTCCAACTTATGTAGCTTTCCGTAGAACGCAACCCTCATGTAAGTTGGGGAGTTCCTGTACTCTTCTTTTTCTACTTTTCTCACCCTTATAGTTACTGCCACCTTGTGTAACTTTCACATCCATTAATGCATACTTAATTAAATTAATATTATTACTTTAAACTTTAAAAAAAAAACTTTAAACTTTAAAAAAAAAATATATATATATATTTTTTAATTAATAAATTTTTTTTTTTTTTCAGGAGTACAAGAGGGGAAAGGCATTTTAAATTCAACTAACAAGTGATACAGATGTCAAGAAAAGAACACCTGCTGCTGCCACCCTGAGAGAGACTATGAGTTAAATATGGCTTGGTAACACAATTTGTGTCTGAATTCAGTGTAAGTGATCAACAGTTTCAATACGAACCTTCATAATATAGCTGTTTACCAGCCTTCATACAGTTTACCAGCCAGGAGAGTATTTTTATAGACTGTGAATCCCCATCATTTAAAAGGAACTGGAAATAGAATAATTCTGTCAAAAATTCAGAATCAGCAGTACCATGTTATATGCATAGATTCTTAAAAGAATAATAAAATTATCAGACAAAATTTAGTGTACAGATTTGCCAATGAAGAAATGTAGTTCAGAAGTATGAGTGGACAACAAGGAAAAACCCAGGAGAAACGGTTTTCCTGTGAAATATGTGGCAAAAGATTATCAAGATTGGATAGCCTAAAACGACACTATTTAGTTCATACACAGGAGAAACCATTTTCTTGTGAAACATGTGGCAAGACATTTTCTCATTCTGGAAGTCTAAAAAGCCACTTGTTAGTTCATACTCGGGAGAAACCTTTTAGTTGTGAAAAATGCGGTAGGGCATTTTCACTATCATATAAACTGAAAGAGCATCTTATAGTTCACACTAAAGAGAAACGATTTTCTTGTACAATATGTGGCAAGGCATTTTCTCAATCTGGTAGTCTAAAAACTCATTTGTCAATTCATACTCAGGAGAAAAGATTTTGTTGTGAAATATGTGGCAGAGCATTTTCACGATCAGACAGTCTAAAATCACACATGTTAGTTCATACTAAGGAGAAACCATTTCATTGTGAAATATGTGGAAAAAGATTTTCAAGGTCAGGTGTCTTGAAAATACACCTTTTAGTTCATACACAAGAGAAACCATTTTCTTGTGAAACATGTGGCAAGGCATTTTCTCAGTCTAGTAGTCTAAAAACTCATCAGTTAGTTCATACTGAGGAGAAATCTTTTTGTTGTGAAATATGTGGTATGGCATTTTCATTATCAAATAGCCTGAAAATGCACCTTTTGGTTCATACACAGGAGAAACCATTTTCTTGTGAAACCTGTGGCAAGGCATTTTCTCAGTCTAGTACTTTAAAAACCCATCTGTTAGTTCACACTCAGGAGAAACGATTTTGTTGTGAAATATGTGGCAAGGCATTTTCTCAATCTATTAGTTTAAAAACCCACCTGTTAGTTCATACTCAGGAGAAACGATTTTGTTGTGAAATATGTGGCAAAGCATTTTCAAAATCTAGTACTCTTAAAACTCACATATTAGTTCATACTCAAGAGAAACGATTTCCTTGTGAAATATGTAGCAAGGCATTTTCAAAATCTAGTACTCTTAAAACTCACATATTAGTGCATACTAAGGAGAAACCATTTTTTTGTGAAATGTGTGGCAAGGCATTTTCTCAATTGTATAAATTGAAGAAACACCAAATAGTTCACACTAAGGAAAATTCATTTTCTTGTTAAATATGTGGCAGGGCATTTTCACAAGCTGGTACACTAAAAACTCACCTGTTCATACTAAGAAACTTCTTTTATGAAATGTGTAAGAAGGCATTTTCCTTCATACTAACAATGAACGCCTTAAGCATATGACAAGCCATACTTATGAAGTGGTCCGGAAACTCTTAATATTATATACTTAGAGAATCACCCTCTCCATTTTGATATATAATAAATTTATTGAGCTTCTGTTTTGAAGACACACTTCTTAATTCATATAGTATCATTTTTTGTTTGTAATGCTGGTGCATTTTCTGAAACAAAAGATTCAGAAACTACCGAGATTTATGTACCCCTTCAAAAATCAAAACAAGTTTACGGACCCCTGCATATATATGTGTATATGTAGCGTTATTACATGTATGTAAGAATGCCAGGTTTTTGGCAAAGAAAATTAAACGTTTTATGTATGAAACAACTGAACTTTATTCTTAAATTTATATTGATATGTAATAATAACTTTATTAATCATCAATATTGCTATACATAGAATGAATAATTTGAAATATGTATACAAGTATATATACTAATCATATCAAAAATTAATGTTCTTTAATGAAATTCATGATGGTAAATGTTAGATGACTCTCATCAATCGGTGCAATATCACCACTTTGCTTATTGGAGGCTTGAAGTGGTGGAACCCATGTTTATTCTCCAGAGCAAAGTTCTGGTCAACCCTTCCCCATCTCTTCCATCAACCAGTATGATTGATGCCTTTTGAGGTTATGATGAATGCCATGGTGAGATCCAAACTTCCTTACATTTCGAGACTACAGCTCTAAAACGGTGTTTGCAGGCCGGCTGCTAGTTAGTACACCGAACCTATTGGTAATTCTCTAGGAGGCTTCCGGATCAGCTAGGTGGGGAGCATTGTCGAGGCCACGTTATGTCAAGGATCTGGGTATATTCCTACCATGTGTACGCCATATAAAAAAATTTCATTACTTTATACAGCATCCCCCCCACCTTTCTTACTATTGAATACACCATGAATTGTCAAACTAATAGAGCAAACTTATCTGCAAAAAGATCTAAACCTCCTAAACACTTCCTAGTTCATTTCACAAATATATGTGGTTTCAGTTCTAATCTCAACGATGTCCATTTCCACTTGCAGTCTGCCAAACCCCATATACTTTTTCTGACAGAATCTCAGTTATCGGTTGATTCAACTACTGCTCATCTCAGTTGCCCAAATTATTCGCTGTATGATTCCTTTCACCTCAAAGGTGGTGAAACTTATGTCCTTTCCGATATTCCCTGTCAGAGACTTGGTAATTTGGAATCTCCTCTTTTCGATCTTCTCTGGCTTAAAATCTCTCTACCTCATTGTGTCAAATTCATCTGTTTTCTCTACCATTCTCCCAACTCCACTAATCACTTGGAGCTCTTTGACTTCCTCTCTTTGCAACTTGACTTTCTCCAGTCCAACTTTCCTAACAGTGAGGTAATTTTCCTTGGTGATTTTTAATGTTCACAACTCCAGCTTGGCTTCTGTTTTCTAGTCACACCTACCCAGCTGGTCGAGAGGATAAGGCTTTTGCAATTACTAATGACTGTGCACAAATTGTTCTTTTACCTACCAGAATATCCGACAATCCTATCCATACAGCCAACACATTTGATCTTTTTCTCACAAACAACCCTTCTAAGTACACGGTCGAAGTGAGTGATCCTTTAGGCACCTCAGTTGACAACTTGGTGATTGTCTCGTCTCCAATGGAGCCTTTATCTCATGGTTTTTCCCAACCTCGTGTTGTTTGGCATTATAAGAATGCAGAATGGGATGACTTGCGAGATTTCTTTTCTTCTCTTCTCTGGTCGGATTACTGTTTCAAAACTTCAAATGTCAGCATTTGCTCAGATTGTGTCAGTGAAATTATTCTTGTAGGAATGGAATCCTTTATTCTACACTCCACTTTAAAATCTCATCCTTTATCTAAACCTTGGTTTTCCAATAAATGTGCTAAGGCTGTTCAAGAGAATAATGTTGCATATTGTAATTGGCTCGCTTCCAATTCTTCAGTTTCATTTTCTGCCTACACCAAAGCTCGCAACAATTCTAAAGCAATTATTAATCAGTCCAAACTAGATTTTAAACAGGCTAAGAGTAGAAAACTTGCTTCTTGCCCTAATGGTAGCAGAGTATTCTGGTCTCTTGCCAAAGCTATTGGCTGCAACTTTTGCCCATCTCTGCTCCCACCCCTGTCCAAACCAGATGGTTCTGTTGTCACTTCAGCGAAGGATAAAGCTGACCTGCTAGCATCCCATTTTTCTTCCAACTCATGTATTAATGACCTTGGTAAAACACCTCCCAACATTCCCAACATGCTCCATTCAATGCCTCCTGTGGTCTTCCGTCAAAAGGATGTCAGAAGGATTTTGACCAATCTTGATGCTAAGAAAGCTCCAGGTCCTGATGGGATTTCTCCACTTGTTCTCAAAACCTGTGCTCCTGAACTTAATCCTGTTCTTTGCCACCTTTTTCACTTTCTCATTCCAAAAGTGTTTCTCCTGCTGCTTGGAAATTTGCACATATCCAGCAGGTTCCTAAAAAGGATGACAAATCACTCCCATCCAATTATCGTCCCATTGCAATTACTTCTACTCTTTCTAAAGTAATGGAGAAATCAATTAACCCCCAATTCCTAAACTACCTAAAAACCTTCCGTCTGGTCAACGATTGCCAATATGGATTCCATCAGTGTCAATCCACTGGTGATATTCTGGCTTATGTTACCTATTTATGGACAAATTCAATGAAAATGTTTGGTGAAACACAAGCAGTTTCTCTTGACATCTCAAAGGCTTTCGATCGTGTTTGGCATAAAGGTCTTTTAAACAAGCTTCCATCTTATGGTTTGCCAACTGTTTTTTGTATTTGGTTATCCAATTTTCTCTTTGACTGCTCACTGAGGGTTATGGTAGATGGCTCTCTGTCTTCTAACTTCTTCACTAATGCTGGTGTCCCCCAAAGTTCAGTTCTTTCCCCCACTCTTTTTCTCTTGTATATTAATGACCTTCTTCCATTGACCGGAAATCCTATCCATAGTTTTGCTGATGATACACATTGCATTCCACTTTGCGGTATGAGAAACCTTGCCCTGCTCAATCAGCTTCAACTTCTCGAATATCCACTACCATTTCCTTAAATGCTGCTCTCCGGGTAATTCTCCAGTGGGGCAAAAGCAACTTACTGGACTTCAATCCTTGTAAAATTCAGTCCTGTCTTATATCTCACAAAAAGAATAGTCTGCTCCTATTCTTATCTTTGGTGACACTCCAATTTCTGGGCAACTTGATATATCTCTTTTGGGGATTACCCTGACTTCTAATCTCTCTTGGCACAAGCACATTACAAATATTGCTTCCTCTGCATCTAAAAAACTTGGTTTTCTTTTTCGCTCTCAGCGTTACTTTTCTTCCAAACAGCTGTTCACTCTATAGAAATTGCAAATCCTCCCTACCATGGAATATTGTTCTCAGATCTGGAGGCCTCTCTCAGGCTTCTAGATTCCATTCAGAAGAAGACAATTGGAGAGGAGGACGTGCTATAACCATTATCATTTATTGTGCACATTAACCATTCTATTCTCATATGACAAGTTTTTGGCATTATGCGATGAGAAAGGACAATTTATTTTCAGACTCGTTTCTCGTAGTAGTAGTAATGAAAGCAAGATTATATAGCATTCGCCAAAAAAAGTTCACCCATCCGTACCATCAAGAAGTTGTCTAATTCTCTCTTTAATTTATTTAACCCATCCACTTCCACAACAACAGATGGTAGCCTCTTCCAACAGGCAGCCGCCCGCTAGTTGAAGACAAACTTCCTTACATCTATACTGCAATCATCCTCCCTCACCTTGAATTTATCCCCCCATCACGTGTGTAATCTCAGCAATTGGAAGAATACCATTAACACTCAGCTTACTCGATCCACTTAAGGCTTTAAACATCTCAATCATATCTCCCTGCAGGTGTCTGGTCTCTAGATGCTGCAATTTGTGGAATTGAAGCTTTATAGATAAGGGTACCCTTTTGTTCTCTTACCAATCTGGTTTTATTTTTTTGCACCCATTACAGCAAATCTACATCCTGTATACAGTGTACATGTGCCTCTTGAGTACCTGTATACGTACTCAAGATGCAGCCTAACAATGGCATTATACAAAGAGATAATCACCTTCTTATCCCTGCTAGCAAAGTTTCTGTATATCACTGACCAAACTGCATGATCTGTCCCATCAGCATCCAATTATCCCAGGTCTTTTTCATTCTCCACTACCTTGAATGGATTACTACACAACTGTTGATAAGTTACTCTGGGGTTACTGCTGCCCACATGTTACCAAAGTTTCAGTGTTAAACTTCGCCTGCCATTTCTCAGCCCATCGATTGAGTTTTCCTGGATACAGTTTTGGTAGCTCATCCAGACTTAGACATTAAACATGATATGCCTCCTCAATATCATTGATAAATATTGAAAACAGCAATGGATCCAGCACTGAACCCTGGGAAACTCCACTAATAACAATAGCCCATGAAGAGCAGTGCTCATAGACAACTACTCCTGTTTTCTTCCACTTAACCATCCCTTTATCCATAGCAGTAACTTGTGCTTAATGCCACCTTGCTCCACTATGTACAGCAGTCTGTTATGTTCAGTAGTATCAAAAGCGTCCAGAAATCCCAGTACATGAAATCAAAATTCTGTTTTGCACCTAGTTCCTTGACGACTGCTCCATAGTAACCTATCAGATTGGTTAGACAAGATTGCCCCCTTAACAAATCCAAGCTCTGACTGGAGTATAATTGCTTTCCTGCCTGGATGGTCCTGCATTACTTTTTTAACCAGCGACTCCATTATTTTTCCGGAAGAGACATTAAGCTAGTAGGTCTGTAATTACTCATGTCACCTTTTGATCCCTATTTATGTAGTTTCTGCAATTGCTTTATATATTGAGGATGATGACAGGTGCATTTTAAAAGCAAAAAGATAATTGTTAGAGGAAAATCTTGTTAAATTTTTGGTTTTTATCATTCAAATTTGATCCATAAGAAATTCTAACTTAAAGAATCAACAGTACTTCCACAAATCATTGGATATCCTTTATTAATAAATTATTTTCATAATGATTAAATCATTATTATCTAAAACATGACAAAGAAAAATCACTTTTTGTAGATAGTATACAATATTATCACTGCAAATACAAAAATAGAATCACTGCAAATTAAATTCATACACTATCATTCCAGATGTAATACTATGTTTTACCACTGCATTTTCTACTCGAATCTCTGTTCTTATTTCAAGCTTCAATCTTTAGAAACTTGGCGAACTGTTCTTGATCTAAGACTATTCTATCATATCTTCACTGGTTCAACCTATCTGCCAGATTGATCTTCACATTCCAACGGCAGCTACTAGACAGAAGACTACATTCCACATCAGTAACTCTAGGTTTGAAATCTCCAAGAACTCCTTTAAAAGAACTATGACACTTATGAACAAGTTATACCAGTTTTGCTTTGTGCAGCATCATTAATCCCATTAAAAATATGTGTATTTGTGCAACCAGTCTACTCAGAATAAATTTGGTTTTTTTAACTATGTAATGCTCTTTTGTTCTCTGAATCTTTCACGCCTTTCTGGAAAGTGTCATTTAAATCCTTAATTGTTAGTTGCTAGCTTTGCGAATAATGGAATTGTTTAATTTATTCATGTTTTTTAAGAAATCACAAGCATATCCCCTGCTCTCTCAGTGAAAGGAATAAAATAAATATATAAACAAAATGAAATAAATATATGCCAAAGTTAAAGATCTGGGGGTTACTTTTACTGCTGGATGCAGGTTTGATAAACATGTTAGAAATATATTAAACCAAGCAAAAAAACAAATTGACTTCATCAAATGGCAGATGTACAGATTTTTAGATCCTCAGTTTTCAGTGCTGTTCAAAGCATCTGTACTCCATATGGAGTTTGCCACTCCTATATGGAACCCACACTATACATATTTGATACAGCAAATAGAATCACTTCAAATTAAATTCATACACTATCATTCCAGAAGTAATACTATGTTTTACCACTGTATTTTCTACTTCAATCTGTGTTCTTACTGCAAGCTTCAATCTTTAGAAACTCGGCAAACTGTACTTGATCTAAAACTATTCTATCATATCTTCACTGGATCAACCTATCTGCCAGATTGATCTTCACATTCCAGTGGCGGCTACTAGACACAAGACTACATTCCACATCAGTAACTCAAGGTTTAATATATCCAAGAACTCCTTCTTTAAAAGAACTATGACACTTATGAACAAGTAAGTTCTGGATATGGCTGTGGACAGGAAAGAGTTTCACAGAACTATCTGGAGAAGGTTGGCTGGTTGATGGATGAGTTCACGTTGTGTGGTGTCCTCCAATTATTGTGTGTGATGATATCTCTAGGTACTCCCTGCACTCTGCGATTCTCTTCATGATATTGGGTTTATGATGTTATGCATACTTTTTTTTTTTTTTACCCTTGATTTGGACATTTCCCATTTGTTAATAGCTATCTTTCTACTTGTTATGCTATTCTTCTATTTATTTCTATGTTAATGTATAATCTTTGTATCTTTATGTGCAATGAACCCCGCTTTACAATTGGTTCACTTTACGATGGGCTTTCCATTCACTATACAATATGTGGTAAATGCCGGTTATTGTGATCCCATTTGCAAATTGAATTTTAATTCTATTAAATGCCGATTCTGATAATAAAAAAATAGGAGAAATATTATCCACAGGCTATAAAAGTAAAGAGTAAAGCACAAATTTGGTCTTTATTACCTTTCCAATTAACGAAATCAAATGATTTGTGAAAATCGGAAGAATATTTTCCACAGGTTATCACAATAAAAGTAAATTTATGCTTGCATACATAGCTTAATTACTATCATAATATGTACATAGATGCTACTGCAACAAAATCTAGAAGTTAGGCAGATGGGCTGAGAAAGGCAACTGGGAGTTTAACATTGGCAAATGCAAAGTACTACATATGGGTAGCAGTAACCCAAGAGAAATTAACCCAAGAGAAATGTATGAACTGTGTGGAACTACACTCAGAGAAGTGGAGAATCAAAAAGACCTGGGGTAATTGTGCAGTTAGATATGAAGTTCTCTGAGCAGTGTAGATGGGCTGCCCATCTACACTTTTTTTAGTGCTTTTGTAGCACTGAAAAAAAAACATTCAGTACTATTTTACAAACTTACGTACTGAAGGCTGCGACTGGTTGAGGAACCCCATTTATTGCATCAGTTTCAAGCCATTCAAAGCTCAGTGTCATAGATCAGGAGGGGTTAACTGAAATACGCATGATGGCGGTTTGAAATTAAAACATAAAGAACTATCTATCGAAGAATTCTGGATAGAGATGAAGAATGAATATCCTCATATTGCAAAAAAAGGTGTAATTCTGTTGCAATTTTCTACATCTTACTTAATCGAGTTAGGATTTCTGTGCTTACCACTATAAAAACTCACAAGAGGGAAAGACAACAATGATTGAGGAAGAAATGAGAGTATGTCTCTCTCCAATATTCCACCTAATATCAAAAAGATCTGTGAATCACACCAGGTGCAAATATCTCATTGAAAATTATAAACCAAGTGTTTAAATACCTTCCATTGTATGGTATGTTTTTAATTTTGTGGTTGTCTATAATTGATGTTTATTTAGTACTCCTATATAAAGAATAAAATTATTATATAAGTATATATAATTTGTATTATGAATTGTAATTTTGTTTATAATTATTTTATAATAACTATCATATAGCATATTTCTTAATTGTGTGTGTGTGTGTGTGTGTGTACCCACGCATTCACACACAGAATCAGATATAACAGGCAGAAATTTGAGTGGGGGTGCCACAAAATAAAATAGATATAAACAGCAATTAAAAACAGAAAAAAAAATACACCATTTCCTACAATGGAAGAATTCATGGATTTCTTTGAAAAACTATATTCATCAAATAATGATATAAACAATGAAATGAATATTTTTCAGAATAATATGGGAAATGATCATATCTGTAATTTTGAAATAAACCCAGACATTAGTTGCAACTATTAGTAAATTTCCTTTGAACCATAACACCACCCTGGTTAATATTCCAATGGGTTTTTGGAGAAATTGTTATATTGTATTAAGTAAACAATTGCTACGCTTTATTAACACTATATTCAAACTGGGAATTTACCCAGTAAGGTAACTACAATTTGTCCCTTCTTTTTCACCTTTCTTATAGAAGTTGAAAAATTCAAATTTCTATAAGAAAGGCGATAAAGATAATCCTGCCTCTTTTAGTCCTATCCACAAAACTAGCCTAATGACTAAAATTGTGGAACATATTGTTTATAGACAACATAATAAATTACATTTCTCTCATCACGGTTTTATTGAAGCAAGGTCAACGATCACAAATTTACTTACAATGGAACATGACATTGGGGAAGCCCTTGACAAAAACAGACAGCTGGATACCATCTATATAGATCTTCAAAAAGCTTTTGACTTGAGTTTCCATAAAATTTTATGTAATAAACTTGCTGAACTGGGTGTAATAGGACTTGCTCTTACTTGGTTTCAGGACTATTTTCATAATCGGAAAAGTATTATTTGTTATAATGACGTTCATTCGAAGCTCATTAATATACAGAGGGGTTGTTCCCCAGGGTTCCTCTCTTGGCCCTTTACTTTTTAGTATTTTTCTTAACGATATATCTTCTTGTGTACAGAAAGCCAAATTCGGTATTCTTATCTACACTGATGACGTGAAATTGTACAAAGAAATTAATCAATTTTTGGATTGTGAGGAGCTGCAAAAAGGTATTCAATTGATATACCAATGGATTAAAAGTCATGGACTAAATGTGAATTTTGATAAATGTAATGTCATTACCCATTCAGATCCTCATACACAATCTGTCACAATTACACTTTGGAATCTTTGCATATTAAAAGAACTCATGAAATTAAAGATTTAGGGATTTTAAGAACTAGTAATGGCTCTTACACAACTCATTATTAAAGTAACTGCCAGAGCCTCTAAATTACTTGGTTTAATCAAAAGGGCTTGTTTTGACTTTGTTGGCCCTGATATTGCAAAGCTTGCTTATACATTCTGTGGGACCAGCCCATTCAGTTAACACAGTCAATTTTGCTCCTTGTTAGAGTTTGATAAACTTCTGGCATCCCCTTCCCTAAAGAATTGATTCTGCGAATGTAGATGCAAAATACCTATTTGATTTGTCCATAACCTGAGCAGTGTTATCTACAGTTAATCCATAGACGTAAATTGGCACAACGTGATTCAATCCTCTCTTAAGTTCTCAGATCTCTTACTCTTATTATCATTATGGCCAACATGCAAGAGTATCACCTTTTGTGCCCTTAAAAGATGATATCTGCTCTAAAACATCATCTACTTTTGCCCCTGGCAGACATACTCTGGTCCTATTCCACCTATCCTTCTTGCACAACATATTTCCTGTTTCCCTGACAATAGTCACCGAGAATAACTAGCTTCTGTGGGACAAGCCCATTCTGCCTTGCAGATTGCTGCTCTGTTGTCTGATGCACAAGGCTGAGCTCTGGCACTGAGATAAGTTGAGAGATTGGTGGTCAATCCATTTTAATTCCTTTGAGGGCTCCTCAAACTTTCATAAATGCCTGTCAGAATGCTGAGCTGGTGCCTAATTTCTTCACACTTTGCACCTAGCACACACAAAGCCATCCTCTTTGGCTGGATCATGTCTTGTTTTAAAAGGTTTGCAAACATTTCACAAGTTGCACATTTTTTTATGCAAGCTCTGATGTTGGAGAATCATTCCCTTTGGTTTTCCCCTGAGCCACTTCACTCCCACTACTTTGTGTCCATTGCTATCAACTTCCACAACAACAAATGGAAGTCTGTTCCAGCAATCAACCACCTGCCGGCTAAAGGCAAACTTCTGCACATCTATTCTGCAACTGTCTTTCCTCAATTTGAATCTATTCCCCCCCCCAGGTTCTGAACCCCTTCGTAATCTGAGCAAAGAGAATCTCATCAGCATTGAGCCTGCTCGAGCCATTCGAGGCCTTATACACCTCAATCAGATCACTTCACATGTGCCTAGTCTCCAGACGGTGCAACTTGCAGAACTTAAGCCTTTATTCATAAGAGCAACCCTTTTGTTCCTCTCACCAATCTTGTTGCCTTTCTTTGTACTGGTTCTAGCAACTCTACAGCTTCCTAAAATGAGGCCTCCAGACCAGTACGCAGTACTCAAGATGTGGCCTGACCATTGCCTTACACCAGTGGTTTTCAACCTTTTTTTTGATAACGGCACCCCTTAAATAATTTTTTTTTTTTTTATTAATTACAAAAAACAGCAAAAAGCCTTACATTTGTGAAAAACAGTTTGGTAAATAAAATAACATAAATATAAAAGTAAAACATAATCTTCAGTAGAGTTAACAATATAAAGAATTAATACAAAACATGAATGGGCTATAACAAGTGTGTGATATTCATTTTTAACACTGGTTTTATTAATAAAAATATAAATTTTATTTCCATTTAACAATGCAGCTGTTCTGTTGAAAAATTCAATTTAAGAAGGTTTGTCCTAAATTTGGAAATGAAATGTAAAATGATTTTATGTTCCCTCAAAGGTGCACAATTGAAGTTAATACTTGACAGTAGCAATGGAGCATCTATTTTTTCTTGAAGAATCGAATGTAGAAGGATGCAATCAAATATATTCCTTCTATCTCTTAACATGGGAAGGTTAAAAATTTTACACCAATCTTTATATTTATGCATAAAATAGTCTAAATCTGATTTATAAACTAAGAATGTGAGGAGAGATTTTTGAACTCTTTCGAGTGTATTAATATTATTTATACCAAAAGGGATCCACACTTGCATTGCATATTCCAGAATTGAACGAACAAACTGAAAGGAAAGTGGAGAAGAAATTACTTAGATTACAAAACAATAATGTAGCTGGTGTAGATGTTTGAATCAAATCCATACTTTTAATTAGTTTTAGTAGTGGTCAATCTTAATTCAGAAGAGTACTTATACCAACATGAAGCTTAGTTTAACATGTTTCATGTGAAAAACATCTGAAAAATAAGTAAATAATAAATTTAGTGTATTTTGTTTCCCAAATGAAAAAAACTTAAAAAGAAGTGGCCTGTCAAAATTGACCACAAGAATTATACTGTCACAAAATATTCATGTGTGTATTCATTTCACAAAAGAGTAATCAGAGAAGATAGTTTTGTAGATGATACAGGGAAGTTAATAATTGTTAAAAGAGATAGGGCAAAATTCAGCACTCTTGGATATTCAATAATAATAGGAGAAATTGCACCGCATTTAAGACGAGTTTACAAAAAGGCACAAATCGGCAAAAACAGGAAGAACGGCAGCTAGCTAGTGCCATTTACTTATGTTGAAAATTTCGACGCCTCAAAAATAGTTTCTCTTGTTAATATTGTATACTATCTAAAACAAAGTTATTTTTCTTTGTCACATTGTAGATAATAATGATTTAATCATAAAAATAATTAATAAAGAATATCCAAAAAATTTAACAAGATTTTCCTCCGAAAATTATCTTTTTGCTTTTAAAATGCACTTGTCATCATCCTCAACATATAAAGCAATTACAGAAACTTCACAAATGGGGATCAAATGTGATGAGTAATTACAGATTTACTAGCTTAATGTCTCTTCCTGAAAAATAATGGAGTCACTGGTTAAAAAAGTAATGCAGGACCATCCTGGCAGGAAAGCAACTATACTGCATTCAGAGCTTGGATTTGTTAAGGGGCAATCTTGTCTAGTGTGTGTGTGTGTGTGTGTTGGCGCATAAGCTACACTGGCTATAGTGCACCTCTTGTCTAACCTATCTGATTGGTTACTATGGTGCAGTGACCAAGGAACTAGGTGCAAAACAGAATTTTGATTTCATATACTGGGATTTCTGTACAGTGATATACAGGAAGCTTTTGATACTATTGAACATAATAGACTGCTCTACAAAGTGAAGCAAGGTGGCATTAAGCACAAGTTACTGCTATGGATAAAGGGATGGTTAAGTGGAAGAAAACAGGAGCAGTTGACTATGGGCACTGCTCTTCATGGACTATTGTTATTAGTGCAGTTTCCCAGGATTCAGTGCTGGATCCATTGTTGTTTTCAATATTTATCAATGATATTGATGAAGGCATATCATGTTTAATGTCTTAAGTCTGGATTATACAAAGTTTGGCAGTGTGCTTAATGACAGTTGTCAGGATGAGCTACCAAAACAGTTTCCAGGAAAACTCAATTGATGGGCTGAGAAATGGCAGGCGAAGTTTAACATTGAAACTTCGGTAACACGTGGGCAGCAGTAACCCCAGAGTACTTATCAACAGTTCTGTAGTAATCCATTCGAGGTAGTGGAAAATGAAGAAGACCTGGGATAATTGTGAAGCTAGTGCTGATGGGACAGCTCACGCAGTTTTGTCAGTGATATACAGAAACTCTGCTAGCAGGGTTAAGAAGGTGATTATCTCTTTGTATAATGCCATGGTTAGGCTGCACCTTGAGTACTGTATACAGGTACTCAAGATGCACATGTACACTATACAGGATGTACCGTATTTCCCCATGTATAAGACACCTTAATTTTGGGGCCCGAAATTTGAAAAAAAAATGTATTACATAAAGTTATTGAACTCAAGTTTTATTCATCATAAAATTCATACAACTCCCCATCACTGTCAAAACTCCCATCCATTAGCTTGTCCTCATCTGTGTCTGATTACGAATCACTGTCTTCATATGTTGCCTCGTCCTCAGTTCCATCTATGGCATTTAAAATGCCATACTTCTTAAATGACTTGACAACAATCTCAGTCTTGATATTATTCCAGGATCTTTTTACCCAGGTACAAACTTCTCCTATAGTTGGTTTCTTCACTCTTCCTGCTGGTGTCAAATTGTCCCCAGAAGACTTCATCCATTGGTTCCATTCGTCTAATGGCAGCTTTGAAGGGTTTGTTAATGCTGACATCAAGTGTTTGGAGCTGGGATGTCAAGCCTCCAGGTATGACGGCAAGTTTTGTTTTTTGCTCTGCAGCAATCTGTGTTTTTTGTTATGTGTGCCCTGAACTGATCAAGCACCAATAGGGCAGGTTTGCGTAAGAGCCCACCTGGTCTCCTGCTCCAAACTTTCTCAAACCAGATCTTCATCCCATCCAACCCTTGTCATGAACGTGGACAATCACTTCTCGAGGAATGTCTTCTTTTGGCATTGTTTTGCGTTTGAAAATCAGCATAGGAGGCAACTTGGTTCCGTCGGCACAACAAGCTAGTAAATTTATAGTTATTCTCTGAGAGAACAAGCCATTATACAGTTGTTCTCTGAGAGAATCACTGTCTTCATATGTTGCCTCGTCCTCAGTTCCATCTATGGCATTTAAAATGCCATACTTCTTAAATGACTTGTCTTCACAGTTACAGTTTTCACCCCCTTCTTATCAACAGTTCTGTTACTTGGGACATCAGATTGAAGGGGGACTTCGTCCATATTTGCAATCTGTCCCAACTCAAACTGATGTGTCTTTCGACATTGAATGACAAAACGATGAAATTCAAGGACCTTCTGCTCAAATCTTTCAGGCATCTTTTGGGCAAGTCTGGTGGGTGTATGCATGCTTAGTCCATTTCATGAACCTGAAGCACCAATTGTGTCCTTTGAAATCAGTAACTTCTTTTTCATCAGCAATTCTTCTTGCCTCATGCTGAACCATCTTTGTGGACACAGGAATTTCAATTGCCCTTTGCTCTTCAATCCCCGCCTCCGTAGCCAGGTGGGCAGGAGCAGCAGTGCGTAGCACACGCTTCTTGATTAGACCGGGATTCGAGCCCGTGACCACCAAATACGGAGAATATGGAAAGGTCAGGGAACGACCACCGCATATCCCCGGAGCAATATGGCCTTAGTTGCTAGTGCTCCTAAAAACCAAATAACAAACAAACCATACTTCAGTTCCCTCTCTAAATCAGGCCATTTTGCTGACTTGCCTCTCGTGGCCTTCTGCTGTGGCATTTTCAGTAGGGTTTCTTCTTCCCGTTGCCAGTCTCGGATTGTTTTCTCAGTTGGGGGGGCCAAACGTACGTTCAGCAGCACGATTTCCATTCACTTTTGCAAACTGGATCACTTTTAACTTGAATTCAGCACTGTACGAAAATTTTTTCTGTGCCATTTCTGGACAGAACGTGGCAAAATGTAACCTAATATACCGGTAACAAGTGCGAAACAATGAGCGCAAAGACAACAAGTGGGAAATGCAAGTAAAAAAATCAACCTCTATAAGAAGCACCCAGTTTTTAGACCCCAAATTTTTTGAAAAAAGGTGCGTCTTATACATAGGGAAATACAGTAGAACTGCTGTAATGGGTGCAGAGAAGGAAAACCAGATTCGCAAGAGAACAAAAGGGTGCCCTTACCTATAAAGCCTTCGGTTCCACAAATTGCAGCATATCAAGACCAGGCACCCGCAGGGAGATATGATTGAGGTGTTTAAAGCCTTGAGTGGATCAAGTAAGATTTCTCTTACATCACAAAATTACTCTGCAGCTGCAGAATTGGCATTGGTGACTTCACTGCATACTTTAATGTTTTGGAAACCAGTGCGATGCTTGAACCTATTAAACCACCCGTTGCTTGCCACAAACTTAGCTTGGGGTTCGCTGTACTTATCCTTAATATCTTCATAAATCTTGCTTTTGCTTGAATGGTCATTGGACTCAGGGGCACTTGCTTCTGAATCTTATTTCCAATCCTCATTATTAATAGCTTTTCCATCTGAAAGCTGTTTTGTGATCACTGTTGATCTTAATTGTGTTTATCCTTTCGCATGTTCTTTTATACGTGCACTATCCTTTAAAATAGTATTCACTATTGAAGCAGTGAGACCTAATTCCCTTGCAGATGACAAACTTTGTCATCAAGAACTTTGTCAAAAAATCAAATTTCATTTCTAAATCAATTTTGTTTCGTTTCCTAGCATTGCCAGCACTTGCACTTTCTGTTGGTTCCTTTCCCTTCATCATTGTAATACGTAAATAGGAATGAAGAGAAGTTTCTGAAAATTTGGTTTTTATATAATTGAAGATTTCAGTGAAGGGGAACTCATTTCACCATAATACTGTAACGTAAAAACCCACTGAATTCCAGTTATCGGTATTATTGCAAATTATTATTTATTATTATTATTAGCCATATGGTGCAAGTAAGCCTGAGGCTTATGCTGCACTAGCCAAAAAAAAAAAAAAAAAAAAAAAAAAAAATTGAATTACCCTGAGAGACAGAGAGAGACAGAGAAAAGTAGAAGGGAATCACCAAGAAAGAGAAGAATGATGATATTCAGCTCAGGACCCTGGGTGTGCCAAGCCCATACTCACCAGATGTGAGCCCCTGGGGGTAAATGAAATAAGATCGAGTTTACTACCCATTTATAATAGATTGTGCAAACAGAAAAGCCGAAGAATAAACCGGAAAGTGCAATTTGTTTTTTTTTTTTTTTTTTGGTTGTGACCTCCAGAAACGTGCTTAAGAAAAATATCAGAAAGGCGTTCAAAATTGATTCTTAAAATGGGAACATGATAATGATGAAGTGCAGTGCAATTTCCATTATAAATATGACCTTTTAGAGAGATAAATAACTTAGTAATATAACAAAATTTTCAATTTCCAAGGACTTGGAACGAATTACAAAAAAAAAAAAAAAAAAAACTTATTGGGTTCACATTACGATATTTTCACGATACCTCCCTTTATCCCTATAGATGAATAACACGCTTCCATATTTTTTTCAGTTTGCACCGGCCAGCAAAAACTTACATAAAGTCTAGTATTACCTAAGTTGCAGAGTTCCTGTACTGTTCTGTCTGAGAGGACAACATGACATCTGCAACGTAGAGTTACTCGAAAACTAGGAATTTATTTGATTGTGTATGCAGTGTTATGAATGTAAATAGATCTCTGGTTATTCTGCATGTTTTTATGAAAAAAAAAGGATTTTCTGGAAGAGGATCTTGTTCTCGACGACGGACTGATGAACTCAGGCAGGGAGGAAAAATAGCCATTATAAGTCCCTTGCATCATTGACAGGATTCATTAAACTATGAAAGAAAAATCTGGATGAAAGACATCTGCACTGATGACCTTGGATGATTGGAGATGGGTCTCCTGGTCCAATGATTCCAGTTATTTGGAACGGACGGGAGGGTGCGTATCTGCTGGAAACTGCACAAATCTATGTAGCCATCATGTCAACAAGGAACTGTTGAGGCAGGTGGACGTTTAGTAAAGTTCGGGTGTAATCAACTGGCACACTGGACCTCTAGGTTTAAATGAATCTCTGAACAGCCCAGTTATGGGTCTAACCCTGCAGAATATCTGCATCCCTTCATGGTCAGCGTGCACCCACAGGGCAATGGACTTCCAGCAGGACAATGCACTTCCCCACAGAGGTGCAGGACAATGGTTACGCATTGTCAGTGGTTACTAGAACATGGTTTGAAGAGCATTCCGCAGATTTTACCACCATGGAATGGCCTCCCCGTTCACCAAATATGAACCCTGTAGAGCATCTTTGGGATGCTGTGGAAAGGTCTGTTCAAGCGTTGGATCCACCACCCAAGGTCAAGGTGTATTTGTTTAATTGCGGTCTCCAGGGTTTCCCCTATATACTGCTGTAGCTTCTGAAATTCAAAATGCCAAGGCTGGCAAGTGTATATGTGCTGTGTTGAGTGCCGGCACCTGGCGACTGCAGCCAAGGGACACCAGGTTCCCCGACTCCCAACCTTGGCCCCGAGGAGGCGTGCCAGGGTCCACTATCAACCAGAGACTTACTGGGGCTATCAGGCAAGCCTGGGAGCTCCGAGTTTTCAACTGAAAGGTCCTCCACCCAAGAATGCGATGGAACTATAGACAGTGGTGCAGCAAGCTTGGATGGAAATACTGTAACGCGTTTGTGAACTAGACTTTGCCTCACCGTGCTACTGCCATTATCCCAGCGAAAGGTTGGCCTACCCATTACTAGGTTGGTATCACACGATTTCTGTCCACTCAGTGTATTTCAGGAAAACATTTATAATACCTTCCATGGAACCAAAGAAAGTGAATTTTAGGCCCGTCGTGGAAATTTCAAAACCGTACTAGAAGATGTTCATAAAAGGTTTCGATTATTTACTTATCAAGTTCAAGTGTTGCAGCAGTTATTAAAAACGAACTGAATAAGACAGTTTCTTACATAAAGCATGCTTTTTTGATGAAGCGACTTTTCATGTTTCTGTTCAAGTAAATGGACACTGCTTATGGAGTGGGAAAAACTTGCATTTTACAAAAAAATGAATGAGAATCGTTATGATCAGATTTAGTGGCCATTTTTTTTTTTTTTTAATTTGAAAAGTCAATTAATTGGACAATTTATCTTGACCTTTCAAAGAATTGTGTGCTTCCACAATGGCAGAATATCAGCCGAATGTGTTTTTTCTCTTCTTAACAGGACATGGCTCGTAGTTTTGGTATTCTGCTTTATGTAACACTGATGATGCCCTCATGAGTGAATCTCGACTGAGATTCACTCTCAACTTTCACTATAGAGAAATTGAGAGCCGTTTCTAAGCAAATTAACATTTCCAAAGCTCTGGGAATCGATTTAGTAGAGAATATCGCTGTTCTTAAAGTGATTGAACTTTATCCTAACATCTTGTTAAACTTATATAATAAATGCTTACTTCAAGGTACCTTTCCTGGGAGCTGGAAAATTGGTTTGATTAAGCTGTTAGTTAAGTCGGGTAAAAAATCGAATTTTTGAAAAATTGTTATATTTAAGACTGAACCAAGTCATGGATAAAATTGATTTGACCCTGCCTTATCAGTATAGTTTCAAGAGAGGGCATTCTACAGAGGATGCCATTAATGGTCACATGAATTTCACCAACCAGGCAGAGGATAAGTATGTGTTAGCCATCTTTATAGATTTTACTGGAGCTTTTTACATGGTGTGGCATGAGAGTATTCTGTCTGCATTAAGGGGTATGCAATATCCAGACTTATTGTATAGAACGATACAGAGTTATGTTTAGTAGGAAAATTATGCTTAAAGCTAAGCATCTACAGTTTAATAGGAATCTTTCGAGAGGTTATCCTCAAGGGTCTGTATTGGGCCCACTTTTTTGGAACTTAGTACTTAATTTATGGCTAGAACAATCAGCTGAAAATCTGCATAAGATTGCTTATGCAGATGATTTGGTTTTATGTGTTAATGGTCTGTGCTTGAAATAACAGTGGCTCAGGTGTTAGAGAGTCTAGTGTTATGGGTTGATCTGCATAAGCTATTGATATCTACAACTAAAACTGTTATGATGTTGCTTAAGGGGAAAATGAATTATGCGCGACCGCCAAAAGCTTTAATTAAGGGGAGGCAGATTCCCCTAGTATCTGAGGTGACATATCTAGGTATAATAATTGATGATAGATTATAGTTTTATCCATATTAAAATTGCTTACACAAAAAAGTTAAAAAATTTAGTGTGGCAATAATTCGATTAACTAGGTCAGATTGGGGGTTTAAAAGGAGGGTTTTAAATTTATACTACAAGGCAGTCTTCTTACCCATTGTTGCGTACGG
This sequence comes from Mastigoproctus giganteus, assembly GCF_048544385.1. Lineage (NCBI taxonomy): Eukaryota > Metazoa > Arthropoda > Arachnida > Uropygi > Thelyphonidae > Mastigoproctus > Mastigoproctus giganteus. Next base: position 105,182,173 of record NC_143588.1, read on the forward strand.
AGCATCAGCGTGGTACTTCAGTGTTACTAAAGTTAAATTTAAACAGAAATTGTTATCGATTCAGCGCCCAATGCTTTATGTTATTTCTCGTTTGTGCAGAACAGTCTCAACGAATGCTATGCAGGGTTTGGCCGGGCATTTGCCTCTAGACTTGTATATCGTGTATCGGGCCTTTTGTTATTACATAAGAAAAAGGCATAGTTGTTTCTTTCGTGAATATTACATCTGATGTCACTATAGAGATATCTAAAGCTAAGGAAAATGTTCTAACACGATTGGTATATGGCAACAGAGATGGGATCTTAGTGTAACTGGGGAGATGACTAGATTGTTCATTTCAACATTTCCTTATGATAGTAACAACAAATGGTTTTTTTCCTTCTGTGGTAACGTCGTTTATTTTAACTGGCCATGGGTCATTGATTTTAGACTACATTACTTTGGTCTGGTCAGCTCTCTTTTATGTGCATACGGTCAACCTGAGACTTGGAGTCATTTATTATATGAGTGTAGTTTGTATGTTAAACATAAAGAAAGGCTAAAAGTGCAGATTGGTAATTTAGTTAGAGGCTGTGATAATGATCTTATTGCTAATCAGGCTAAATTTCAAGCACTACAATAGTTTTGAGTAACTGTTTTTCAACAGAGAAGACATTGGAATAATTTAATGCTTATTAAATAAGATTTTGTTGTATACACTTTGATTATCTATGGTTTTTTTTTTGCTGGCTCTCGGGTGTTGGCGGCCTGGGAGCGGGATCGCTGGCACCCACCGGTATTGCACTACTTCCTGTGGATGTGCTATTTAGGGAGAAGCTGTCCGTATGCCGGCTGCTCCCTGGTGGTGTAGAGGCCTGCCATCCAGGCTTGTTTCGCAGAGGTTCTGCACAAATTCAGTTTATCAGGTGAAGACAGACGTAAGTCTAGGTGCCACCTTAGACATAATAATAATAATAAAAAAAAATTGTACTTTTCACCTTTATGTTATTGACCATCATTTTTGAAACACCCTGTATATTATGTCTATCGAGCTCCTATTTTCAGAACGCCAAACTCGAGTTTCCAAAAGAAAAAGCCAAGACACTCGCCTGAGACCAACCAACGACGTTGTGAAAGAAGTCCATAAAAATTCCTAGTGTCATTGATGGAATTCGAACTAGGACTTATTCATCCGGTCTGTGAAGAAGGTTCTGGTAATCACTGTGCAACCTATGAGGGTTTCAAAAATAAAAAGAGATTTTTTATGAGTGTTGTGTATTGATTTTAAGGATATACAGGATGATTCTAAATTATTGTCAGGGTTTCCGTGGCCGAAAATTTTCAAACCGGAAACAATAAAATAAAACTGCTTACGGAATATTAAAGTGTAACTCAAAAAAGTTTTATTTGGCTTTGTTTGTTTTAGTTAGCGCATCGGCTTCTATGGCCATGATGCACCTCCCAAGTTTTTTGCAGTACTCTGATCCAAGCCCGAGGCGGGATTCGAATCCGCGACCTTTGGGTTGCCAGACAGGCAGTTTACCCACACGGCTAACGCGGTTGGCTTTTATTTGGCAACGCCGCATTGACGGCATTACTTCAAAATGGCGACTGTTCAAGAGAAGGCAATGTGCGCACTTTGGTTTTTCGAAACAAAGTCCGTTATCACAATGCAACGTCGTTACAGAAAATATGGAAATGATCCACCTTCAGATAATGCTATCCGACATTGGTTAAAGCAATTTCAAGATACGAGTAGTGTTTTGCACCGAAAAGGAGCGGAAAGACCGAGCACTTCTCAGAAAGATGTTGATCGAATCCACGAAGCGTTTTCTCGAAGCCCACAAAAATCAACTAGACGAGCTTCTTAGCAGGTATGTTCGTGTCAGATAGCACCTGGGATTTCTCCAATCTGTGCATTCTTTGTGAATATGGGAGAAATTTGCGGAGCTTCTTTGCAGTTAGGTATAGTACAAACGACTGTTCATAACCACTTTTGCCTCCATACTGCAGATTGTGCAGTATGGAGCCGAACGATAAACCCCGCCGTTCCCAATTTGTCCAAGACTTCGAATGTCGAAACTGATGAAAATTACCTTTGGAGATTAGTGATGAAGCAACGTTTTACGTATCGGTGAGGATAAATCGTTATAGCTGCAGAATATGGGGATCAGAAAACCCTCATGCCATTCGAGAATTCGAAAGAGATAGTCCAAAGGTCAATGTCTGGTGTGCTTTGTTATTTTCGGAAGTTTTAGGGCCCTTTTTCTTTGCCGAAAAACAGTGACAGCGGTGACCTAACTGGACATGCTACAGCTGTATCTGTTACCCCAGTTGGAAAATCATCAGCCAAATGTGGTGTTCCAGCAAGATGGTGCACCGCCACATTGGGCCCTTATTGTCCAAGAATTTTTTGACATGAATTTTCCTGGACTCTGGGTTGGGCATGGTGAACCGATTCCGTGGCCTTCGGATTCGCCCGATCTTACGCCGCTTGATTTCTTCCTGTGGTGATAAGGGAAGAAATCAAGCGATTGTTGCTGCGATCAAAATATTTACACCGCGAATGCTGGAGAACACTTGGAGGGAAATTGAATATCACTTGGACATCTTACGTGCCACGAAAGGCGCGCATGTTGAAGTTGTTTTCATTCTGCAGTATTGATTCTATAGGTAAAACGTTTTGAGTTACACTTTCATATTCCATAAGCAGTTTTATTTTGTTCTTTCCGGTTTGAAAACTATAGGCCACAAAAACCCCGACAATAATTTAGAATCACCCTATACAGGGTGTTTCAGTTAAACGTTTCAGAACTTCTAAGAGGGGTAGGGTACATCCTGACAACTCGAAATCATATAGCAATGTGGGGTCGGAAATGCTTTCCTGAAGCGGTGTTGTACACAGAAGCACCATAAAGAAAAGAGACCGTAAGTGAGAAATCGTTTTAATGATACATGAAAAGAAGCAAATGGTACATGGATTAAAGTAAGTGTTCGAAGTTTCTTCAACCTCGTATTGCTTTCGCACAGTGGTACCTTGGAAAATGTGCTACAAATCCCCTTTTTCCTGCTGAAGTGTTGTTTTCCGATGAGGCATCCTTCACAAGGGAGGGAATTTTCAACACGCATAACGACCATATCTGGGCGGTCGAGAACCTGCATGCAATACGACGTCGTGCAGCACAGATTCGATTTTCGGTCAATGTATGGGCCGGTATTATGGGAGATCACCTCATCGGACCTTACCTGTTACCGTGTCGTCTAACCGGACCTATCTACTTGATCTTTCTGCAGCAAGTATTGCCACAACTTTTGAGAGATGAACAGATTTCTGCATCGACGCAACAGACAATGTGGTTCCAACACGATGGAGCCCCTGCCCATTATAGCGGAGATGTTCGTAACTACCTGGATGTCACATTTGGTCAACAGTGGATCGGACGTGGTGGTCCCGTGCGTTGGCCTGCTCGGTCACCCGACCTATCATGTCTTGATTTTTATTTCTGGGGTCATATGAAATCACTAGTTTATGACACCCCTGTTGACAATGCTGAGGAGCTGGTTGCAAGAATCGCAGTAGCTGCCGAAGAAATTCGCCTGGAGTATTCCAGAATGTTCGGATGTCCATGCGTCGGAGATATGAGGCGTGCATTGTAGTCCGTGGAAGAAACTTCGAACACTTACTTTAATCCATGTACCTTTTGCTTCTTTTCATGTATTATTAAAACGATTTCTCACTTACGGTCTCTTTTCTTTATGGTGCTTCTGTGTACAACACCGCTTCAGGAAAGCATTTCCGACCCCACATTGCTATATGATTTCGAGTTGTCAGGATGTACCCTACCCCTCTTAGAAGTTCTGAAACGTTTAACTGAAACACCCTGTATATTCTTAGCAGTTTATAGAAATAACACAATTGCACTGAATTAATTTCAACTTTATGTCTTTTACATTTATTCTGTTTTCTAATATCAATAATAATTATGTACAGTATTTTCCTTACCATTATTGAAAATAATAAGACAGCTGCATTTTATATAGCTTTGTAGATAATATTTTCCCTCTTCCATTGTGGTTTTTAAATGTGAATCGCATTTTTGTTGCCAGCCAGAAGGATGTACAGTGTGCCAATTAAATAATGAGACTGACGCTACTACAAAAAAAATAATAATAAAAAAAAAAATAATAACACTAACGGAAAAGTAAGGTTATATATTTTCGAAGTAATTACCTCCGATGTGTACACACTGTTTACATCTTTTATACAAGTTTTGAAAACACTTCTGGTACCGCTTCCAGTTGGTCGGTCTCTCCAGCCTGGACGCCCTCTCTTGTCCCATATCGCGTTCCTTTCATGCTGTTTTGATTTTGGAGAACAAAAAGTAATCTGCGGGAGCGAAATCCGAGTAATGGGGGGGGGGGGGGTTCGATAACTGGAATCGATTTTTTTTTGCCAAAAGTTGCTTGATGTTGACGGCAGAATGTGCGGATGCATTGTCATGGCCAGGTCGGGAATCATCCTCGAACGACTTACGTCCTTTACGAAAATGAGAAAACCATTCAAACTCTTGGTCGAGACACACATTCATCAGCATAAACTTTTTATAAATCGTCAAAAGTTTCCGTAGCGCTTTTTCCCAATTTACAATAAAATTTGATAACTGCTCTTTTCTCCATTTTCAATTTTCTGACGACATGCACAAAACTACTATTACTCTTTCCATCACAAATCGCTAACTACTGACCGGACAAGTTTCAACCTGCACTCGTTGGAAAAAGCATACTCTAGCGAATATAATCATGTACTGTTTTGGTCTCTTACGTTAATACTAAATGCAGAGCGCACGCAGTCTCGTTAATTAATTGGCGCACTGTGTATACCGGCTGTTGGTTGGTTATTTGGTTTTTAGGAGCATTAGCAACTAAGGCCATATTGCTCCGGGGATAGGTGGTGGTCGTTCCCTGACCTTTCCACATCCTCCGTGTTTGGTGGTCAAGGGTTCGAACCCCGGTCTAATCAAGAAGCGTGTGCTACGCACTGCTGCTCCTGCCCACGGAGGAGCCAGGTGTATACCGGCTTATCGTATATACCAGGACACTGGTATATGGGAATTACTGGGTTTGCGTACTGTTCCTTTAGTGCCCCTGTTATCACTAAGAAAACCTGGAAACATTCCTATCTCACAGAACTTTCCAGGAACCGATAACAATGAAGTACATCTTGGGAAATGAAGCAAAAGTAGATCAATTTTTCTCCATTCTAAGAAGATAAGGATGTTCTCTCACTTCTAAAAGCTTACAAAGCTTGAAACTACAGTATTATATTAATAATTTGAAAGGCACAATATGGCTGCTGTAGCTCATGTGCCAAAATCTTCAACACACAACAACTACAACAACAGCAGCATCACCGCTGCGTTTCTCTGTGATGATTGAAAGATCTGAAAAGGGTCGGAAATGTGTTAATTGTAACATGTTTGTATTAATACATTGTATTTTGAAAATGAGTTCCATCCATTTTGTCCTCAGACGATCAAGAGGAAATCTGCTATGTGGCCTCGAAACAACTGAAATTGGGCGTTTGTGCTTTTTCCTGAGGTGGCGCTATAAGCATTAGATCAACTATAACGCGAAGCGCGAAAGTGGACAGGGGTATTGGATGCCATTTTTGATGAATTATTATTTCTTTAATTCATATTAAATGTACCTTTTTCAGACTGAACTTAACTGCTCACCCCAGGTAAGTCTTGGGGATACTTGCATTATACGGGGTATATCAATGGGCCTGATGTCATTCGCGCCAATCTATGTTTAGTGTATCGTGTCACTTATTCATAGATTGAGAAAACACTTCCGCAGTAAATCTGTTTCGGATTTAATAAAACCGCATATGAGGGGAACCGTTGTACAGTACTGTATTATGCTTGGAATCATAAAATGAAATAAAATAATAATAATAAAAAAAACTTGTATTATTCTAGTAAAAGTAAAATTGGTAAAGATTTAGTACTCGGTGCACCCTTCAAAATGGCGGCGAGGAGAAGAGGGGGGAAAGCAGTGATTGACGGATTGTGACTCCGCCCACTCACTGCGTTCCCGCTATTCTCCTCGGCAAACGGTACTAGGTGACACGCGGGTGGCACAGCAACAAATACGGCGGCTGAAAACAGGATAAATCCAATAATTTCAAAAGTTCAAGTTACAAAAATACGGTTTTCGTGGATCACAAAATATCACGTGACATTTGAATAAGTCGGATACAACCGAAAAGAAAAAAAAAGGGTGGGGAAAGGTAATTTTCGCGAAAGAAAAGGAACGGCAAATGAACAATTATTAAAAATAAAACAAACAAAAATGCACGTTTTTCTTAGCTATATTTTACAAGCATTAACAATGAGATTCGCTGAAAAGGAAAAAAAAAATAATAAAACAGTAATTTTTAAGGAAATTTAAATGGGGGGGATTATTATTTTTAGGGCAATTATTGGCTAAGATTTAGTACTCGGTGCTAAAAAAAACAAGTGTGTGCAAAGTGCACTCGGTGCATGAAAAAAAAACAAGTAATTAGTATTATTTGTAACAAAAATTAACGCCACGTGCAACACTGAAAATTGCTGATGCCCGTCAACAGAAATGCTAAAAGCAAAAAATTAATCACAAGCAATCTAATAATCACTGATCTAAAATCTAAAAAAAAATTAACACCACGTGCAACACTGAAAAAAAAATTAACACTATGGGCAACACTGAAAATTGCTGATGCCCAACAGAAATGCTAAAACGACAGAAAACCACTCACCTCATCAATCGAATTATATTTTCAAAACAACCCAACATTTTGGAACTAATATTTCGCAGGGGAAAAAAAAAAAAAAAATCACCCAATACAACAGACACCCGTCTCAACCATGGGAAACCAAAGAGTAAGTCACTAACAATCGAATACGCAAATAGAGGGGTTTTTTTTTTTTTTTTCTGGGGGGGCTCTGCCCCCCAGACCCCCCGTTTCTGTGTATTATACGTATTATTCAGCGATTATTCAACGATATACGTATTATTCAGCCTCTTCCAAAACAAACAACTTTTCTTTTTTTGCTTTATAATTACGCATCGATAAAATCAAATAATATGCTAATCAAGTATTAACACCACGTGACATTTCTAACAGCGAAATTCATAACACGGGTGACACGCACGGCGTGGCACGCGTGCCTGATGTTTCCATATGTTCAGGAGAACACGTGACACTGGGCGGAGTCAGCACCCGTCAATCACTGCCGTGTCGGCGAGTGTAAAGAGGGTGCACCGAGTACTAAATCTTAGCCGTAAAATTATGAAAATTTAAAAAAAAATAGTTTCTTTCTACTGATCGTTGAGAGTAACATTTGCATTATACGGGACACAGAGTAAGATACAAAGTGGACACTCGTGTAAATACACCATAGATAACTTAAGAAACTACGATGGTAGTGTGGGTGGCATCATTTGCTTTGCATCTCATATTGTGCACTTCCTTCACTACGAGTTTCCATGGTATTGCACTACCTCGAATAAGTAACGCTTCATTAATAGATAAGACTACTGTTACTTATTCTCAGTGAGTACCACCACCCAGACAGCACCATTTCAAAGCTATTGTCCTATCATCGGCGGTTGGGCAGGTACCCTGGTATTGCAGACCTGACAACCCAGTTGTTGAAGATAATCACACAATATGAGAGATGCCAAAAGGTTTATATGATAATATTTAAAAATAACTAAATGCACAAGGCATAATACGTTAAGAGTAAGACTTTAATATCTAAATAATATCTGTGTAGATACACCATTGAATGGAAATGTTAACGTAAGTAGAGATAACGGCAAAGATAACAATGGTTATGATAGCCGTGTGGTAGCGTTAAATGAAACCGTTTTCTCTGTTCAAATCTGCTTTGTTTTTTCCTTCTGCGTTTTCTTTTCCTCCTCTTATTAACCCTTCTTACACTTTAAATTCATTTCTAAAGTATATATATGTTAGTTTATTTTTTTTTCACATATATATAATTCAATAACTATTTTTAAATATTTTGAATGGTTTTAATAACATAATGGCCAGGCATTGACTAGAAGGAGATTTATATGACACTCGTGTACCAGTTCTACTATTATTATTATTATTAGCAGCTGTATGGTGCAAGGAAGCCTGAAGCTTATGCTGCACCAGCCAAAAAAAAAAAATTCCCGAGTTACCCTGAGAGAGAGAGTGAGTGTGTGTGTGTGTGTCAGTCAGAAGTAGAAGGGAAATCACCAAGAAAGAGAAGAATGATGATATCCATCTCTGGACCCTGGGTGTGCCAAGCCGAAACTCACCAGATGTGAGCCCCTGGGGTTCAATAAACATTAATAAATAAAGAATTTTATATACACACTACTGGGTTCAGGTGAGTAATAATAGCAGGTTTCATTACAGTAAGACCAGTGCACCTGTTTCACTGTGCTGAAACCTTTTATTATCATCCACCTGAACCCAGTAGTGTGTATATAAAATTCTTTATTTATTAATGTTTATTGTAACTGGCACAGTACTGTCATATTAATCTCCTTCTAGGCTGCATTTTAGCCAATGTCTGGCCATTATATTTAAATTATTAGTTATTTGGGGGGGGGGGACAGTTTCAGGGTATCGCTGGCAATGGTTTAAAATCTCAAAAGAGGAACACAGTAAAACTCCAATTTATGGGTACACCTCCATACTTCGGCGAGAAAGAAATTAAGAAGGCAGTGATTGGCAACTCCCACTCACTGCTTTCCCCCTCTCCTTGACCGCACGTTACAGGTGGATGGCACGTGACATCGCAATATGTTAGCTGAAATTAAGAAAAAGAAATGGCAATAGGGAGCAAAAAATAGGTGAATACAAATGCAAATTTTTAAAAACAAGTAGCAAAAATTCACACCAGACACAACCACTGATACTTCTTGCCCATACATTACTTACTAAACAATTTTGAGTGCAATAACAATGAGAATTGGTCTTGCATGTATACAAAAAATGCATTTTTTTTTTCTTCTGGGGACTAAAATGTTTTGTTTTTTTTGGTGGGACACCCACACCCAAGCTGCCACACCCAAATCCCCACTTTTGTGGCTGCACATTACTAGATGATTCCATGTGCATTAACAATGACAATTGCTTGTGCAAGTCATTATTATTTGCCATGTGGTGCAAGGAAGCCTGAGGCTTATGCTGCACCAGCCAAAAAAAAAAATTCTGAATTACTCCGAGAGAGAGAGAGGGGGTGGTCAGAAGTTTTTTTTTTTGTAGTTGTTGGCGCATAGGCTTCTGTGGCCATAATGCACCTCCCAAGGTTTTTGCAGTACTTTGATCCAAGCCCGAGGCGGGAATCGAACCTGCGACCTTTGGGTTGCCAGGCAGGCACTTTACCCACCTGGCTAGCCCGGTCGGCTGTGGTCAGAAGTAAAAGGGAATCACCAAGAAAAAGAAGAATGATGATATCCAGCTCAGGACCCTGGGTGTGCCAAGCCCATACTCACCAGATGTGAGCCCCTGCACCATATGGCTAATAATAATAATATATGGTGCAATATGGCCCAAGAAGGGTTAAAGAAGGGTGTAGTATGGCATAAGAAGGGTTAAATCTCTCACTGAACAAAAACAGATTTAGGCAGGTGGCCTGAGAAGTGTCAAATGAAGTTTAACGTTGACTGATGCACTGTGTGGTACCACACTGAGGGTAGTAGAGAATGAAAATGATCTAGGGATAATTGTGTAATCAGATATGAAGTTCTGAGCAGTGCAATGGGTTGCTAATTCAGCTCATCAGGTTTTGTCAGTGATATGCATGAATTTTGCCAGCAGGGATAAGGAGGTGATTATCCCATTGTATAAGGCACTAGGCCTCATCTTGAGTACTGCATGCCGGTCTGGAAGCTTCATTTTTGGAGGGGTGTGGATCTGTTAGAACAGGTGTAGAGAAGAGCAACTAGATTGGTGAGATGAACAAAGAAGTGCTTTTACCAAGAAAAGCATCAGTTCTGCAAACTGTAGCATTTGGAGATTAGCCATTGCAAGATGTGAATGAGGTGTTTTAGTCTTTGAATGGATTGAGTAAATTTAATGCTGTTAGCATCCTTGCTTTTGATTAAATTGAACATGGAGGGGATATAAATTCAAGTTTAAGTATCATTGCAGGATAGTTTTGTGGAAATTTGCCCTCAGGTAGTTGATCATTGGAACAAACTTCCATGTGGTGTTACACAAGTGGATAGTTTTAGTAAATTCAAGGAAGTAGATAAACAGTTAGAGCAGATGGTCAGGTGATATGGTAAGTTTTTTTTTTGCTGCTGTGGTTGTGTATGGGTGCTTTCTTGCATTCTTTGCATCTGCTAATACTAAATAATCTTGAAATTGTATCCTGGAAGAACAGGGGTTCCATGAATTTGATGGCATCTGTTGAATGCTTCCTCAAAGTCTTGTGCTGTATATGCAACTTGTCCGTCCTTAAAGAATAAAAAGTAAACTTTTCAAATTGGCTTTTACTTAGAGAAAGCAACGATGAAAGTCCCACACATCACTTGTATGAATTTGGTTTTGGTTTTCACAAACTTCTCTGTAGTGGAAAAGGTACTTAAAGTGCTTACTGTGTTGTACTGTTTAGTGTTTTGACTTTGACTTACGTATTGGTGAATGTTGTCTTGGATATGAATGTGAAACTGTAAGGTCTGAAAGCAACTTCTTAGAACAAAAGAAAACTATGTTATTATTATTAGCCACACGGTACAAGGAAGCCCGAGGCTTATGCTGCACCAGCCAAAAAAAAAAAATTCCCGAGTTACCCTGAGAGAGAGAGAGAGAGAGAGAGAGAGAAGTAGAAAGGAATCACCAAGAAAGAGAAGAATGATGATATCCAGCTCAGGACCCTGGGTTTGCCAAGCCCGTACTCACCAGATGTGAGCCCCCGGTGTGAAAGTGATGTGCTCTTTGTAACAGCATTTGTCCAGAGAATAGAACATAACACTGCTACAAGAAGGGAAAAAGCCCTTTTTGCTTTTTTCCTTCCGAGCATTGCTTGAAGCTCTTTAAAAGACATAGAAATATCAAAAAAATAAAAATAAATAAATAAAAATTTGCTGACATTAGCTTTCTTAGAATATTACAAGATTAGGGGAGGAACATTTATCACAGTAATAGATAGTGTGAAGTTTTGGGCAGAAGTCGATTAATACAGAGATTCAGTATATTGATTCTATCTCACTCAAAAGCTGATGTGACGGGGGTATTTAGTCAAGTAAATATGATGAAAACTACACTTAGGAATAGAATAACATTTTGAAACTGAACACTGAAATTTGTTTGGGTTAAAGAGGAAAGAAAAATGCTGCTTATACCTATGAAATGCTAAAAGAAGTTGTGAAAAAAATTGGATCATTGAACATTCAGTCATTCAACACGTATGACTGAAAAAGAATGAGAACAAAAGTGCAAAATTCAATTTTGCACTGCTGCTATAAAAACTTTTGCTGTCATGGATTATGTCCAGTTCATAAAAATCACAGCTGCAATTTGCAGGACTAGGCTCAGTAATGCACTAGTGTTTCTATGTAAGACAGTGAAATCATTAACTCACTAAAATCTGCATTAACATGCAGATTTTAGTGAGAATCATAGGAATTATTAAATTAGAAGTGTTGACTTTAATAAGCACCTCAAATAAAGGATAAATTTAAATTTGCATATAATGAATTATTACCCTACCATGAAAAGAAATGGTGTTGTTTTAAGTGTATGGTTCTTTGCTTATTGTGTTTTTCATTTAAAAAAATATGGTGACATTTGGTGGTTTTATTATTATTTTTTTTAACTTTTGTCTGGCACCAGGTCATGGTTATGAGGTGGCAGCCCAAAATTATGCATGTCTGACAACAAATAGCCATTGGTTTAAAACTATTGGAGAGTGAAAAATTATTTAGAAAATTAGCAAAAATATCTGCAAAAATGAAAAAGATCAAACAAGTTAAGCAGAGTAATCATCCTTTCTTTTGTCCTCATGGAATAGTTTGTTCCTAGTTTAGTAATAACAGGCATATATTTCAGTTTTCCACTAATAGCACAATAAGTACAATACTCCACATTTAACTGTTAAATAAATATGAGGAAGCATAAATAGATTTAATGCTATTATTATTGCAATTATTGTTGACAGCATTGAAAAGGAACAGTAAAGTATATTATAAAGTATAGTCGGTCTTGATTAGCTGTCAATCTGAAACCGTAAAGATTATGATGAAAAGAAACCTGTGTTTAACACTCAATCCAAATGATGCTTGAGTGAAAAATATGTGCTTAGGAATTAAGATTAATGTAAAAGATTTGTATTTGAATCAGACTGTGTATATTTGTGAAGTGAATGGGAAAGTTTTTAGGAGGTTTAGATCTTTTTGCAGATAAGTTTCTTCTGTTAGTTTGGATATTCATGATGCATTCAGTAGATAATTTAAAAGTAGGGAGGGAGATGTGACAGTGTTCTCCCCAGGACCTATCAAATGGGTGCACTGCCCAGTGACTTTTATTGACCGCTCGGCTAAAATTTAAGCGATTTTCGCAGTACTGTATTGTACTACTCATTGATCTCAATCAATATTAATTTGAACATACTATGCAATCGAGATCAATGTGACAGGAGCACATAATGTTAAATTATGCAATTAATTTTTGCTCTGGATCGCTTAATTCACATTTATAAATTACAGAACATTTTATAATATTATGAAGTATTACACTTTTCCACCCGGCTGGCAAAATTTTCTGGGGAGAACACTGTGTGATATACAAAATAATGAAGTTTTTGCTGTTGTGTACACAGAGCAAGAATATACTTAGTTTCTTTACATAATGTGGCTTTAACAATGCCCTCTGCCTACATTTATTTAGACTCCACTCACCAGAAGTTAGTTGTTGTTGTTGTTGTTATTTGGTTTTTAGCAGCATTAGTAACTAAGGCCATATTGCTCCAGTGATATGCAGTGGTCATTCCCTGACCTTTCCGCATCATCCGTATTTGGTGGTCACGGGCTTGAACCCCGGTCTAATCAAGAAGCGTGTGCTACGCACTGCTGCTCCTGCCCACCTGGCTACAGAGGCGATCTCAGAAGTTTGGCAGCAAGATTACATACTCTCTGATCCAGATGTTTGATCTGGTGGCCTATGAAAACTGTTTTAAAGCAGTTCCCTTGAAATGTATAGGAATATTGGACCTCACTTCGATGGTTATTTTAACCTCAATGGAGACATCACTTAGTATCTCAAATAGACAGAGTCATGGTATGGCACCAGATGATGAAAGTCATCTACCACTTAGCAATGCCTGGTGAAACAGAGTGGCCTGTGATGTCGATGCCACACCTTAACCCTTGCTTGCATTGATTCACTCATGGGTGGTCACTTCCACTATATTAGGTGCAGTATTTCAAAACTTACACATCTGAATGTGCCCAGGATTATTATTAACAGTCCCAGCATTACGAAGTTGCCAGCAGAGGATTTCTTTGTCCCAGAGCAATTGGAATTAATGATATTCGGTCCACTTGAATCACAAGTGACACTTCAATATCAGTTCCCTCTGCATTTTAGACTTTAAGATATCTACTCTAGCCTGTCATAAACCTGGGAGAATGTCATAGAGTTATCTCCATTGTTCAGTGTGTATATTACACCAAACTGACATATGCTACTCTTGCCATTTGAAAGATTTTTGATCGTGTTTGGCATCCAGCTTTCTATCTGACCACTCACTGTGGGTGATTGTAGATGTCTATCTTCTGTTTTCTCCACTAATGTTGGTGTTCTCCAAGGACCAGTTCTTTTCTGCCATTTGCTGTCTCCCCCTTGTATATTATTGACGTTCCATCCATTGACTGGAAATCCTATCCATAGTTTTCTAATGATAGCACATTTCATTCCACATTCCAGTTTGAGAAACTTTTCCCTGTACCAAAATTCAGTGGATATTTGAGAAGTTTCAACTTCTCAAATATCCACTATCAATTCATTAAATGCTGATTACCAGGTAATTTTTCAGTGGGATAATTCTTCTTACATCCTCCAAAAAGGATTCTTCTGCTCACAACTGAGAACTATATTCAAGTAGGAAATTTACAAAGTGAAATACTAGACCACATGCCACCAACAGATTCCCAATTATGAAGAAACATGAAAGTAGCTACATCTTTCAGAATTGCTACCATAAATACAAGAACCACTGTTTATGAAAAAGATTATTAGAATTAATTAAAAGTCAGATAAAGAATAAAACCATATTTGAAAATAAAATATACTGATAAAATAATAAATCTTTGCACTTAAGCAAAGAACAAAGTTAAATGGTATAAAAACTACACCGAAATTTCAAAGGCAGCCACTTGCTCTGTCAATGTGGGACTTTAGACACAGTACACCCTTAAAAACTACCAGCAGAATTATTACTTTTTTGTATGTGTTATTGGAGGAACATGGGAATTATCCTCCACACAGTTTGTAGAAATGGCTGCAGAGTGAAGATGAGTCTAGGAAATCTGGGTGTTGGAACAATTCACATATTCCAGTAAGACACAAGCCAAAACTCAGCATAATGTAATTAGGACCCCTTTTGGATAGGGCTTGGTCTTACTACAGCATCTCAAATGATACACTGGAGGAAGTTAAACATGTTACACTAGATTCCAACAAAGAAAGCTATTTTGAAGAATTAGTCAGTAGCCACATCAGACATTTTTAATTTTTAAATGAATCACAAAAAAAAAAAAATATATATATATACAAATATACAAATATAAATAAGTTTAAATATATACGATTTACAAAGAAGCCTAAGCAAATATTAAGGTTTATGCTTTTCTTCTGTAGGTGCCATGTCAAAATTCCGTGATCCTTAATTGCTCACAGATTACCCATTCAAAATAGAAGATTATATTCTGATTTGTATTTAAGTACATTCCTCAGTGTCCTTGCCAGTGATTAAAGTAAGTTCTCACGTATTCTTGAAAAGAGAAATTGAATACTGAAATTCTCTTATCATGAATTAAATAGCAGTGTATTAGGGGAGACTATTTGAATAAATCTGAAAAAACTTGATCAGTGGCACCTTTTAAAATACGTAAATTTACCTTTAATTTAAAAAGTATTTAATGAAACTATTAATTGCATAGAGAGAGAGACAGTGAACTTAATGACACCCTAGGCTCAATAATGCTGCAATTTGATAGAGCAAAAAGAAAATTTGCTGATTTTTTGTTTTTAGTACCTTATATCAGCATAATACATATATATATTTATTTTTTTATTTTTTTCAGGAGTACAAGTGGGGAAAGTTATTTTTTAAAGTCAACTAACAAGTGATACAGATGTCAAGAAGAGAACAGCTGCTGCTGTAACCCTGAGAGAGACTATAAGTTAAATTTGTGACTTGGTAACATAATTCATGTCTGAATTCAGCGTAAGTAATCAACAGTTTCAATACGAACCTTCATAATATAGCTGCAGTTTACCAGCCAAGAGAGTATTTTTATAGACTGTGAATCCCCGTGATTTAAAAGGAAATGGAAATAGAATAATTCTGTCAAAAATTCAGAATCAGCAGTACCATGTTATATGCATAGATACTTAAGAGAATAATAAAATTATCAGACAAAATTTAGTGTACAGATTTGACAATGAAGAAATGTAGTTCAGAAGTATGAATGGACAACAAGGAAAAACCCAGGAGAAACGGTTTTCCTGTGAAATATGTGGCAAAAGATTATCAAGATTGGATAGCCTAAAAAGACACTATTTAGTTCATACACAGGAGAAACCATTTTCTTGTGAAACATGTGGCAAGACATTTTCTCATTCTGGAAGTCTAAAAACCCACTTGTTAGTTCATACTCAGGAGAAATCCTTTAGTTGTGAAATATGTGGTAGGACATTTTCACTATCATATAAACTGAAAGAGCATCTTATAGTTCACACTGAAGAGAAACGATTTTCTTGTACAATTTGTGGCAAGGCATTTTCTCAATCTAGTAGTCTAAAAACTCATCTCTCGGTTCATACTCAGGAGAAAAACTTTTGTTGTGAAATATGTGGCAGAGCATTTTCACGATCAGACAGTCTAAAATCACACATGTTAGTTCATACTAAGGAGAAACCATTTCATTGTGAAATATGTGGTAAAAGATTTTCAAGGTCAGGTGTCTTGAAAATACACCTTTTAGTTCATACACAAGAGAAACCATTTTCTTGTGAAACGTGTGGAAGGGCATTTTCACGATCAGACAGTCTAAAATCACACATGTTAGTTCATACCAAGGAGAAACCATTTCATTGTGAAATATGTGGAAAAAGATTTTCAAGGTCCGGTGTCTTGAAAATACACCTTTTAGTTCATACACAAGAGAAACCATTTTCTTGTGAAACATGTGGCAAGCATTTTCTGTCTAGTAGTCTAAAACTCAATTGTATAAATTGAAGAGACACCAAATAGTTCATACTAAGGAAAATTAATTTTCTTGAAACATGTGGCAAGACATTTTCTGTCTAGTAGTCTAAAACTCATTAGTTAGTTCATACTGACGAGAAATGTTTTTGTTGTAAAATATGTGGTATGGCATTTTCATTATCAAATAGTCTGAAAATGCACCTTTTTTGGTTTATACACATGAGAAACCATTTTCTTTTGAAACATGTGGCAAGGCATTTTCTCAGTCTAGTACTTTAAAAACCCAACTGTTAGTTCATACTCAGGAGAAACAGTTTTGTTGTGAAATATGTGACAAGGCATTTTCAAAATCTAGTACTCTTAAAATTCGCATATCAGTGCATACTAAGGAGAAACCATTTTTTTGTGAAATATGTGGCAAGGAGTTTTCTCAATTGTATAAATTGAAGAGATACCAAATAGTTCTATACTAAGAAAAACTCATTTTCTTGTTAAATATGTGGCAGGGCATTTTCACGAGCTAGTACACTACAAACTCACCTGTTCATACTAAGAAACTATTCTTTTATGAAATGTGTAAGAAGGCATTTTCTCATTCAAGTGACAAGTATTGCTTGTCATATGAGAAGCAATACTTATGAAGTGGTCCAGAAGCCCTTATTACTTCATACTCAGAGAATCTCCCTTTCCGTTTTAACATGTAACAAATTCATTGAGCTTCTGATTTGAAGACATACTTCTTAGTTCGTGTAGTATCATTTTTTGTCTGTAATGCTGGTGCAGTTTCCGAAACAAGAGGTTCACAAACTACTGAGATTTACGGACCCCTTCAAAAAGGACCCATTCTTACATATATACATATATGTGTATATGTAAGAATGCCAGGTTTTTTGATAAAGAAAAAAGTTTTATGCATGAAACAACTCAACTTTATTCTTATTTTTATACAGATATGTAATAACTCTATTTATTGTCAATTTGCTATACATAGAATTAATAATTTGAAATACGTATACAATTATATATACTAATCGTATTGAAAATTAATGTTCTATAATTCATGATTCTATCAGTATATTTTTAAGAAAAATAAACACATATTACTTCATACATTCTGAATGTTTCATGGATCCTCAGGAACTGCTCTGTGGAACCCAGTTTGGGAAACGCTACCCTAAACGATCAAGCTCACATTTCTATTTTTGTGCCACTTTCTTTTTTTTTTTTTAATTTGTAAGGCGAATAAAATCATCCATTATACTTTTGTCCACCAATATTCTCTATTTTCATATCGATTATATTAGGAACTAAGAGACATTCATTTTTTGTGTGGCATTTAAGAGATGCCACACAAGTAAAAGTATCTGCCTTTCTTCTAGGCAATTCTCATATCCACTTGGGAGCTGTGCAACACCAGCAACAGGTGTCAGATGTTGTCAGAGAGCCTTTGATTTTACTGGCTAAACATGAACAGCTGTCAAAAATACAGAAGTTTATATTGTATCTGCCAGATACCACTTGAGTAACTGGGTGTCAGTCTGTGGGATCAGGCACTAGAAAATTCTAAAAAATATGATAAAAACTATTGGTTTTGGTTTCTCTTATTTATTTTTTGTCATGTTTTTTAAAATTGCATTTAGCAAATCATAATTAATAGATCAAAATTTTTAATGCACATTACCATTCTATTTTTATATGACAAGTTTTTGGCATTATGCGATCAGAAAGGATAGTTTATTTTCAGAAGGGTTTCTTGTAGTAGTAGTAGTAGTAGTGGAAACCAGATTGTATAGCATTAGCCAAAAAAAAAGTTCACCCATCCGTATCCATCAAGAAGTTGTCTAATTCTCCCTTGAATTTATTCAACCCATCCACTTCCACGACAACAGATGGTAGCCTCTTCCAACGATCAACCACCCACTAGTTGAAGGCAAACTTCCTTACATCTATCCTGCAACCATCCTCCCTCACCTTGAATTTATCCCCCCTCCTGCATGTAGTCTCAGCAAGTGGAAGAATACCATTAACATTCAGCTTACTCGATCCACTCAAGGCTTTAAACACCTCAATCATATCTCCCTGCAGGTGCCTGGTCTCAAGATGCTGCAATTTGCGGAACTGAAACCTTTATTGGAAAGGGCACAGTTTTGTTTTCTTGCCAATCTGGTTTTCCTTCTCTGCACCCATTACAACAGATCTACATCCTGTATAGTGTTCATGTGCATCTTGAGTACCTGTATATAGTACAGGTACCCTTCTTAACCCTGCTAGCAGTGTTTCTGTATATCACTGACAAAACTGCATGAGCTGTAGAAATTCTAACTTTAAGAATCAACAGCACTTCCACAAATCATTGGATATTCTTTATTAATTATTTTCATAATGATTAAATCATTATTATCTAAAACATGACAATGAAAAATCACTTTGTTTTAGATAGTATACAATATTAATAAGAGAAACAATTTTTGATGTGACTTTTTCAACATAAGTAATTGCACTAGCTAGCTAATGTTCTTCCTCAATTTTTGCCCAGTTTGGTCCTTTTTATAAAATTCTAATAAATGTGGTGCTATTTTTCCAATTATTATTGAATATGCAAGAGTTCGGAATTTTGCCCTGTCTCTTTTAACAATTATTAACTTACCTGTATTATCTACAAAACTATCTTCTCTGATTACTCTTTTGTGAAATGATGAATACACACATGAATATTTTGTGACAGTATAATTCTTGTGGTTAATTTTGACAAGCTACTTCTTTTTAAGTTTTTTCATTTGGGAAATGAAATACACTGTATTTATCTAATAGGTCTTATTTTAATAATAATAATTTATCTTATTATTTTATTTTATTTTTTTCAGATACAATGTTTTTCACATGAAACATTTTAAACTAAGCTTCATGTTGGTATAAGTACTCTTCCGAATTAAGATTGATTACTATTTAAACATCTACACCAGTTATATATTTTTTTTTTTATGTAAACCCCAAATACGAGAGGTATTAGAACCTATAATACTTAGTACCATGCTTGGGTTGGAGGTTGAGAAGACGAAAGAAGATATTTTTTGAAATTGGAGTTGAACTTCTGTAGACTGTAATTTTCACGAAATACATATGAAGGAAGGTTGTTCCAGAAAACGGCAGTTGAATGAATAAACGAGGAAGATGAAAAGTTGGTTCTGTGAGTTTGAAGTTGGACAGTAAATGAATGTTGGCTGGTGGCGGCATGTGTTCGGACTATTTTTAAAGAGAGAGCAGGAATTGTAGAAGCCAATTCAGAAGAACAGTGCCCATGGAAATATCTGTAGAAGAGGCATGCAGCAGAAACAGTACATCTATGAGATGTACTGTTTCTGCTGCATGCCTCTTCTACAGATATTTCCACACTTTCGAGTGGAGAGACTCTGTTAGAGATGAACCATTAATTAATCTAACTGCCCTCTTCTGAATGGAATCAAGAAGCCTGAGAGAGGTTTTGGTGGCATCGTACCAGATGTGGGAGCAATATTCCATGGCAGGGCGGATTTGCGATTTATACAGGGTGAGCAGCTGCTTGGAAAAAAAGTAACGCTGAGAGCGAAAGAGAAAACTAAGTTTTTTAGATGCAGAGGAAGCAATATTTGTAATGTGATTGTGCCAAGAGAGATTAGAAGTCAGGGTAATCCCCAAAAGAGAGGTATCATTTTGCCTAGAAATCGGAGTGTCAATAAAGATAAGCATAGGAGCAGAAGAATTCTTTTTGCGAGATATAAGACAAGACTAAGTTTTAGAAGGGTTGAAATCAATTAAGTTGTCTTTGCCCCACCGGAGAATTACCTGAAGATCGGCATTTAAGGAATTGGTAGCAGACTTTTGAGAAGTTGAAGCTGATTGAGCAGGGCAAGGTTTCTCAAAATGGAAAGTAGAATGCAATGTGCTATCATCGGCAAAACTATGGATAGGATTTCCAGTCAATGGAAGAAGGTCATTAATATATAAGAGGAAAAGAGTGGGGGAAAGAACTGAACCTTGGGGGACACCGGCATTAGTGGAGAAGTTAGAAGACAGAGAGCCATCTACTATCACCCTCAGTGAGCGATCAGAGAGGAAACTGGATAACCAATTACAAAAAACAGTTGGCAAACCATAAGATGCAAGCTTGTTTAGAAGAATTTTATGCCAAACACGATCGAAAGCCTTTGAGATGTCAAGAGCAACTACTTGTATTTCACCAAACCTTTCCATTGAATTAGTCCATAAATGGGTAACATAAGCCAGAACATCACCAGTAGATTGACACTGACGGAATCCATACTGGCAATCGTTGATCAGACAGAAGGTTTCTAGGTAGTTTAAGAGTTGACGGTTAATTGATTTCTCCATTACTTTAGAAAGAGTAGAAGTAATTGCAATTGGACGATAATTGGATAGGAAGGATTTGTCACCCTTTTTAAGAACTGGCTGGATATGAGCAAATTTCCAAGCAGAAGGAAAAACACCTTTGGAATAAGAAAGTGAAAAAAGGCGGCAAAGAATAGGAGTAAGGTCAGGAGCACAGGTTTTGAGAACAAGTGGAGAAATACCATCGGGATCTGGAGCTTTCTTAGCATCAAGATTCGTCAAAATCCTTCTGACATCCTTTTGACGGAAGACCACAGGGGGCATTGAATGGAGCATGTTGGGAATGGTGGGAGGTGTTTTACCAAGGTCATTAATACATGAGTTGGAAGAAAAATGGGATGCTAGCAGGTCAGCTTTATCCTTTGCTGAAGTGACAACAGAACCATCTGGTTTGGACAGAGGTGGGAGCAGAGATGGGCAAAAGTTGCGGCCAATAGCTTTGGCAAGAGACCAGAATGCTTCACTGCCATTAGGGCAAGAAGCAAGTTTTCTACTCTTAGCCTGTTCAAACTCTAGTTAGGACTGATTAATAACTGCTTTACAATTGTTGCGAGCTTTGGTGTAGGCAGAAAATGAAACTGAAGAATTAGAAACAAGCCAGTTACAATATGCAACATTCTTCTCTTGAACAGCCTTAGCACATTTATTGGAAAACCAAGGTTTAGATAAGGGATGAGATTTTAAAGTGGAGTGTGGGATAAAGGATTCCATTCCTGCAAGAATAATTTCACTGACACGATCTGAGCAAACGTTGACATCAGAAGTTTTGAAACAGTAATCCGACCAAGGAAAAGAAGAAAAGAAGTCTCGCAGGTCATCCCATTTTGCATTCTTGTAATGCCAAACAACACGAGGTTGGGAATAGCCATGAGATAAAGGTTCCATTGGAGAAGAGACAATCACCAAGTTGTGATCTGAAGTGCCTAAAGGGCCTCTCACTTCGACCGTGTACTTAGAAGGGTTGTTTGTGAGAAAAAGATCAAGCGTATTGGCTGTATGATTAGGATTGTCTGGTATTCTTGTAGGTAAATGAACAATCTGTGCTAGGTCATTAGTAATTGCAAAAGCCTCAGCATCTCGACCTGCTGGGTCAGCATGACTAGAAAACGGAAGCCAGCTGGAGTTGTGAACATTAAATTACCTCACTGTTAGGAAAGCTGGACTGGAGAAAGTGAAGTTGCAAAGAGAGGAAGTCAAAGAGCTCCAAGTGATTAGTGGAGTTGGGAGAACGGTAGAGACAACAGATGAATTTGACACAATGAGGTAGAGAGGTTTTAAGCCAGAGAAGATCAAAGAGAGGAGATTCCAAATTGCCAAGTCTCTGACAGGGAATATCAGAACGGACATATGCACAAGTACCACCTTTGAGGCAAAAGGAATCATACAGTGAATAATTTGGGTATCTGAGATGAGCAGGAGTTGAATCAACCAATAACTGAGATTCTGTTTAACTTCAACAATTTCTCCATCACTTTTCTCTCAGTTATTACAAATTCATTAAGCACCCTGCTACAATTTGATAACCTTCTGCCATTTTCAAACCTTAATAACTCCTTATGTGTGAATGTAGATGCAAAATACTCATTCAGTTTGTTTGCTATCTGAGCAGGATCATCAACAGTCGAACCATCGATATCAAGTGGACCAATTAGATTCATCCCCTTCCTTTTAGAGTTTATATAAGTAAAGAAATCCTTGCTGTTTTTCTTAGCATCTTTTGCCAAAGATTTCTCGTAATCTCCCTTCGCCTACCTAACCTCCTTTGTGACCTGATTACAGACTAGCTTATATCTGCCATAGGCTTCTGAGTTGCTTGATAATTTATATGCATTCCATGCATTTTTCTTCTCAGTCACGAGTCTCATTAGTTCATTTGATAACCATTTAGGCCTAAACCTTGAACAATATTTCTTAATAGGTATGAAGCTTTTAGTAGCATCCACGATTAATTCCTTCAGTGCTTCCCACTTAGAATTTACTGTTGGTAACATCATCAGTTGATCCCACTGTACAGAATTTAAAAACTGTCTGAGACCGCTGTACTCACCTTTACGGAAGCAAAAACCCTTTCCTTTACCCCTGATTGTAATTATATCTTTAAGTAAATCCCACATCAGTACACTGATCACTGCCACCTAGTGGTTCCTTTATCTGTAAATTCTTAATACACGAATGATCACTGCTGATAACCAGATCAAGAGTATTACCCTCTCTGGTTGCCATTGTTTTTACCTATTGTAACCTGTGCTGCCTCAGTGTGATATCACAGAATTGTAAATGTTAAGTTTAAAAAAAAAATTACTTTCAATCCAGAGGTCAATGCTTTTAGTTATTTTAAATGTATGCAGGACAGTTTCAACTAATGCAATGCAGGCCACTTACCATTGGACTGATACATTGTATATAGGGCACTTTGTTACTCTAACAAAAAAGGTACAATTGTTACTTTTGATAATGCTACTGATTTGACTAAGGCCAAGAAGAATATTTTAAATCAATTGGTTATGAAATGGCAACAGCGGTGGGATATAAGTGACACTGGGGAGGTGATGAGATTGTTTATCCCCAGGGTCACTTTTACTTTTGATAATAAGGATAATAAATTTTTTTTACAGTAATGGAATTGTCATATATCCTGACTGGCCATGGGTCCTTGAATTTTAAGTTATACCATTTTGGCCTCATAAATTCTCCTTTGTGTAGTTGTGGTCAGCCTGAGACATGGTACCATATTTTATATGAGTGTAATTTGTACTCTGAACAAAGAGGAAAGTTATTGTTACATATTGAATATTTTAGTTTTGGTAATGAAATTAAATATCTTGTTAATCAGCTGAGATCTTATTTATTGCAAGAGTTCTGTGTAACTGGTTTTCGGCAGCGTAGACAGTGGATAAGCCTTATGACAGATCATTAAACCTAAGGTAAATTTAGAAGGTGATTTATCCACTTTTTTTTCCTTTTCTTTTCTTTTCTTTTTTTTTTTTTTTGTTGCATCCCAGACTAAGATACTGGGGATGGGATTGCTGGCACCAATGGTGTATTTGGGCCGGAATGCACCGGAACAACATTCCGGTATTTTTTTCTAAATGTCATAATAGAAAACCATTAAATTTAATTTAATAATCATTAAATTAAATTTATACACCTAATATTATGAAACAATGGCATAATCAAAGAGGAGGGAGAAATAATATCTATTTTACCCATTGCTACTAAAAATATATATTGATAGTAATCTTTAAAATTAATATATTTCTTTAAAAAATTATTTAAAAACAAATATAAATTTTGCAATGAAACTTGAACATTTCTTACAAAAGTACAATGTGTTAGATAAAGAGGTCCAATGAATGAGATATACTGTGATGCATTTGAACACTGTATTTTGATTTGCCATGAGCTGAACACTAGAACTGGTTGTTCTATGAACCGTGAGTCTGACTCAGTTACTGTACCGTCGATGTGGCGTGAGAATATAGTCTTCTGGAGAATGATATACAGGATTTTTTTTTGTCATTCATATGTGTATTATATATATATAATATGTACATGTGAGTTTATGACCAATCTCTACTATTTACATTAATTTATTTATTACTGTTTCTTCTAAGGTAAAAATTAATTTTTACAGGATTAAATATATAAATATAAATTTACGTAATTTCAGTATTTAAAAATTAAAAGAAGAAATTTTCATTAAATCAAAGTGAGCGAAAAATGCAAGCAAACAACATTAAATAGATTTCTTGATAAAAAAAAAAAAAAAAAAAAAACTGAAAACTGTGTGCAAGAAAATGTACAAACATGTGGAAATGATAACAACGTGACCTCTTCTTTTCCATCAAGATCTAAAGATGAGAAAAACAGTGACATAATTAAAATTTAATTGGCCCCACGTTTGGAATGCTGACATTTGGACTGAGAAGAAAAAGGCATATCCTTGGCTTACATGCAACGCCAGAAAACTAGGATGTTTCACTTGTGCTGCTGTAAAATAATTAGGGCTGTCTGAAATGCAGGCAGTTAGCATTTCAAAGGAATGGAGTTTGGTAGTGGTATCATCTTATGGCAAAGATAGAGGTGCACAATTGACATCTTTGCATAAGAAAATTTATGAACATTCAAAAGGTATTTCACATATACAGTAATACCCCGAAGTTACGCGATAGGTGGGTCCGACGAAAATCGCGTAAGTCGGGGTACAACTTTGCATATAAATACATATAAATTTTGCTTAATTGGGACCAAGGACTAACAAAAACACTAGTTTTGAAGAAAAATATTAATAAAATCGCAGTTCTTTATACATATTAATACAAAATATGTATTAAAAAAACAAATGACTTACGTTAAAAAGTTATTTTGATGTCTTCATAAAATCTAACAAATTCGTCTGATGACACAGCGCGTTCTTTTTTTCACGCAGAATTTCTTCGTAGCAAGCTAATAATTTTTTTATTCCTTGCTTTGTAGCTATAACGCGTTCTTCGTTGGAGTCTATGTTTTCTAAAATTTTTAAGCCCTTTACAATTGAGCCCTTTTCAATTTTCAACCTGTCAAGTTTGCAATTGTCATGTGCTTTTCGCCGTTGCTTCATTTAGGCCTATAGCACGTGCAATATCACATGGTCTTTCATTTCGCTCAAAGCGTTTCACAATTTCATATTTTTCTCTATCGACAGAGGCGGACTGGCCATAAGCCTTACCGGGGAAACCCCGGTGGGCCAGTGTGATTTTGGCCATAAACCATAGTATGAGGCCACTGTAAATTTTCCCGGGTAAGAATTTTTGACCCAGTCCGCCTCTGTTTATCGATAATTGCTTTTCTTTTTCTCTCTGAATCTGCAGTGTCTTCACCAGGACGCTTCCTTTTCACACCTTTTAATTAAGTATTTTACTCATTTTTAGGGAATAAAGCACAATTACAAAACGAGGAGGCACGCTTGATATGCATAAACAAAGCTGCGCGCATGTAGCAACTGAATAAACAACACCATAAAGGCAGAGATACGCTATTAACACCTCACATTTCTAGGGGTTACTACCATAAAACAATAAAAATCCAGTTGCGTTTCTGCTAGTGAAATCTGTTACAAACTTGTAGTAAACTCGATCTAATTGCATTTGCGATTATACCGATAGCTGGAATTGTGTTGGTTTTTACGTTATTATGGTGAAATGTGTTTCCCCTTCACTGATATAAAAAACATAAAAGCAGCAAAGTTGAATTTTGTTCATCTTTCGCTCTCATTCTCCGCCGTCGCACCGTATATCGATAACATATGAAAAACGACCTTGAAGATAGTGGGCGGCAGCGTTGCCAAACGAAAAAATCAAGAACCACGTAACTCCGAGTTCGCATAAGTCGGGGTAGCGTAAGTCGAGGTATTACTGTACAGGCTGAAAAAATCTTGCAAGCTGCAAATGACAACATTTAGAATCGGTAATTGATCAAATGAATGACTCCAAAATTTCTAGCACCTGTAAGGTTTTTAGAACTTCGTATTATATTACGAAACATGATTGACCATATTCTGGCCATTTTGATTTATTACAACTTCAAGAATTGAATGGCACTGTTATTGCTCACGGTTTGCGTTCAAGATTAAGTGCTACTAATATATAATAGTGCATGTTGCAATTTGTTGGCACAATTAAAATTGTGCCAACAAATTGTGGACATATGTTGAAACTTATAAATTCTCATTGGTGAATCTACTGCTCTAAGCAAGAAATTTACTGTGATTATTTATTTAAAATGTGAAACGAATAAAATGAAAGATCCACTTACTTGTTTCTTAATTTAATCGAATTGCCAGATCAAACAGCTTTCACAATAACAGTGTCTCTTAAAATGTCTTAAAAAATACAGATTTCATGATAATTATTTAAAACACTATTTAATTTCTTTTACAAGCCAAACTGCTGATGGGGCAAGTGTTATGTTGCGCAGAAAATCTGGAGTTTGAAATAAATTATTAGAAAAATATCCAAATTTGATCATATGGCACTGTTTATACAATCAGCTTGAGTTATCAGTTGGAGATGCAATATCAGAAGTTCACGGAATTAACCGTTTTCAAATATTTATGGACAAGCTGTACACGTATAGTCAATCTCCAAAAAACCAGAGAGAAATAGAAGCATGCGCTACCAGCATCAGCGAAGAAATTAAAAGGATTGGACGGGTATTTAATGTAAGGTGGGTGGCTAGCTCCTTTAGGACCGTATCAGCAGTTTGGCAAAATTTTGCATCTTTATGCCATCATCTTGAAAATGCCAGTAAAGATAACAACCAAAGCAAAACTGAACAATCCATGTTCAATAGATTAGATAAAAAAATTTCATCCAAACAGTTTTGTTCTAAATTTTGCCCGGATGTACGACGTATTGTTTGAGCTATCAATTCTTTCAGAGTCATTGCAAAAAAGAGATACAACAATAGTATATGCAGACAAATTGATTCGTCGTACAAGTCATTACTTGGAATTTTTAAGTTCCTCAAAAAGGAAAAAAGTTGTTAGAAGCCTGAAATGCTATTGAAAAAATGCAATTATTTTCAGTAACATCAACGGACAATAACAAAGTAACGTTAATTCATAGAAATCAATTTCTAAACAATATTATTAATAATATGAAGCATAGGCTGAGCATTAGTATAGATTCTACTTAATTTACTGAAGGAATTTCAACTTCAGACATTATAAAAGAGTTGCAAATTCGTGAACCAAGTGAATGGCTATCTGAAATTGATCTTGGATTTGGAGAAAACGAAATAGAATCTCTCTGTAAACGTTTTAATTTATCTTTCACAAAATGTTTGAATGCCTACAGGGATTATTTAGCTAATTGTAGTGTGCCCACAGATTTGGAACATTTAAAAACTTATTCCAAAATTATAGCTTGCAGTTCTTCTGAATGTGAGCGTGGCTTCAGCAGTATGAATTTAATATTAACTGAGAAAAGATCCCATATTCTTGTCGAACACGTGGCAAGTTTGTTGTTTATTAAACTACACGGTCCACCATTAGAATTATGGAATCCGAATTTTTATGTCCGAACTTGGTTGCGATCTCATTGTTCTGCTGTTGACCAACAAACAAAAAGGGCAGTCACACAAGAATATGTAATTGATCCTGTATGGGAATTTCTATGATTTTTCTGAACAGTACTTTTTATATTATTTTGGAATTTTGTTTTCGTTTTTTTCTTTTCCGATTTTAAAAATTTTTTGTCTTTGTTCTTTACTTTTGAAATTTTTATTTAATAGTTATAAATAAATACTGAACAAATATTCTGATCTTTGACTTATTTATTTTTGCAAATGAAAAAAGCATAGGTAGCTATTTCTAGTTAATTGACGAGCGTTCTGGTATTATTTTTTTTTTAGCAATACATCTCTGGCTGGCCATAGCGGTGGGAAAACACCCACCGGTATGGTGTTTTCTCCGGTTTTTATTTTATTATTTTTTTTATTATTTTATTTTTTTATTATTTTAAATACTTTTATATTTTTTTATTTTTTTTATTTTTTTTTGCTGGCTCCCTATGATGTTACTCATTCAGTGAAAATGAATAACACTATGATGTTATTCATTTTCCTGTGGGAGCTATAGAAAAGAATTGTGATTGTGTTTTCTTCCAGTGAAAGTTTGTGGAGAAAGGAGGGAGTCAATGAACTCGTGGTTTTATAGTTTAAAAGCACCTTTATAGTCACTAAACGTTGCAGCACTCTTTCAGCCAAGGGTATGCACTAGTGGGGTCACCCACCTCAAATGCCAGATATGAGCAGCACCACATTATATCGGTGCCTCTATATCTGTGTTGTCAGCCATATGGTGACCAGTGCAGTCTGGCAACAAAAGATATAGATACTAGCGTTGATATGTGGCTAAAAGCTCAATAGTATATTCAAAGTTTCTCACCAGGAGAATTCTCTGATGAACCTTTCATGGAAGAACACAATATAGAACATAAACTGAGCTTAAAAAAACATTTTTTTAAAACAAAATGGTGGCGTGGTATAATGTGCAACCGTTTACAAAGGCAGCCATACTGGCAATCCGATGGTTGAATAAAGTGTTTAGGGTCTAATGGCACCAGAGGATTTCACCCATCTCTGCATTATGTACTCTGCTTTTGTGTTATAGAACTCTGTTAAGGACAGAGATTTTTCAAAAAGTATGGGGGTATTATTCTGTGTGCAATGTGGTATGTTGTATCTCTGACCTTTTAGCCATTGGGACCCCCCCCACCCCTGATTGCCCACACTTTGCCACGAGGAGGCAGGTCAAAAAAATTAATGTTGATGTTGAAATCAAGGTGAAGTTGAGTTTGAACAGTAGTGAAATTAGCTGGTTAAATTAGGGGCGTGTACTGTGAGAATAGTTAGAGTGAGGCAGACGAAGGCTGGGGGATAAAGATAGGAATATGGAGATGATAGGGAAGCAACCCGAGAGAGGACAGTGGGGGAAGACCCCATCAGGAGAAAGAGGAGGTGACAGAAGACTGTCCCCTCCTCACCCAGAGAAGGGGATGTGAGAGGGCCCAGTTCGGGTCACCAATGGTGGAACACTGACGAGAATAGAGAGTCCAGTTCGAAGAATCAAGTCCAGGCAGGGTATTCATGGGATATGGTCCCGCCCATGGCAAGTAGTCTAGTTTGCTAAGTCATGTGCTGTCTTGTCATTCCTGGTGGTATCTAGCTGTGGGAGGAGTTTGTAGATGTCAAATTCCGGCCTGAATAGGTGTCACTACCACAGCTGAGATCTCTGCTTTGAGGGAAGTAGGGTTTAATCATCCAAAGGAGAGTCACCGAGAGTCCAGAGGACAGAACTATCCAGTCTGTACCTGCGATTGAAGAGTTCTCGTGCATATTCCGAGAAGGCATTGTAGTGATGTTCATTTTCCAGGATGTGGAATTCCTGATCCTGGGGAAGGTAGTGAATTTTCGTTATGAGAATCAGATGAAGGTCTTCATAAAGTGGGGAGTAAACATTAAATGGTCCCAGGATTCCTGAGACCCACAGTGACAGAGTGGATTATCAGTGATGTTGAAGGTGGTTAGTGTCACTCGGATGGAGACGTGGCCTGTCAATAAATAGGTAGTATATAGTTCTGGGGAGAACCAAGGAGGACTTACTGGATAGACTGCTTAATCTGTTGTAGTGAAGGTCAACAACTTAAATAAGTTCAAGGCTGAAATAGACAAACATTTGGAGTGGATGGATGGGTGAAATGGGGTGTTTTTTTCCCCTTAGCTATTGCTTGTCTTGCATCATATGCCTCTACTAATGCTAAAGTGTAAGACTTTGTTTAGCAACATTAAAACATTGTCACTTCTCTGACCATCTTTGAATTCTGTTCAAGTCTTCCTGAAGGAGTGCTGCTTGGCACTCAACATTAATGACTGTTACAAATGTTTATGCCAACTGCAAATTTTGACATCACATCTTCCATCCCTTTGTTGATGTTACTTATGAAAATGAGAAACAAGAATGGTCGAAGAACTGATTCTTGATTATTCATTTGTGCATGGGAAGAAGGAATTTTTACAAGTTAGCATTAGCATTAGCAGAGGCATATGATGCAAGAAAGCAAGCTTACTCAGCATCAGCCAAAAAAAAAAAAAAAAAAAAAAAAAAAACACCCACTCCCATTTCACCCCTCCGTTCGTTCGAAATACCTGTCCAGTTGAGCTTTAAATTTGTTTAGGCTATCAACTTCAACAACAAGTGATGGAAGTCGGTTCCACCAACCAACCACCCGCTGGCCAAAGGCAAATTTCCGCACATCTATCCGACATCCGTCCTTCCTCAATTTGAATTTATGCCCTCTGAGGTGATTATTCTGAGAAAGATGAAGAATCCCATTGGCATTGAGCATGCTCAAACCATTCAAAGCCTTATACACCTCTATCAGATCACCTCGCCGGTGCCTAGTCTCCAGACTCTGTAATTTGCAAAACTTAAGCCTTTCTTCGTAAGAGCAACCCTTTGTTCCATTTACTAATCTTGTTGCCCTTCTCTGTACCCGTTCCAGCAGCTCTACATCCTTCTTGAAATGAGGCCTCCAGACCTGTATACAGTACTCAAGATGTGGCCTTACCATTGCCTTATACAAGGGAATAATCACCTCCTTATCCCTGCTAGAAAAATTCCTGTATATCATTGACAAGACACCATGCGCTACTCTTGCAGCTCGTCTGCACTGCTCAGAGAACTTCATATCTGCCTGCACAATTACCCCCAGGTCCTTTTCATTCTCCACCACTGTCAGTGTAGTACCGCAGAGTTGATACGTTGCTCTGGGGTTACTGTTTCCCATATGCAGCACTTTACATTTGTCGATGTTAAACCTCATTTGCCACCTCTCAGCCCATCTGTTCAACCTTTCCAGATCCTGTTGCAGCAGCATAGCGTCAGTATTGTCCTTAACGACCCTGCCAACCTTTGTATCATCTGCAAACTTGGACATTAAACTTGATATCCCATCATCAATATCATTCATAAACACCGAAAACAACAACGGACCCAACACTGAACCTTGAGGAACTCCACTAATAACATTAGTCCACGTTGAGCAGTGTCCATTGATTACCACTCTCTGTCTTCTGCCACTCAACCATCCCCTTATCCATAGCAGCAATTTGCCTCCAATGCCACACTGCTCCAATTTGTGCAGCAGTCTTCCATGTGCAACAGTATCAAAAGCCTTTCTAAGATCCAAATATATAATATCAAAGTTATTCCCTGCATCCAGTTCTTTTGTGACTACATCATAGTATCCAATCAAATTGGTCAGGCAAGACCTGCCCTTAACAAAACCATGCTGCGTCTGAGCTATAACTGAATTCTTGTCTAGATGATCCTGCAGTGCTTCTTTAACCAGTGCCTCCATTAATTTACCTGGAACAGAAGTTAAACTAACAGGTCTATAATTACTTGTGTCAGCCTTTGATCCTCCTTTGTGAATTGGGGTTACATTTGCACATCTCCAGTCTATGGGCACCTCCCCTGAGTCCAAAGAAGCTCTCATAATTATGGCTAGGGGTTTGCATACTTCCTTTGCTGCCTCCTTTAATATAACTGGATAGATCCCATCCACCCCAGGTGCCTTTTTTATGTTTATAATCAACAATCTCTCCTCCACTTTCCTCTCAGTTATTACAAAATCATCCAGCTCACTGCCAATGTTTACTTTACCTACATCATTCTCCTTCCTGAATAACTCCTCATGCGTGAATGTAGATGCAAAATACTCGTTTAGATTGTTAGCCACCTGAGCAGGATCCTCAACTGTTGAACCATCAATATCCAGTGGACCAATCTGATTCATCCCTTTCCTTTTCGAGTTCAAGTATGTAAAAAACTCTTTTCTGTTTTTCTTTGCATCCTTTGCCAAGGATTTTTCATAGTCTGCCTTTGCCTGCCTAATCTCCTTTGTGACTTGGTTACAGACCAACTTATATCTATCATAGGCTTCCATGTCACCCATTAATTTGTATGTATCCCATGCATTTTTCTTCTCTGCCACATGTCTCATTAGCTCATCTGACAACCATTTAGGCCTAAACCTTGAACAATATTTCTTAGTTGGTATGTAAAGCCTGGTAGCCTCCAAGATTAGTTCCTTGAATGCTTCCCATTTTGAGTTTGCTGTTGGTAACATCATCAGTTGGTCCCACTGTATAGAATTTAAATACTGTCTCAGACCATCATAGTCGCCTTTACGAAAACAAAAACCCTTCCCTTTACCTCTGATGGTAGTTACCTCCTTGAGTAAATCCCACTTCAACACACTGTGATCACTGCCACCTAGTGGTTCATTTATCTGCAGGTTCTTAATGCATGAAGAATCACTACTGATAATCAGATCAAGAGTATTGCTCCCTCTTGTTGCCTCACGAACATGCTGATGTAGAAAACAATCATCCAATAAATCCACAAAAGCCTTGCTAGTGTGCGAGTGACCAACCCACAAATTCCAGTCAATATCTGGGAAATTAAAGTCCCCCATTATAAGACTCTCAGATTTACTGGCCCACTCTATTTCCCTGTACAATATCTTATTATACTCATCAGAGTCATTAGGCCTATAGCACACTCCTACTCTCAATTTTGATTTCCCTATGCTTATGTCGCACCAAACTGACTCGACACTGCCCTGTCCATCGATGTCGACTGGCTTCACTTCCTTGGACTTTATGTGTTTCTTAATTAATAGCATAACCCCTCCTCCCCTCCTGTCCTGTCTATCCTTTCTATACACATTGTATTCCCCAAATTCCAGTTCCGCATTACTTATATCTGTGTGACACCACGTCTCTGATATCCCAACAATATCTGCCTTTGATGTTTTGAGCAATACCTCAAATTCATCAAATTTATTTACCAAACTCCTAGCATTGGTGTACACGCAGGTATACATGCACCTGTTTCTATTCTTAGCTACCCTAACACAACCCATGTGTTTACTTGTACCGCAATGACTACCAGCAGTCTCTGAAATATCCTGCATCTTGTTTTTCAGACTTCTGCTCATTTGAATAGAAGCAGTGCAAGAATCACTTCCACCTCTGCCAGTGGCTACTGTTAATCTATTAGTCCTTGTATCCCCCCCAACTAGCAGTTTTCCGACCCACCTAACACTGCCTCGACAGCATCAGCAAAAATTCTTGCACCCTTTCTATTTAAGTGTATCCCATCCCTGTAGAAGCAATCTCTCCTGTTAACAAGTACAGTCCAGGCTGAAAAAAATTCTACCCCTTGAGCCTTGCACAATCCCTCCAGGGCCGAATTGATCGACAAGGCTCTCATCATATACTCCCTCCTATCGTGTCTGGGCAGAATTGCAGACACTTTCAAGTTCAACCCTAATTCACGGCTTTTTTTCAACAGTGACCTGTACTTGCTAAGTAATTCCGCCGGTCTCCTACTCTTAATATCATTAGTGCCAACGTGTACAACTATATCACCTTTTGTGCCCTTAAAAGATGATATCCGCTCTACAACGTCATCAACCTTTGCCCCTGGCAGACATACCCTGGTCCTATTCCACCTATCGTTTTTACAAAGTATGTTCCCCGTTTCCCTGACAATAGAGTCACCAACAACTACTAGTTCCTGTGGGACCAGCGCATTCTGCCTAGGGGGCTGCTTCTGTGTTGCCTGATGACCAAGTGCAAGCTCTGGCGTTGATGTGGGCAGCTGAGAGCTTGATGGGCCCCTCAATTTATTTCCTTCGAGGGCATCCACCCTGTCCTTCAAGCTCTCATAAAGGCCCATAACAACGCTGAGTTGTCGCCTGATTTCCTTGCACTCCTTACATCGTGCACACACAAAGACATCCCCCTTGGCAGTATCATGTCCCGTACCCGACTGCTCCGCAAACATCAAGCAAACAGTGCATTTTAATAGACTGTGATTCAGAGGGCAACTGCCCCCCTCAGTTCTCCCCTGAACCACAGCACTCCCATTAGCTTGAGCCTTTTGCTTTGCTGCTCTGGTCAGAGTCATGATTCCGATTTAATTCAATAAAATTCAAAACAAAAATTAAATCCTTAAGTTATATCCCAAAACAGTTATGTTATATATATATTTTTTTCGGTATCTAGTGTTTTCTACGAGTTCCCTTTATACAACTTCCGTATCACGTGTACCACTATAGTTATGTATTAATTATTTGTTACGATTAAGTCGTTATATATATATATATATATATAGAGTTAAAAGTACAATTTAATTGACAGTAAAGTTTATCAAGATTAATAGATTTACTGATTAATTGACAATATTATATTATGCACTATACGACACTAAGCTTATGCTATCGTGTAAAAATGGCGGGAATCACGAACGGTATTTCTACGGACTCGTAAGTATTGATTAGCTTCCAAATCTCGCTATCTCAATTTAGAATAAACTAAGGATCCTGACTAGGTCTATAATCTACTTATAGATGATAATTTGATATAACAGTTGGTTAATAAATCGACTAAATTTGGTTAAAAAAAAATTTGGTTTGTGACACGTGGATTTGATACCGTTACCGATACTAAGTAATATCTACGAAATCTCTGTCTAAGTTAAACTTTAAACTAAGTATCGTAACTAGGAATATAAAGCTACTCTAGAAAATAAGTTAATATGACAATTTAAACTAATAAAGCAGAAAATAAATCAGGAAAAACTTCTCTGTTTGAAGAGCTTTAAGGAGCAATGTCCGCACAGGCTAACCTCGCACCCAAGTTTTATAATGTATCAATACACAATAAATAAATTAACCATGTTGTGTCGTTGATTACTGTAATAAGATATTTAGATTAAAAATACCCAGAATGGATATGATTCGATGTCAACTGTAGTCATATTACAACTATTTTAGAGCCACCTCATTTGACTGTCTTGAAATATGTCCACAAATTGCCTGTGTTCTCTGATTGGTCTGTTTTTGCTGGAAGAAAGACCAGATTTTCTGGGGAGTGGGGGAAACCTTGCTAACCATACCTGACAATGATTAACTTAGCCTAACTTAGTGAAAAAAGCTTATAAAACTTTCTTGCGTCATTGACAGGATTTGAACCTAGCCTTTTCCACCCTGTGTGGAGAGGAGGGCAATTATAATCACTGTGCTACCAACAGATCAGCTATGCTCATTTAAAAAAGAAGATGAAATGAACCCAGGGGCTCACATCTGGTGAGTATGGGCTTGGCACACCCAGGGTCCTGAGCTGAATATCATCATTCTTCTCTTTCTTAGTGATTCTTTTCTCTCTCTCTCTCTCTCTGGGTAACTCGGGAATTTTTTTTTTTTTTTGGCTGGTGCCGCATAAGCCTCAGGCTTCCTTGCACCATATGGCTAATAATAATAATGATAATAATATATATTAGGCCTGACGTAGCCCAGTGGTCAGGAGCGAGAGTGCAAAGCATGCGTTCCTTCAGTAGACCGGGGTTCAAGCCAGTGACTACTAAATACGATAAATATTTGTATTGACGATTTATTGTAAACTTTACTGACGTGGTTGTCGTGCCGGAGTATAAACAGAAAATTTCTTTATTTTATTTTATTTATCTTTGCTTCCCTTGTACCTCTACCATGCTAATCAGCTTTTTCTGCTACTAAATCATTTGGTGAGACCTTTCAGATCTATACCTCTATCGATGGTATTAATAAAGATTGCTCCTTTTTTTAAAATTACTTAGATTAATCACTCCGGTACCTTTGAGACCTAATGCATGTGGTTCGGAATTATTTTCTTAATTCATATACACATCTTTCCACAATCGTGCCCTTACTTTTATCATTTGATGATGGTTTTCCATCATTCGAGTTTATCATACTGTTTATCGTTCCAGTAGAAAGAGCTGGCGGGGACTTGCGGGCTGACCGTGACTCATGACACTAAAGTGAAGGATTACTGAAAATTGTGCTAACATTATATAATATGTTACTCTTAGTGGTTGTTTTTTTATTTGGTTTTTAGGAGCATTAGCAACTAAGGCCATATTGCTCCGGGGATATGCGGTGGTCATTCCTTGACCTTTCCGCATCCTCCGTATTTGGTAGTCATGAGCTCGAACCCCGTTCTAATCAATGAGTGTGTGCTACACACTCCTGCTCTTAGTGGAAAACTGAAATAAATGCCTGTTATTACTAAACTGAAAATGAACTATTCCAGTGGCATGAAGACAAAATAATGAAAGGATGATTACTGCGCTTAACTTTTTTGTTTTTTTAATCTTTTTCACTTTCATAAATAATACTTTCAAATTTTCTAAATCAATGGCCACTTTCCAATCGTGTGAAATCCACTGCATCCTTTATTGTGGCATATGCACTTAGGGTGTCACCTTGTAATAATGAAATGGCACAACAAAACGGGAAAAAACCCACCAGAAATCATATTTTATAAAACAACCACATGGCATTTTCTTGATCTAGTAAAAATCCACTAGTTAATTCATATTAAGGAGAACCCATTTTCATATTAGATTTGCAGCAGGACATTTTCATAAACTATTACTTTAAAAAAATCACTTGTTAGTTCTTGTGAGAAAACTTTTCTTTTGAAATGTGTGACAAGGCATTTTTTTCAATCAACTAACTTGAAAGATCACATGTCATTTCACGTGAACAATTAATCTTCTTAAGAAGTATGTGACAAACCGTTGTCCCTGTGAAGTAGTCTGCAAACACTTTACTTTATACTCAGAGGTTACCTTCTATATGACATTCACAAAGGGATTTTTGAAGTCATTATTTGAAAAAAACTTTTCTTAATTCACGTTGGGTAGAATCCTTTGTTGTCTGTCATATATCAGTACATTTTTATAAGCAGATGAATGTAGCTGTCTTGCTAGTAAGGTGTCTAACCAATTATTTAAATGTTTCCTTTTTTTTTTCTTTTTCTTTTTTTTAATTTCTAAAGGAAATTAAATCATCCAAAGTACTTTTTTGTCCACCAGTATTCTCCAACTGGCTATAACGTTTTTTCTGTTTTCATTTCGATATATCATAAATTAAGGAGACATGAATTTTTTGTATGGCATTGAACAGATGCCATGTGAGCAAAAGGATATATCTTTCTTATGAATAATTTCCATTCTAATGTGATATCTATGAGATGCCAGTGACAGGTATCTAATTTTACCATAGAGCATTGATTTCACCACTAAATACAAATAGTTGACAACAATACAGTTGTTTGTTTATTCTGCAACTGCCAGGCACCGTGTGAGCGTCTGAATTTCATTCTTGGTGATTAGTTGATAAGAAAATTCTAAAAATATGATAAAAAAAACAATTTTTA
This sequence comes from Mastigoproctus giganteus, assembly GCF_048544385.1. Classification (NCBI taxonomy): domain Eukaryota; kingdom Metazoa; phylum Arthropoda; class Arachnida; order Uropygi; family Thelyphonidae; genus Mastigoproctus; species Mastigoproctus giganteus. The sequence continues at coordinate 105,219,831 of NC_143588.1, forward strand.
TTGATTTCTTCTGTTTATATTTTTTAAATGAGTTTGACAAGTCATAATTAATATCACCATTTTCAATTTAGTACAGTATAACTAAAAATTATTTTTTTATAATTAATTACAAAAAGGGTATAACACAGATGCCAGACGAGTGTCTTTGTGAAATTGAAGGCATGAGTGACAGAAGGTAAAAGTTTCCATATAATTCTTGATAAGCAAAACTGAGTACTCAAGTTCTCTTTTCAAAAATGAAAGATATTTAAGAAAAACTATTTTTAAAAATTTGAAAGAATGTGAACGGTGTCACTTTTGAAATGTACTAAAATTTACCAGTAATTTAAAAATTGCTTAATGTAATTCAGTTAATTACACACATGTGAATTTTAACAATTAATTAGTTGTGTTAATTGGTGCAAACATTATAAAACCTGAGGCTTCGTTAACACTGAAATTTGATATTGCAAAAGAAGAATATTTGCTGAAAATTATATTTCATTTTTTTCCAGGAGCAGGGAGAAGATGTTAAGAAGAGAAAAAGTGTTCCCTTGAGAATGTGTGTTTGTGTTTTAAATAGCGACAACAAAAGAAAGCTCTTAATTGAGAGTGTTTATTCAACAGTCAGTATTAATCATCAAAATGTAGTACTGCAGATTAGTTCTCCCAAGAAAGTATTTTTACACTCTGTGTATCCTCAACTTATACAAGAAACTGAAATTTTCAACGTCAGGTATTCTGAAATAATTCTATAATATTGATATTTAAAACAGTAATAAAGAGTATAGCATTACCAGGAAAAAAAAGTTGACAATAGTGGCAAGTATGAATTGACAACACGGCAAAAGAGCAATGGCATATCACAGAACTATTCCTACCCAGGAGAAACAGTTTTCATGTGAAACATGTGGCAAGGCATTTTCAAAATCAAGGATTCTGAAAAGACATCTGTTAGTTCATACTCAGAAACAAACATTTTCTTGTGAAATATGCGGCAAGACATTTTTACAATCAAGTCAACTGAAAAGACACCTGTTAGTTCATACAAAAGAGAAACGATTTCATTGTGAAATATGTAGCAAAACATTTTCAACATCAGGTGTTCTAAAAAACCACCATTTAGTACATACACGTGAAAAACCATTTTTTTGTGACAAATGTGGAAAGACATTTTCACAAGCAGGCAATCTTAAAAGGCACTTGTTAATTCATGCACAGGAGAAACGATTTTCTTGTGAAACATGTGGCAAGGCATTTTCACAACCAAAATATCTGAAAGAACACATGTTAGTTCATACTCAGGAGAAACCATTTTATTGTGAAATATGTGGCAAAGAATTTTCGCAATCAAATCATCTGAAAACACACCTGTTAGTTCATACAAAAGAGAAGCCGTTTCATTGTGAAATATGTGAAAAAAAATTTTCAACATCACGTATCCTAAAAAACCATCATTTGGTTCATACACACGTGAAACCATTTTTGTGTGCCACATGTGGCAAGGCATTTTCTCGATCTGGTAATCTAAAAACTCACTTGTTAGTTCATACTAATGAGAAACCATTTCATTGTGCAGTATGTGGAAAAAAATTTTCAACGTCAGGTATTCTGAAAGCACATCTTTTAGTTCATACACAGGAGAAACCATTTTCTTGTGGAACATGTGGCAAGGCATTTTCTAAATCCAGTAATCTAAAAACCCACCTGTCATTGCATGCTCAAGAGAAACGATTTTCTTGTGAAATATGTGGAAAAAAATTTTCAACGTCAGGTATTCTGAAAACACACCTTTTAGTTCATACACAGGAGAAACTGTTTTCTTGTGAAACATGTGGCAAAGCATTTTCTCAGTCTGGTAGTCTTAAAACTCATCAGTTAGTTCATACTCAGGAGAAACGATTTTGTTGTGAAATATGTGGAAAAGCATTTTCATATTCTCATACTCTAAAAACTCACATATTAGTTCATACTAAGGAAAAACCATTTTCTTGTGAAATGTGTGGCAAAGCATTTACTCAATCACATAAATTGATGATGCACCAAACAGTTCACACTAATGAAAATTAATTTTCTTCTTAAATATATGGCAGAGCATTTTTGCAAGCTGGTACATTAAAAACTCAACTATTCATACTAAGAAGCTATTCTTTTGTCAGTCATCTAACTTGTAAAATCACCTCTTTCTTCACACAAACAATAAACCACCTTAAGCATATGACAAGCCATTCCTGCCAAGTGATCTGAAAACACTTATTACCTAATATTCAGAGAATCTTCCATCTGTTTTAACATGCGATAACAAATTTATTGAGGTTTTGATTTGAAGAAACACTTCTTAGTTCATGTACATTCCTTTATTGTTTGTAATGTTGGGGCAGTTTCCTAAATAATTAAGCTTAGCCTTCTATTGTTGCTAACATTACCATTTTTTTTTTTTTTTTTTTTTTTCATTTGTAAAGGAAATAAAATCATCTGATGTATGATAAAAACTATTGATTTGTCTTATTGATTTTTGTCAATTTTTTAAATTCGGTTTAGCAAATCATAATTAATAGATTTAAAATTAAAAAATTAGTTAAGTTTAGATGAGAACCGAAAATTATAGTGTGGTATAGCCATTATCATTCGTTCAGCAAATTAACCATTCTATTCTCATATGACAAATTTTTGGCATTAAGCGATTAGAAAGGACAATTTATTTTCAGGAGTAGCATTCCTAGACGTAGCAGTACTGGATGCAAGAAAGCATGTGCCTCCATAGCCAGGTGGGCAGGAGCAGCAGTGCGTAGCACACGCTTCTTGATTAGACCGGTGTTCGAGCCCGTGACCACCAAATATGGAGGATGTGGAAAGGTCAGGGAGTGACCACCGCATGTCCCCGGAGCAATATGGCCTTAGTTGCTAATGCTCCTAAAACCCAAAATAACAACAAGAAAGCAGGCTTATATAATATAAGCCAAAAAAAAAAAAGTTCACCCATCTGTATCTGTCAATAAGTTGTCTAATTTTCCCTTGAATTTATTCAATCCATCCCCTTCCACAACAACAGATGGAAGCCTCTTCCAACAGTGGAGACCCCTGGCAGCGTGCCGTGATGGGTATATTGTATGGTATCTTTATGTATAATAAAGATTGTTATTAATCAACCACCCGCTGGCCGAAGGCAAACTTCCTCACATCTATTCTGCAATCATCCTCCCTCAACTTGAATTTATGCCCCCTCATATGTGTACTCTCATCAAGTGGCAGAATACTATTAACATTCAACTTACTCGATCCATTTAAGGCTGTAATCACCTCAATTATATTTCCCTGCAGGTGCCTAGTCTGGATTTTCAGCAGTTTTCAGCCTAGTCTCTGCAATTTTCAGAACTGAAGCCTTTCTAGGTAAGTGCACCCTTTTGATTTCTTCTCCAAACTGGTTGTTCTGCACCCTAACAGCAGATCTACATCCTTTATACAGTACACATATACATATTGAGTTCCTGAATACAGTACTCAAGATGCAGCCTAACCATGGCATTATACAAAGGGATAATCACTTTATCCCTGGTAGCAAAAGGGATACCAACCTGGGGTATTGTCAATGATATACAAAGGTTTTTGTATATCATTGACAAAACCCCATGAGCTGTCCCATCAGCATGCCAGTCTTCAAAGTTATCCTCAGATCTTTTTCATTTTTCACTACCCTAAAAGTATTACTACACAACTGTTGTTACTCTGGGGTTAATGCTACCCATGTTTAGTACCTTGCATTTGTCAATGTTAAGCTTCAGCTGCAATTTCTCAGTATTCAGAAGATATTGTTTTGGTCGCTCATCCTAATGATTGTTGTCAAGCACACTGCCAACCTTTGTATCATTCATACTTAAATGTTAAACATGATATGCCTTCATGAAGGTATATCATGTTTAACATTTAAGTATGAAATCATGTTTAATATTTAATAATGAAATCATGTTTAAAGTTTAATTTAATAATGAAAATAACAAGGGATCCAGCAGTGAATCCTGAGAAACTCCACCTTTCCATGAAGAGCAGTGCCCACTGACAACCACTCCTGTTTTCTTCCACTTATCCATCCCTTTATCAATAGCAATAACTTGCCCTTAAGCAATAGCAATATTGCTCCACTTTGTACAGCAGTCTATTATGTTCAATAGTATCAAAAGCTTACAGAAATCCCAGTATATGAAATCAAAATTCTGTTTTGCCTCTAGTTCCTTGGTCAGTGCATCATAGTTGCCTATCAGTTTTGTTAGCTGCATTACTTTTTTAACCAGGGATTTCATTTTTTTTTTCTGGAACAGACATTAAGCTAATAGATCTGTATTTACTGATGTCACCTTTTGAACCCCATTTGTGAAGTTTCTGTAATTACTTTTTATGTTGAGGTTGATGAGAAGTGCATTTTAAAAGCAAAGGAAAATCTTGATAAATTTTTTGGTGTTTTTATAATCAAAATTTATTCCAGAAGAAATTCTAAGTTGGAGAGTCAACAGTACTTCCACAAATCATTGTATATTCCATATTAATTATTTTCATAATTATTAAATCATTATTATCAAAAACATGATAGAAAGAAAAATCACTTTTTTGTAGATAGTATACAATATCACTAAGATAAACAATTTTTGATACATCGACTTGTTCAACATAACTAATAATCCTTGAGGATGTTGCAGACTTTCTCTCTTATACCCCAAGCTGTAATAAGCCTGGGAGTCTAAAACGTTGATGGAACTGATATTCGGGTGACACTCAAGTCAAGTGTTCCTAATTTTGGTGAAGTCCAATTGGTCTGTGACAACCAAACTCTGTCTACACCTTCATGGTTCTAGTACCATTAGTAATCCTGGGTATAATGCCAAAGTGCAAGTTCTGAAATATGGCAACATAGCACGCTGTGGCACAGTGTGCTATGTTCGCCCCTGGGTGCAAACCAACTGAAGCAGGGGTCAAGTGGCACCCACACCAGGAGGAATGCCCCCCCCCCCCCGTGTTACCAGGCAATTCTAGGTGGTAGTGATGCTCATCAACCAATGCAATACCAGCACTTTGCTTATTGGAGGCTTGGTGTGTTGGAACCCATGTTTAGTCTCCAGTACACCCACCCTATCTCTTCCACTATGCAGTGTGATTGATGTCTTTGGACATCAATCCAAAGATGGCATCAAGGCAAGTTATAATCATCCTTACATTTCGAGTGTACAGCTCTAAAATGATGCTCGCAGGCTGGCCACTAATTAGTACAGCGAACCTAACCTGATAACTCTAGGAAGCTTTCAGATCTGCTAGTGTATAACTTGCTGCCTTTACTCAGCCAGATGGTGGCTGGAGGGAGTCCGTATGAGGGCATTTTCGAGATCACATTATGTTAAGGATCTGGGTATATTCTTGCCATGTGTACGCCACATCCAAAAATTTCATTATTTCATACAGCATTCCCCCCCCCCTTTTTCTTACTACTGAATACACTATGAATTGTCAAACTAATAGAGCAAACTTATCTGCGAAAAGAAATAAAACTCTCAAACACTTCCTCATTCATTTCACAAATATACATGGTCACAGTTCTAATCTCAGTGATGTCTATTTCTACTTACAGTGTGCCAAACCCCATGTACTTTTCCTGACAGAATCTCAGTTATCGGTTGATTCCCCCACTGCTCATCTCAGTTGTCCGAATTATTCGCTGTATGATTCTTTCACTTCAAAGGTGGTACGTGTAAACATGTAAGAGTGCCAAATTTCCCCCTATCTCAATAATTATTAACTTACCTGTATTATCTATAAAACTGATTACTCTTTTGTGAACTGATGAATGCACACACATGAATATTTTGTGACAGTATAATTCTTGTTTTTAAGTTCTTCATTTGGGAAATGAAATATCCTATGTTTATGATTACTTTTCTTTCCAGATGCTGTGCTACTCACATGAAACACGTGTTAAACTATGCTTCCCCACTAAAACCAATTAATAATATAAATCTGATTGTAAAGCACTATTCAAACATCTGCACCAACTACATTATCGTTTTGCAATCCAAGCAATTTCTCCACTTTCCTTTCAGTTATCACAAAGTCATTTAGCTCCTCGTTAGAGTTTGATAAACTTCTGGCATCCCCTTCCTTAAAGAATTCCTCACGTGTGAATGTAGATGCAAAACACCTATTCAATTTGCCCATAACCCGAGCATGGTTGTTAACAGTTAACCCATAGACATCAATTTGATCATTGCTATTCAACTCATTCCTTCTACTGCAAATATAAGCATGGAAGTCTTTGCCAGAGACTTCACATAATCTGTCTTATCTTGCCTAACCTCAGTTATGACTTGATTACAGGCTAATTTATATATGCCATTGGCGAACCTCGACTTCTCTGTCCATAGGACTGTTTTCTACTGCTCCACAGTTCAGGATTCTCGCTCTCTTATGCCATGTTAATCAGCATCTAGCATTTGTTGGGGTAATTCTGTTGAACATGTCATCTTGTGTGCCCACTTTTGCAATTGTCTGTTCAAAGCCCAGCGTGCTTATTTATAGCAGGTTCTGTGACGTGTTGCATGCATAAGACCTGTTTCCCCATGTGGATATTAATGGTAGGGCAGTTTATAGTGGGATTAGGATCTCCCTATCTCTGCAGGTTAATGTTCAATAAACCATCTTTGGACAACATAGACTTGCCTAAATGCCTTTTTATACTGTTTTCGAAACATTATAAACAGGCATTTATCTGCCTGTATTGTAACTCTCAGATCCCTTTTCTTCTCCACTCTTTTTAATTCAACCCCACCGAGTTTATAATTTATTTTGGGGTTCATATTCTCAAAGTGTAAGACCTTGCATTTAGCAGCATTAAAACATTGTCACTTCTCTGACCATCTTTGAATTCTGTTCAAGTCATCCTGAAGGAGTGCTTGGCACTAATCATTAACGACTTACAAATCTTTGTCAGCTGCAAATTTTGACATCACACTTTTGGTGTTATTTAGGAAAATGAGAAACAACAGTGATTCAAGAACTGATTTTTTGAGGGACCTGGCTCTTGATATTCCACTAAGCTGAACAATATCCCATAATCACAACTTTCTGCCCTTTAGCCACCCAGCAATCCAAATTAGAATCTTACCAGTAATCCCAACATATGCTCTCTTATACAGTAACCTCTCGTGAGGGACTGAGTCAAATGACTGCCACTGCTACAGAGAAGTGAACAAACCAAAATAATTTATAGTCGGAAAAAAAAAAGTCAATTCCTCCCTCATTGTAATTTTTTTTTCAACCAATAAAATTCTTTTTCTTGCTCTTTGCAAATATTGTCTGTGTGATTCTTTAGTATTAGAGAGAAAAAAACGAGGTAAAAATAAACTGTTGACGATAGAAATATGTATTCTGTATAGGTTTTTCAAGGGGAAAATATCCATTTCAATTCCAAAGAACAATATAACCAGAATAAAATCGAATTGTCTAGTTCTCAATATTCACAAATTACAATTTTTGAGAAAATAACAATCATTGCAGATAAAACTTGATAAGTGTGCGTGCATGCACAGATCTAACCCCAATCTAAATTGAACCTGCACAGTCGAGAGGCAAGATTGCTGCTCACCAATCATAATAACGACGGTTCAGGCCTCAGACCCTATAATTAAATTCTGAAATTAAAACTAACGCCATCTGTCGAGAAAACAACTTTTTATTCCCAAATACCATTTCCCGCCAAATCGGGACCCACCTCCTGGGGGGAAACATGTGTCCCTCTCGCAAAGGATTCTGGGTCAATTTCGTTCGTGCCGACCTCCAATACTACTGATGACTGAACATTTTTAAACAATATTGCTGATTAATGTATTATATATTCGTATTTAAATTTTTTTTTCAGTATAATATAAAATTATTTAATTTTTTCTTAGTTACTATAAAATTTTAAAAAATTAAAAAATCACTATAACAAAAACACCCTGTGTTGCACAAGAACCCAGAGCCCGCAAAGAATTCCATAAAGTGATATAATCACTGCACACCATCAGGTGTGCAGTGATTGCAACACCAGGGTATCTGCCCACCCGCCGAGGAAAAGCCAACAAGCTTTGAAACAGCGCCATCTGGGTGGTGGTATCCACTGAGAATAAATAACAGTAGTCTTCTTCACTGGTGAAGTATTACTTATTCGAGGTAGTACAATACCATGGCAAATCGTCTTGAAGGCATTCACAATATGAGATATAACTAAAACGGTGCCAATTTAATTAATTTAACTACTTTGGTAGATGGCTAAATTAAAATGATGCTTTTGCACTAACCTATATGTTAGTCAGGTGATTAAGACTGGATGTTTTTAAATTTTTTGTTCAAAATTTAGTTGAAAATTTGTGATGCTAATTCTCAATACGGAATGAAGATGCTCATCTGTTATTCTGTTTCTTTTTAAATATTTATTTAAAACTAGACAACCATTTGTGAAAAAAAAATCTTGCAAACATACCTTGATCCAAACAAAGAAGCCATTTTCGTGGCATTTTCTTTTATTAGCAAAAAATCTTCCGATGGGACAGCCTTGTAGAATTCAAGTAGTTCATATACTTATTCTATAGAACCATGTTTTGGCTTGAAGATCAATAATTTAAAGTTGCAAGCTGCGATTGTAGTTTCAGCCATAGAGGTAAATGGATTTTGAAACAATCATGTCTTTGTCATGGGATTTTATATCAGCAAATCGACTTTAAAACTCGTCAAAAAGTAATTGTAATAACAGCAGGTGTCGATTCTTTGGAAATGTGTGTTTCTCTTTTAACTCTGTGCAACATTCAAAGTGAACTGAATTTTATTGCTCAATTTGGGATTTAAATAATAACTTATTCTGAAATGATATGATGTAACTACAAATCAGAGACCAATTTTTCTTTCCCTTATAGTTTTAAATAAAGAGCATTAAATGACTATAAATGTCTGTAAGAATTGCAAGAACAAACAGCCATTCATTAAAAAGGTCTCTGGAGTCAAAAACTCGATAATTCATTTTCAATGCCACTAAACACTGACTCAAGACTGCTGCCACTCTATATTTTATAGTTCTTTAATTGGTTCTTTTTCTGTCATAAAAATATCAATTTCAGGACAGTTTAAAGAAACAATATAACACTTCCACGACCAAGCCATCTTCCTCTGACAGTGTACATTGAGACATGTACACTGTGTCAGATTATATCTTCGTATTCAGCTTCAGTTTCTGAAAGAAACTGTTGAAACCGAGTGATTAAGTCCATGTGATCTTATGAAATATGCAATTGAAATAATCACATTCTTAACGTGTTGGAAATACAATACTTTCCCCACAGAGAGCTTCCTAATGCACAATGCGGCGAATTCCAATCAGAGGTTCAGCTCCGAAATGTATCATTTTCTTGGTAATTATACAGGAATTTTTCTAGCAGGGATAAGGAGGTGATTATCCCCTTGTATAAGGCAATGGTCAGGCCACACCTTGAGTACTGTATACAGGTCTGGAGGCCTCACTTTAAGAAGAATGTAGAGCTGTTGGAAATGAGTACAGAGAAGGGCAACAAGATTAGTAAATGGAACAAAGGGTTGCTCTTACGAAGAAAGATTTAAGTTTTGCAAATTACAGTGTCTGGAGACTAGGCACCTGCGAGGTGATATGATTGAGGTGTATAAAGCCTTGAATGGTTCGCGCATGCTCAATGCTGATGGGATTCTTCTTCTTGCTCAGAATAATCACCTGAGAGGGCATAAATTCAAATTGAGGAAAGACAGATGTAGGATAGATGTGCGGAAGTTTGTGTTTAGCCAGCGGGTAGTTGATTGGTGGAACAGACTTCCATCCTTTGTTGTGGGAGTTGATAGCCTAAATAAATTTAAGGCTGAGCTGGACAGGTATTTGGAACGAACAGAGGGGTGAAATGGGAGCATTGTTTTTTTTTTTTTTTTTTTTGGCTGATGCTGCACTTGCTTTCTTGCATCATATGCCTCTACTAATGCTATACCCATAAGCCCGATGTGTTTACCAATCATACTTTTTTCCACTGTCAGTTGTGACTCCTACCAGGTTTTTAATATATAATCCTAACTTCAATAGATTGGCAAATATTTTCCAAAACGTTTTCACCTCTAGCTGTTCTCTGCATGCTCAATAGCTCAGCGAAATCTTCAACTGGTGCAAAATTATTGATTCCACGTATGAAGATAACGAGTTGCGCCGTGTCATTTACATCAGTACTGGTATCCACTGCCACACTAAAATATTTCATTTGTTTTATGTTTTCCAAAGGTTGCTGGAACAAATTCTTTTCAATATCTTCTATTCTTCGCATAATAATAGTTGTTCTCGAGAAAAATTAAAGTCTTGTATCATTGTTCGTTTCTCTGGACAGATTTCTTCTAAAACTCTTATGAATTCACCATCACTGAACGGTTTACTTTCAAAACCGATCAAATGTGCTACTTGATACCTAGCACTTAGAGCAGAAAAATATCTTGACTGATACATATTTGTTATATTTTGTTGTTTTCTTAATTCGTTTTGCTTTGAACACTTTTATTTTTGCAACACTCCATTATATTGATCATCAGATGTAGTCTTCAGTCCACCTTTGATTTCAATGAATAAATAGGCTTCAGTCCACCTTTGATTAAAAACACGACACTCCAAACCTACTTTCCTCTTTCGAACTTTTTAGGGATGATGTTTTAATTCTATACAAATTAAAAATAATTCAAAACGATGAACAAGTTATATCAAAATAGTAGAATTTGACAATATAAAAATATTGATACGCACATAACTGCATGAAAGTGACTTGACATCTTGAAGCGCGGTCCGGGCAGAATGAATTTTCGGCGACCATTACTAAGGAAATTGATATTTTTGCCTCGTTGTTCTTCTGTTTTTGCCCTCTTAGAGAATGGTGCCGAGGGCAAGGGCCCTTCTAGTAGTCTGTACCTTAATCTGGCACTGACCATTGGACATACCCTTATATCCTAATTTGATAAAAAAAAAAAAAAGCGCATGTGCCTAGCACGCGCGGTAGATGGTTTTTGTATAACATCCTTCCAGTAGCGTAGTCAGGATTTTTTGTCAACAGGTACATTCACAAAAAAGGCACCAATTACCTAATGCTAAAAGGTGCCACAATACCAAATTTTGGCATCAGGAGGTACAATATACCTGCTGACCCTACCCTGGCTGTGCCACTGCATCCTTTGTTACTTTTAGGTATTTTGACTGCAACACTACATTTATTTGTCAAAAGAAAAATACTTGTAATGTTGCAAGTAACTGCCATAAAAAACCACCAAGTAACTGCCATAAAAGAAACCCCACCAAAGCAGTAACTGCAGGAAGTATGATTGTGGGGTCATGCTATTCAACAAATATCTACAATCAAATGGCAAATTAAGCTACTGGCTTGGATTTCTCTAACCTCTTCCTAAGGATATTATGTCGATCCCGAAAAATTCGTCATACACTGTAATCACACTACTATTGAGTACTCCGCACAGACTAGTGGTGGCAGAAGCCACGGGTAACGTCATTTTAGTGAAACTATTCTTGGCCACCAGAAACAACTATTCTGGTGGCTAAGAATAGTTTCATTACTCGGTTTATGTGCCACAAGGATCTTTCCCATCAAAAAGTTATCAGACACCATTCAAATTGTTGAAGAAATATCTCATTTCAGCTGATGCTACCATTCCCTCCTCCAAACAGCGTAGTCACTTACCAACTAAACAAAAATTTTCGCTGTTTACAAGAATAGAAGGAGAAAAAAGAAGAGATAAAAGCAAAAAGATAAGATAAAATAAACATACGACGACACAAGATGGCTTTACTGTTCCACTAATCAAAAACAGATGTCTGGTGCCAGTAATTTAGCATTAGCATTAGGAGAGGCATACGATGCAAGAAAGCAAGCTTATGCAGCATCAGCCAAAAAAAAAAAACCCTCCCATTTCATCCCTCCCTTCGTTCCAAATGCCTGCCCAGTTCAGCCTTAAATTTATTTAGGCTTTTAGCTTTCACAACAAAAGATGGAAGCCTGTTCCACCGATCAACTACCCGCTGGCTAAAGGTAAGTTTCCGCACATCTATTCTGCAACTATCTTTCCTCAATTTGAAACTGTGCCCCCTCAGGTTATTAGTCTGAGAAAGACGAAGAATCCTGCATTCAGCTTGCGCAACGTATTCAAGGCCTTATACACCTCAATCAGATCACCTCGCAGGTGCCTACTCTCCAGGTGCTGCAATTTTCAGGACTTAAGCCTTTCTTGGTAAAAAAAAAATCAAATTACTATATTAGGGTTACCCGTAAATGATTACATTAACCCGTATTCGTGTCTGTAAATTGCGTGTGTTCTCTGGTCGATTTGCCTGTTTTGCTGGACGAAAAAACCTCAGTTTCTGAGGGAAAAAGCCTTGCTATCTACACCTGAGACCGACTAACTCAGCCACGGAGTGAAAAAAGCCCACTAAAGTTCCTCGCGTTATCGACGGGATTCGAACCCGCGCCTTTTCCACCCGGTGTGGGGAGGACGGTGACGATACCACTGTGCTACCCGCGTAGACAAGTAGCGTCTACATCGGAATTAACTCCGTTTTACTTTCACTTTGGCATGTGCAACCAGTCGCCACCCCAGGGGATGCGGCCGGTGAAACAATATACCGCCGTTAAGTGCCTAGTCAATTGATGACGTCAGTCCCCTCTCCCGTCGGCAACGGGCAGGCAGCGAACTTCTAATTGCCCCAGGAATGAAAAGAGGAGAATGCGACTTTTGACAGAGAAGGGTGAGTAATCTGAACAAGAGACATAATTTCTTACGCAATCAAATCTGATAAACATTGACTGTCATTTCAAAATTCCGTTCGTAAAAGTGTATCGATTTATGTTCGTTGACCGCGGTTGTAAAACAAAAGAAACTGCCCTACAGAACTATGAGATTTCCTTTCTCCATATAACATATCATTTTTAGTAGTGTCTAATCTAAAGTTGACAGTCTCCAAGTGTAATTCTTTGCCCCACATTATTGACCCATGAGATCAGAACAGGTCATGGGAAACTCAGTATATATATGAAAAGGGGATAGAAAACGGGAGCTTTTGGCAGTCTTAATGTAGATTTCTTAGTTGTAAGAGTCAGAGAGCGGATCGAAGAAACTTAGAGAGCAGTTGAAGATATCCAAGAGGTTTTCCAGTATTTGTAGAGTTTTTCTACAGCCGAAAGTAGTGAAGAGAGAAGTAAAGATCAGCAGATAAAGAAAATCGAGGAAGATAGCGATACTGTTGACTGAACAGATACCCTGCCCATAGTCGTATTTATGAATCAAGGAGTAGAATCAAGAAGTGGCGAGGAAGAACGAAAATTTGTCGGTAAGTTGACTAGCCTTTTCTAAAACAACTCAAACCCAACTATTCAAAGTTAATCATACTTTCCCACTTTAATTGATCCATACCCACTGACCTCTCTTCTAGAGCAACTGAAATATCTTTGCATAGTACTAGATAGAAAACTCTCCTTCCAAGCTCATCTCAAATACATCAGAACCAAAGTGAGAAACTATACTGCCATGGTTGCTAGGATATCCCGTCGGGACTGGGGTCTCAGCAAGCGAACCCTCTCGTTGTATTACAAGGCTATCTTCATCCCTGTGATTACGTATGCAGCAGGAATTTGGTTTGGCAAGGCTACGACTGCAGTAAACAGACGAATCCTGGATTCCACTCAACGCACGGTCCTGCTCTCCATCTCTCGTGCCTGCTGCACTGTGAGTACTCACGCCCTCCAGGTCCTGGTGGGGGCCCTCCCCCTCGACCTGGAGGTGGTGAGAAATGGAATGTTGTATCATCTGTCTAAGGGCGTGTCTCAGACCTGCTTGGGATTCGAGCTGAATCTTACCAACAACCAAAAATTTGAGAAGAGGAGACTTCAAGCACACATGCAGTGGGTGTGGCAGGACCGCTGGACAAATTCAACCAAGGGGGAAATCACCAGGAGATTCATCCCAGATGTTAGCAGAATCTATCCAAAATCCCCATTGTGGTTTTCTCCAGGCCTGTATGCCACGTATTTGCTTACTGGCCATGGTTCAATAAAAGGCAAAACTAACAACCATTGGCCTAGAAGAGGACCCAACATGCGCCTGTGGAGGAATTGAGGACTGGGATCACCTCATGCACGAGTGCCCCCTCTACGATGACCTCCGCTGCCAGCTTATCACAAAGCTGACTTATATACCAAAAGGCAAAGAAAACCACTTACTGGATACTAAGGAAGAGTATCAAGCTCTCACCAACTATGTACAGCAGCTTTTCTTGAGGAGAAGACAACTAATTGCAGCAACATGATAACCTTCTACTAAATGAACCCAGGGACCCTGATGGTACTGGAACCAGGCAGCTAAACTTGACCAGCATTACCATCATTGGTGTGAACTACTATACATTCTCCAAAATGTCACCCACCAAAGATAACTACCAAATAACTACCTTTGAATAGAGACAACCCACAAATTAAGGCAATCTAAGAAAGACAAAAGGTTCTTATACTTTCGGACTTGTCTCTCATGGATGTGACCAATAAGACAATCTCCTAGATAAAGACTGACAACGCCACTGGCATGCCATTAGATGTCAACTTCTTTTCTTGGCCAACTAGCATTCCGAACCATGTACCCTAACTTGGTTCACTTTAATTCCCCCTCCCCTGGTAGGGAGGGGATATTAAAGTGAACCTTTAATTAAAGTGAACTGACCTTTCTGGGGTTGCCTTCCCTATCATCCCCATATTTCTATCTGTCTCCCCCTTCCTCAGTCTTCACCCCTACTCTAACTAAATATGCATTTTATTCTATTTTATTTTTTCTTTTATTATAATTATTTTAGTTTTTTTATTTATTTATTTTTTATTTATTTATTTTTTATTTATTTATTATTATTTTTTTATTTATTTTATTTATTTATTTATTATTATTATTTTTTTTTTTTTAGGCCCTTGCCACTGAAATCTTAGAAAATTAGGTGGCAGGGCCTGCCAGAGGAATTACTTCTAATGCGATCCCTCTATGCCTGACCTACCTCCTCGGGGTTAAGTGTGGGCAATGGGGGGTCCCACTAGGGTCCCAACGGCTAAAAGGGCAGAGGAACCACACAACATGACACTACACAACATAAACATGTACCTTACACTTTTTAAAATCTCTGGCCTTCACAGTGTTCTGTGTTTCACAAACAGAGTACACAACACGGAGATGGGGGAAACCCCTTGGGCCGTTAGACAATGAACAATTTACACTTTATACTTTGACCTCTCTTCTCATAAAACCATTCTGACGATTGTGTATCTACTTTTCATAATTAGAATTTAACAGTTAACGCGACCTGTCGAGTTAGTTGTTATAATACTCATTGTAATTGTATTTGTAAATTGACATATATCCCTATTCTAATAGTAGAACAATTGTATGGCATGACTGCTACCAGTGATTGTGAATTCTCGCGAGAAAAAAATAGTGGAAGAGCCCACATGAAGAACACTCTAAAATTGTAATACTATTAGCAGCAAGATTACACCTGCTATTCAGTTAGTTTTTTTTTTTTTTTTTTTTTTTTGTAGTTGTGGCGCATAGGTTTCTGTGGCTATAATGCACCTCCCAAGGTTTTTGCAGCTTTGATCCAAGCCCGAGGCAGGAATCGAACCCGCGACCTTTGGGTTGCCAGGCAGGTACTTTACCCACCCGGCTAGCCCGGTCGGCCAGTTAGTTTACCAAGCAACCATATACCAATTAACCTAAAGCTTTGACCAGTTCTATTGTACTCATTTGTATGACTCATATGTTTAATAAACCTTGTTTTGTTGATCATTTTGCCTCGTGACAATCCTCTGTTACACATAATTCACTGAGTAGATTATGAACCATAGTTAAGCGGGGCTCAAAGGTCGAATTAAGAAGGACTTTTGAGTTTAATCACAACGCGATCTTTGATGCCGCGAGCTTGCTCTTAGATAAATTTTGAGTGAGTCTTGAGGGCGCAAGATTTTGTCCTAATCCAAACTACTGGACTCTCATATGAAACTCAGTTCTTTCTGGATATGCATATTAGCGTGCAGCCTTGCTGGAAACCGAGTAATTCACAGAGAACGTTGTTAGGCAAGCACACGCTACAACAGAAACACCTGCGAAACAGCTTCTTTAACCAGTGATTCCATTATTTTCCCCGGAACACAAGTTAAACTAACAGGTCTGTAGTTACTTGTGTCACCTTTTGAAACTCCTTTGTGAATTGGTGATACATTTGCACATCTCCAGTCGATGGGGACCTCCCCTGAGTCCAAGGAAGCTCTCATAATTATGGCTAAAGGTTTGCTTATTTCTTTTCTGCCTCCTTTAATATAACTGGATAGATCCCATCCACCTTTTGACACTGTTGCGCATGGAAGACTACTGTACAAATTGGAGCAGAATGGTATTAAGGGTAAGTTGCTACAATGGATAAAAGGATGGTTAAGTGGGAGAAGACAGAGGGTGGTAATCAATGGGTGCTGCTCTTCGTGGACTAATGTTATTAGTGGAGTCCCACAGGGTTCGGTGTTGGGTCCACTGTTGTTTTGTATATTTATCAATGATATTGATGAAGGTATATCAGGCTTAATGTCGAAGTTTGCAGATGACACGAAGGTTGGCAGGGTTGTTAATGACAGTAATGGCAGTGTGCTACTGCAACAGGATCTAGATAATTTGGGCAGATGGGCTAAGAAGTGGCAACTGAAGTTCAACCTTGACAAATGCAAAGTACTGCATATGGGTAGAAGTAACCCCAGAGAAACGTACCAACTGTGTGGTACTACACTTAAGGTGGTAGAAAATGAAAAAGACCTGGGAGTAATTGTGCAGTCAGATATGAAGTTTTCTGAGCAATGTAGACAGGCTGCTAGGGCAGGTCATGGGGTTTTGTCAATGATATACAGGAATTTTGCTAGCAGGGAAAAGGAGGTGATTGTCCCTCTGTACAAGGCAATGGTCAGGCCACGCCTTGAGTACTGCGTACAGGTCTGGAGGCCTCATTTTAGGAAGGATGTAGATTTGCTTGAGCGTGTACAGAGAAGAGCAACACGATTGGTGAGGGGAATGAAGGGATCCTCTTACCAAGAGAGGCTTAAGTTCTGCAAATTGCAGTGGCTGGAGACTAGGCACCTGCGCGGTGATCTGATTGAGGTGTATAAGGCCTTGAATGGGTTGAGCACGCTGAATTCTGATGGGATCCTCCCACTTGTTCAGAATACGAACCTACGGGGACATAAGTTCAAATTAAGAAAGGATAGATGTAGAATAGATGTGCGGAAATTTGCCTTTAGCCAGCGGGTGGTTAATTGCTGGAACAAACTTCCATCTGTCGTTGTGGAAGTTGATAGGTTAAATAAATTTAAGGAGGAACTGGACAGGCATTTGGAGGGTATGGTGTGATTTTTTTATTTTTTTTATTTATTTTTTTATTTTTTGGCTGATGCTGCATAAGCTCCTACACTTGCTTTCTTGCATCAAGTGCCACTACTACTACTACTACTACTACTACTACTACTACTACTACTACTACTACCCCAAGTGCCTTCCTTATGTTTAACTTCAACAATTTTTCCTCCACTTTGCTCTCAGTATTACAAAATCACTTAGCTCCCTGTTAGCGTTTGATAAACTTCTGGCACTCCCCTAATTGAATAACTCCTCATGTGTGAATGTAGATGCAAAGCACCCTTCCAGTAGCGTTGCCAGGATTTTTTGTCAGCGGGTACATTAACCATGAAAATTCCCAGCGACATTATTGGATTCGAACTCGCGTATTTGCCATCTGCTATGGGCAGTAATAGTAATAGAAGCATGTGATGCAAGGAAAACAATTTTGGAATAGATGTGCGCAAATTCGCCTTTAGCCAGTGGGTGTTTGATAGTTGGAACAAACTTCCATTTGTTGTGGTGTAGTAACTTAAACAAGTTGAAAGCCGAACCAAGCATCCATTTGGTTGAATGGATGGGTGAAATGGGAATTTTTTAAAATTTTATTTTATTATTTTATTTTTTTTTGGCGGGTGCTATATAAGCTTGCTTTCTTGCATCATATGCCTCTACTAATGCTAATGCTATTCTTGAACCCTTTCTATTTAAGCGTATTCCATCCCTGTAGATGCAGTCTCTCCTGTTAGCAAGCACAGACAACGCTGAAGAAAAAAAAACTCTATTCCATGAGCCTTTCACAATCTCTCCATAGCTGAACTGATTGACAAGACACTCATCAGATCCTCCTCCCATCATGTCTGTGCAGAATTGCAGAAAGTTTCAAATTTAATCTTAGCACTGTAATGAAGAGAAGCTCTGTTGGGGAAAAGGTCTATGTCTCTTTATTTTTTATATTAAAAAAATATGGTGATCTGGTGTTTTTTTATATTGATTGCCATTATTATTTTATCAATAGGAGTTGGCAACCCTAAAGGCACAGAGTAGTCACTTACTCAATTACTCCCAGCGCCATCATTGTATAAACATCGAACTTACGCAGCCATGAAAACCCAGAGAATACTAACGCACATGTATTTGAATTTGATTAGTATTAATACAGCGTAGCAAGTTCGATTTACATTGCTTTTATCGTTATTATAATTATTTGTGTGGTTGTCTACTGACATCGTGGACAGAAAGAAGTATTTCGATTGTAACAAAGCTGGAGTGCGATTTCACCGATTTCCGAAAGAACATTTAAGGTAATTTATCGTAATAATTGATACAACTAGGAAATATATAATGAAATGTTTAAAAAAAAACATACTGTTAATAGCTAATTAATAACTTATTAATAACATTACATTAATTAATATGAATAATGCATTGATATTAATCGAAGTGATGGTTTATCGAATAGTTAAATAATTTAAATCTGGACATTTCTAGATGACAGCTCCCACTTGTTTTAGTCTAGTGAACTGTCCACAAGAAAGTCATAAGCATGTTTCAGTCTTTATCTATATCAGTATCTTTCTTAAAACTCCAATATCAAAATTATTTGAATTTTGATGCTAGAGTTGTAAGAAAGATACTTTTTGTATTAGCAAAGGAAGCAAAGCTTATCTCTCAGTAACAGCATGGAACGTATGTTATAGAATCTTTACAGTTTATGAAATCAAGCATTGTATTAAAGACTGTGACACACTGCTTTATTATTACTATTATTAATTTATTTAGTTTTGTTTCTTGTACTGGACATATGTCTTTAGGCCTACTTTTAATTTTATGACTTAAATAAATATGCCATTTTATATATATATATATATATATACACATCTACCCCAGGGGCTCACATCTGGTGAGTATGGGCTTGGCACACCCAGGGTCCCGAGCTGGATATCATCATTCTTCTCTTTCTTGGTGATTCCTTTCTACTTCTCTCTCTCTCTCACTCTCTCTCTCTCTCTCAGGGTAACTCGGGAATTTTTTGGCTGGTGCAGTATAAGCCGCGGGCTTCCTTGCACTATATGCCTATTAATAATAATAATAATATATATATTCGAATCGGTAAAAATATCCCCGGTAAAAATATAAGTACACGTGCATTGAGTGACCGGCCCATGACTGCTGAATATGGTGTTGTTTCTTGTATTCTGTGTATCTTGTAAACCCCTCTGATCGCTTGGTCGTCCCGGAGTATAAACAGAAAATTTATTTTTTTATTTTTATTACCGGTAAAAATGGATTAATTGTACAGTCGAATTTTGTGATTCAGTGAAGGCAAGAGCGTTTTCTTTCAGATTGATTTGTGTCGTCGAGGGGCATCTTAGCTGAGGTAGGGCATTTTCCCCCTATCCAGCTGTTTTAAAATCGGTAAAAGAGTTGGTGATTTAAAAACATCGTCAAGTGGGGAGAAACACCCCATTCACAGATAAAGCATGGCATTTTAGTTTATCCACCCTGTTGCCCCAACAATATACATAACACTTTTAAGTCTCCACATAGTTGCCATTAGTGATCTTGATATTTAATTTTCTCCAGAAGCAACTTTAGATTGTCATAAGTTTCTTTTAAGTACACTGAATGAGCAACTGGCACAGATGTGTACTTATTTCCATTATACAAGAGAACACACCTTTTAAACTAGTCTTAGAAGAGTCTATAAATAGTCTCCATTCACTAGGAACGTATGATGGAGCTCCTAAGGCACTTATTAAATCAGCGATATCACTGCAATATATGAGAGGGCCTTGTGAAAAATACTGTATAAACTCCCTTTCACGATTTCTGTTACCAGGAAAATGATTACCTGGAGCAAGTAAGTTCTTCGCTTGAAGTCTGGATCCCAGAATTTCAGCAGCATACTTTGGAAGACCTAAGTCCCTTACTAAATCGTTCAGTTCGACTTGCGTGAATTTCTGTGGCGTTAAAATATTTTCTGGTTGATAACATTCCTCTTCACTAACCTCTTCTGCTTCAGTGGGAGATGTGGACTCCAAAGTTTCTGGTGGAGGTTTACAGGCAGATCAGGTCTATGCGGAACTAGTCTTATGGTAGATCTGGATATTTTATGTCCTTTTTATTTTTTGAATTGTAACCTTTCTGGTGGAGGTTTTACAGGCAGACCATAGGAATAGCAAATGGCAAGCACACCTTTTTTTTCCCTTGACTCCATTTTCTAAGATGTTCGACACATGTATGGCATACTTTATGCTGTGCCCACGATTTATGCTGATCGCCTAGTTTCATGTCAAAGTATGCATAATACGATTTTTTTTAAAAAATCTGTAATATTTCGCCTCTGCTTTACAGGAACAAAACAACCACATATGTAACAAAATATGTTGGGACTGTTTATACACTTTCTGGTTGCCATACTAAAATAAAACTAACACACAATGAGAGCTCATGACTGTTTTTACAGGAGTACTGTGACCACATAAGGGATGTACCACTTATATAGCTCTGTTGTTGAGTGGACTGTACAAACAAGTGAGTGCATGCTCAGACAAGTTTAACCTTTTGTCTGAGCATGCTGAGAATATATAGAATAATGTCTGAGAATATAAGAAATATAAAACTTGTAAACCATTGCAGAAACTATAGTTATGTACACATTTGCGTATAATACCTAGGTAATATTTTGTTAATGAATTGTGAAAAATATTTACATGATAGAAACAAATGGACTTTGGTTTAGTAATCAGTAAACATGCATAAATAACTGCCACATACTTTTACTCAAACCCCATATTCACTCTAAACCAGTGTAATTAATGATATAGTATCGATATAGTATCCATCACAACTACAAAACTGTAGAAAATTCTCCAGAACTCTTTGCAATTTTATAGCCTGTTTTCATGTTCATACAATGATGGCTCCACTCTCTATGTGCTTTACCATGTAAAAGAAATTAACACCTTATTCCTATGAGAGTGTCCACTCTGTATCTTCTACTCCGTGCTGTACAGCACAGAGAAGTAAGATATGTTACTATTCTGTGCCTCGAGGCGGGGCACAACAAAATACACGTTTGATTTCACGCAATGAGTAAATGATTTCAAAAATTAGCAAATATCTATGAAAGTAAAAGATTAAAAAGAGTTAAGCACTGTAATCTTCGTTTAATTATTTTGACTTCATGCCAATGAAATAGTTGGGTTTCAGTTTAGTAATAACATTAATTTATTTCATTTTTCACTAAGAGTACAATGTAATGTCATGTAAGTACAACATTCTACTTTTAACAGTGAAACTAATAAATATGAGGATTGATAATGTTATTAAATGCTGTTAATGCAATTATTGTGAATGGTACTGAAAAAATAAAGTGTAGTTCGATTTGTGTTAATGATAACAGTAAAGAAAAGATGAAAGAGACAAAGAAACCGATGTTTAACACCAATCCAGAGCATGCCCGACTAAAGGCATGTGAATAAGAATTAAATCATTCCTAAGCATCATTGGGTCTGAAAGATATCTGGGTGATTAATTTTAATTACTTAGATTTAGCTAAGACACTGCAGGACAGGGGATCATCACTATTATGTCCTGAAGTGCCTAGAAGACCACTACAAAATGTTATTAAAAAAAAAAAAAAAAACAGCAAATTTATTAATACCATTGATGAGGGGTATAGATCACAAAGAACCCACCAAATGTTTTAGTAGCAGAAAAAGCTGATAAGCATGCTAGAGATACTGTATAAGGGAAGCAGAGATGTATATTGTTCATTTCATTTTCTTTTTCAAATGACCAGAGTGCTCTGCAGGTAGCGCAGTGATTATAATTATCATTCTTCACACCACCCAGGCTGGGTTCAAATCCTGTCAATAATGCAAGAAACTTTTATGAGCATTTTTCACTTGGTGGCTAAGTTAGTCAGTCTCAGATATGGTAAGCAAGATTTCTCCACCACCCAGAAACTCTGGTCGTTCATCCAGCAAAAACAGAAAAATCGATCAGAGCACACAGACATATTTCAAGACAAGTAAATTAGTTGGTTCTAAAATAGTCATAATATAAATTAAAAAAAAAAAAAAAAAAAAAAAGACTCAATCTGACATAGAATCATTTCCATTCTGGGTTTTTGTAATCTAAATATCTTATTACAGTAATTAGCTACACTCCAGGGTTAATTTATTTAAAGTGTCTTAGTATGGTATAGAACTTGTAAAAGTTCCTTATTCCATGCACCTTATTCCATCCATGCAATAAATCTGGAGTTATGCTAATATGTGCTTGTGAATAAGGAATTGGTGTAGGTGCTGTAATATGATACCAAGACTGAACAATTTTATTGAGTGCTATTATTTTAACTTAAAGATTTCTAAACCAGAACTGAATTTCATTGAGATGCTCCACTTATGTAATCAACAAGGCAGAGATTTTTACCAGTTATAGGAACTGCCAGGCCTGCAAGGGCTTTTCTTAATGTGAAAAGAATAATAAGAATGTGAAACACTGTAGAGGTTCCATATTTGAAAATCTTGTTTGGTATTGTGGAGATTGTGGCATTGCATAATTCGAACAATTTGAAAAATTTTATCGTGTATTGCAATGTAAGTCAGATTATTACCGGAAAAATAACAATTTATATCTATTGCTTTTTGTCTTACATGTCACTATTATCTTTTGAAATAAACTTTAAATTGAAATGTATGGCAGCAATTCATTCATCAGTTGTGTAGTAATATTGAAATGCTATATATGTGATTTAAGTAATAAAAGACACATGCCATGATTATATTTTTGGGGGGGGGGGGAAATATGCATCTATCTGAAACAGAAATTCCCAAGTTCTTACTGAACAAGACGGTGTGCAAAATAATCTCATTGAATCCCAAAAACCTGCTCCCAAAAACTCTAGTCATTACTGATGTTAGGATATTAACTTTTACTTTCTTCAAGAGGGTGTTATCATCTGCCTTTAAGGACATTGTTGATCTCACATTTCTTGAAAGAGTTAGTTTTCTAAAAGAAATAGGGTTTCATTGATCATTTTGCTTGGAAATAAATGGGGAGTTTTAGCGATACATCCATAATTACTTGGATAGGTTTCCAATAGCCATATAGACTTATCTGGAGGGGAGGCTATTGGTACTCCTTCTGACTAGAAAATTGTCTAAGAAATTTAGACATTCTTCAGGGAAAAATTCATCTTTTTTTTTGTCTGAAAAATATGCTAATACACGGTGCTTGAATAAAAATGTAGAGCCCACAGCCATTATGCTCTTAATTTTTCTGCAGTGAACAGTTAAAATGAAGTCTTCAACACCTTGAATTCCAGTAACCCTGTATATTAACAGGATTAAATTTTTATTCATACACAATGACAGCAGCTTACAGTTTCATATTTTACATCCAGTAAATTTAAAAAAATTTCTCTCTATTTCATATGCACACACACTACAACTATAACGTTTCCAATTTTGATGCCCTCATTTTTACATATAATACTAATATAAAATAAAAGATTATATTCTGTATCCCATTTAATCACATTTATGTATCCCTGCCAGTGAGCTTAAAGTGACTTAAAGTAAAAGTTTCGATATAATTCTTGATAAGTGAAATTGAACACTCAAGTTCTTTCTCTTTTGAAGAGTTAAAAATATTTATTCTGGAAAACTGTTTTAAAAATTTTAGGAGAATGTTGTCAGTGTCACTTGAAAAGTACTTAAATTTACCACCAATTTGAAAAATATTTAATGGAATTCTGTTAATTTCATAGGTATAAGCATAACAGTTAATTGGTGCAAACTTAATAAAACCTGAGGCTTCATTAACAGTGAAAGTTGTATTGCAAAAAAGGAATATTTGCTGAAATTATTTATATATATTTATATATATATAATTTCAGCAAATATATATTTATTATTATTATTATTATTTATTATTTATTTTTTTTCAGGAGCAGGGAGAAGATGTTAGGAAGAGAAAAAGTGTTCCCTCGATAATGAGTGTTTGTGTTTTATATAGTGACAACAAAAGTAAGCTCTTAATTCAGAGTGTTAATCTCAGCAGTCTCAGTGTTAATCATAAAAATGTAGTCCTGAAGATTATTTCACCCAAGAAAGTATTTTTATGCTGTGTATCCTCAATGTATTCAAGTAACTGAAATAATTCTAAAATATTCAGTCATCAGTGCCATGTAAATTCTTATATATTTTAAACAGTAATTAAGTGTATAGAGTTACCACCAAAAGAAAGTTGATAAATAGTGACAAGTATGAATGGACAACATGGCAAAACAGCAATGGCATATCCATGCGACAGAACTGTTCATACCCAGGAGAAACAAATTTCGTGTGAAACATGTGGCAAAGTATTTAAAAACTCAAGGTATCTGAAAGAACATCTGTTATTTCATGCTAAAGATAAACCATTTCATTGTGAAATGTGTAGCAAAGTATTTGCGACAGCACGTTTTCTGAAAAGACACCTTTTATTTCATAAAAAATATAAACCATTCCTTTGTGAAATGTGTGGCAAGGCATTTTACCAGTCAGGTAATCTGAAAGAACACATGTTAGTTCACAATCAGGAAAAACAATTTTCTTGTGAAATATGTGGCAAGGCATTTTCTGTGTTTCATAGGCTAAAAACCCACCAGGCAGTTCATACTGGAGAAAAATCTTTTCGTTGTGAAATATGTTATAGTGCATTTTTGCAATCATCTAGCCTGAAAAGTCATCTTTTAGTCCATACACAGGAGAAACTATACTCCTGTGAAATATGTGGCAAGGCATATTTAAAATCAAGTCATCTGAAAACACACCTGTTAGTTCATACTAAGGAGAGACTGTTTCATTGTGAAATATGTGACAAAAGATTTTCAGCTTTAGGTGCCCTGAAACAGCACCATTTAGTTCATACACACGAAAAACCATTTTTTTGTGACACATGCGGCAAGGCATTTTCTCGGTCTGGTACTCTAAAAAACCACCAGTTAGTTCATACTAAAGAGAAATCTTTTATTTGCGAAATATGTGGCAAGGTATTCTCACGGTCAAGTTATCTGAAAGAACACCTATCAGTTCATACTCAGGAGCAACAATTTTCTTGTGAAATATGTGGCAAGATATTTTCACAATCAAACAATCTGAAAAAACACCTCTTATTTCATAGAAAAGAAAGACGGTTTCATTGTGAAATATGTGGGAAAAGCTTTTCAACATCAAGTATTCTAAAAAACCACCATTTAATTCATACACACGAAAAACCTTTTTCTTGTGACATATGCGGCAAGGCATTTTCTCAATCTGGTGGTCTAAAAGCACACATGTTAGTTCATACTAATGAGAAACCATTTCATTGTGAAATATGTGGTAAGGCATTTTCATTAAAAAATAAACTGAAAGAGCACCATGTAGTTCACACTAAAGAGAAACGATTCTGTTGTACACTGTGTGGAAAGGCATTTTCTTATTCCAGTACTCTAAAAATCCACCTGTCATTGCATACTCAGGAGAAAAGATTTTCTTGCAAAACATGTGGCAAAGCATTTTCTAATTCTGGTAATCTAAAAACCCACCTGTTATTGCATACTCAGGAGAAAAGATTTTCTTGCAAAACATGTGGCAAGGCATTTTCAAAAGCAGGCACCCTGAAAAGACACCTGTTAACTCATACTCAGGAGAAACCATTTTCTTGTGACACATGTGGTAAGGCATTTTCACAGTCACGATATCTCAAAGAACACCTGTTAGTTCACACAAAAGAGAGACTATTTCATTGTGAAATATGTGGCAAAAGATTTTCAACCCCAGGTGTCCTAAAAAAGCACCATTTAGTTCATACTAATGAGAAACCATTTCATTGTGAAATATGTGGAAAAGGATTTTCAAAGTCAGGTGGCTTGAAGACACACCTTTTAGTTCATATAAAGGGGAAACCATTTTCTTGTGAAACATGTGGCAAAACATTTTCTAAGTCTGGTAGGCTAAAAACCCATCAGTTAATTCATACTCAGGAGAAATAATTTTGTGGTGAAATATGTTGGAAGGCTTTCAACACTGTTCCTCAGCTATGAATACATAAATACGTTACACATGGAAATCAAGAATGGTACTGCATGGCCATGCTAGATAAACAAAGCTTGTGCACGAGGTTTATCTAGTATTTAGAATCAACTATTCTAAAAACTCATTAGTTCATATTAAGGAAAAATCATTTTCTTGTGAAATGTGTGGCTAGACATTTACTCAGTTAAATAAATTGAAGACACACCAAATAGATCACACTAAGGAAAATTAATTTTCTTCTTAAATATAGTAAAATAAAATACTTACAGAAGCTTTCAACACTGTGTGTATTCTTCAGCTATGAATACATAAATACATTACAAATGGAAATCAAGAATGGTACCGCGTGGTCATGCTAGATAAACAAAGCTCATGTACGAGGTTTATCTAGTATGATAATGCTAAAACAGAAGCTTGCTTTACCACAGTAAAACAAGCTTTTGTTACGTGTTGTAGTATTTGTTACGTATTACCATGTAACCCACATTCCTCTTATCCCATTGGCTCAATAAATATCACCAGCAGGAAAATTATTTTAATGTATAGAAAGATATGGCAGAGCATTTTCACAAGCTTGTACTTTTAAAACTTAACTGTTCATACTAAAACTATTCTTTTATGAAATGTGTAAGAAGACATTTTCTCAGTCAACTGAATCTTCTTTCTACTAACAATTAACCACCTTCAGCATATGACAAGCCATTCCTATCAAGTGATCTGAAAAGCCTTATAACTTCATACTCAGAGAATATCTCATCTGTTTTTACATGTGGTAACAAATTTATTCAATTTCTGATTTGAAGAAACACTTCTTAGTTCATATGGAATTCTGTTTTGTTTGTAATGTTGGGGCACTTTTCTAAACAATTAAGCTTAGCCTTGTATTGTTGCTAATTAAATTAAAATCGCAGTGCTAATTAAATTGCACTTTAAATTTTTGTTTTTTTTCATTTGTAAAGGAAATAAAATCATCCAATGTATTTTTGCCTGCTAATATTCTCTAATTATATTTTCTATTTTCATATTAATTATACCTTGAATTATGAGAGATTAATTTTTTTGACATTTAATAGATGCCATGTGTGCAAAATTGTCTGCCTTTCTTCTATGCAATTCTCGTACCCATGTGGCAGCTGTGCAACAGCAGCAAGGGGTGTCGAATCTTGCTGGAGCGCTTTGATTTTACTGACTAAATATTAACAGCTGGCAAAACTACAGAGGTTCATGTTGTATTTGCCAGACACCACTTGAGTAATTTGGTTTCAGTGACTTAAAAATTCTAAAAAAATATGATAAAAACTATTGGTTTCTCTTATTTATTTTTTGTAAATTTTTTTAACTTTGTTTAGCAAATCATAACTAATAGATTTAAAATTAAAACATTAGTTAAGTTTAGGAGAGAACTGAAATTATGGTGTGGTATAGGCATTATTATTTATTTGACAAATTAACCATTGTATTCTCATATGACAACTTTTTGACATTATGCAATGAGAAAGGATAATTTATTTTATCCATTCTTTTTATCCTTTAAAATACGGATTTGATGACAATTATTTAAAACACTATTTCATTTATTTTACGAGCGATGGGGCAAGTGTTATGTTGCGCAGAAAATCTGGAGTTGGAAATAAATTATTAGAAAAATACTGAAATTTGATCATATGGCATTGTTTAAAGTTTAAACCATCGGCTTGAGTTATCAGTTGGAGATACAATATCAGAAGTTCATGGAATTCACCATTTTCAAATATTTACTGACAAGCTGTACACTTTGTACAGTCAATCTCCAAAAAACCAGAGAAAAATAGAAGCATGCGCTACCAGCATCGGCGAAGGAATTAAAAGGATTGGACGGGTATTTAATGTAATGTGGGTGGCCAGTTCCTTTAGGACCGTATCAGCAGTTTGGCAAAATTTTGCATCTTTATGCCATTATCTTGAAAATGCCGGTAAAGATAACAACCAAAACAAAACTGAACAATCCATGTTCAATGGATTACATAAACAAATTTCATCCAAACAGTTTTGTTCGAAATTTAGCTCGGATGTATGATGTATTGTTTGAGCTATTGATTCTTTCAGAGTCATTGCAAAAAAGAGATATGATGATAGTATATGCAGACAAATTGATTCGTCATACAATTCATTACGTGGAATTTTTAAAAGTTCCTCAAAAAGGAAAAAAGTTGTTAGAAGCCTCAGATGCTATTGAAAAAATGCAATTATTTTCAGTGACATCAACGGACAATAACAAAGTAACGTTAATTCATAGAAATCAATTTCTAAACAATATTATTAATAATATGAAGCATAGGCTGAGCATTAGTATAGATTCTACTGAATTTACTGAAGGAATTTCAACTTCAGACATTATAAAAGAGTTGCAAATTCTTGAACCAAGTGAATGGCCATCTGAAATTGATCTTGGATTTGTAGAAAATGAAATAGAATCTCTCTGTAAACATTTTAATTTATCTTTCACAAAATGTTTGAATGCCTACAGGGATTATTTAGCTAATGGTGGTTGTAGTGTGCCCACAGATTTGGAACATTTAAAAACTTATTCCAAAATTATAGCTTGCAGTTCTTCTGAATGTGAGCATAGCTTCAGCAGTATGAATTTAATATTAACTGAGAAAAGATCCCGTATTCTTGTCGAACACATGGCTACTTTGTTGTTTATTAAACTACATGGTCCACCATTAGAATTATGGAATCCGAATTTTTATGTCTGAACTTGGTTGCGGTCTCGTTGTTCTGCTGTTGACCAACAAACAAAAAGGGCAGTCACACAAGAATATGTAATCAATCCTGTATGGGAATTTCTATGATTCTTCTAAACAGTATTTTTTATATTATTTTGGAGTTTTGTTTTCGTTTTTTTCTTTTCTGATTTTTTAAAATTTTTTGTCTTTGTTTTTTACTTTTGAAATTTTTATTTAATAGTTATAAATAAATGCTGAACAAATATTCTGATCTGTGACTTATTTATTTTTGCAAATGAAAAAAGCATAGGTAACTGATGAGTGTTCTGGTACTATTTTTTTTTTAGCAATACACCTCTGGCTGGCACCCACCAGTATAGTGTTTTCTCTGGTGGGCGAGAGATTTTTTATTATTTTTTAAAATACTTTTTAAATTTAATTTAATTTCTTTTATTTATTATTTATTTTTTTAAAATCTATTTACTTTTTTATTTATTTTTTTTGCTGGCTCCCAGGTTAAGTACTCCGGGAGAGGGATTGCTGGGACCCACCGGTAAAGCACTTTTTCAGGTGGGTGTAGGTTTTTTTGTTTTTTTTTTCTTAAATTATATATTTTATTTTATTTATTCATTTTATTTTTTTTTCTATTGTTATTATTTTTTTATTTTTTTATTTTTATTTTTTTATTATTTTATTATTTTTTAATGTGGACCCCCAAGTTGGGTATCCTGATGGCGAGACTGCTGGCACCTACCAGTATAGCACTTCCTCTGGTGGATGCCGGATTTTGTGCTTTAGCACAATAAGATAATAAGATACACTTTCAGGCCTTTTCTTTTTTTGGAGGTTTTATCCAAATACAGTATATACAGGTGGAGTTAGGAAAGAGCCTGGAAGCCACCCATGACAGGGACACACATATATACAAGCTGGTTGGATGTCACTTCCTTTTGCAGGTCATATATTACAACGGCCAGTCCTCTTTTTGGTACAGTCGCTGTCAGACCCAGGACACCAGCATTTCTGGTTTTCCCGACCATTTTTATTCTTGTAGTTTTCAGCTCATCTTTGAGTATGGTAATGACTTGGCACTTTAGTTCCTCACTGGATTGGTTTTCGACTGGAGTTGTTTGGAGTTCAGCAAGGTTGGTTGGATAAGCTTGTGGCTTAGATGTCACCCTTTCACTTTCCAGATGGGTGTCAGCTAATAATACTTCCATCGTGTTGAAGATCGTGACATTTTTGCCCAATGTCCGGTTCTGACCTTGTTTGGATGTTCCTTAAATCTTCAGGCTCTTCAGTGGGTCTTCAGTGCCATCTTGAGGAATAGTGTTTTCTCTTGTAGTGTACCGTCTGGCACAGTGGGGGTCCAGTGGCTGGTGTGTTTCTCATTGCTAGGGTCCTTTTGGGATGTGTGATTTTTCTGCAGGTCTTTTGCCTCCTCTGGGAATGCAT
This sequence comes from Mastigoproctus giganteus, assembly GCF_048544385.1. Classification (NCBI taxonomy): domain Eukaryota; kingdom Metazoa; phylum Arthropoda; class Arachnida; order Uropygi; family Thelyphonidae; genus Mastigoproctus; species Mastigoproctus giganteus. The sequence continues at coordinate 105,250,522 of NC_143588.1, forward strand.
CTCCCACTCTGACTTTGGAAATTTTATTCTTTAGTTCTTCCTCTTTGTTTGAGGGCTCCAGAGTGAGGGGTCCTCCACATCTTCTTGCTGGTCCAGTATTACAGGATCATTAGTTTTATTGTTGGTGCAGAGAGTCCTTGAATTTTTCAGATATTCCCCATGTCAGCATATTCCGGATAACCGGATCAGTTCAGATTATCTGGATTTCAAGTTATGCACGAAGGAGATCTTGTAAAAAGTTGCAGAAAAATACCTGCAACAAGTATGTGGTGTAATTTGCTGCTTGGCAGTGCTTTGGCAAAGTTTTGGGCACTTCTGCCTAGTCACATGTAAGGGGGGGGCAGCCAAGTGCTAAAATGCCATCTGAGGTACTGAGCTAATTTCTTTTTAAGTTTTGTGGGGCACTAAACACTATGATGTTATTCATTTTCTTGTGGGAGCTATAGAAAAGAATTGTGTTTTCTTCCAATGAAAGTTTTGTGGAGAAGGGAGGGAGTCAATGAACTCGTGGTTTTGTAGTTTAAAAGCACCTTTATAGTCACTAAATGTTGCAGCACTTTCAGCCAAGGGTATGCACTAATGGGGTCAACCACCTCAAATGCCAGATATGAGCAGCACCACGTTATATTGGTGCCTCTATATCCGTGTTGTCAGCCACATGGTGACCAGTGCAGTCTGGCAACAAATGATATGGATACTAGCATTGATATCTGGCTAAAAACTCAATAGTATACTCAACATTTCTCACCAAGGGAATCATCTGATGAACCTTTCATGGAAGAACACAATACCTGACAATGACTGACTTAGCCACTAAGCAAAAAAAGCTTATAAAACTTTCTTGCATCATTGACAGGATTTGAACCTAGCCTTTTTGACCTTGTGTGGAGAGGAGGGCAATTATAATCACTGTGCTACCAACAGATCGGCTATGCTCATTTGAAAACGAAAATGAAATGAATAATATATATCTCTGCTTCCCTTGTACCTCTACCATGCTAATCAGCTTTTTCTGCTACTAAATCATTTGGTGAGTTCTTTCTGATCTATACCTCTATCTGTGGTATTAATAAATATTACTCCTTTTTTTTTTTAAATTACTTAGATTAATCACTCAGGTATCTTTGAAAGAACCAATGCATGTGCTTAGGAATTATTTTCTTAATTCATATACACATGCCCTTATTTTTATTATTAAAACAGCTAATCGAACTAGACTTTATAATGCACTTTATTTATTATTAGTTTTTTTTTCATTCCATTCATAATAACAGCATCTAATTACATTAATGTTCCTCAAATTTTGTTTGACAGTTAAAAGTAGAAAGCACTGCCGGTGACTTGTGGGCTGACCGTGACTCACAACACTAAAGTGCAGAATTACCAAAAATTGTACTTACATTATATTTTACTCTTAGTGGAAAACTGAAATAAATGCCTGTTATTACTAAACTGAAAACAAACTATTCCAGTGGCACGAAGACAAAATAATGAAAGGTTGATTACTGTGCTTAACTTTTTTTTTTTTTAAATCTTTTTCACTTTCATAAATAATACTTTCAAATTTTCTAAATCAATGGCCACTTTCCAATCGTGTGAAACCCACTGTATGGTTGGTTGTGGTATACGCACTTAGGGTGCCACCTTGTAATAATGAAATGGCACAACAAAACGGGGGGAAAAAATCCACCAGAAATCATATTTTATAAAACAACCACAAGGCATTTTCTCGATCTAGTAAAAATCCACCAGTTAATTCATATTAAGGAGAACCCATTTTCATGTTCGATTTGTAGCAGGACATTTTCACAAACTGTTACGTTAAAAACTCACCTGTTAGTTCATGTGAAAAAACTGTTTTCTTTTGAAATGTGTGACAAGGCATTTTTTTCAATCAACTAACTTGAAGGATCACATGTCATTTCACACAAACAATTAATCTTATATAGTATTTAACAAAGCGTTGTCCATGTGAGTAGTCTGCAAACACTTTACTTTATACTCAGAGGTTACCTTCTGTATGATATGTGGAAAATAATTTTTGAAGTTATTATTTGAAAAAAACTTTTCTTAATTCATGTTGGGTAGAATCCTTTGTTGTCTGTCATATATCAGTGCATTTTTATAAGCAGATGAATGTAGCTGTCTATTGCTAGTAGGGTGTCTAACCAATTATATAAATGTTTCCTTTTTTTTTTTTTTTTTTTCTTTTATTTTCTAAAGGAAATTAAATCGTCTAATGTACTTTTTGCCCACCAGTATTCTCCAATTGGCTATAAGGTTTTTTCTGTTTTCATTTCGATATATCATAAATTAAGGAGACATGAATTTTTTGTATGGCATTGAACAGATGCCATGTAAGCAAAAGGATATATCTTTCTTATGAATAATTTCCATTCTAATGTGATATCTATGAGATGCCAGTGACAGATATCTAATTTTACCATAGAGCATTGATTTCACCACTAAATATAAATAGTTGACAACAATACAGTTGTTTGTTTATTCTGCAACTGCCAGGCACCATGTGAGCATCTGAATTTCAATCTTGGTGATTAGTTGATAAGAAAATTCTAAAAATATGATAAAAAAAAAAACATTTTATTGATTTCTTCTGTTTATATTTTTTAAATGGGTTTGACAAGTCATAATTAATAAATCACCATTTTCAATTTTGTATAACTAAAAATTAATTTTTCATAATTAATTCAAAAAAAAGGTATCAGACGAGTGTCTTTGTGAAATTGAAGGCATGAGTGACAGAAGGTAAATGAATGTTTGAGTTACAAACTGGTGGTCTCACATTTCTTGAAGGACTTTAATTTTCTAAAGGAAATAGGATTTCATTGATCATTTTTGCTGGGAAATAAATGGGCAGTTTTAACGATACATCCATAATTCCTTGGATAGGTTTTACCATGGCTGTATTAATTGTTAACTGGAGGGGAGCTAATTGCAGTTGGCACTCCTTCAGATCATAAAATGCCCAAGAAATTTGGACATTCTTTAAGAAAAAAAGTTTATCTTGTAGCCTAGAAAATATGATAATACATGATGTCCAAACAAGAAAATGAAGAGCCCACTGATAGCCATTATGCTTGTAATTTCGCTGCAGAATGTTCAACTCCTTGAATACTGGTTGCCCTGTGTATGAGCAGATTTAATTTTTTATTTATACACTTGGGCAGCAGCTTACAATTTTGTATTTTACATCCAGTGGTTATAAGAACCCGACACACACACACACACACACAGAAGCACAAAGCACAACCAGAAAGTTTGAAGTACTCATTTTGTTCACATATTACTAATTCAAAATAAAAGATTATATTCTGTATTCCATTTAAGCATATTCATGTATCCCTGTCAGTCAGTAAGTAAGTAAATGACCATAACATTACAAAATTAAAGTTTCCATATAATTCTTGATAAGCAAAATTGAGTATGCAAGTTCTCTTTTTAAAAATGAAAGATATTTAAGAAAAACTATTTTTAAAAATTTTAGAGAATGTCAACGGTGTCACTTTTGAAATGTACTAAAATTTACCAGTAATTTAAAAATTGTTTAATGTAATTCAGTTAATTACACACATGTGAATTTTAACAATTAATTAGTTGGGTTAATTGGTGCAGACATTATAAAACCTGAGGCTTCATTAACACTGAAATTTGATATTGCAAAAGAATAATATTTGCTGAAAATTATATTTCATTTTTTTCCAGGAGCAAGGAGAAGGAGATGTTAAAAAAAGAAAAAGTGTTCCTGTGAGAATGTGTTTTAAATAGCGACAACAAAAGAAATCTCTTAATTCAGAGTGTTTATTCAACAGTCAATTTTAATCATCAAAATATAGTACTGCATTCAGTACTATATTGGGAGAAATATACTATACTTTCTCCCAAGAAAGTATTTTTACACTCTGTGTATCCTCAACTTATACATGAAACTGAAATAATTCTATAATATTAAGAATCATCAGTAACATGTAAATACTTTGATATTTAAAACAGTAAAGTGTATAGTGTTACCAGGAAAAAAAAGTTCACAATAGTGACAAGTATGTATTAACAACACGGCAAAAGAGCAATGGCATATCACAGAACTGTTCATACCAAGGAGAAACAGTTTTCATGTCAAACATGTGGCAAGGCATTTTCAAAATCAAGGATTCTGAAAAAAATATCTGTTAGTTCATACTCAGAAACAATCATTTTCTTGTGAAATATGTGGCAAGGCATTTTTACAATCAAGTCAACTGAAAAGACACCTGTTAGTTCATACAAAAGAGAAACCATTTCATTGTGAAATATGTAGCAAAACATTTTCAACATCACATGTTCTAAAAAACCACCATTTAGTACATTCACATGAAAAACTATTTTTTTGTGAGAAATGCAGCATGGCATTTTCACAAGCAGGCAACCTTAAAAAGCACTTGTTAATTCATACACAGGAGAAACGATTTTCTTGTGAAATATGTGGCAAGGCATTTTCACAACCAAAATATCTGAAAGAACACGTTTTAGTTCATACTCAGGAGAAACCATTTTCTTGTGAAATATGTGGCAAAGAATTTTCACAATCAAATCATCTGAAAACGCACCTGCTAGTTCATACAAAAGAGAGACCGTTTCATTGTGAAATGTGTGGCAAAAAATTTTCAACATCAGGTATCCTAAAAACCATCATTTGGGTCATACACACGTGAAACCATTTTTGTGTGCCACATGTGGCAAGGCATTTTCTCAATCTGGTAGTCTAAAAACTCACTTGTTAGTTCATACTAATTAGAAACAATTTCATTGTGCAATATGTGGAAAAAAAAAATTTCAAAGTCAGGTATCTTGAAAACACATTTTAGTTCGTACACAGAAGAAACCATTTTCTTGCGGGACATGTGGCAAAGCATTTTCTGGCCCCGAGTGCCAAGCGATAGTGCCCAAGCGATATTTTGTGCGATACATAGCGTTCTTTCACAGCGGATTAGTTATATTTATTTTCCAGTGTCACTATTCTTCTTGTTTTTCTTAAGTGATTCTTTACTTAAAAGCTTTGAAGTAGAATCCAGAAAGGAAATACACCTTTCTTTCCTTGTGTATATATATATATATAATCCATACTAACCTAACTAAACCTCTAAACTGCTTGGTCACTGGTGGCACCGCTCCTGCCTCCACGTGGCGGGGCTGGAAACCTGGGAGGAGAAAAACACTCTCCCGGGGCAAAAAGGAGCAAAGATGGACATAAATAGACATGCCACTTATGGATCTCATGATCCAGATCTCTCAAACAGAGAAGACTTAAATGCAGGAAATGCAAAACGGCAGAAAAAAGAAGGAACAGAAAGCCCTGCTCCTCTTTTTTTGATACTGCATTCTTTGACTGACAATCCTTTGAGTAAGCTCTCCCCATTCTTAATACAGAAATGTCTTGAGAATGTGGCGGGCCCACCAAAAATGGTTAGAAGATTAAAATCCGGAGACCTTCTAGTGGAGATGAACGAGAATAAACACTCGGAAAAACTATTAAAAATATCGACTTTTGGTGGAATTCCCACAAAGGTTACCCCGCATGCCACCTTAAACTCCTCTAAAGGGGTAATAGCCGAGTGGGATCTCCTTAACGTATCTGAGGAGGAAATAGTTCAGGAATTAGGTGATCAAAATGTAATAAATGCCAAAAGGATAGTCATTAAGAAAGATGGGGTTCTTACTCCTACCCGAACGGTCATTCTTACATTTAAAACACCAATTTTACCAACAACTGTTAAAGCTGGATATTTAAGGTGCAAAATTCGACCTTATATTCCAAACCCAGTCCGGTGTTTTAAATGCCAAAAATTTGGACACTCACAAGCAGTCTGCAGGGGTGTAACCACCTGTGCCTCCTGTGGTTCAAAAGAGCATGTTCACACAGACTGCCCCAATGAAATACAAAGCTGCCCAAACTGTAAGGGGAATCATTCAGCATTTTCAAAGGAGTGCATCCAGTGGCAGACTGAAAAGAATATACAAAAGTATAAAGTAGAACACAAGGTGCCATACCAAGAAGCAAAAAGACATTGTTTAATTTCAAATAAATTGCCATCTTATTCTTCAGTTGTAAAAAAGCAGCGATCCATAACAGTACAAACAGATTGTTCAGTTCCGCCAAGCATCTCAATTTCTGATTGGGCCAGGTCAGTCCTCTCTACACCAAAAGAACAGCCTACCCAACAGCAATCAACTCATTCGGTAAACACACCATTGACAATACCGCCAGATAAAAATTCTGTACAGCAGCCAGTTAATCAAACAAGCTCTGAAAGAAATAATCAAAAAACCAATACTGATACCATGGACATAGATAGAAATTCACACCGAGATGAACCACTTCTTGAACTTCATGCGGAAGAGGAGGACATGGACGTCACTAGACCAAATTTCCCAAAAAGGGAAAAAAGACTAGACAGGCGCAAACAGACCACATCCCGTAAGCAAGCAGACACAACCGATAATCCTCAATAATGCACAAAATCATTCAATGGAATTGTCGCGGACTCAGAGCTAACATAGACGATGTCTATGACTTAATTACCGAATATAAGCCTGCTGTTCTTTGTCTACAGGAAACAAACTTGACCCCTAAAATAACTATGAGCATAAAACATCATATAATGCTTAGAAAGGATAGGAATGACTCTAATACAGCACATGGAGGTGTAGCATTGCTAGTAAACTCCAGAACTCCTTTCAGACCAGTTCCACTGCAAACAACTTTAGAAGCAATTGCTGCTAGAGTTATGGTTAAGATAGCGGTAACAGTTGTTTCTATATACCTTTCGCCAAACTGTTCATACTCTCTAGCAGAATTGAATGATTTAGTTACTCAGCTGCCACCACCTTTCTGTATCTTGGGTGACTGGAATGGGCATCACTCCCTATGGGGTTCCTCGCACCTTGATAAGAGAGGTCAGTTAATTGAAAAATTTCTTGAAAGGCACAACTTAACATTATTAAACAATGGGACTCATACGTACGTGCATCTTTCCTCAAGGTCAACTTCTGCAATTGATCTTTCAATATGCTCGCCAAACCTCCTTCCTCTGGTTGATTGGACGGTCACTGATAACCTGCGAAATAGTGACCACTTCCCAGTAATATGCACACTATCGGCTAACTCTCCTCCTCAAACTGAGATAAAAACTGTTTGGAAATTCGACAAAGCTAACTGGAAGAAATATCAAGAACTGGCACATCTAGATATTCAGACTATCGAGACCCTCACCATTGACTCTGCCGTAACATACATAACTCAGCAAATGATAGCAGCTGCAGAAACCAGTATACCCAGATCATCTATGAAAACTCGCTCCCACCCAAAAATATGGTGGAATGAAGCCTGTATCAATGCGAAAAAAGAAAAGAATAGATACTGGAACTTATTTCGTAAATACCCAACCACAGCTAACCTCATACAGTTCAAGAAAGCAAGAGCTAAATCTCGTCACATACAACGAATAAGCAAAAAAGAGACATGGTCTAAATATGCCTCCTCTATAAACAGGACCACAAATATCAGAACTGTTTGGAATAAAGTTCGAAGAATTAATGGAAAATATCCACCTATAACCACTCCGATAATATATCTAAAAGGCAAAGAAATCTGCAATCCTCCCGATATTTCTAATACATTAGGTGAAACCTTTGAAAAAATCTCCGCTGTAACCGCATTTGAGCCAAGTTTCCAGGCACATAAAATACAAGCAGAAAAACATAATCTCAATTTCAATACTTCACGACAGCATCCATATAATGCACCCCTTACCATGGCAGAGTTACGTAGCGCACTTGCAAGATCCAAAAATAGTGCTGCTGGCCCTGATGGAGTGTACTATGCCATGTTATATCACTTGAGTGAAGAATCCCTTCTGCTCTGCTAAAACTGTATAATAGAATCTTTGGCGAGGACTACTACCCTACCAGTTGGCGTCATTCTATCGTACTAGCTTTCCCAAAACCAGGAAAGGACCATTCAGATCCAGTAAATTACAGACCGATAGCGTTAACTAGTTGTATAGGAAAAGCATTAGAAAAAATAATTAATGCCAGATTGACATGGTTCCTAGAGACTGAATGCATTCTAAGCCAAAATCAATATGGATTTCGAAGAACTAGATCAACACTTGACCTTATGGTCAAAGCTGAAGGAAATATCCGAAATGCATTTCTCAGGAACGAACACCTAGTGATGATATGTCTTGACATCGAAAAAGCTTTTGATACAACCTGGCGGTATGGAATTCTTCACGATCTCTATGAATCCGGTATTCGTGGTCATCTTCCAAAATTTATTCAGAACTTTTTGAGCAATAGGACCTTTCAGGTACGTTTTCACTCTGCTCTCTCACAAACGTTTCTGCAAGAAGAGGGGGTCCCTCAAGGTTCTGTGCTTAGTGCCACGCTCTTTTCTCTCAGGATTAATTCCATTACCAAATGTATTCCCGACACAGTTGAAACTTATCTGTATGCCGACGATCTGGCAATCTCAAGCCAGTCACAAAACATGCGTTTCATTGAAAGGCAGCTTCAAGGTACAATTAACAAGCTTGTTCAGTGGGCCAAAAACAATGGATACAGACTTTCAAAACAAAAAACAGCAGCAATTCATTTTTGCCGTAAACGGAATTTACATCCAGATCCCGATTTACATCTTGATTCTCATCCAATTTCTTTTCAACAGAGTATTAGCTTTCTTGGACTAATTCTGGATAGAAAACTTAGTTTCTTAGAGCATATTAAACACATTCGTACAACCTGTCTAAAGAAGCTGAATCTCCTCAGGGCAATTTCCGCTATGTCATGGGGTGCAGATCGGTACATGCTGCTGCACTTATACCGGTCGCTCATAAGATCCAAACTAGACTATGGGTCACCTGCATATGCCTCAGCTAGAGAAAGTGTATTAAAATGGCTCGACCCAGTACATCACAATGCCCTCTGAATTGCACTGGGAGCTTTTCGTACATCGCCAGTTCAGAGTCTCTATACGGAAGCACATGAACCACCCCTATTTCTTCGTCGGCAAGCTATGTTATTAAGTTATGCAGCAAAAATCAAAAGTTTCCCACATCATCCAATAAAGCAGTATTTATTCACCCCAAAATGGCATAATTTGTACCAAAATAAACCTTTGCAGAATAAACCATGTGGAATTAGATTAGAAAGCATAACTACGTGCTGGGAACTAAATATGAATGACATAACTTTAGATAATAGCACGGCTATGCCACCATGGCAAATACCCTTGGCCAATGTTGACCAACACTTCCAACAATGGGGAAAGAATGCACTTCCAAATTTCAGTCTTCAGCAGATCCATGCAACTCACTCTTTTCAGTTCTCTAGTTTTACCCAAATTTACACTGATGGTTCCAAGACAGATAGTAAAGTTGGAGCAGCTGCAGTTCTACCAAACATTACAATATCCCAGCAGCTTCCTTTGGAGTACAGTATTTACACCGCAGAACTGTATGCTATCCTGATGGCGCTAGACAATGTAAAACAGTCATTATATCCGCAAACTATTATCTACACCGATTCCTTAAGTGCTGTATCTGCTCTTCAGTGTAAATTTCCATCCAGTCATCCGTTTCTACAACAAATTCAAACCAAGTTAATGCAGCTTCTTGCAAACAGGCAAAAATTAATTTTCTGTTGGATACCTGGGCACTCTGGAATCAGAGGAAACGAACAAGCGGATCTTGCAGCCAAGAACGCCAGTAACATAAAATCAGACATGCAGATACCTTACACAGATTTAAAATGCATCATACATACCAATGTTAGAAAAAAATGGCTATCCATTTGGCAGGGAGAAAAAAACAATAAGCTTTTTCAGATCAAAAAGGATCACAAGAAGTGGCTATCAAGCCTAAGGGGCAATAGAAAGGAAGAAGTAGTACTTGCTAGAATTCGAATAGGACATACTCACCTAACTCATAGTTATTTACTCACTCAGGAAGACCCTCCACTATGCAGCAACTGTCAAACTCAACTCACAGTAAACCACTTGATCATTGAATGCCCATTATATCTGAGAGAACGAAAAACAGCTTTCTCTTCACATCTATCTTCCTCTAATAAACTTACCTTACAACAGATTCTTGGAGACCGACGAGATATTAATGATGTTTTTACCTTCCTCAAACTGATAAACAAATATCACCTGATCTGAATCCTTTTATTTAATATAACAATCATGTACCAAATAAGACTGAAATAGGTGCATTATGGCCTTAGTAGCCCTTGCACCAATAAATCCAACAAACAACAACAACAAAGCATTTTCTAAATCCAGTAATCTAAAAACCCACCTGTCATTGCATACTCAGGAGAAAGGTTTTTCTTGCAAAACATGTGGCACAGAATTTTCACGATCAGACAATCTAAAAGCACATAAGTTAATTCATACTAATGAGAAACCATTTCATCGTGAATTATGTGGAAAAAGATTTTCAAAGTCATTTGTCTTGAAAACGCACCTTTTAGTTCATACACAGGAGAAACCGTTTTCTTGTGAAACATGTGGCAAGGCATTTTCTCAGTTGGGTAGTCTAAAAAGTCATCAATTAGTTCATACTCAGGAGAAACGATTTTGTTGTGAAATATGTGGCAAAGCATTTTCACATTCTCATACTCTAAAAACTCACATATTAATTCATACTAAGGAAAAACCATTTTATTGTGAAATGTGTGGCAAGGTATTTACTCAATCAAATAAATTGAAGATGCACCAAACAGTTCATGCTAATGAAAATTAATTTTCTTCTTAAATATGCAGCAGATCATTTTCACAAGCTGGTACATTAAAAACTCAACTGTTCATACTAAGAAGCTATTCTTTTATGAAATGTGTAAGAAGACATTTTCTCAGTCATCTAATTTGTAAAATCACCTCTACCTTCACACAAACAATAAACCACCTTAAGCATACGACAATCCATTCCTGTCAAGTGATCTGAAAACACTTATTATGTCATACTCGCAAAATCTCCACTCTGTTTTAACATGTGGTAACAAATTTATTGAGGTTTTCATTTGGAGAAACACTTATTAGTTCATGTGCAATCCTTTTTTGTTTGTAATGTTGGGGCAGTTTCCTAAACAATTAAGCTTAGCCTTCTATTGCTAATGTTACCACTTTTTTTTTTTGTAAAGGTTGTTGTTGTTATTTGGTTTTTAGGAGCATCAACTAAGGCCATATTGCTCCGGGGATATGCGGTAGTCATTCCCTGACCTTTCCACATCCTCCATGTTTGGTGGTCCGGGCTTGAACCCTGGTCTAATCAAGATGTGTGTGCTACGCACTGCTGCTCCTGCCCACCTGGCTACGGAGGCTCCCATTTGTAAAGGAAATAAAATCATCTAATGTACTTTTACTCCAATGTTCTCTAAATGTAAGTTCTATTTTTCATATCGATTATACTAAGAATCTAGAGATGTTAATTTTTTGTGTGGCATTTAACAGATGCCAAGCAAAAAAATTGTCTGTCATTTTCTAGGCAATTCTCTTACCCATGTGGCAGCTGTGCAAAAGAAGAAAGGGGAGTTGAATTTTGCTGGAAAGCTTTGATTTTACTGACTAAACATGAACAGCTGGCAAAAATAGAGGTTCATGTTGCATCTGCCAGACATGAATTGAGTAAATGGTTTCAGTCTGTGGGATCTGACTTGAAAATTCTAAAAAATATGATAAAAACTATGGATTTGTCTTATTCATTTTTTGTCAATTTTTTAAATTTGGTTTAGCAAATCATAATTAATAGATTTAAAATTAAAAAATTAGAAAAATATTAATTAAAATTAGAAAAAAAATTAGTTAAGTTTAGGTGAGAACCAAAATTATAGTGTGGTATAGCCATTATCATTTATTCTGCAAATTAACCATTCTATTCTCATATGACAAGTTTTTTCATTAAGTGATTAGAGAGGACAATTTGTTTTCAGGAGAAGCATTTCTAGTAGTAGCAGTAACAGATGCAAGAAAGCAGGCTTATATAACATCAGCCAAAAAAAAAAAAAAAAAAAAAAAGTTCACCCATCCATATCTGTCAATAAGTTGTCTAATTTTCCCTTGAATTTATTCAACCCATCCCCTTCCACAACCACAGATGGAAGCCTCTTCCAACAATGGAGATCCCTGGCAGCATGCTGTGATGGGTATATTGTATGGTATCTTTATGTACAAAAAAGATTAATTCTTATTAATCAACCCCACACTCTGGCTGAAGGCAAACTTTCTCACATCTATCCTGCAACCATCCTCCCTCAACTTGAATTTATGCCCCCTCATGTAGTCTCAGCAAGTGGCAGAATACTATTAACATTCAGCTTGCTCGATCGATTTAAGGCTGTAATCACCTCAATTATATCTCCCTGCAGGTGCCTAATCTTGGTTTTCAGCCTAGTCTCTGCAATTTTCAGAACTGGAGTCTTTCTAGGTAAATGCACCCTTTTGATTCTTTCTCTAATTTGGTCGCTCTTCTCTGCACCCTAACAGCAGATCTACATCCTGTATACAGTGCACATGTACATATTGAGTTCCTGAATACAGTAATCAAGATGCAGCCTAACCATGGCATTATACAAAGGGATAATCACCTTATCTCATGACAAAACCCCATGAGCTGTCCCATCAGCATGCCAGTCTTCACAGTTATCCCCAGGTCTTTTTTCATTCTCCACTACCCCGAAAGTATTACTACACAACTGTTGTAAGTTACTCTAGGGTTACTGCTACACATGTTTTAGTACCTTGCATTTGTCAATGTTAAGCTTCAACTGCAGTTTCTCAGCCCATCAACTCAGTTTTCCTAGATATTGTTTTGGTAGCTCATCCTAATGACTGTTGTCAAGCGCACTGTGAACCTTTGTATCATTCATACTTAAACATTAAACATGGATACACCTTCATGAATATCATTGTTTAATATTGAAAACAACAAGGGAATTGTGAAAGCAGTGAAACTCCACCTTTCCACGAAAAGCAGTGCCCATTGACAACCACTCCTGTTTTCTTCCACTTATCCATCCCTTTATCAATAGCAATAACTTGCCCTTAATGCCATATTGCTCCACTTTGTACAGCAGTCTATTGTGTTCAATAGTATCAAAAGCTTCCAGAAATCCCAGGGTATGAAATTAAAATTCTGTTTTGCCTCTAGTTCCTTGGTCAGTGCATCATAGTTACCTATCAGTTTGGTTAGACAAGACCACCCACTGTTAACTAATCCATGCTCTGCCTGCAGTATAATTGCATTCCTGTACAGCTGCATTACTTTTTTAACCTGTGACTCCATTATTTTCCTGGAACAGATGTTAAGCTAATAGATCTGTAATAGTAGTAGTAGTAGTAGCACATGATGCAAGAAAGCAAGTGTAGGAGCTTATGCAGCATCAGCCAAAAAAAAAAAAAAAAAAAAAAAAAATTCACACCATTCCCTCCAAATGCCTGTCCAGTTCCTCCTTAAATTTATTCAACCTATCAACCTCTACAACGACAGATGGAAGTCTGTTCCAGCAATTAACCACCCGCTGGCTAAAGGCAAATTTCCGCACATCTATTCTACCTCTGTCCTTTCTTAATTTGAACTTATGTCCCCGTAGGTTGGTAATCTGAACAAGTGGAAGGATCCCATCAGAATTCAGCGTGCTCAACCCATTCAAGGCCTTATAGACCTCAATCAGATCACCGCGCAGGTGCCTAGTCTCCAGCCACTGCAATTTGCAGAACTTAAGCCTCTCTTGGTAAGAGAATCCCTTCATTCCCCTCACCAATCGTGTTGCTCTTCTCTGTACACGCTCAAGCAAATCTACATCCTTCCTAAAATGAGGCCTCCAGACCTGTACGCAGTACTCAAGGCGTGGCCTGACCATTGCCTTATACAGAGGGACAATCACCTCCTTTTCCCTGCTAGCAAAATTCCTATATATCATTGACAAAACCCCATGACCCGCCCTAGCAGCCTGTCTGCACTGCTCAGAAAACTTCATATCTGACTGCACAATTACTCCCAGGTCTTTTTCATTTTCTACCACCTTAAGTGTAGTACCACACAGTTGGTACGTTTTTTGGGGTTACTTCTACCCATATGCAGTACTTTGCATTTGTCAAGGTTGAACTTCAGTTGCCACTTCTTAGCCCATCTGCCCAAATTATCTAGATCCTGTTGCAGTAGCACACTGCCATTACTGTCATTAACAACCCTGCCAACCTTTGTGTCATCTGCAAACTTCGACATTAAGCCTGATATACCTTCATCAATATCATTGATAAATACACAAAAAAACAGTGGACCCAACACCGAACCCTGTGGGACTCCACTAATAACATTAGTCCACGAAGAGCAGCACCCATTGATTACCACCCTCTGTCTTCTCCCACTTAACCATCCTTTTATCCATTGTAGCAACTTACCCTTAATACCATTCTGCTCCAATTTGTACAGTAGTCTTCCATGCGCAACAGTGTCAAAAGCTTTCCTGAAATCCAAGTATATGATATCAAAATTATTTTTTGCATCCAGTTCCTTTGTGACCACATCATAATAACCAATCAAATTTGTCAGACAAGACTTTCCCTTAACAAACCCATGCTGTGTTTGAATTATTGCTGCAGTCTTGTCTAGATGATCCTGCAATGCATCTTTAACCAGCGACTCCATTATTTTACCCGGAACAGAAGTTAAACTAACTGGTCTGTAATTACTCGTGTCACCCTTCGATCCACCTTTGTGAATTGGGGACACATTTGCACATCTCCAGTCCGTGGGAACTTCCCCTGAGTCCAAGGATGCTCTCATAATTATGGCTAAGGGTTTGCTTAGTTGCTTTGCCGCCTCCTTTAAAATAACTGGATAGATCCCATCCACCCCAGGTGCCTTTCTTATGTTTAACTTCAACAATTTCTCCTCCACTTTGCTCTCAGTTATTACAAAATCATTAAGCACACTGCTACAATTTGATAACCTTCTTCCATTTTCAAATTGTAATAATTCCTCACGTGTGAATGTAGATGCAAAATACTCATTCAGTTTGTTTGCTATCTGAGCAGAATCATCAACAGTCGAACCATCGATGTCAAGTGGACCAATCATATTCCTCCCCTTCCTTTTAGAGTTTATATAAGTAAAGAAATCCTTGCTGTTTTTCTTAGCATCTTTTGCCAAAGATTTCTCGTAATCCGCCTTCGCCTGCCGAACCTCCTTTGTGACCTGATTACAGACTAGCTTATATCTGCCACAGGCTTCTGCGTCACCTGATAATTTATATGCATCCCATGCATTTTTCTTCTCTGTCACGAGTCTCATTAGTTCATTTGATAACCATTTAGGCCTAAACCTTGAACGATATTTCTTAATCGGTATATAAAGTCTAGTAGCTTCCACGATTAATTCTTTGAATGCTTCCCACTTAGAATTTACTGTTTGTAACATCGTCAGTTGATCCCACTGTACAGAATTTAAAAACTGTCTGAGACCACTGTACTCCCCTTTACGGAAGCAAAAACCCTTTCCTTTACCCCTGACGGTAGTTACCTCTTTGAGTAAATCCCACTTCAGCACACTGTGATCACTGCCACCTAGTGGTTCCTTTATCTGCAAATTCTTAATACACGAATGATCACTGCTGATAACCAGATCAAGAGTGTTACTTTCTCTGGTTGCCTCTCGAACATGCTGCTGCAGAAAACAATCATCCAATAAATCCACAAAAGTCTGACTAGTGTGTGAGTGACCAACCCACAAGTTCCAGTCAATATCTGGGAAGTTAAAATCCCCCATTATAAGACATTCTGATTTACTGGCCCACTCTATTTCTCTGTACAATTGTTCATTGTACTCATTCAAGTCATTAGGCCTATAACACACTCCTACTCTTATTTTTCCTTTCGCAGTGCTTATCTCACACCAAACTGACTCAACAGAGCACTGTTCATCTATATTAACTGGGTGCACTTCCTTTGATTTTATGTTTTTCTTAATTAACAGCATAACACCCCCTCCCTTTCTGGCCTGTCTATCCTTTCTGTACACATTGTACTCCCCAAATTCCAGTTCTGCATTCCTTATATCTTTGTGACACCACGTCTCTGCTATCCCAACAATATCCGCCTTTGATGTCTTGACCAACACTTCAAATTCATCAAATTTATTTACTATACTTCTAGCATTGGTATACATGCAAGCATACATGCTCCTATGCCTATTCCTTGTTACCCTAACACATCCCATATACCCAACTATTCCATGATGACTGCCATCCGTCCCTGAAACCCCCAACACCCCTCGCTCCAGGTAGCTTCTTATTCTAATAGAAGTTGTGCAAGAATCACCTTCACCTCTGCCTGCGGTCACTGTTAAACTATTAGTCTTTGTATCCCCCCAAACTAGCAGTTTTCCGACCCACCTAACACTGCCTCGATAGCATCAGCAAATATTCTTGCACCCTTTCTATTTAAGTGTATCCCATCCCTGTAGAAGCAATCTCTCCTGTTAACAAGTAAAGTCCAGGCTGAAAAAAATTCTACCCCTTGAGCCTTGCACAATCTTTCCAGGGCCGAATTGATCGACAAGGCTCTCATCATGTACTCCCTCCTATCGTGTCTGGGCAGAATTGCAGACACTTTCAAATTCAACCCTATTTCACGGCTTTTTTTCAACAGTGACCTGTACTTGTTGAGTAATTCCGCCGGTCTCCTACTCTTAATATCATTAGTGCCAACGTGTACAACTATATCGCCTTTTGTGCCCTTGAAAGATGATATCCGCTCTACAACGTCATCAACCTTTGCCCCTGGCAGACATACCCTGGTCCTGTTCCACCTATCCTTTTTACAAAGCATGTTCCCCGTTTCCCTGACAATAGAGTCACCAACAACTACTAGTTCCTGTGGGACCAGCGCATTCTGCCTTAGGGGTTGCCGCTGTGTTGCGTGATGACCAAGTGCAAGCTCTGGCGTTGATGTGGGCAGCTGAGAGCCTGATGGGCCCCTCAATTTAGATCTTTCGAGGGCATCCACCCTGTCCTTCAAACTCTCATATAGGCCCATAACAACGCTGAGTTGTCGCCTGATTTCCTTACACTCCTTACATCGCGCACACACAAAGACATCCCCCATGGCAATATCATGTTCCGTTCCAGATAGTTCGGCAAACATTTCACAAGTTGCACATTTTTTTAGGCTGTGATGCGTTGGAGAATTGCCCTCCTCAGTTCTCCCCCGATTCACAGCACTCCTGCCACTTTGTGCCCGTTGCTTTGCTGCTCTAGTCTGGGGCATGGTAGTTTAAATTAATAAAATCAATAAATTAAATATCAATAGTATTTGAATAGAAACTATTAAATAGAAACAGTGAAGCGTATTACTATATAATTATGCGTTAGAGCTACCTAGCTACCTCAATTAAAAAATTTGAATTCCCTACCACTATATCCAAAAACAATGGCTACAAAATGGAACGAAATAACGGTTTTACTTATCGTAAGTAAAATCCACAAAAACTCTTTATCTAAATTAAAAATAAAAAATAACCAGCGTAACTATAACTATATGACTACGTATTAAGTACAATATAAAATAACAATCATGTAAATAAAAGGCAAACACTTATCGTTTTTGCGGAGCCTGTAACTGTCAGCAGTAATTACTGATGTCACCTTTTGAACCCCATTTGTGAAGTTTCTGTAATTGCTTTATATGTTGAGGTTGATGAGAAGTGCATTTTAAAAGCAAAAATGTGTCAGAGGAAAATCTTGTTAAATTTTTTGGTGTTTTTATAATCAAAATTTATTCCAGAAGAAATTCTAAGTTGGAGAGTCAACAGTACTTCCACAAATCATTGTATATTCCATATTAATTATTTTCATAATTATTAAATCATTATTATCAAAAACATGATAGAAAGAAAAATCACTTTTTTGTAGATAGGATACAATATCACTAAGATAAACAATTTTTGATACATCGACTGTTCAACATAAGTAATAATCCTTGAGGACGTTGCAGACTTTCTCTCTTACATCCCAAGCTGTGCTAAGCCTGGGAGTCTAAAATGTTGATGGAACTGATATTCGGGTGACACTCAAGTCAAGTGTACCTAATTTTGATGAAGTCCAATTGGTCTATGACAGCCAAACTCTGCCTATGCATTCACGGTTCTGGTACCATTAGTAATCCTAGGTATAAAGCCAGTTCTGAAATATGGCAACATAGCACACTGTGGCACAGTGTGCTATGTTCGCCCCCAGGTGTGAACCAACGTAAGCAGGGGTCAACTTGTGGCACCCACACCACAAGGAAGAATGATTCCCCTCTGTGTTACCAGGCAATTCTAGGTGATAGATGATGCTCATCAACTGATGCAATACCAGCACTTTGCTTATTGGAGGCTTGAAGTATTGGAACCCATGTTTAGTCACCAGAGCAAAGCTCTAGACACACCCACCCTATCAGTGTGATTGATGTCTTTGGACATCAATCTTGCCATGACATCGTGGCAAGTTCCAATCATCCTTATGTTTGAGTGTACAGCTTTAAAATGATGTTTGCAGGCTGGCCACTAGTTTGTACACTGGACCTAACCTACTGATAACTCGAGGAAGCTTTCTGATCAGCTAGTGTATAATCTTGCTGCCTCTACTCAGCCAGATGGTGACTGAAGGGAGTCTATGTGAAGGCATTTTTGAGGCCACGTTATGTCAAGGAGCTGGGTATATTCTTGCCATGTGTATGCCACATCCAAAAATTTCATTAATTTATACAGCATTCTCCCCCCTTTTTTTTCTTACTAATGAATACACTATGAATTGTCAAACTAATAGAGCAAACATCTGCAAAAAGATCTAAACTTCTCAAACACTTCCTCATTGATTTCACAAATATACACGGTCCCAGTTCTAATCTCAATGATGTGTATTTCTACTTAGTCTGCCAAACCCTGTGTGCTTTTTCTGACAGAATATCAGTTATTGGTTGTTTCAACCACTGCTCACCTCAGTTGTCCGAATTACTCGCTGTATGATTCTTTCACTTCAAAGGTGATATGTGTGCATATGTCCTGTCTGATATTCACTGTCAGAGACTCAATAATTTGGATATTCTCTGCCTTAAAATCTCTACACCACATTCTATCAAATTCATCTGTTGCCTCTATCATTGTCTCATCTCCACTAATCACTTAGAACTCTTTGACATCCTCTCTTTGCAACTTGACTTTCTCCAGTCCAAATTTCCTAACAGTGGGGTAATTTTCCTTGGTGATTTTAATGTTCACAACTCCAGCTGGCTTCCATTTTCTAGTCACACAGACCCAGCTGGTCGAGATGCTGAAGCTTTTGCAATTACTAATGACCACGCACTGATAGTTCATTAACCTCCCAGAATACCAGACAATCCTAATGGCACAGCCAACACACACGATCTTTTTTTCACAAAGAACCCTTCTGAGTACACAGTTGAGGTGTGTTCTGCTAGGCACCTCAGATCACAACATGCCGATGGTCTTCAATGGAGCCGTTCTCTCATGACTATTTCCAACCTCCTGTTTCGCATTACAAGAATGCACAGTGGGATGATCTGCAAGATTTTTTCTTTTCCTTGTTCAGATTAATGTTTCAAAAATTCTGATGTCCATATTCATGGCCTTTTCTTTTATTAGCGGAAAATCTTTGGATGGGACAGCATTGTAGAATTCAAGTAGTTCATATACTTATTCTAGAACCATGTTTTGGCTTGAAGATCAATAATTTAAAGTTGCAAGCTGTGATTGTAGTTTCAGCCATAGAGATAAATGGATTTTGAAACAAGCTTATGTCTTTGTCATGGGATTTTATATCAGCAAATCAATTTTAAAATTCGTAAAAAAGTAATTGTAATAACAGCAAGTGCCGATTCTTTGGAAATGTGTTTCTCTTTTAACTCGGTACAACATTCAAAATGAACTAAATTTTATTGCTCGATTTGGGATTTAAATAATAACCTATTCTGAAATGATATGATATAACTGTACAAATCGGCGGCCAATTTTACTTTCCCTTATAGTTTTAAATAAAGAGCATTTAAATGACTATAAATGTCTGTAAGAATTGCAAGATCAAACAGCCATTCATTTAAAAGGCCTCCGGAGTCAGGAACTCGATAATTCATTTTCAATGCCACTAAACACTGACTCAAGACTGCTGCCACTCCATATTTCATAGTTCTTTAATTGGTTCTTTTTCTATCATAAAAATATCAATTTCATGACAGTTTAAAGAAACAATATAACACTTTTCCACGACCAAGCCATCTTCCTCTGACATAGTGTACATTTAGACATGTATACTGACAGATTACATCTTCGTATTCAGCTTCAATTTCTGAAAAAAACTGTTGAAACCTATGGTGATTAAGTCCATGTTAACTTATAAAATTTACAATTCAAATAATCACATTCATAACGTGTTGGAAATACAATACTTTCCCCACAGAGAGCTTCCTGATTTACAATGCAGCGAATTCCAATCAGAGGTTCAGCTCCGATATCTATCCTTTTCTTGGTAATTGTACCCATAAGCCCGATGTTTTTACCAGTCATATTTTTTTGCACCGTCAGTTGTGACTCCTATCAGGTTTTTAATATATAATCCTCTTTTGAATAGATTGGCAAATATTTTCAAAACATTTTCACCTCTAACTCTTGTGCATGCTCAATAGCTAAGCGAAATCTTCAACTGGTGCAAAATTATTGATTCTACATATGAAGATAACCAGTTGGGCTGTGTCATTTATATCAGTACTGGTTTCCACTGCCACACTAAAATATTTCATTTGTTTTATGTTTTCCAAAGGTTGCTGGAACAAATTCCAATATATTCTATTCTTTGCATAATAATAGTTGTCGAGAAAAATTAATGTCTTGTATCATTGTTCATTTCTCTGGACAAATTTCTTCTAAAACTTTTACGAATTCACCATCACTGAACGGTTTACTTTCAAAATTGATCAAATGTGCTACTTGATACTTGGCACTTAGAGCAGATAAATATCTTGACTGATACGTATTTGTTGTATTTTGTTGTTTTCTTAATTCGTTTTGCTTTTCTTTTTGCAACACTCCATTATATTGATCATCAGATTTAGTCTTCAGTCCACCTTTGATTAAAAACACAACACTCCAAACCTACTTTCCTCTTTCAGAACTTTTTAAGGTAATTTATCATAATAATTGATACAACTAGGAAATATTTAATGAAATGTTTAAAAAAGACATACTGTTAATAGCTAATTAATAACTAATTCATAATGCCGACTGGGATAGTCGGGTGGGTAAAGTGCCTGCTTGGCAACCCAATGGTCGCGGGTGCGATTCCCGCATCGGGCTTGGATCAAAGTACTGCAAAAACCTTGGGAGGTGCATTATGGCCACAGAAGCCTATGCGCCAACAACTACAAAAAAAAAAAAAAAACCTAGTTCATAACTTATTACATTAATTAATATGAATAATGCATTGATATTAATCGAAGTGATGGTTTATCGAATAGTTAAATAATTTAAATCTGGACATTTCTAGATGACAGCTCCCACTTGTTTTAGTCTAGTGAACTGTCCACAAGAAAGTCATAAGCATGTTTCAGTCTTTATCTATATCAGTATCTTTCTTAAAACTCCAATATCAAAATTATCTGAATTTTGATGCTAGAGTTGTAAGAAAGATACTTTTTGTATTAGCAAAGGAAGCAAAGCTTATCTCTCAGTAACAGCATGGAACGTATGTTATAGCATCTTTACAGTTTATGAAATCAAGCATTGTATTAAAGACTGTGACACACTGCTTTATTATTACTATTATTAATTTATTTAGTTTCGTTGCTTGTACTGGACATATGTCTTTATTTTTGCTTTTAATTTTATGACTTAAATCAATATGCTATTTTATATATATATATATATATATATATATATCTGATAATTAAAATAAATATGATATTTAAAATAAAATAAAAACATCAGCCAGTAGTACGGCAATAATGCAGAGCGAAAAGCCAGTAGTACGGCAATAATGCTTTCGCTCTGCATTATTGCCGTACTACTGGCTGATGTTTTTATTTTATTTTAAATATCATATTTATTTTAATTATCAGATATAATTAGGCATCATGTGGAGGATGTGCATTTGCTGCCTCTAATGATAGCTACATAGCCATATTTATTTATTTTTATTACTTTTGCCTAACTTTTACCTCGCATAATATATATATATATATATATATATATATGAATCCTGGTAAAAATATATCCCCGGTAAAATTACTGAATTTTAAAACACCTGGATAGGGGGAAACACCTTACCTCAGCTAAGACCCTCCCCTCGACGACACAAATCAATCAAAACACTCTTGCCTTCACCGAATCACAAAAATTCGACTGTACAATCAATCCATTTTGATGATGTTTTTAATTCACGAACTCGTTTACCGATTTTAAAACAGCTGGATAGGGGGAAAACACTCTACCTCAGCTAAGACCCCCCTCGACGACACAGATCAATCAGAATTTTACCGGGGATATTTTTACCGGTTACCATATATGAATATATATTCATATATGGTAACCGGTAACTCTTATAAAGTATAAGAAGGAGAAAAAAGGAGGGGGGGGAAGAAAAACGTAGGCACGAAAACTACCGTTTGTAGTGTTCCCACACGGCTATCATAACCATTCTTTATTCTTGAAATATTTACTTATGTTTATATTTCACTATTCAGCCGTCTTTCATAGTGTCTTTTTTTGTATAGAAATAATAATTAATTATGAGTATCTCATACTAATAACACTAGTTTACAAATTTAAGTTTGTTCACTGGGGTTTGAATTTCAATAGGTCTTACTGCTGAAATATGTTGCTGTGATTTCAAATATGACTTAGATTTTTTCTATCACATCCAGATACATCACAATTTAAGAAATAAAAAGTATTGTCTTTTATGAAAGTATATAACTTTATTGTATTTAGTAATGACAGATTGATAGGATTACATTTTCATATATCAAAATATACCTAAATACTAACAAGTATTAATCAAAATTCTGAAACTTTCATTAATCAGACCTTTGTCTCTTTGTTTGAAAAGAACGTTTAATCATTTTTCTTTTATGTACAATGCCAGGTTTCTCTCTTTTTAAACACCATCAGTAGTTGGCCATCATGCTTGTATTCCACCTTCCCTGGTACCTCTTCTCCATTTCCCTTATGTCCCAATGAAATCTCTCCCGTTGTTCTTCGCTCATCTGTGCAAGATTTTCGGGGGAAAATATCAAGATGGACATGCAAAAAGTGGATTTTGATGCTCATATTGCAAAGCTTTTTGAGCATATTTTGAACAATTTTCTCATCATCCTGTGATTTATGATTTCCAAGAAAGTTTTCCATTACACTTTTAAAAGTAATCCAAGCTTCCCTTTCAACGTCAGTCATAGTAGTTTCAAACTGACCATCTAAAACCAATTTTCTAATTTGGGGACCAATGAAGATACCCTCCTTAAGTTTAGCATCAGATAAACTGGGAAATTTACTGCAAAAGGTACTCAAAGCAGTTGCCATCCTTATTCAGTGCTTTAACAAATTGCTTCATTGTGCCTAAATTGATATGAAGTGGAGGTAAAAGTATTTTATCTAGCTTCACCAAACTTTCGTGCACAATATTTTTTAACCCCAGTGCAAGATTGTGCCTCTGAGGCCATTGCTTCTTTATTCAGCGCAGCGCTTTAGCTGTGCTATCCCATTCACAAATAAAGCATGGCATTTTAGTGTACCCACCCTGTTGCTCCAACAACATACATAACACTTTTAAGTCTCCACATAGTTGCCATTAGTGATCTTGATATTTAATTTTCTCCAGAAGCAACTTTAGATTGTCATAAGTTTCTCTTAAGTAGACTGAATGAGCAACTGGCACAGATGTGTACTTATCTCCATTATACAAGAGAACACCTTTTAAAATAGTCTTAGAAGAGTCTATAAATAGTCTCCATTCACTAGGAACATATGATGGAACTCCTAAGGCACTTATTAAACCAGCGATATCACTGCAATATATGAGAGGACCTTCTTGTGAAAAATACTGTATAAACTCCCTTTCACGATTTCTGTATCGGGAAAATGAAATACCTGGAGCAAGTAAGTTCTTCGCTTGAAGTCTGGATCCCAGAATTTCAGCAGCATACTTTGGAAGACCTAAGTCCCTTACTAAATCGTTCAGTTTGACTTGCGTGAATTGCTGTGGCATTAAAGTATTTTCTGGTTGATAACATTCCTCTTTACTAACCTCTTTAGCTTCTGCTTCAGTGGAAGATGTGGACTCCAAAGTTTCTGGTGGAGGTTTTGCAGCCAGATCAGGTCCATGCAGAACCGGTCTTATGGCTGATGGTAGATCTGGATATTTGATGTCCTTTTTATTTTTTGAATTGTAACCTTTAATATCACATGCACGAAAGTAACATTCGGCATGGCTTACTGGCTCATGCCACACTATAGGAATAGCAAATGGCAAACACACCTTTTTTTCTTGACTCTGTTTTGTAAGATGTTCGAAACATGTATGATATACTTTATGCAGTGCCCACGATTTATCCTGATCGCCTAGTTTTATGTCAAGGTATGCATAATATGATTTTTTTACAAAATTGGTAATATTTCGCCTCTGCTTTGCAGGAACAAAACAACCACATATGTAACAAAATATGTCGGGACTATTTATACACTTTCTGGTTGCCATTCTAAAAGAAAACTAACACACAATGAGAGCTCACGGTGGTTTTTACAGGAGTACTGTGACCGCATAAGGGATCTGCCACTTATATAGGCTCTGTGGTTGAGTGGACTGTACAAACAAGTGAATGCATGCTCAGACAAGTTTAACCCATAACTACACACAGGAGTCTCCCAGCTTCCAACCGGAAAATAAAATTCTGGGAATCACATGGGCCGGAAGAGCGGGGTGGGGAGCCATCTATCTTCCTGGGTCAAGGTTGGGTACCTTGCAGTGTGTATAGTTATGGGTTAAATATGCACAATCTGTTGTATTTGAGGCAAATATTTGATACTGATTACGAAGATAGGGGTATAAAACTTGTAAACCATCGCAGAAACTATTGTTATGTACACATTTGCGTATAATACCTAGGTAATATTTTGTTAATGAATTGTGAAAAATTTTTACGTGATAGAAACAAATGGACTTCGATAAACATGCATAAATAACTGCTACATACTTTTACTCAAACCCCAGATACACTGTAAACCAGTGTTATCATTCTTCACACCACCCAGGCTGGGTTCAAATCCTGTCAATAATGCAAGAAACT
This sequence comes from Mastigoproctus giganteus, assembly GCF_048544385.1. Lineage (NCBI taxonomy): Eukaryota > Metazoa > Arthropoda > Arachnida > Uropygi > Thelyphonidae > Mastigoproctus > Mastigoproctus giganteus. The sequence continues at coordinate 105,275,909 of NC_143588.1, forward strand.
TTTATGAGTATTTTTCACTTGGTGGCTAAGTTAGTCAGTCTCAGATATGGTTAGCAAGATTCCTCTGCCACCCAGAAACTCTAGTCGTTTATCCAGCAAAAACAGAAAAATTGATCAGAGCACACAGACATATTTCAAGACAAGTAAATTAGTTGGTTCTAAAATAGTCTTAATATAAATTTAAAAAAAAAAAAGACTCAATCTGACAGAATCATTTCCATTCTGGGTTTTTGTAATCTAAATATCTTATTACAGTAATTAACTACACTCCGGGGTTAATTTATTTAAAGTGTCTTAGTATGTTATAGAACTTAGAAAAGTTCCTTATTCCATGCACAAATCAATAAATCTGGAGTTATGGTAATTTGTTCTTGTGAATAAGGAATTGGTGTAGGTGCTGTAATATGATACCAAGACTGACAATTTTATTGAGTGCTAGTATTTTAACTTAAAGATTTCTAAACCAGAACTGAATTTCATTGAGATGCTCCACTTATGTAATCAACAAGGCAAAGATTTTTACCAGTTATGGGAACTACCAGGCTTGCAAGGGTTTTTCTTAATGTGAAAAGAATAATAAGAATGTGAAACACTGTAGAGGTTCCATATTTGAAAATCTTGTTTGGTATTGTGGAGATTGTGGCATTGCATAATTCGAACAATTTGAAAAATTTTATCGTGTATTGCAATGCAAGTCAGATTATTACCGGAAAAATAACAATTTATATTTATTGCTTTTTGTCTTACGTGTCACTATTATTTTTTGAAATAAACTTTAAATTGAAATGTATGGCACAATTCATTCATCAGTTGTGTAGTAATATTGAAATGCTATGTATGTGATTTTACATAATAAAAGACACATGCCATGATTATATTTTTTGGGGGGGGGGAATATGCATCTATCTGAAACAGAAATTTCCAAGTTCTTACTGAACAAGACGGTGTGCAAAATAATCTCATTGAATCCCAAAAACCTGCTCGCCAAAACTCTAGTCATTACTGATGTTAGGATATTAACTTTCATTTTCTTCAAGACGGTGTTATCATCTGCCTTTAAGGACATTGTTGATCTCACATTTCTTGAAAGAGTTAGTTTTCTAAAGGAAATAGGGTTTCATTGATCATTTTGCTTGGAAATAAATGGGGAGTTTTAGCAATACATCCATAATTACTTGGATAGGTTTCCAATAGCCATATAGACTGTTATCTGGAGGGGAGGCTACTTGCAGTTGGTACTCCTTCCGACCAGAAAATTGGCCGACCGGGCTAGCCGAGTGGGTAAAATACCTGCCCGGCAACCCAAAGGTCGCGGGTTCGATTCCCGCCTCGGGTTTGGATCAAAGTACTGCAAAAACCTTGGGAGGTGCAATATGGCCACAGAAGCCGATGCGCCAACAACTACCAAATCAAAAAAAAAATCAATCAACCAGAAAATTGTCTAAGAAATTTATACATTCTTCAGGGAAAAATTCATCTTTTAGTCTGAAAAATATGCTAATACATGGTGCTTGAATAAAAATGTAGAGCCCACAGCCATTATGCTCGTAATTTTTCTGCAGTAAACATTTAAAATGAAGTCTTCAACTCCTTGAATTCCAGTAACCTTGTATATTAACAGGGTTAATTTTTTATTCATACACAATGACAGCAGCTTACAGTTTCATATTTTACATCCAGTAGATTTAAAAAAATTTCTTTCTATGTCATATGCACACACACTACAACTATAACCGTTCCAATTTTGATGCCCTCATTTTTACATATAATACTAATATAAAATAAAAGATTATATTCTGTATCCCATTTAATCACATTTATGTATCCCTGCCAGTGAGCTTAAAGTGACTTAAAGTAAAAGTTTCGATATAATTCTTGATAAGTGAAATTGAACACTCAGGTTCTTTCTCTTTTGAAGAGTTAAAGATATTTATTCTGGAAAACTGTTTTAAAAAATTTAGGAGAATGTCGTCAGTGTCCCTTTTGAAAAGTGCTTAAATTTATCAGTAAAATAATTTCAAATATTTGTGAAGTAGTTGTGAAATAATTTCATAGGTGTAAACTTAACAGTTAATTGGTGCAAACGTAATAAAACCTGAGGCTTCATTAACACTGAAAGTTGTAGTGAAAAAAGGAATATTTGCTCAAATTATATATATATATATATTTTTTTTTTTTTTTTTTTTTGTATTGACATTTCTAAGTGTGGCACAATTCATTCATCAGTTGTGTAGTAATATTGAAATGCTATGTATGTGATTTTACATAATAAAAGACACATGCCATGATTATATTTTTGGGGGGGGGGGGGGGGAATATGCATCTATCTGAAACAGAAATTTCCAAGTTCTTACTGAACAAGACGGTGTGCAAAATAATCTCATTGAATCCCAAAAACCTGCTCGCCAAAACTCTAGTCATTACTGATGTTAGGATATTAACTTTCATTTTCTTCAAGACGGTGTTATCATCTGCCTTTAAGGACATTGTTGATCTCACATTTCTTGAAAGAGTTAGTTTTCTAAAGGAAATAGGGTTTCATTGATCATTTTGCTTGGAAATAAATGGGGAGTTTTAGCAATACATCCATAATTACTTGGATAGGTTTCCAATAGCCATATAGACTGTTATCTGGAGGGGAGGCTACTTGCCGTTGGTACTCCTTCCGACCAGAAAATTGGCCGACCGGGCTAGCCGAGTGGGTAAAATACCTGCCCGGCAACCCAAAGGTCGCGGGTTCGATTCCCGCCTCGGGTTTGGATCAAAGTACTGCAAAAACCTTGGGAGGTGCAATATGGCCACAGAAGCCGATGCGCCAACAACTACCAAATCAAAAAAAAAATCAATCAACCAGAAAATTGTCTAAGAAATTTATACATTCTTCAGGGAAAAATTCATCTTTTAGTCTGAAAAATATGCTAATACATGGTGCTTGAATAAAAATGTAGAGCCCACAGCCATTATGCTCGTAATTTTTCTGCAGTAAACATTTAAAATGAAGTCTTCAACTCCTTGAATTCCAGTAACCTTGTATATTAACAGGGTTAATTTTTTATTCATACACAATGACAGCAGCTTACAGTTTCATATTTTACATCCAGTAGATTTAAAAAAATTTCTTTCTATGTCATATGCACACACACTACAACTATAACCGTTCCAATTTTGATGCCCTCATTTTTACATATAATACTAATATAAAATAAAAGATTATATTCTGTATCCCATTTAATCACATTTATGTATCCCTGCCAGTGAGCTTAAAGTGACTTAAAGTAAAAGTTTCGATATAATTCTTGATAAGTGAAATTGAACACTCAGGTTCTTTCTCTTTTGAAGAGTTAAAGATATTTATTCTGGAAAACTGTTTTAAAAAATTTAGGAGAATGTCGTCAGTGTCCCTTTTGAAAAGTGCTTAAATTTATCAGTAAAATAATTTCAAATATTTGTGAAGTAGTTGTGAAATAATTTCATAGGTGTAAACTTAACAGTTAATTGGTGCAAACGTAATAAAACCTGAGGCTTCATTAACACTGAAAGTTGTAGTGAAAAAAGGAATATTTGCTCAAATTATATATATATATATATTTTTTTTTTTTTTTTTTTGTATTGACATTTCTAAGTGTGGTTAGTTTCCGCCCGTATTCCATGTCTGGCTATACAGCTAGTGGGAGGTGAAGTTATATAAGTACTTAGGATAGCAATACTTACCTAACTTCACCTCCCACTAGCTGTATAGCCAGACATGGAATACGGGTGGAAACTACCCACACTTAAAAATGTCAATACAAAAAATATATTTATTTACTGCTTTATCTTTGCAGCCTGCGCAAGATAAGCAACTATTTGAGAATAATTACAATACGAATAATAGCTTACAAACCACTTGAATATATATATATAGTTATTATAGTAAAAGTATAATGTAAATATAACTATATACATTCTGAATATGTATATAAACATAACAATATACAGCGGGCCATAAGGCCAAGATAATTTATAAAGACTAAGATAGTCTATGTAGGTCTATAAGGCCATACCCTGGAAATAAACATGTAATTAGTAATAATATATAAATATATAATACTATAATGATTATGCAGTTAATTATTAGTTAATTATTGATATATAGATAAATTGAAAGAGCTCTACTATTGATGGCATTAATCTGATCTGGCAAAAACTTTTACATTTATCCCTATTTTTTATATACACACGTGTGTGTGTGTGTGTGTGTGTGTGTGTGTGTGTGTGTGTGTGTGTGTGTGTGTGTGTGTGTGTGTGTGTGTGTGTGTGTGTGTGTGTGTGTGTGTTATTTATTTTATTTTATTTTTTTTTCAGGAGCAGGAAGAAGATGTTAGGAAGAGAAAGTGTTCCCTTGATAATGAGTGTTTGTGTTTTATATAATGACAACAAAAGTAAGCTCTTAATTCAGTGTTTAATCAACAGTCTGTGTTAATCATCAAAATGTGGATCCTGAAAATTACTTCACCCAAAAAAGTATTTTTATGCTCTGTGTATCCTCAACATATTCAGGTAACTAAAATAATTCTAAATTTTCAGAATCATTAGTGCCATGTAAATTCTTATATATTTTAAAGAGTAATTAAGTGTATAGAGTTACCACTAAAAGAAAGTTGATAAATAGTGATAAGTATGAATGGACAAAATGGCAAAACGGCAATGGCATATCCATGTGACAGAACTGTTCATACCCAGGAGAAACAATTTTCGTGTGAAATATGTGGCAAGGCTTTTTCTGTGGTTTGTAGGCTAAAAACCCACCAGACAATTCATACTGGAGAGAAATATTTTCGTTGTGAAATATGTAGTAGTGCATTTTTGCAATCATCTAGCCTAAAAAGTCACCTTTTAGTCCATACACAGGAGAAACTATACTCCTGTGAAATATGTGGCAAGGCATATTTAAAATCAAGTCATCTGAAAACACACCTTTTAGTTCATACTAAGGAGAGACGTTTCATTGTGAAATATGTGGCAAAAGATTTTCATCTTCAGGTACCCTAAAACAGCACCATTTAGTTCATACACACGAAAAACCATTTTTTTGTGACACATGTGGCAAGGCATTTTCTCGGTATGGTACTCTAAAAAACCACAAGTTAGTTCATACTAAAGAGAAATCTTTTATTTGTGAAATATGTGGCAAAGTATTTTCACGGTCAAGTTATCTGAAAGAACACCTATCAGTTCATATTGAGGGGCAACAGTTTTCTTGTGAAATATGTGGCAAGGTATTTTCACATTCAAATAATCTGAAAAACACCTCTTATTTCATAGAAAAGAAAGACGGTTTCATTGTGAAATATGTGGCAAAAGATTTGCAACATCAAGTATTCTAAAAAACCACCATTTAATTCATACACGCGAAAAACCTTTTTCTTGTGACATATGCGGCAAGGCATTTTCTCAGTCTGGTGGTCTAAAAGCACACATGTTAGTTCATACTAATGAGAAACCATTTCACTGTGAAATATGTGGTAAGGCATTTTCATTAAAAAATAAACTGAAAGAGCACCATGTAGTTCACACTAAAGAGAAACAATTTTGTTGTACACTGTGCGGAAAGGCATTTTCTTATTCCAGTACTCTAAAAATCCACCTGTCATTGCATACTCAGGAGAAAAGATTTTCTTGCAAAACATGTGGCAAGGCATTTTCTACTTCTGGTAGTCTAAAAACCCACCTGTTATTGCATACTCAGGAGAAACCATTTTCTTGTGACACATGTGGTAAAGCATTTTCACAATCAAGGTATCTCAAAGAACACCTGTTAGTTCATACAAAAGAGAGACTGTTTCATTGTGAAATATGTGGCAAAAGATTTTCAACCTCAGGTGTCCTAAAAAAGCACCATTTAATTCATACTAATGAGAAACCACTTCATTGTGAAATATGTGGAAAAGGATTTTCAAAGTCAGGTGGCTTGAAAACACACCTTTTAGTTCATATAATGGGGAAACCATTTTCTTGTGAAACGTGTGGCAAAGCATTTTCAAAGTCTGGTAGGCTAAAATCCCATCAGTTAATTCATACTCAGAAGAAATGATTTTGTGGTGAAATATTTGGCAAGGCATTTTCACATTCAGATATTCTAAAAACTCATATTAGTTCATATTAAGGAAAAGCCATTTTCTTGTGAAATGTGCGGAAAGGCATTTACTCAGTCATAAATTGAAGACACACCAAATAGATCACACTAAGGAAAATTAATTTTCTTCTTAAATACTAGGGGATTTTGCCCCCTGCTCACTTCCTTTGATAAAGTAAATTAAAATACTTACAGGAGCTTTCAACACTGTGTGTGTTCCTCAGCTATGAATACATAAATACATTACACATGGAAATCAAGAATGGTACCGCGTGGTCATGCTAGGATAAACAAAGCTTGTGCACGAGGTTTATCTAGTATGATAATGCTAAAAGAGAAGCTTGCTTTACCACAGTAAAACAAGCTTCTGTTATGTATTTTAGTATTTGTTATGTATTGCCATGTAACTCACATTCCTCTTCTCCCATTGGCTGAATAAATATCACCAGGAGGAAAATTATTTTAATGTATAGAAAGGTATGGCAGAGCATTTTCACAAGCTTGTACATTTAAAACTCAACTGTTCATACTAAGAAACTATTCTTTTATGAAATGTGTAAGAAGACATTTTCTCAGTCAACTGACTTGAAAAATCACCTCTTCTTTCTACTAACAATAAACCACCTTCAGCATATGACAAGCCATTCCTGTCAAGTGATCTGAAAAGCCTTATAACGTCATACTCAGAGAATATCTCATCTGTTTTAACATGTGGTAATAAATTTATTCAACTTCTGATTTGAAGAAACACTTCTTAGTTCATGTGGAATTCTTTTTTGTTTGTAATGTTGGGGCGCTTTTCTAAACAATTAAGCTTAGCCTTGTATCGTTGCTAATGTGCCACTTCTTTAAATTTTTGTTGTTTTTTTTCATTTGTAAAGGAAATAAAATTATCCAATGTATTTTTTCCTGCTAATATTCTCTAATTGTATTTTCTATTTTCATATCGATTATACCTTGAATTAAGAGATTAATTTTTTGTGTGGCATTTAATAGATGCCATGTGTGCGAATTTGTCTGCCTTTCTTCTAGGCAATTCTCATACCCATGTGGCAGCTGTGCAACAGCAGAAAGGGGTGTCGAATCTTGCTAGAGTGCTTTGATTTTACTGACTAAATATTAAAAGCTGACAAAACTACAGAGGTTCATGTTGTATTTGCCAGACACCACTTGAGTGATTTGTTTTCGGTGACTTAAAAATTCTAAAAAATATGATAAAACTATTGGTTTCTCTTATTTATTTTTTGTCAATTTTTTTTAACTTAGTTAGCAAATCATAACTAATAGATTTAAAATTAAAAAAATTAGTTGAGTTTAGGAGAGAACTGAAATTATGGTGTGGTATAGGCATTATTATTTATTCAAAAAATTAACCATTGTATTCTCATATGATAACTTTTTGACATTATGCAATGAGAAAAGATAATTTATTTTCAGGAGAAGCATTTGTAGTAGTAGTAGTAGTAGTAATTGTTGGAAGAAAGCAAGGTTATATAGCATCATCCAAAAAAAAAAAAAACTCACCCATCCATATCCGCCAAGAAGTTGTCTAATTCTCCCTTGAATTTATTCAACACATCCCCTTCCTCAACAACAGAGCTAAGCCTCTTCCAACAATCAACCACCTGCTGGCTGAAGGCAAACTTCCTCACATCTATCCTGGAACCTTCCCAACTTGAATTTATGTTCCCTCATGTGTGTAGTCTCAGCAAGTGGAAGAATACCATTAACATTCTGCTTACTCGATCAATTCAGGGCTTTAAACACTTCAGTCATATCTCCCTGCAGGTGCCTGGTCTCAAGATGCTGCAATTTCCAGAACTGAAGCCTTTATAGGTAAAGGCACCCTTTTGTTCTCTTCACCAATCTGGTTGCCATTCTCTGTGCCCATTATAGCAGATCTATGTCTTGTGTACAGCGTACATGTGCATCTTAAGAACCTGTATACAGTACTCAAGATGCAACCTAACCATGGAATTATACAAAGGGATAATCACCTTATCCCTGCTAGCAAAGTTTCTGTATATCACTGACAAACTGCAAGCGCTGTCCCATCAACATGTCTGGCTTCACAATTACTCTGTGATTACTTCTACCTATGAGTAGTACCTTGCATTTGTCAATGTTAAGCTTCAACTGCCATTTCTCAGACCATCAATCCAGTTTTCCTAGATACTGTTTGGTAGCTCATCCAGATGAATGTTGTTAAGCACACTGCCAAACTTTGTATCATCCAGACTTAGACATTAAACATGATATGTGTTCATCAGCATTATTGATAAATATTGAAAACAACAAAGGATCCAGCACTGAACCTGGGAAACTACACTAATAACATTAGTCCACAAAGAGCAGTGCCCATTGATAACTACTCCTGTTTTCTTCCACTTAACGAACCCTTTATCCATAGCAGTAAGTTGCCCTTAATGCCACATTGCTTCACTTTGTACAGCAGTCTATTATGTTCAGTAGTATCAAAAAAGAAATTATTCCAGAAATAATTATTAGTATTATTATTATTACTAGCCACATAGTGCAAGGACACCTAAGGCTTATGCTGCACTAACTAAAAAAATTTCTGAGTTACACTGATAGAGAGTCATAAGTAGAGGGGACTCGCCAAGAAAGAGGAGAATGATGATATCCAGCTCAGGACCCTCCCAGTATATGAAATCAAAATTCTGTTTTGCACCTAGTTCTTTTGTCAGTGCATCATCGTTACCTATCAGATTGGTTAGATAAGACTGCCAGACTGCCCCCTTAACAAATCCATGCTCTGACTTCAGTATAATTGCTTTCATGTCCAGCTGTATTACTTTTTTAACCAGTGACTCCATTATTTTTCTGGAAGAGACATTAAGCTAATAGGTCTGTAATTACTCATGTCACCTTTTGATCCCCATTTATGAAGTTTATTTGCTTTATATGTTGAGGATGATAAGTGCATTTTAAAAGCAAAAAGATAATTGTCAGAGGAAAATCTTGTTAAATTTTTTTGTGTTTCTCTCATCCAAATTTATTCCACAAGAAATTCTAACTTGGAGAATCAACAGTACTTACAGAAATTATTGGATGTTCTTTATTAATTGTTTTAATAATTATTAAATCATTATTATCTAAAACGTCATCATGATCATGAACTTGGTCCGGCTTAGGTCTTTTAAGACCTGTTCCATTGTAGCTCTTGGAGGTGGTCTTGATCTTGCCATCGTTGTCTTGGTCGACCATCATCTCTCTTGCCTGTAGGTTTGTAGTTAAAGGCTAATTTTGGGATCCGGTCTGGATTCATTCTTTCTATGTGGCTGATCCATTTTTCCTGATACTGTTTTATGTCATTTACTATGTTATTTACTTTTAATTTATCGCAGATATCTAAATTTCTTTGGTTGTCTAGTCTTGTAAAGCCTAATAATGGTCTTAAAAATCTCATTTGTGCTGCTTCTAGTTTGTGTGCATCTTTCTTATTTATGACCCAAGTCTCACAGTTGTAGAAGAGGGCTGGTTTTGAAGTGATGTTGTGCAGTCATAATTTTGTTTCAGTTGTCATTTGTTTTCCGAAGTGGTGTTTAATCATTCCATTCGTTTTATTATATTTTTGTAGTTTAGCAGTTTATCTAAAACATGACAAAGAAAAATCACTTTTTGTAGATAGGATACAATATCAATAAGAGAAACAATTTTTAAGGCATTGACTTGTTCAACATGAGTAATCATACTTTGTTTAATGGCAGCACTAGTTAGCTGCTGCTCTTCCTCAGTTTTTGCTGAATTAGTGCCTTCTCTTTGTAAAATTCTCTTAAATGTGGTGCAGTTTATCCAATTATTATTGAATATGCAAGAGTGCTGAATTTCGACCTATTTCTTTTAACAATTATTAATTTATCTGTATTATCTACAAAACTATCTTTGTGATTACTCTTTTGAATTATACTGTCACAAAATATTCATTTTATGACAGTATAATTTTTGTGGTTAATTTTGACAAGCCATTTCTTTTTAAGTTCATTTGGAAAATGAAATACTCTATATTTATTATTATTTATTTATTATTTATTTTTTTTCAGATGCAATGCTATTCACATAAAACCTGCATTAAACTAAGCTTTACATTGGTATATGTACTCTTCTGAATTAAGATTGATTACTACTAAAACTAATTAAAAGTAGTAAATCTGATTGTGAAACACTATTCAAACATCAACACCAGCTATATTATAGTTTTGCAATCTAAGCAATTTCTCCTCCACTTTCTTTTCAGTTATCACAAAATCATTTAGCTCTGTGTTAGAGTTTGATAACCTTCTGGCATTCCCTTCCCTAAAGAATTCCTCATGTGCGAATACCTATTCAATTTATCTGTATCCTGAGCTGAGTTATCAACAGTTAATCCATAAACATAAATTGGCCCACTATGATTCGATCATTTCTTTTACTGTTAATATAAGTGTAGAAGTTTTTACCACTTTTCTTTTCATTCTTTGTCATACACTGCTCTTAAACTGCCTTAGCTTGTCTAGCTTCCTTTGTACCAACATTGCCCTGTACTTGTTAAATAAGTCCTGAGATCTCTTACTCTTATTATCATTAGGGTCAATGTGCAAAAGAGTATCACCTTTTGTGCCCTTAAAAAATTAAAAGATGATATCTAGTAGGGTCAAAATTAGATGACATTGTAGATGTCATCAAATTTTGACCCTGACTGACATAATCTGGTCCTATTCCACCTATCCTTCTTGCACAACACAGTTCCCTTTTCCCTGACAATAGTCACAGAGAATAACTAACTTCTGTGGGATAGTCCATTATGCCTTGCAGATTGCTGCTCTGTTGTCTGATGTACAAGACTGAGCTCTGGCATTGAGATGAGTTTAGAGATTGATGGTCATCCCATTTTAATTCCTTTGAGGGCTCTTCAAACTCTCATAAACACCCATCAAAATGCTGAGTTTGTACCTAATTTCTTCACGCTCTGCACCTAGCACACACAAAGGCATACTCTGTTGGATCATGTCTTGTTTTAAAATGGTCTGCAAACATTTCACAAGTTGCACATTTTTTATGCATTCTCCATGCATTTTTAATGCATGGAGAATCATTCTCTTTGGTTCTCCCCTGAGCCACTTCACTCCTGCTACTTTGTGACTATTGCTTTGCTACTCTAGTCTGGGGCATGATTTCTGTTCAAATACAATATAATTGATTAACAATGAAAATTACTATGATTTAAAAAATAAAAATTCAGTCATAGTCATGGTGTTGGCTGAATCAGAACAACTAATTAATATTCAACTGTTATATAAAAACATGAACATCAGTGTAGTGCAAAAATAGAATGCTGAACCTTACTGTACTTTTTCTGAAATAGATTAGTTGTTGTTACAGATGTAGATTTTTCAGTTAGTTAATTAAGATCACTGTGTACTGAAATGGCATACAGTACAAAGTTATACCAGTTGTGCTTTGTGCAGAGAAAGCAGCAGCATTAATCCCATTAAAAATATGTGCATTTGTGTAACCAGTCTACTCAGAATAAATTTGTTTTTTTTAGCAATGTGATGCTCTTTTGTTCTTCATGCCTTTCTGGGAAGTGTCATTTAAATTCTTAATTTTTAGTTGCTAGCTTTGCAAATAATGTTGGAATTGTTTAATTTATTCATGTTTTTTAAAGAATCATAGGAATCTCCCCCACCTTCCCAATGAAAGGAATGAAATAAATATATGCCAAAGTTAAAGATCTGGGAGTTACTTTTACTGCTGGATGTGGGTTTGATAAACATATCAGGAATATATTAAACCAAGCGAAAAAACAAATTGGCTTCATCAAATGGCAGACGTACAGATTTTTAGATCCTCAGTTTTCTGTGCTCCTATTCAAGGTGCCTCCGTAGCCAGGTGGGAAGGAGCGGCAGTGCGTAGCACACACTTCTTGATTAGACCGGGGTTCGAGCCCGTCACCACCAAATACGGAGGATGCGGAAAGGTCAGGGAATGACCACCGCATATCCCGGAGCAATATGGCCTTAGTTGCTAATGCTCCTAAAAACCAAATAAACAAACAAACAATAAACAGCTCCTATTCAGAACAACTGTACTCCCTATACTGGAGTTTGCTGCTCCTATATGGAACCCACACTATACATATTTGATACTGCAAATGAAATTCATATACAGGTCGACTGTCACTAATCCAGCAGCGTTGGGACCTGTGGCATGCCAGATCACCGGTGGCTATTTTAGCACATAGTTTACCCAACAGCTGACCACCTCCTCCTATCTTTAACACGTTGACTGCCAAGCTAATTTAAGAAAAAAATTCCTCAGGGGCCAAAAAATATTTAGCAAATAATTTGATTAGTAATTCTAAAATAAATATTGTAATGTCAGTGTTGTCATTTTTTCGCTTAAAAAAAAAAAAAAAAAAAAAAGTATTTTTTTTATGTCGCATATATGTGGCCAACATGGCCCAGAGGTTACTTTATTTCTGGAGAAGCCGTGTCGGCCACATATGTGTGACGTTATTACGGCATACGTATGAAGGATGTTTGTGATTAGTTTATTGCATGCGCAGCGATAAAATAAACTCTCAAACATCGCAATAAGTTTGTCGGTATTGTTAGAGATTTTGTGAAAACAATTTCGTTAGTGCACTGTATTATCCAGATCACAATAATAAACTCATACACCAACCGTTTAAATTGAATTAAGAAAATTTTAATACTGTAAAATAAAATATAGTATAAACAATCAATTTACAATAAATATAAAACTTAAAATGGATTAAAATAGATATATAAAAAATATAAATATATTATATAAATATGTACTTCCACACGTGGTTGAACCACGTGTGGAACTGCCTTGAGCCTGCTATTTAAGGATGTGTTGTGTAAGTTTTAACTTACTGTTGAGAAAGGAAGCAGATGCTTCCGAAAGCTACAGTCTAGTTTTAGCGCTTTATCCTATATTTTAATTGTTTTATATGTTTATTTTAATCCATTTTAAGTTTTATATTTATTGTAAATTGATTGTTTATACTATATTTTATTTTACAGTATTAAAATTTTCTTAATTCAATTTAAACGGTTGGTGTATGAGTTTATTATTGTGACATGAGTTTTCCCAACCTCAGAGGCTTGTTTCAAGATACTGTATTATCCATCATATTGTGTTGTGTTTTTCCGCAAGTTTGTACAATTGTGTTGTAAAAAAAAAAAAATCTTAAAAGGAATGGCTAAAAGAAAATTACTAAAATAAGAGGAACTGAGAGAAATTGCTGGAATTTATAATTAAGTAGAGTTAAACTTCTCACAGACACACTGCTGTCGTGTTTTTTCAGAAGTTCAACTTTATTTGTTATGGACAATGTATGGTGTCTGCGCTTTACACCACGAGAGGCACTTCCTTTATGCATTGGAACCATGGCTGGGGCTAAATGTGAAAAAGTTATAATAATAAATACAGTAAAACAAGTGGGAATGGCTTGCCAGTGTTTACGAGTTCGTGCCAACAGCTGATGCTGCAACCAACACCACCAAAACAGTAGCGGCAGGTTGGTGCTCTGACACGGGAAATTTGAAATTACGTTCACGAAAATTTTGTCCGAATTAGCGGTGGAACCGGATTAGTGATGGTCAACCTGTACTATCTTTCCAAATGTAATCCTATGTTTTACCACAGCATTTTCTACTTGAATCTGTTCTTACTTCAAGCTTTAGAAACTTGGCAAACTGTACTTGAACTAAAACTATTCTATCGTACCTTCACTAGTTCAACCTATCTGCCAGATTGATTTTCACATTCCAGTGGTGGCTACTAAACAGAAGACTACATTCCACATCAGTAACGCTAGGTTAGAAATATCCATGAAGTCTTTCTTTAAAAGAACAACCCCAGAGGCTCACATCTGATGAGCATGGGCTTGGCACACCCAGGGTACTGAGCTGAATATCATCATTTGTCTCTCTCTCTCTCTCTCTCTCTCTCTCACACACAGGGTAATTCAGAAATTTTTTTTTTTTTTTTTTGGCTGGTGCAGCATATGTCTCGGGCTTCTTTGGAGAAGCGGGAGTGCATTAGCACACGCTCTTTGAGTAGACTGGGGTTCAAGCCCCTGACTGCTAAATATGGTCAATCTGCCAACCTGCACTGGACCAGTGTGGCAGATTATGGTCCATTTCCCTCAGCATGAATTGCTGAAAAGGCTTCCATCCTGCAGTGGGTTGATAATGGCTGCAGTTTTATGATCTGGATATCACTGTGGACAGGAAAGAGTTTCACAGAACTGTCTACTTGATATAACCTGGAGCAGGTTGGCTAGTTGATGGATGAGTGTATGGTATCCTCCAGTTATTGTGTGTATGATGATATCTTTTGCTACACCCTTTTGATACTGAACTTATGATGTCACGAATACTTTATTTTTTATTATTTTTTCCCCTTGAATTGGACTTTTCCCATTTGTTAATAGCTATCTTTCTACTTATGTTTTTTTTCTATTTATTATTTATATATTAATGTATAATCTTTGTATCTTCATGTATATCACTGCTCTGTTATACACATTAACTGGGTGTAAGTATATTATATGATAATAATAAATAAATAATAATTGATAAACAGTGGCCTTTTCGGGTGAGGCACTTTGTGTATGAGTTACAAGAAAAGGCAACTGAGTATTAAAAAAGACTACAAGATAAAATCTCTCTCTCTCTCTCTCTCTCTCACTCACTCACTCACTCACTCACAAAGCAAGTCAATTTTCATATATCCAAACAGGAAAAAAAAAAAAAAATTCTTATAGAAAGGCTACAAAAATGCTACAAAGTTTACCTTTTTCTTTTCCATATAATTTCATAGTACAACACAATGGCTGCTGTGAAAATGGTGCTTCGAATAAGCATGCATATTGAAAATTGACTTGTCATGCCTGCCACTGCTATACTATATATTAATTTTTGGATATTGCCTGCTAAGTATGTTGGATTTTACTAAACAGTGGAGATCTGTTAATGAATTGGAATTTATTTTTGATATTATGAATGATTTAAAGGTACCATATCATAGAGGAAAGTTTGGTCTGTATTCTGTAAGATTCTTTCCTTTTCCTAAACCAGCATTATATTCCTGCTGATACTACTGTCGTTTGACCAAAACACAACATGATGCCCTTTCTGCCAAACAGTTGAACTAGTCTGAACTGGATGGAAACTCATTTCTCTACAATGTAGTTGGTTCTGATAAACAACTTTGCTGAAAAATCAAGAGTTCTGTTACCGAATGATGTTTCAAAAGTTTCCACTCCACAAAAAAGATTTCAGACATAACTTTCAGCAGCATTGTTTCTGATTTGCTGCTATTTGATGCAACAGTTGAGAGTAATTAATACAGCAACTAGCTTTTCAGTGATATTTACACACCATTTTGCAAAGAAAGGGCATGGCTATCTTTCAAAGGCAATCATTCCACTGCTTCATAGTCATGTCCACAAACTTAGAGCTTGTCAGTGATGACATTAGCTAAGAAATCATGCCACTAACTGTAAGTGCAAATGAAATTAAAGATTGATCAAGAACCAAATGGCAGTGTCCTGAATAGGCTATTTATTGAACCTGTTTTCAGTGTAAGTACCTTTACCTTGGTTAAAGGACAGTATCTTGAAAAGGAGTAATGAATTTAGTGATTTTTCACATGTATGTTATTTTTGAAAAAAAAAAAAAAAGTACAAGTCAAGCTCGAATCACTTAGTCTTCTGCATGAATTGCCTTCCCATTTAAAAATTCTTCACAATAAGCAAGCTCATTTGTGGCAGTTGGTTCTGAGGTTGATAGATGGGTATTAGTAGTGCTCTGTTTACAAATATATATAAGAAGCTGTAAAAAAATTGTTAAACAGATTATGTGGCCAAATGTGAATTATTTTCCTTGTTTGAATTAGAAATAGTAATAATGTATTCACATTTTTGCTATAATAATTTAAAGTTACTGTATGTTATGTAAACAAATAATTCTATGTAATATTCAATGAGTTAAATACTTTGAAATTTTCAATAACTTTTGAAGTCAATCAACTAAACCTCTATCAGAATCTGTTTATGATATTGTGAGTTGAAAGACAGATGACAGTGAGATTCATGGTTCTGCTTGGTAGTTTTCCATCATTAGGGTGCATATAAATTCAAGTTGAGGAAGAATTGTTGCAGGACAGATGTGCAGAAGTTTTCCTTCAGCCAGCGGGTGATTGATTTTTGGAACAGGCTTCCATCTGTTGTGGAAGTGGATGGGTTGAATCAATTCAAGGGAGAACTGTACTAATTCTTGTACAGGAATACCTCACATAGCACGGTTTCGAACAGTGCAGGTTTCGCTATAGCACTGTTTACAAATTGAAAAAAAAATTAACTGCGTTACACACCAATACATTTGATATGTATGTATGTATTATAATGCCAGCACGTAGGCCAATGCGTTGTGGATTCAAGGCCATGCTGACTGACTGTTGTCACAACTGCCATTATATACGGACTCTGCTAACTTTGATAGATTAGTAAACACTCTAGATTCCGAGCGGTGAGGTTGTTGATTGTGCGTAAGCTGTACAAATATTTTTCGCTGTGTATTTTTATTAAAAATTTTATTATTTTTTAAAAACGTTACACCTTTATACGCAAATATGACTGGAAAGAAGAAATGTAATGGTGCCAAGCGTTCTTCTAGATCCAAACATCGAACGAGGTATGAAAATAAGGCAGGTGTTGCAAAATGACATTCGATGTTATAAAGAGATGTATGCAGATAAAAAGAAGAAAAAACTGTGCAAACTAAGCTGATCAGTTATTTTTCAAAATAAAAATACAGTACATACTTCACTTATATTCTTTTGGTGTGTACATACCGCAATAAAAATCATTTTAGTTTCTTTTTTTGCAAGAATTTCGTGTGCATCAATTTATAGTAAACAAACACCTATATATTTTTGCAACTCGACCCATATAATCAAATTGTCTGAATGCATTACATTAAAATACATACTAATAATACCACGATCAGCGCAGTTTCGCTTAGCGCGGTATTTTTTGGCATGAATTAACTGCGCTATTCGAGGTATTCCTGTACTACTATTATCCATCCGCTTCTTTTTTTTATACATTTCTCATATGATTTCTGCAAAACATTGATATTTCTCTAATGGAATGAAACTTGATGATTAAATTTTGCAAGTAGAGATAGGGACGTGATAATCCCATTATATAAGGCTTATGTTAGACCACACTTGGAATACTGTGTTCAAGTATGGAGACCGCACCTAAAGAAAGACATCGAGCTTCATGAAAGGGTGCAAAGAAGGGTAACTCGCCTGGTGAGATCGGCAAAAGGGCATCCTTATGAAGAAAGACTTCGAATATGTGGGTTGCAGAGTTTGGAAACTAGACACCTTAGAGGAGATTTGATTGAGGTGTTTAAGGCTCTGAGAGGTATCAGTAAAATGAATGAGGACAAAATTTTCAAGATTATAAATGATGCTAGAACTAGGGGACATAAATTCAAGTTACGGGGGGGGGGAAATGTTTAGATTGGACTGCAGGAAGTTTTATTTTAGCCAGCGAGTTATAAATTACTGGAATAAGTTGCCTTCATGGGTGGTAGAGGCCGACAGTTTGGGGAAATTCAAAGGTCATCTGGATAGTACTTTCGGGTAAGGGAAGTGCATAGGATGTGATAGGTTTAATTTCCTTTTTTTTTTTTTTTTTATTAATTATTATTATTTAGTTATTTATTTTATTTATTTATTTTTTTTTTTGTTTTTATCATTGTTTTGTTCGGGATTTTTTTTTTTTTTTTTTTGGCTGGTGCAGCATAAGCCATAGGCTTTCTTGCACCATGCAGCCGTTACTAATACTAAATAGCTACCCTGGAATAAAGTTTAGTGCATATTTGATGGAATGATAGTTGAATGAAGATTTGCTGAAAAAAGACGACTTGATCTTTTTATTTGTATAAATGTTTTGAAAAGTTCAGAATTTTTGGCATCATTAAATATGATTGTAAACATAGTTTAGCATAGTAAAACTTATACGAAGGAAAATTGCATGGTTTATATTAAAATTAATTTTATTTTAACATTATTTTTATAATCTGTTTTATTGTCTTTTTTATTTCACACTCTCACTTCTAATATCCTCCATTCAAATGGCTTGAATCTACTAGAATTTGTATGCTTGAAGAACTTCATGCTCAATCTTATTGTAACTACCAAATCCCATTCTTCCTCTGGTATTTTAATTTAATTCCACTGAGGGTTTACGTAAGTTAATTTGGGATGACTGTTCCTCAAAATGCCACGTAGCTGAGTGGTCATGCACGCGGGTGCATAAGTACATGTGCCTTGGTGTGACTGCTAAATACGGTGCTGTTTTCTTATATTCTGTCTCTCTTGTGAACTCCTCTGATCGTTTAGTCGTCCTGGAGCATAAACAAAAAATTTATTTATTTTAAGTATTATAATACCTTCCGTTTTACTAAATAAAAACATAGCTGCCATTATGCTGACCGTAGTAATTTCTTACTAAATAATTATTTTTTAAAAATGAAAATGAAAAGCTTTACATTTTTGCATTTATAGCTGGCCAAATACAAACAGTTTTATCAGTGATTTTATTATTTTCTTATTAGTTTATTACTTGCAAGTTGCATCTGCAGATAGTCGAGGCAGCTGTCAAATAGTTTGATGAAATTGAAAAGTCAATTGGATAGTTACTTGGTTGAGGAGGGAAGCACATAATGTGCATTTCCTTGTCTGCTTTTTTTTTTCTTTTACCCAGTACTGCAAACCCTGTGGCGTCCTTGCATTATATTGCAAATAGTGAATATTTTTGCTTATCATATATTTATCATCATATATACCAAATTCTTTTGAAAAAATTTGAGAGCACAAAACACCATCTTGATATAGCAGTGCTTTGTCCTCTGGCCAAAAAAGACTCACAAAAGACATCGCCTGTTGTAACATAGTCGGTTCATCATTTTATGTTGTTGGCAGTGTGTGCATAGACAGATTGATATTTCTGTGTTGAATTGAATTATTCGAAGGTGAGGATATGATTTCTAAAGAACTAAAAGTGTCAAAGTTGATAAAAAGAAACAGAAGGTAAACTTCGTGGCATAATTGTGTGTGATGAAGTGGGACAAAATTTGGTATGGTGATGTACCATAGAATAATGATGAAATGTGGAGGAAGCGAGAAACTTCGGACATGTATGAGGAATATTTATAAAGATAAGAATTACCACACAGGTTACATTACAGAAGTTGATACAAGATACTCAAAATATGGTCACATGACATCAGTGTGGCATATGATCCATTTGAATGGCTAAACACATCTGAGAGCAGAGAACCATGCTCATTATAAGGGTGTCAATAAGGTTTGATGGTAACGAATCCCATTCTTCCACCAGTGCATGCCTTAGCTCACCAAGTGACCAAGGAGTCGGCTGTTGGCATGCAATGCGACTCAAGGCACCTCTGTAGCCAGGTGGGCAGGAGCAGCAGTGCGTAGCACACGCTTCTTGATTAGACCGGGGTTCGAGCCCGTGAGCCACCAAATACGGAGGATGCGGAAAGGTCAGGGAATGACCACCGCATATCCCCGGAGCAATATGGCCTTAGTTGCTAATGCTCCTAAAAACCAAATAATAACAACAACAGCAATGCGACTCCCAAGAGCATCTCAAACATTTTTGATTGGATTTGTCTAGTTATAGTGCTGGTCATGGCAGTCATTGAATATCTTCAGTTTTAAAATATTCCTCCACCACTTGTGCACTGGCTTTGTCGTGCATGAAAAGAAAATCTGGGCCAACCTCACCCCAGAAAAGTGCACTTAGGGTTTGAAAATCTGTTCTCGATACTTTCGCCCAGTTACGGTACCCCTATCGAAAATGTGAAGAGGGTTGCAGCTGTCGATCATTATTTCGACCCGCACAAGAACACTGGCTCCATCATTAATGACCCTTATTCTGATGTTGGAGGGATGATACCACATTGTCTCCTGATGAAATAACATCTAGAATCTGTTTGTTGGATAAAACAGGAGGCATCAAACGGATGACATCATTTCCGTGACGCAATTTTATTGAGTGAACAGAATTACCCGGTCGAAGTGCCCCAGGTATGTTTAATATCAAGAAGATATCTCACACCATTCAAATGGTTGAAGGAATATCTAATTTCAGAGATGCCAGCATTCCCTGCTCCAAACAGGTCAGCCACTCACCAACTAAACACAAATTTTCACACTTTAATATAAGAACAGATGAGGGAAAAAGAGATAAAAGCAGAAAGATAAGATAAAATATACATTACTACATATGATGGCTTTAATATTCCACTAAACAAAAAAAACGATGGTACCAGCAATTCACACTAGAATGCTGCCAGTAGGTACAGTGACCTAAGCCAATGCGGGGGGGGGGAGGCTCAAAAGAGGGGGACATATATAGATAGTGAGGGAAGACAAAGAAGGGGGTAATGTGGTTGGTTGCGTATTCTGATGTCTTAGAGCAGTGGTGGAAAAGCGGTAGCGAAGTTTTAGGCAAAGAAAGGCATATTGTATGAAGGAAGAAGAATATCCGATGGATTGTTGTGAAGAATCTAAAATCTCTGATATGAGGCAGAAGCTGGTCGGTGAGTTGTCCCTTGCTGCTTGATCGCATACCAGACTAAGTTGACCAAACCAAATCCTACACGTTACTTAAATATTAAGCCCCTAACAGACATTTCTCCTCCTAGGGATACACTATGACGAATATTGAGTTATATAGCACTTGAACCTTAAAATGTATTATTAATGCGACCCATTATTAAATGTATTATTACCTTAAAATGTATTATTAATGCGACCCATTATTAAATGTAATATTGTTAATCATTGTTGAACTCACATGTTAATTAGATCCCCCCCCCTGCATTGTCGATGATTACATTCCTTCTCCCAGATTTACATGTCAACATTAGTCCTAGAATGTGTTATTAATACTACTCCCTATTAAATGTAGTACTACCAGTCAGATTTACATGTCAACATTTTACGTATTGTTAATACTATTACAATGGAATACTATCGATTATTGGTAAATATGCAAGTCAACTCTACACAGTTACCTAAATGTTCGGACAGCAAGATGCCTATTAACGCATTTCAGTACGAGTAATGAATATCTAATAAAGGCCTCACGAAGAACACAAACCACTAATATACATGTGCCAAATATGTCTTAACTTTGGTATATTAAGCAATCTTCAGTATATCACGAATAAGGTACAGTCATATTCTTTAATGCTGAGAAGCAACCAGCCACTGCTTTGATTCATTTGTATCATATATGTCTATGTCCAATAAATCATGTTTTGTTTATTTACTTCTGCCTCTTGACTATTCTCTAGTTACATATAAGTCACAGAATAAGTTTTAATGTAAAAGAACCATTGTTAAGCTGCACTCTTGAATCTTATTATAAAGAGATTTTTGAGTGAGTACACAATGCCTCTCTATATCACGAGTTTGTCCATAATGCCTAGGGGCAGATCTTGAGGATAAGAGATTTTGTCCTAACTAAATCGCTAGCCGATCCTACGAAACCCAGGCCTCCTGGAACACTAATGTGTGATTGTCTTGCCCGGTAGCTTTATTTTATGCATTAAATGTTGAGTAATTGTATGAGTTGATTGTCTTATTCGTTAGGTAAAAAAGGTTATCCGGCAAGCACACTATAACGGGAAAGTCTGTGGAACAGAATGCTCCACACAGACTAGTCGTGGGAGGTGCCTCTGGCTGAAGCTATGGAGACGTAATCACCAAGAGACATTTTTCTTGAGTGATTAAAATTACCTGGTTGAGGATGTTTCACATCAAAAAGATATCCATATTATTCAAATGGTTGAAGAAATGTCTCATTTCAGAGTTACCGGCTTTCTCTCGTCCAAAGCAGTCAGCCATTGACTGACTGACTAAAAGCAAATTTTCACATTATAAGAACAGAAGGGAGAAAAAGAAGATATAAAAGCAGAAAGATAAGATAAAATAAAATATACACAAGACGATATATGATGCCTTTAATATCCCACTAAAATAAAACAGAATGCTGGTGCCAGCGATTCACACTTGAATGTTGCCGGTAGGTACAGTGAGATTTAGTCCATGAGGTATTGTTAAACTGTACAGTATAAGCTGTAAACCTTGAATTTGCAGAAGTCTAAATTTTTGGTGTAAACAATCCTGAAATAGGTGACTAGTAGCAAGAGTCCCATGAATTTTAATGGTGCATGTTGAATGTTTTCCTAGTAAAAATCTTGAATTTAATTAAAGTTTGTTTGATTATGTATGCATGATAATGCTCATGCATAAACAGTCCTTACAATTATTAAAGAACGATATTGAATATTCTGCAAGCTATAAAGTAAACCTCAATTGTCTTTTCCTAAGAATACACTTCCGAATTAATTATTTACATAAGAAATGATTACATAAAAAACAATTTATATTAGAGTAGAATGATTAGAACAGTGAATCTCGTCCGGTAAGATTTAAACTGCATAAATAACGAAATGTTCGTAATTCAGAACAAAAGAACAAACTTCC
The DNA here is from genome assembly GCF_048544385.1 of Mastigoproctus giganteus. Classification (NCBI taxonomy): domain Eukaryota; kingdom Metazoa; phylum Arthropoda; class Arachnida; order Uropygi; family Thelyphonidae; genus Mastigoproctus; species Mastigoproctus giganteus. Next base: position 105,298,659 of record NC_143588.1, read on the forward strand.
CTTTAAAACGAGTTGTTTAGGATTGCACTACTCCCAACCACGTGGCCTCTATGAAACTAATGGCCGGTTAATCATTTTAAACAAATGGTTAATTGCCATTTCGGAGACGAGACTATTATGATGGCCAATTTTTAGACTAACCCATTGTTGTTGAAGGGTTTTAGGTGTATCGGCTACTTACGGCCATTTTGCGCCCTATTGTATGTTGTAAATTGAGTGTGCTCTTTGGTCGACTTGCTGTTTACTGGACGAACAATCCCAGTTTCCGGAAACAAAAACTATGTTCCTCTCTCCTGAGACGGATTACCTGAGCAAAGTCGTCAAAGGAGATCCGTGAAAATTCCTAGTCATTGATTGATAGATTCGAACACTGGCGCTTTTTATCTGCTGTTGGAAGGTCGATGCAACATTCACGAAGTAACAATATCGTCATAATCAGATAGAGGGCGGCCTCTAGTTACAATACACGTTGGGTAATTCATCCCTGTTTCGGCCCTCTACGAAATCAGTGTTCAAAGTTCTAATATAGGTAAAGCTGATTGTTGAAAGTACTGCAATATCAGGGCAACACTTTACAATAGAAAGCATTTGTTCCATGGAAATAAATATTATTACTAGTGGTGACAAAAACGGTGTAATGAATTAATGATTATGTAGCACCGGCTGAAAATAAAAGAGGATAAACAATAACAATCTGTGTCATTTACCCATACATTTGTCCAAACCTTTAAATATATTCAAACCATAACTTCTACCACAGGCAGGTGTGCATTTATTTCAAAAATCTAATATTCTGTGGCTGAGCCTATTTATCCATGCAGATAAATAATTCCTGTTGCCCGCAAAAAAATTACTGATAAAAGTATAGGCATTATAAATGTTTACACATGCAAATAAGTTTGGTTTGCCAGTGGCCTTTCAAAACTGCTCAAACATTATGTATACCTCTAAAGTCCGAAAAATTTGATTAATTAATTAATCAAAATGAGATGAGAACAAAAGTGGCAAACTGAATTATGTGCTGCTTCTTTAAAAATCTTTCCCCTCATGGATTTTGTCCGGCTCATAAAAATTAATAAACTGTGATGTGCACACTGCATTTCATTGGTGCATTGCGAAACAGCGAATTGGTTGATATAGCTTTTAGTGAGATTCATACGCATAAATGTCAACTACAATAAACACCCAAATAATACGTTAGAATCACACAGCTGATGAATCATAGCACTGAAATGAAGAGACGCCGTGTTGGGGAAAAGGGTTATGTTTATTTATTATTGTTTATATTTAAAAAAATGATTTTTGGTGGTTTTTTTTTTTTTTTTTTTTTGTGATATCGAGGTTGCCATTTCATTCTGACGAGTTGGCAACGCTATGCGCGTGTGTCGCAACAACGTACAGTACGGTACTAGTTGGGTTCCACGGGTTTGGAAAATGGTATATGATTTAGAAAATTTGCAAAGTAATATCTACAAAAGTGTAAAAGATTAAAATAAAAGTTAAGCACCGTAATCTTATTGTTTATATTTAAAAAAATGATTTTTGGTGGTTTTTTTTTTTTTTTTTTTTGTGATATCGAGGTTGCCATTTCATTCTGACGAGTTGGCAACGCTATGCGCGTGTGTCGCAACAACGTACAGTACGGTACTAGTTGGGTTCCACGGGTTTGGAAAATGGTATATGATTTAGAAAATTTGCAAAGTAATATCTACAAAAGTGTAAAAGATTAAAATAAAAGTTAAGCACCGTAATCTTTCTTTCGTTATTTGGTTTTCATACCAGTGGAATAGTTTGATTTCAGTTTAGTAATAACGTATTTATTTCAGTTTACCACTAAGAATACTATATAATGTAAGTACAATGTTCCACTTTTAACTCTCAAGTCAGTATTCAAAATTCTAATATAGGTAAAGTGACCAGATCTTTAGTATTCCAATGCGGGACATCTAGGGCGGGGGGGGGATTTTAAACCCTTGAATAAATACACATATGTATACAATATACGGTAATCTTGTGAGTCACGATCAGCCGGAAGTCACCGCCAGCTCCGACCAGGCGTGAATCGTATTCTGACGGGTAGTTCCGACTTGACTGAGCATGCGCAAGACTGAAAATATATACTGGCAGTGTACTACAACGTGCAGTATTTTTTTTATTTTTTTTCGTTTTCAGAAAGAATAAAAAACAATTTCATGACTACATAAGAATTTGATTATAAAAATAAAAGTAGATAGTTATAAAAACAATAATGGATAAACGTATATACTTTTTTTTTTCTCGTTTTCATGCTATAGATCCAATGATTTTAACTTTCTGTCTATGTACGTATATCATCCCCAGTCGATTCAGGAGTATTGCGTTATGGAAACTTATCCAAACACAGGCCTTGAATGGGTTGAGCACGCTGAATTCTGATGGGATCCTTCCACTTGGTCAGATTACGAACCTAAGGGGGCATAAATTCAAATTAAGAAAAGACAGATGTAGAATAGATGTGCGGAAATTTGTCTTTAGCCAGCGGGTGGTTAATTGCTGGAACAAACTTCCATCTATCGTTGTGGAAGTTGATAGGTTGAATAAATTTAAGGAGGAACTGTGGACAGGCATTTGGAGGGAATGGTGTGATTTTTTTTTTTTTTTTTGGCTAATGCTGCATAAGCTCATACACATGCTTTCTTGCATCACATGCCACTACTACTACTACAGAATCAGCGTTACGTTACGAATTTTTCTTACCCTGCCTGTAATAGTAGCTTCTTGTGAAAGGTCCTCGAGTAAACTCAAATTGATTAAAAATTACCAAAGATCAACAACTGGACAAGAACGACTAAAGTTATTGACGATTTTGCATCGGCAAAAGGGAGAAAAATTCAATTAAAATAATATTATACAACATCTTCATTGCACATATTCGGTTTATTTTCACTTGAAGTGGTTTTTAACAAACCTACCACCATACTTTTTGGAAAGTTTAATATATATACATGTATATATATAGACAGAGCTGGCCTGAGGCATGGGTGACCTGGGCTATCGTTCAGGGCCCCGCACTCACACAATACAAAATGGTTAATGAAGTAATTATTGTAAATTATACGGTTTTGCACAAAATCAACAAGAAATGAAAGAATTGTTCTTGTTTGATGCAGCAGTCGATGTGTTGGCTATGTGGTAATTGCTAATTGGTGCTTACTGACATGTGACCAATGATTGGTGTATACTTGTCATGCGTCAGCTCAGCTGATGGTGTCTTTTGAAGAATATTTTGTGTCTTAAGCAACTCCTCTGAAGTGGCTTAAGTTTTTGGCGCTCTGTTTACTAAATACTGTACCTGTCTTTTGTTATTTATTCATAGGGATTATTTAAATTTTCTCTTGTACCAGTGTGGCTCCTCTTATGACAGTTCCCTCATTCCACCTATATTCCATATATAGATTTTCATAATTTGGTAAGTTAAAGTGTTGCTTTATGTTTAATAAATTATTTAATCTGCGAACTACTATGCCACGAGTGTGATGATTGAAAATGCATTTGCATGAGATTTAATATTATTGCATATGTTATATGAAGAAACGTTTTTTGCATTTACAGTAAAATGGGCAAGTGAGATAGAAACCAGAATCGTAAATATCCTAGTGGATCTGAAAAAAGAAAAAAATTGGCAAAGAAACAAGAAGAAGCATCTAAAATGCAATATTGAAATTTGTTACTGTATCAAATTGGGAAACACCCAGCAATGACGAAAAGCTCAGTGTCGAGACTATGCCAATGGTAGCAGTTACTAGTGAAGAAAAAGAAATAGGAGGTCAAGAAATAAAAGAACGTACGGGAGGAAAAGAAATAGAAGGTCAAGAAATAAAAAACACAATGAAGCACAAGGCAAAAATGAAACTTCTGAGGCCCATTCCTGTGTTGGTGTTAGTGAAAATTTTGCTATTGAAGATCCAGCAACCTGGCCAAAATATATAATATCTGACCAAATGAGAACATTAATAATTAAAAACAGACCAGTTAAAATAAAATCTGATAATTTTCCACAAAATAGCAATGGAAGATGCTTTTCCAAGTACTATTATACAAATCAGTTACCAAATGGTGAAATTCAACGACAGTGGTTAATATACTCATCAAGTTCAGACAGCATATGGTGTTTTGCCTGTAAACTCTTTTCCTATTCAGAAATCTCTTTTTGTAGCAAAGGATTTAATAATTGGTCTCACCTAAATCCAAGAATTCCAGAACATGAATGGTCACCAGTTCATTGCAAATGTATGAATAGCTTAATCGAAAGGGAACTAAATTTAATTAAGGGAACATCACTAGATGCGAGAAGTGAAGAACTTATAAAAGAAAAGACAGAAGAATTACGTCAAGTATTTTTCAGGATTATTGGAAGAATTATCTACTTGGAAAAGCACAATTTAGCATCAAGAGGAACAAGTGACAAACTTTTCAACCCCAGTAATGGACATTTCCTTGGCCTTATGAACTGATTTCCAAATTTGATCCAGTTTTAAAAAAACACATAAATAATTACTTAGAAAGACAAAGTGCTGGTTGCAAAAAAAATTACATATTTTTCCCATAGAATACAAGATGAATTAATTGAGCTAATTGGCCCAAAAATAAAGCAAACTATTGTAGACATGATAAACTCATCTAAATACTATTCTGTTTTACTTGACTGTACTCCAGTCGTAAGTCAACAAGAACAGTTATCGGTTGTATTTGGGTTTGTGTATATCAAAGATGCTAAAGTTGAGATTCGTGAAAATTTTGTCACATTTTTAACTGTTAATGATACAACTGGAAAGGGTTTATTCGACAGATTGAAGGCATTATTAAAAGAATTCTGCATACCAATTGAAAATTGTTGAGGACAAGGACATGATAATGGGTCAAACATGAAAGGTATCAATAAAGGAGTTCAGGCATGGTTTTTGAAGGAAAACTCTAAAGCGATATATACTCCCTGTGCATGTCACAATATAAACCATTTTGGATGATATTGCCAAATCTTCCAAACTTGGAGCAAAATTTTTCAAGACAATAAAACGAATATATACTTTATTTTTGTCATCGACATTTCGTGGGATCTGTTGAAAAAACATGTAACACGATATGCACCAAAACCTTTATCAGACACTAGATGGGAGTGTCGTATGAATAGCATTAAAGCTATACGGCTTCAACTGGTAGAATTTTTTTCAGCATTGAATGAAATTCAAGAAAAAGTTTCTGACGATGATCTAAAAGTAGAAATCAAGAGAAACTGAACCGAGAAGAAATTTACAAAATTTCTTTTCATTAATTGTTGATGCTGCCATAGTATCATTTTAAAAACATTTTAAATTGTATAAAGAACAAGAAGATATCTTTGGTTTTTTGAACGATCTCAGTAAATTGCAAGTTATGCCTGAAGCTGACCTAAAACAACAGTAGAAAATTTTTGTTCAATATTTAATACAGATGTCGACAAAATTGATTTTTATGAGGAAATTAAAATGTTTAGAACCATTGTACCCATCAATTTCACATGTCTTGAAGTATTGCAGTACATATACTCCAAGAATTTAATGGAGTTGTACCCTGATATTACAATAGCTTTAAGGATAATAACAAGTTCCATGACAGTAGCTTCAAGTGAAAGATCGTTTTCAAAATTAAAACTAATAAAGAACTACCTGAGATCATCAATCTGTCAAGAAAGGCTTACTTCATTATCATTAATATCAGTTGAGCATGAATTGGCAAATAAAATTATACTAAACAAATAATCACAAAATATACTCATATTATTTTGTATTTCAGGCAATACAAAATATATTACCTATTTCCATTATTGTTTTTATTCTTTCTGAAAATGAAAAAATAAAAATGTACTGTAAGTACGTAGTACATTGCCAGTATGCAGACTGGCAGATGAAGAGTGTTGCGCATGCTCAGTCAAGTCGGAAATGCTCCATCAGAATATGTGGACTGGCAGATACGGAGTGTCGTGCATGCTCCGTGACAATTCCCAGCACATTAGAATGGCAGATACAGCAGCAACCGGCAGAAAGAGTGAGTGTTGTGTATGCTCAGCAAGTCGGAACTGCCCATCAGAATACAATTCACGACAGGTTGGAGCTGGCAGTGACTTGCAGGCTGATCATGACTCATGACACTAAAGTGTAGGATTATCCAATATACACATATTTTTATATAATATCATATTAAATTAGTATTAGTAGAGGCATACAATGCAAGAAAGCAAGCTTATGCATTATCAGCCAAAAAAAAAAAGAAAAACCCTCCCATTTCACTCCTCCATTCGGTCCAAGTGCCTGTCCAGCTCAGCCTTAAATTTAATTAGGCTATCAACTTCCACAACAAAAGATAGAAGTCTGTTCCACCAATCAACTACCCGCTGGCTAAAGGCAAATTTCTGCACATCTATTCTACAACTGTCTTTCCTCACTTTGAATATATGCCCCTTCAGGGGCATATATTCAAAGCAATCTGAGCAAGAGGAAGAATCCTGTGAGCATTCAGCTTGCTCAACCCATTCAAGGCCTTATACACCTCAATCAGATCACCTCGCAGGTGATCTGATTGAGTCACTCTCTAGTCACTGCAATTTGCCTACTCTCCAGTCACTGCAATTTGCAGAACTTAAGCCTTTCTTGGTAAGAGCACCCCTTTGTTCCCCTCACCAATCTTGTTGCCCTTCTTTGTACTCGTTCCAGCAACTCTACATTCTTCCTAAAATGAGGCCACCTGTGGTCTGACCATTGCCTTTTATAATGGGATAATCACCTCCCTGTCCCTGCTAGCAAAATTCCTATATATCATTAACAAAGCTCCATGACCTGCCCTGACAGCTCATTTGCACTGCTCAGCAAAGTTCATATTTGACTGCACAATTACCCCCAGGTCTTTTTCACTTTCCACTTCCCTGAGTATAGTAGCACATAGTCGGTATGTTTCTCTTGTGTTACTTCTACCCATATGCAGCACTTTGCATTTGTCAATGTTAAACTTCAGTTGCTACTTTTCAGCCCATTTGCCCAACTTATCTAGATCCAGTTGGAGTAGCACACTGTCTTTACATCACCCTCTATAATGGCTGGCATGGCCGTGTGGTAGTTTCATCACTGGCTCTGATCTTACTGTCTTTACTGTTGTTAACAACCCTGTCAACCTTTGTATTATCTACAAACTTGGACATTAAACCTGATATACTTTCATCAATATCATTGATAAATACAGGGTGTTTCAAAAATGATTGTCAATAATTTAAAGGTGAAAAGTACAAATTGAAATAAGCAAAAAACTCCCAGTGAACATTGGGCTGCAAATGAACTGTTTTCTAGATAATGCACAGTTTCTGTTAAGATCTGCCACTGACTATGAGAGCACTAGTTTAGCAAAAAGCTGTGAATCCTTTGCTAAGGGTGGTTTATTAAACATAAGATAATACATTTTTAATTTTTGGTTTCAACACCACAGGATATTACAGATGTTACAGGATGTTCAAAATGCTGTCCTTGCATCCATATGCAGCTTTGTAGTCTTCTCTGCATTGAGTAGCGAATCCTCTCAGTCATTCCTGGGTCATTTTTGATTTGCCGAAAGGCTTCCTCAACTGTGTTAATGTCAGAAGTGTACATCAAACTTTTTTTACATGACCCCAGATACAAAAATCCACAGGATTTAAGTCTGGTGATCTGGGAGGCCACATTAAAGGCCTACCTCTACCTATTCACCTTTGACCATACCATCTAGTTAGATACCAAATCTCGAGCAAAATGTGCCGGTGCACCATCATGCATAATTCACATGTTCTGGCATTGCTGAAGTGAAACATTATCATCATCAAGGAGGTCTGGAAGAACATTCTGCAGGAACTGAAGGTACAGCTCTCCTGTTAGCCTGTTTGGCAGAAAGTGTGGTCCAATTAGACAGTCTCCTAGTAGTCCTGCCCAGACATTCAACGAAAAACGTTGCTGATGTCATGACTTGTGAATTGCATTAGGATTTTCATCAGACAAAATGTGACAATTATGAAAATTAAAAATACCATCACGAGTAAACCCAGCTTCGTCAGTGTACAAAATGTTGTTTAAAAATTGGGGATTCAGGACACACTGTTGTTGCATCCATTGGTAGAAGTTCACTCTGAGAGGGTAGTCTCTATTGCTGAGACTTTGTACACACTGGATATGGTAGGGGTACAGTAATTGGTGATGTAAAATTTGCCACACACTGCTATGACTCAGTACACGCTCTTGCAGAGCAACCTTCTTTGTCAAAATTCCTGGATTTTGTTCTATTCTTTCTAACACCCTTTCCTCAACATCAGTGTTATGCTTCTGGGCCTACCTGCTCATACTCCATGTGCGAAGCTCCCATGTTCTCTAAGGTGTTGATGTACCGTTATGAATGTGTGCCTGTTGGGCTACCTTCGGCAGGGAAATGCTTCTTGGTACAAATGTGTAGCCTCAAGTGACTGCCGTTGGCTTTACCATACATGAAGTGCATGTCTGCATACTCTTCGTTGCTGTAACCTCTTTCCATGTTGACTATCCTTTCACAAGTACTAGTATGCCTGCTATGTCTGAGAACATTGAGAGAGGGGAAAGGGAGAGAATGAGCATAACCTAACCTAAACAAACAAGTCAGTGGTGGATCTCAAATAGAAATGTGCAATATCTCGAAAACAATTCACTTAATGACCCATGTTTTCCTGGCTTTTTTTTTTTTTGCATATTGTAGTCTGTACAGTTCACCTTTAAATTATTGACCATCACTTTTGAAATGTCCTGTATACAAAATAACAATGGGTCCAACACCGAACCCTGGGGAACTCCACTAATAACATTTGTCCACGAAGAGCACTGTCCATTGATTACCATTCTCTGTCATTTCCCACTCATCCATCCCTTTATCCATTGTAGCAACTTACCCTTAATGCCATACCTCTCCAATTTGTACAGTACTGTTCTGTAATGGGATTATGATGTCCTTATCTTTACTAGCAATTGTTCAATAAATCATTGATAGGACACCATGGGCCCCTCCTTGCAACCAGTCAACAATGCTCAGAGAACTTCATATCGAATGTATCATAATACCCAAGTCCCTTTCCTCCACTACCTGCTTTGGTTCAACTCGGCCAAGTGTATAAGTTGGGGTATAATTTTGGGGTTACTGTTCCCCGTGTGCAATACCTTACACTTTGCTGGATTAAAGCATAGCTGCCATTTTTCTGACCAAGTTAATGATTGGCGGTCATTCTCAGCTTCTTCGAAGAAAAAGCTGAGAAAATGACCAGCAATCATTAACTACTCTACTAATCTTTACATCATCTGCAAATTTAGACATCGCCATCTGTCCCTTCGTCGATGTCATTTATGAAAATCATAAACAACAGTGGTCCTAATACTGATCCTTGGGGAACCCCACTTCTTACATCAACCCAATCTAAGCAATAACCATTTATCACACCCCTCTGCCTCCTGCCCTGAAGCCACCCTGCTATCCATCTAAGGATTTCCCCCGTGATTAGCATTAGTAGAGGCATTTGATGCAAGAAAGCAAGCTTATGCAGCATCAGCCAAATAAAAAAAAAAACCCCACTTCCACTTCACCCCTCTGTTCATTCAAAATAGCTGTCCAGCTGAGCCTTAAACTTATTTAGGCTATCAACCTCCACCACAGGGGATGGGAGTCTGTTCCACCAACCAACCACCCTCTGGCTAAAGGCAAATTTCCGCACGTCTATCCTACATCTGTCTTTCCTCAATTTGAATTTATGCCCTCTCAGGTGATTTTTCTGAGCTAGAGGAAGAATCCCATCAGCATTGAGCATGCTTAAACCATTCAAGGCTTTATACACCTCTATCAGATCACCTCGCTGGTGCCTAGTCTCCAGACACTGTAATTTGCAAAACTTAAGCCTTTCTTTGTAAGAGCACCCCTTTGTTCCATTCACTAATCTTGTTGCCCTTCTCTGTACTCGTTCCAGCAGCTCTACATCCTTCTTGAAATGAGGCCTCCAGACCTGTATACAGTACTCTAGGTGTGGCCTGACCATTGCCTTATACAATGGAATAATCACCTCCTTATCCCTGCTGGAAAAATTCCTGTATATCATTGACAATACTCCATGAGCTACTCTTGCAGCCCGTCTGCACTGCTCAGAGAACTTCATATCTGCCTGCACAACCACCCCTAAGTCCCTTTCATTCTCTACCACTGTCAGTGTAGTACCACAGAATTGATACGTTGCTCTGGGGTTGCTGTTTCCCATGTGTAGTACTTTACATTTGTTAATGTTAAACTTCATTTGCCACCTCTCAACCCATCTGCTCAACCTTTTCAGATCCTGTTGCAGCAGCATAGTGTCAGTAGTGTCCTTGACAACCCTGCCAACCTTTGTATCATCTGCAAACTTGGACATTAAGCTTGATATACCATCATCAATATCATTTATAAATACAGAAAACAATAATGGACCCAACACTGAGCCCTGAGGGACTCCACTAATAACATTAGTCCACGATGAGCAGTGTCCATTGATTACCACTCTCTGTCTTCTCCCCCTCAACCACCCCTTTACCATAGCAGCAATTTGCCTCCAGTGTCACACTGCTCCAATTTGTGTAGCAGTCTTCCATGTGCAACAGTATCAAAAGCCTTTCTAAGATCCAAGTATATAATATCAAAGTTATTCCCTGCATCCAGTTCTTTTGTGACTGCATCATAGTATCCAATCAAGTTGGTCAGGCAAGACTTCCCCTTAACAAAACCATGCTGTGCCTGAGCTATAACTGAAGTCTTGTCTAAATGATCCTGCAGTGCTTCTTTAACCAGTGCCTCCATTAAGTTTCCTGGAACAGAAGTTAAGCTCACAGGTCTATAATTACTTGTGTCAGCCTTTGATCCTCCTTTGTGAATTGGGGTCACATTTGCACATTTCCAGTCTATGGGTACCTCCCCTGATTCCAACCTGTTCCATCTTATAAAGTTCATGTGGGACTGAGTCAAATGTTTTGCTGAAATCCAAATAAACAACGTCAAAATTATTCCCCGAGTCCAGCTCTTGAGTGACCCTGTCGAAATACCCGACCGGATTAGTTAAACATGATTTTCCCTTTACAAAACTATGCTGAGTATCCTTCAGAATTCCATTTCTATCTAAGTGATTCTGAATTCCACCCTTGATCACAGTCTCCATGATTTTCCCTACTACTGGAGTTAGACTAATCACCGGTAATTTCCCACTTCGTTCTTAGAACCACCCTTATGTATTGGAGATACGTTGGCACTTTTCCAATCCAAAGGAATCAGTCCGAGTCCAGTGATGCTCTCATAATTAGCCTCAATCGTTCAGTGCACTCACTTGCTACCTCCCTTAAGATTATAGAGTAAATGCCATCAACCCCAGGAGCCTTACTGGCCTGTAGGTTCAAAAGTTTTTCATTAAATAAATATGTGAAATTTCAACATCATTAATTACATTTTTTTTTTTCAACTTCACTCCCATTATTTCTCATTGATGTGGAGGGTTTTTCTTCCATAAATATAGTAACAAAGTAACTGTTGAGTTCATCTGCAACTTCAGCTGGGGTATCTAATACTATCCCACGTCCATTACATAAGGGTCTGATCTGGTTTGTCCTTCTCTTCTTTGCATTTATTTATGTGAAGAATTCCTTATCTCCCATCTTTGCTCCCTTTGCCAGCAATTTCTCATAATCTGTCTTTGCCAGCCTAACCCTTTCAGTGCCATTATTACAGATCAGTTTGTAGCTGTTATAGGCTTCGGTACTTTTTATTGCTCTGTAAGTTTTCCATAACGTCTTTTTCTGCTCAAGTAATTTGGCAACTTCATTTTTCATCATTATTCCTTTCAAGAATTAAAGACATTTATTCAGGAAAACTATGTTAAAAAATTTGGGAGAATATGATCAGTTTGACTTTAGAAAGGTACTTAAATTTATCAGTTATTTAAAAAATATATTTCATGAAATTCTGTTAATTTCATAGGTGTAAACTTAACAATTGATTAGTTATTCATTAATTGGTGCAAACTAAATAAAACCTGAGGCTTCATTAATGCTGAAAGTTGATAGGCAAAAAAGGAATATTTGCTGAAATTATATTTCATTTTTTTTTTTTCCACAGGAGCAGGCAGAAGATATTAAGAAGAGAAACGTATTCCCTTGAGAGTGTGTTGTTTGTGTTTTAAATATTGACAAAAAAAAGTAAGCACTTAATTCAAAGTGTTTAATGAACAGTCTCAGTGTTAATCATCAAAATATAGTTGTGAAAGTTAACATTAACACTGAAAGTTACTTCACCCAAGAAAATATTTTTATGCTCTGTGTATCCTCAACATATACAAGGAACTGAAATAATTCTAAAATATTCAGAATCATCAATGCCATGTAAATTTTTATATATTTAAAAGAGTAATTAAGTGTATAGAGTTACCACTAAAAGAAAGTTGATAAATAGTGACAAGTATGAATGGACAACACGGAAAAACAGCAATGGCATATCCATGTGACAGAACTGTTCATACCCAAGAGAAACCGTTTTCTTGTGAAACATGTGGCAAGAAATTTATTCGATCTTATAATCTAAAAACCCACCAGTTACTTCATAGTAAGGAGAAATCTTTTCATTGTGAAATATGTGGCAAGGCCTTTACTCTGTCTAATAGGCTAAAAACTCACATGATAATTCATAATAAAGAAAACCCATTCTCTTGTGAAACATGTGGCAAGGCATTTACTCAGTCAAGTCATCTGAAAGAACACCTCTTTGTTCACACTCAGGAGAAACCATTTTCTTGTGAAATATGTGGCAAGACATTTTCTTTGTTTCGTAAACTAAAAACCCACCAGGTAGTTCATACCGGAGAGAAATCTTTTCGTTGTGAAATATGTTGTAGTGCATTTTCGCAATCATCTAGCCTGAAAAGACACCTTTTAGTCCATACACATGGAAAACTATTTTCTTGTGAAAAATGTGGCAAGGCATTTACTCAGTCAAGTTATCTGAAAGAACATCTGTTAATTCACACTGACGAGAAACCATTTTCTTGTAAAATATGTGGCAAGGCCTTTTATTTGTTTCGAAAGCTAAAAACCCACCAGATAGTTCATACCAGAGAGAAATCTTTTCGTTGTGAAATATGTTGGAGTACATTTGCACAGTCATATAACCTGAAAAGACACCTTTTACTTCATACACAAGAGAAACGATTTTCTTGTGAAATATGTGGCAAGGCCTTTTCTCAGTCGGGAGGGCTAAAATCCCACCTATTAGTTCATACTCAGGAGAAACGATTTTGTTGTGAAATATGTGGCAACACATTTTCACATTCTACTTCATTCAAAACTCACATGTTAGTTCATACTAAAGCAAAATCATTTCACTGTGAAAAATGTGGCAAGGCATTTACTCAGTCAGGTCATCTGAAGGAACACTTGTTAGTTCACACTCAGGAGAAACCATTTTCTTGTGAAACATGTGGCAAGGCATTTTCTCAGTCTCGTATTCTAAAAATGCACCAGTTAATTCATACTCAGGAGAAATCTTTTTGTTGAAAATATGTTGTCAGGCATTTTTGCAATCATATAGACTGAACGCCAAACTTTTAGTTCATACACAGGAGAAGCCATTTTCTTGAGAAATGTTTGTTGTCGTTGTTGTTTATTTGGGTTTTAGGAGCATTAGTAACTAAGGCCATATTGCTCCGAGGATATGCAGTGGTCATTCCCTGACCTTTCCGCATCCTCCGTATTTGGTAGTCACGGGCTCGAACCCCGGTCTAATCAAGAAGCATGTGCTATGCACTGCTGCTCCTGCCCACCTGGCTACGGAGGCGGCCCTTGAGAAATGTGTGGCAAGGCATATTCTCAATCTAGTAGTTTAAAAACCCACCAGTTAATTCATACTGGGGAGAAATCCATTTCTTATGAAATATGTGGTAAGGCATTTTTGCAATCATATAGCCTTTTTAACACACCTCTTAGTTCACACACAATTGAGAAACCATTTTCTACATTTTCAGATTGTCATGCTCTAAAAACTCACATATTAGTTTATACTATGTAAAAACAATTTTCATGTGAATTGTGTGGCAAGGCATTCAATCACATAAATGAAAGAAACACCAAATAATTCACACTAAGGAAAATTAATTTCCTCTTAAATATGTGGCAGAGCATTTTCACAATCTGGTACATTAAAAACGCAACTGTTCATACTAAGAATCTATTTTTTTATGAAATGTATAAGAAGACATTTTGTCAGTCATCTAACTTGAAAAATCACCTCTTACTTCACACTAACAATAAACTACCTTAAGTATACGACAAGCCAATCCTGTAAACTGATCTGAAAACCCTTATTCCTTTATAATCGGAGAATCTCCTGTCAGTTTTAACATGTGAAATTTATTGAGCTTCTGATTTGAAGAAGTTCAGGTAGAATCCTTTTTTTTTAATAGTGTTTGTGCAGTTTCCTAAACAATTAAGCTTAGCATTCTATTGTTGCTAGTGTGCCACTTCTTTATTTTTCTGTTTTTTTTTTTTTTTTTTTTTTTCCCTATTTGTAAAGGATTAAAATCATCAAATGTAGTTTTGCCTGCCATTATTCTCTAATTGTGTTTTCTTATGTCAAATCGATCATACTAGGAGACATTAATTTTCTGTGTGTGGCATATAACAGATGCTATGCAAGCAAAATTGTCTGCCTTTCTTCTAGGCAATTCTCATACTTATGTGGCAGCTGTGCAACAGCAGCAAAAAGAGGTATTGAATCTTGCCAGAGAACTTTGATTTTACTGACTAAACGCTAATAGCTGGCAAAAGTACAGAGGTTCATGTCACATCTGCCACACATTTGAGTAACTTGGGTTTCAGTCTCTGGGATCACAGACTCATGTAATTTATAAAAATAAAATAAAAACTATTTGTTTCTCTTATTTATTTTTTCTTAGTTTTTTAATTTGGTTTAGCAAATCATAATTAATAGATTTAAAATTAAAAAATTAATTAAAATTAGAAAAAAATTAATTAAGTTTAAGAGAGAAGTGCAATTATAGTGTTTTTAGCCGTTATCATTTTTTCAGAAAATTAACCATTCTATTCCTATATGACAAGTTTTTGACATTTTATGCAATGAGAAAGGACAATTTATTTTCAGGAGAAGCATTTCTAGTAGTAATAGTAATGGATGGCAAGCTTATATAGCATCAGCCAAAAAAAAAATAAAAAATAAAATTTCACCTATCCATATCTGCCAAGAAATTTTCTAATTCTCATTTGAATTTATTCATTCTATCCCCTTCCATAACAACAGATGGAATCATCTTCCATCAATCAACCACCTAGTGTCTGAAGGCTTCCTCACATCTATTCTGCAACTATCCTCCTTCAACTTAAATTTATGTCCACTCATTTGTGTAGTCTCAGCAAGTGGAAGAATACCATTAATATTCTGCTTACTCGATCAATTCAAGCTTTAAACCCTTCAGTCATATCTCCCTGTAGGTGCCTGGTCTCGAGATGCTGCAGTTTGCAGAACTGAAGCCTTTCTAGCTAAGTGCACCCTATTCTTCTGGTTGCCCTTCTCTGCACCCATTACAGCAGATATAAATCCTGTATACAGTGTGCATGTGCATCTTGAGTACCTGTATACAGTACTCAAGATGCCGCCTAATCATGGCATTATACAAACGATTAATCACCTCCTTATTTCTGGTAGCAAAGATTTTGTATATCATTGACAAAACCTTATGTGCTATCCCACCAGCATGACTGACTTCACAATTAACCCCCAGGTCTTTTTCATTCTCATCTACCCCAAATGTATTACTATACAACTGTTGATAAGGTACTCGGGGTTACTGCTACTCATGTGTAGTACCTTGCATTTATCAATGTTAAATTTCAACTGCCATTTCTCAGCCCATCAACCCAGTTTTCCTAGATACTGTTTTGGTAGCTGATCCTGATGAATGTCGTTGAGCACATTTCAGACCTTTGTATCATCCAGACTTAGACATTAAACATGATATGCTTTCATGAATATCATTGAAAAATATTAAAAACAACAGGTGGATCTCTCATTGAACTGTGGGAAACTATACGAATAACGTTAGTCCATTAAGAGCAATGCATGTTGACAACCACTACTGTGTTATTCCACTTAATCATCCATTTATCCATCGCAGTAACTTTCCCTTAATGCCACATTGCTTCACTTTGTACAGCAGTCTCTTATATTTAATGGTATCAAAAGCTTTCCAGAAATCCAAGTACAGTATATGAAATCAAAATTCTGCTTTGCATCTAGTTCTTTGGTCACTGCAATTAGTTTGTCTAACCAAACTGATAGTACTATCAGTTTGGTTAGACAATCCCATCCCCTTAGTTCCTTGGTAGCCGACCGGGCTAGCCAGGTGGGTAAAGTGCCTGCCTGGTAACCCAAAGGTCGCGGGTTTGAATCCTGCCTCGGGTGTGGATCAGAGTAAAATGCAGAAACTTTGGGAGGTGCATTATGGCCACAGAAGCCGATGCGCCAACAACTAACGAAAAAAAAAAAAAAGTTCCTTGGTCACTGCATGATAGAAACCCATCAGTTTGGTTAGACAAGACTGCCCCATTAACAAATCCATGCTCTGACTGCGGTATAATTGCATTCCTGTCCAGACGGTCCTGCATTAATTTTTTAACAAATGACCCCATTTTTTTTTCTGGAACAGTTATTAAGCTAATAAGTCTGTAATTACTCATGTCACCTTTTGATCCCCATTTGTGAAGTTTCTGTAATTGCTTTATATGTTGAGGTTGATTACAAGTGCATTTTAAGAGGAAAATCTTGTAAATTTTTTTGGTATTTTTATCATTCAAATTTATTCTATAAGAAATTCTAAGTTGGAGAATCAACAGTAGAATTCAAGTTTACTTTCCTTCACTAGAATTCAAGCATGAATACAAATCATTGGTTATTCCTTATTGATTATTTTCATAATTATTAATTCGTTATATGACACAAAGAAATCTTTGGGTACCATATTTTACTGCTGTTATACATTGGGCACATGCTTGTTGTGTATATTATATGATAATAATAAATAAATAATAAACAGTGGCTTCTTTTTGAGTCAGGCACTTTGTGTAAAGTTACAAAAACGATCACTGTGTATTAAAAACAGTACAAAATTTTTCTGTCTCTCTCTCTTCAAATATCATATTAGAAAAAAAAAAAACTTATAGAAAGGCTACAAAAATGCCACAAAGATTACTTTTTTTCAGTTAATTTCATAGTACAGCAAAATGACTTCTGTGAAAAGGGTTCTTCAATTAACCTTGGGTATTGAAAATTGATTTCAGTCTGCCACTGCTATATTACATATTAATTTGTGGCATTGCCTACTAAATAAGTTGAATTTTACTACACAGTGGAGATTTGTTAATGAATTGAAATTTATTTTTGATATTATGAATGATTCAAGATATTGAGGAAAATTTGGACTGTATTCTGTAAGATTCTTCCCTTTTCCTAAACCATATTATATTCTTGTGGTTGGTGCTGTCATTTGACCAAAGCACAACATGTTGCCCTTTCTGCTAAACAGCTCAACCCATCTGAGCAGGATGGAAATAGTTTTCTCTACCACATAGTGGGTTCTGATATGTTATGGTCAAACAACTTTGCTGCAAAATCAGATTTCTGATACAGAATGATGTTTCAGAAGATTCCACTACACAAAAAAGAGTTAAGGCATAACTTTCGACAGGACTGTTTCTTATTTGCTGCTATTTTATGCAATAGTTAAGAGACATTATTACTGCAACTAGCTTTTCAGTGGTATTCACACATCATTTTGCAATCAAAGGGCTTGGTTATCTTTCAAAGCAATCACTCCACTGCTTCATAGTGATGTCCACAAACTTAGAACTTGTCAGTTTTGTCATTAGCTAAGAAATCAAGCCAGTAACCTGTATAGTCCAAAGATTAATCAAAAAACTGAACAGCAGCAACCTGAATAGGCTATTTAGTCAACCTGTTTTGAGTGTAAGTGTCTTTTCCTTGGTGATGGCAAAATTACACAAGTGTTAAGGGACAGCATCTTGAAAAGGAGTAATAAATTTAGTGATTTCTCATGTATGTTATTTTTCAAAAAAAAACCCAGTAGAATTCAAGCATGAATCACCTTACATTCTGCATAAATTGTCTTCCCCATTTAAAAATGGCTTCATAGTATGCAGTTCATTTGAAGCAATTGGTTTTTAAGTTCATAGATGGGTGTAATTAGTGTTCTGTTTGCAAATTATATAAGAAGCTGTAAAAAATTTGTTAACAGACTGTATGGCTAAATGTAAATTATTTTCCTTATTTGAATTATAAATGGTAACAATGTATTCACATTTTGCTATAATTATTTAAAGATACTGTATGTACAAATAACTCCATGTATTAAAAATACTTTATGTTATGTAAAAATATAACTCTATGTAATATTCAATGTGTTAATAATCTTTGAAGTCAATCAACCTCTATCAGAATCCTTTTATGATATGGGAAGTTGAAAGACAGATGACAGTGAGATTCATGGTTCTGCTTGGTAGTGTTACATCATGAGGATGCATATAGCATATAAATTCAAGTCAAGGAAGGATGTTTGCAGAATAGATGTGTAAAAATTTGCCTTCAGCCACCAGATGGTTGATTGTTGGAACAAGCTTCCATCTCTTGTGGAAGTGGATGGGTTGAATAAATTCAAGGGAGAACTAAACGAATTTTTGTACTTCTACTATCTATATTCTTCTTTTGTTTTTATGTCTAATGTGGTTTCTGCAAAAACATTTATATTTCCATTTAATGGAATGAAACCTAATGATTAAAAAGCTGCCTGAAATAAAGTTTAGAGGAAATTTAATGGAATGATAGTTTAATGAAGATTTTCTGACAACTTGATCATCTTTTTATTTCAAAAAGACAACTTGATCATTTTTTTTGTATATTTTGAAATAATTTTGAATTTTTTGTCATCATTAAATATGATTGTAAATATTATTTAGTGTAATAAAACTTATGGAAAATTATAGTATTGATTTTAAAATTAATGTTTTTTTACATTACTTTTATAATGTTTGTTCCAGTTTCTCTTTTATTCCCCATTTTCATTTGTAATATCCTCCATTCTTGAATCTAGTAGAATTTGTATGTTTGAAGACATCATGCCCAAGATTATTGTAACTTCCAATTCCTATTCTTTCTCTGGTATTTTAATTTAATTCCACCGAATGTGTAAGTCATTTTGGAGTGACTGTTCCCCAAGTATAAGACCTGTTTTGCTAAATTAAAATTTAGCTGCCATTTTGCTGACCATCCTCGAAGCCTATCCAATTCATTCTCAAGGAGCACTGTTTGGTGCTGATCATCACTTCTCTCTCTCTCTCCCTCCCTCCCTCCCTCCCTCCCTCACCTTTCCTCCCAATCTTCATATCTGCAAATTTTGATGTTAAGCCCATCTGCCCCTTTGCCTGTCAGTTATGAAGCTCAGGAACAGCCGGTCCCATAGCCAATATTAAGGGTAACTAAGAATCACAACCCTCTACTTCCCACTCTGAGATACATCTCATATATGTTATTCTAGACTGAACATGCTGCAGTTTTGCAACAACTTATAGTATTTACCATATATGGTAATTCAAGGAAGCCACGGGCTTTTCTGCAGTGGCAAAAAAAAAATAATCTCACCAAACAGATTAATAAAAATACAAATTATATGCCTCCCTCCTCACACAGGTAACTGCCAGTTGACTTTAAATGTACTCAGACTTGTCATCCTCAACTACCTTGAGGGCAACTTGTTCCAACATTCAGTGACTCACAGGCCAAAAGAATACTTCCTACAATCTGATGTAATCATCAATCCCTGTAATTTGAATTTATGCCCCATAGTTCAGGAATTCTTCATTTCATTGAGAATTCCATTATTCCTTTTACTAATCCCTCTCAGTGCCTTATAAACCTCAATCCAGTCACATCTGGGGTGCCATGTTGTAAAGCCCAAATATTATGACTCCTCGTACGGTTGATCTCTTGATTTAAGTTAGTAGAGCATTAGCATTAGTAGAGCATTAGTAGAGGCATTTGATGCAAGAAAGCAAGCTTATGCAGCATCAGCCAAAAAAAAAAAAAAAAAAAAAGTAACATAAATAAATAAAAATAACCACTTCCACTTCACCCCTCTGTTCGTTCGAAATACCTGTCCAGCTGAGCCTTAAACTTATTTAGGCTATCAACTTCCATGACAAGGGATGGAAGTCTGTTCCACCCACCAACCACCCGCTGGCTAAAGGCAAATTTCCGCACATCTATCCTACATCTGTCTTTCCTCAATTTGAATTTATGCCCTCTCAGGTGATTATTCTGAGCAAGAGGAAGAATCCCATCAGCATTGAGCATGCTCAAACCATTCAAGGCTTTGTACACCTCTATCAGATCACCTCGCTGGTGCCTAGTTTCCAGACACTGTAATTCGCAAAACTTAAGCCTTTCTTCGTAAGAGCACCCCTTTGTCCCATTCACCAATCTAGTTGCCCTTCTCTGTACTCGTTCCATCAGCTCTACATCCTTCTTGAAATGAGGCCTCCAGGCCTGTATACAGTACTCTAGGTGTGGCCTGACCATTGCCTTATACAAGGGAATAATCACCTCCTTATCCCTGCTAGAAAAATTCCTATATATCATTGACAATACACCATGAGCTACTCTTGCAGCCCGTCTGCACTGCTCAGAGAACTTCATATCTGCCTGCACAACCACCCCCAGGTCCCTTTCATTCTCTACCACTGTCAGTGTAGTACCACAGAGTTGATACGTTGCTCTGGGGTTGCTGTTTCCCATATGTAGTACTTTACATTTGTCAATGTTAAACTTCATTTGCCACCTCGAAGCCCATCTGCTCAACCTTTCCAAATCCTGTTGCAGCAGCATAGTGTCAGTAGTGTCCTTGACAACCCTGCCAACCTTCTATCGTCTGCAAACTTGGACATTAAGCCTGATATACCATCATCAATATCATTTATAAATACAGAAAACAATAAAGGACCCAATACTGAACCCTGAGGGACTCCACTAATAACATTAGTCCACGATGAGCAGTGTCCATTGATTACCACTCTGTGTTCTCCCCCTCAACCACCCCTTTATCCATAGCAGCAATTTGCCTCCAATGCCACACTGCTCCAATTTGTGCAGCAGTCTTCCATGTGCAACAGTATCAAAAGCCTTTCTAAGATCCAAGTATATAATATCAAAGTTATTCCCTGCATCCAGTTCTTTTGTGACTGCATCATAGTATCCAATCAAATTGGTCAGGCAAGACTTACCCTTAACAAAACCATGCTGTGTCCTAGCTATAACTGAAGTCTTGTCTAGATGATCCTGCAGTGCTTCTTTCACCAGTGCCTCCATTAATTTTCCGGGAACAGAAGTTAAACTCACAGATCTATAATTACTTGTGTTAGCCTTTGATCCCCCTTTGTGAATTGGGGTCACATTTGCACATCTCCAGTCCATGGGTACCTCCCCTGACTCCCATTTCAAGAAGCTTAATATCTTTTTTTCAGATGAGGTCTTCATACTGGAACACAGTATTCTAAATGTGGTCTTAATTGCCTTATGTAAGGCAATTAACTTATGTAAGGCCACCTATCTCTGCAGGATAAGTTCAATAAATCATTTATAAATAAATGCTGCAAAATGCAAAGTCTTACACTGTGGGAATAGGAACCCTGAAATGAATTATACACTTGTTGGGGTTGAATAAAAAAGAGTGGAGGAGGAAAGTGGTTTGGGAGTTGCAATCTCGGCAGATATGAAGTTTTCTAAATAGTGTAAACTGGCATCAAGGAAAGCACGTGGTGTGACTATCTTTGAATTCTGCTGAAGTCATCCTAAAGGAATTCTGCTTGGCTGTGAATTAACAATTCTTACCAATCTCTATACATCTGCAAATTTTGACACCAAACCTATCCCTTTGTTGATGTTATTTAAGAAAATGAGAAGCAACAACGTTCCTAGAACTGATCCTTGACGGACTCCTCTCCTGAGATTACACCAAGCTGAGCAATATCCAGTAATCAACCTTCTGCCCAGCAATCCATATTAGAAACCAGTAATCCCAGCATGTACAATCTTATACAGTAACCAATCATGAGGGACAGAGTGAAATGCCTTGCTAAAATCTAATAGATTGTTGTGTTCCCTAAATCCACTTAATGAGTAATTGTCAAAATAGTCTTCTAAATTGAACAAGATTTTCCCATAACAAATCTGAGTTGTGTGTCCTTCAGAATGCTATAAATATCTAAATGTAGCTGGAATTGGTATGTAGTTACCAACTTCACTCTTAGAACCGACTTTATGTATTGGTGATATGTTGGCATTACTCCAGTCCAAAGGAATATCTCCCGAGTCTGAAGATATCCTCATAATTTCCTCCTGTGGAAACTGCAGTGCGTATGCCACCAACTCCGTGCACCGTAGTTGCCTTTATGCTCAGAAGTTTCTCTAATAAACAGTCATTTGTAATTATGACAATGCTAATTTCATTTGGCTCAGCCTCGTCCCAGCATGAAGGGTTTAAAGGGGTGTGCTGATAAACTTTTAAAACCACCTTGCTGGAAAAAAAAACACAAGACTAAGAATGTGTATGCATACATATATTTATTGTAAATTTTACTGATTTACAACAATTTTGAATTAAAAAGTTCAAACAATAATGATATTTTCATTTTTTATTGTAATTTCCATGTTTTTGTTGACTTTTACTGAGCTCTTGTATCCGTAGCCAGACTATGATTGCAATTCAACCATGATTTGATAAATGGAGTTGCATCTCAATCCGCTAACTCTTTTCCCAATAGATTTATCGTCATTAAATCCAATAGGTCATCTATTGTTAAATTATTTCTCACCCTTGTACAAATTATGTTCATTAAACTGAATCCTCGAATCCTCTTTCAGCTTCAGCACTACTGATTGCAATAGTACTATCTTTTTAGCTTTTTGAATACTTGCAGGAATTGAAAAATTTCTTGAATTTACATTATCTACAAGATCCCAAAAAATTGTTCAAATCAATTTCATATTTTAAAATTTAACTTAAATGGCACATTTTTTTTTCACCAGATATCCATGAAGTTAGTTACTGATAAGGTGAAGCAGATGATTGTAATTAATTGAAACAATTTATAATGTTTTTGTCATTATTTCTGTCTGATAAAAGATGCAAATTGATGTGTTGAATTCAGTTTTCTAGTAATGTCATCCCAGGAAGAGCATTCAATTTATTATTTTTATTAAATGGAATATCTCTAAACTTATCTGATTTAGTCTAATTTTCAGCTAGAGATTCATGTTTTCCTGTATCAACCATTAAATTATCCCAACCTCTTAGCATTCATAGAGCACATGATGTATACATAGCAGGAATCTTATGTAGCATCAGCCAAAAAAAAAAAACACCCACCCTCTGCATTTCACCCATTCATTCACTCCAAATGTTTGTCTAGTTCTGCCTTGAACTTATTTAAGTTGCTCACTTCCACTACAACACATGGAAGTTTGTTCCAGCTATCAACCACCCTCTGGCTAAAGGCAAATTTCCGCACATCTATTCTACAATTGTCTTTCCTCAATTTGAATTTATGCCCCCTCGGGTGAGTAATCTTAGCAAGAGGAAGAATCCCATTAGCATTGAGCTTGCCCAATCCATTCAAGGCCTTATACACCTCAGTTAGATCACCTTGCAGGTGCCTAGTCTCCAGAAGCTGCAATTTTTGGAAGTTAAGCCTTTCGTGGTAACACCAACCCTTTGTCCCCCATCACGAATCTCATTGCCTTTCTCTGTACTTGTTCCAGCAGCTCTACATCTTTCCTAAAATAGGGCCTCCAGACCTGACCATTGCCTTATAGAAGGAGACAATCACCTCCTTATCCCTGCTAGCAAAATTTCTGTATGTCATTGAAAAGACACCATGATCTACTTTTGCAGCCTTTTTGCACTGCTCAGAAAGCTTCATATCTTGACTGAACAGTTACCAGCACATCCTTTTCATTCTCCACTACCCCGAGTGTAGTACCATCCAGTTGATACGTTACTCCGGGATTACTGATACCCACGTGCAGTACGTTACATTTGTCAATGTTAAACTTCAGTTGCCACCTCTCAACTCATCTGTTGAACTTTTTCAGATCCTGTTGCAGTAGTGTACTATAATTACTGTCATTAACAACCCTGCCAACCTTAGTATCGTCTGCAAACTTAAGCATTAACCCTGATACCAGTAACTTGAACCCGGTATTTAGCCCGTGTTTGTATTATGAGGACCCCGTGTGAGAGAAGGTGAGTCTCTGTCTGATTGTCTGGAGATGCAAGGCGACACTAATATAATAATCCCTTTGATTTCCCCTCGTAAATGTCTTTTCGTTTTGATAGCAGTTTGAGTTTCAGAAGCATGTTAGTTGGTGAATCCGTTTTCCCCACCCCGGTAAAATTAACCTGTGAATCAGGGCAGGCCTTTTGAAATACCAAAGGAGAAGGGGGAAAAGACGAGATATATAAGGAGGGGGGAAAAAGAGTGTGGTTGTTGGAGTTGTTGCGAAGTGGTGTTCAGGAGGTTTTAAAAAAAAGAGTATTGGAGCTGGCTTATAGGAAAAGGCTTTTTTCTCTGAGTTGACTAGAGCGAGAAAAGAAATAATGAAGCGTATTCCCATGGATCGTAGTAAAGAGCTGGGAGGCCAGGATGAAACCCCGATGTTTTCGGGTAAGTCACCATCTAACTAAGTTTGACACAGAATATAACCCCTGAAACCCAAGCACCCACCTTTTTATCGAATAGTTTTTTTTTTTTTCTTTCCCACATTGCTCCTCAAAATCGTACACCTTGATAAATTTGTACGCTGTCACATTGTTAGGACAGTATTTGGGAAGTCATGAACCTTTGCTGTTAATGGATTGATTTTAGGACGTACGATCAGGCTCACTCATTATTCATATCCTGTTCAGGAAACACTGAATCAGACAGAAATGTATGTGAGGTAATATATTTCAATGATCTAGAACCAATGTACATGTATACAGAACACTGTTTATAGCTTTGACACTTTCATGTATTGTGTAATGTTTATTAAATCATGTTTTGTTGGCTTAATCTTGTCTTGTGGCCATTCTCTAGACACACCTTACTTATAACACTAGTTTTATGACCTTGTAAAAGAACCATTATTTTGCGGTACTCTTGAATCTCATTTTAAAGAAAGGTTTTTGAGTAAAATCACAATGCAGTCTTCAATGTTGCAGGCTTACTCATTGTCCAGCTGAGTAAGTTTCCAGAACACAAGATCTTTGTCCTAATCTAACTGCTAGATGATCATATTGAAACCCAGGTTTTCTGAATACACGGTAGCGTGTAGTCTTGCTGAGAGCCGAGTGATCCACGAGTACGTTGATGGCAAGCACACAATACGACAGAAAAACCCTGTGGAACACCTCCAAGATTAAGTCCCTGAAGGCTTCCCATTTAGAATTCACCGTTGGTAATGTCAACAGTTTATCATCCCGCTGTATAGAATTTAAAAACTCTGAGATCACTGTAGTCACCTTTACAAAAGCAAAAACCCTTACCCTTGATGTTAGTTACATCTTTAAGTAGATCCAACATCAGTACACTCTGATCACTTACCTATTGGTTCCTTTATCTGCAGATTCTTAGCGCATGAAGAATCACTGCTGATAATCAGATCAAGGTTATTACTCCCTCTGGTTGCCTCTCAAACATGTTACTGTAGAAAACAGTCATCCAATGAATCCACAAAAGCCTTGTGGTAGTGTGCGAGTGACCAATCCAGAAGTTTTAGTCCATATCTGAGAAGCTAAAATCCCCCGTTATAAGACAATCTGATTTACTGGTCCACTCTTTCCCTGTACACTTCTTCACTGTACTCATCATAGTCATTAGGCCTGTAACACACTCCTACTCTCAACTTGGTTTTCCCAGTGCTTAGGTCACATCAAACTGAATCAACACTGCACTGTTCCAAGTGTCAATTGGCTGCACTTCCTTAGATTTTGTGTTTCTTAACTAGTTCCAGTCAATATCTGGAAAGTTAAAATCCCGCATTATAAGTCATTCTGATTTACTAGCCCACTCTATTTCTCTGCACAGTTGCTCATTATACCCATTAGATTCATTAGGCCTACAACACCCACTCATTTTACCTTTCCCAGTGCTTGTCACACCATACCACACTGACTCAATATTGCATTGTCCACCAATGTCAATTGGATGCACTTCCTTAGATTTTGTGTGCTTAACTAATAGCATAACCCCTCCCTTATTGTGCATTTCATTAATATTTTGCACTTTCTGAATATGAGTTGATCTTGACTGAAGTGAAATGAAAGTAATGAAAATTCTTCAAGAATGTCTGTAAAGCAAGTTCTGTACAAAAATGAATGTTAGCTATTCTCTTTGCCAGACCAGAATAAGAAGAATTTGAAAATTTATATACATGTATAACACAGACTATGCGTACCATAGAGCAGTAGCAGATTGTAAACTACTTGGCTCCCATCGTAGGTCCAGTACTAGACCATTTTAATAATTTCAATTTAAAGTTCTTTAGTTACAGTTTCTAGCTCTGTTTCATTTTTATTAGTTTGGTGATAAATAGAATTAATTTTATCTAAAAATATTTTAAAATTATTAACTTGTTTAATTCAGATATTGCATCATCCTCCGATAATTGCAGTCGATTTAAACAGTGCCAAATGACGATTGTAAGAAAACTTTCTAACAACTTAGTAGCTACTGGATTTTCCGTGTCACCATATACAAGCTTATCGCCAAAATGTGGCTAGCCATTGTGAACGGAAGTGCGTGCCGCTCTATAGTTTATATCCATTGTTGGTTTAACAACCAGCTCGCAAAATTTCTTGAAAATTTATAGATCAGCTCTTGCAAGTTGGCTCCAGCACAGCACTGGGTTTAAACCAGGAGTTCAAATGCAGCTGTTTCATTGACAACATTCCTAACATTACTGCAGACACACCGGCAACTAAGCAATCTTCTGTAGTTTACTTCCTTGATGCACCTATTGAATTGTCCTCAACTTAATGGTCTGTATCCCTCAACTTTATGACGAACTGAATGAAATGCTTTTCTAAAATCCAAGTAATGTCAAAATTATTTCTTGCATCCAGCTCAGGAGTAACTGAAAATTCATATGGGTATCACAGATTGCAGAATTGCTGGTCTTCCCTCTCCAGTTGGAAAAGAACTCAGTTCAAGTCCCGTTGATGACACGAGCAATATTTATGGTTCTTTTTCACAGTGTGGCTGAGTTAGTTGGTCTCAGGCGAGAACAACATATACAGGGTGATTTACTACCAGTGCGACAAACTTGCAGGAGGTGTAGGGGGTACAAAGACGAATCGGAATCACAGCATTGCAGGGTCCGAAATGCCTTCGTCATGCGGTAGAGGACATTGAACGGGAGGTCACGTGAACAGCGATCCCGCTGGAAGTCAGCATTTGCGAACCGGTTCCCAAGGCAATAGGATGGACGAGTATTCAAACGTTGAACTGGTCGACATGCACCTCGCATATGGAGCTGCGGACTGTAACGGCCGTGCCTCTCTGCGCTTGTACCAGGAATGTTTCCCGCACAGGCGTGCTCCTCATCATACGATTTTCGCACGTGTGCACAGGTTACGTGAGACTGGTTGTTTCACGAGAGGTACCATGAATCGAGAGCGAACAACGAGGATGCCAGACAATGAGGAGAATGTCCTACGTCTTGCAGAAGGCAATCTGAGTACGAGTACTCGAGCGATAAGCCAACGATTGGGTATTTCCCAATCCACTGTATGGAGGATACTGTCAACAAACCAAATGAGTTCATACCATCTGCAACGCATCCAATCATTGGAGCCTGTGGATTATCCACTCTGGAGGACTTTTGCTACTTGGTTTCTTCAACAGAGTGCGGCAGACGGCACATTTGCTTCGTCCGTATTGTTCACGAATGAGGCAAGTTTCACAAGAGAAGAAACCTTCAATCAACATAATGCCCATTTGTGGGCTTTGGAGAACCCCCATGGTATGCGAACATGTGAAACTCAACGCCGTTTCTCTGTCAATGTTTGGGCAGCATTGTTGGAGACCACCTCATTGGACCGTACCTTCTGCCCCCTCGTCTGGACGGTAGGGCATACTTGATCTTTCTACAGCAAGTCCTGCCCAAGCTTATTGAAGAAGCACATGTTCCTCGGTTGTTGCGCTGCTCAATGTGGTTCCGGAATGATGGGGCTTCCCCACATTACACCAATGACGTCTGCCAACACCTAAACGTTACATTTGGACAACATTGGATAGGTCGTGGTGGGCGGTTCATTGACCTGCTAGATCGCTGGACTTCTGCTGGGGTCAAATGAAGACATTGATGTACGAGACCCCCGTTGATTCATTTGAAGACCTCGTCGCTCGCATCTCTGTAGCTGCCGGGGAGATTCGAGACACGTCAGGAATCTTCCAGAACGTTAGAGATTCCATGCGGCGGCGCTGAGAAGCCTGTGTGACTGCTTCTGGTCAAACTTTCGAACACCTTCTGTAGCATGGCTTTTTGCCAATGTAAAACTTGTCATTAAAATGATTTCTGTTACACTAACCAGTTGCTGTTTCTGTTCTTTTTCTTTGTTCACGCGACCTCCCACATGACTAAGGCATTTCGGACCCTGCAATGCTATGTGATTCCGATTCGTCTTTGTGCCCCCTACACCATCTGCAAGTTTGTCTCACTGGTAGTGAATCACCCTGTATATCTTTATTGCAATCAGTGAATAGTAATAAATGAAATATATAAAGGAGTAATGCAAAACCGATAACAGCAATAATGCTAAGGGTTTAACATTATAATGAAAAGATAATGACAAAGAATAATGGTTTACAGTTGATAGTCACATAATTTGTTTTAACTGTGATGGTCATCACACTCGTACGTTCTTGGTATCAGCGGGATAGCTTAGCCATTGTTAGATCACAGCACTTCTCTTGGAATCATGTGTGTGTGTGTGTGTGTGTGTGTGTGTGTGTGTGTGTGTGTGTGTGTGTGTGTGAGGGGTAGAAGTTTATGGTTCTAGACTCTAGAGCCATAAACTTCTACCCTTCGATGAGAAGTGACTGCTTCATTGGATTCTCTAAAATCTAGAGGATCCAATGAAGCAGCCACTTCTCATCGGAATAGATAATTGTCACTGCTAATCCCCAGATATCAGCTACATAGGTAAAATGTAAAGTAGAGTCTAACGGTACCAGTGGTTTCCCCGATCTCTGCATTATTCGTGAAACAGTATTCTGTGGTGGCCAGAGATTTAAAAAATATATGGGTATTGTTCTGTTGTGTAATGTGGTGCGTTGTATCTTCTTACCGTTGGGCCCCCTGATGGGACCCACCATTGCCCAATCTTTCCATGAGGAGGCAGGTCAGGTACCCAGTAGATTATATTTTGTACTCTAGCAGGCTCTGCCACCTAGTTTCCAAAGGTTTCAGTGGCAAGAGCCTATTTAAAAAAAAAAAAATGGATAAGTGCTAGGGTTTGATTACGCCGAAATGGATTAATGAGAGTGAGTTTGGAATTTTGACACTAGTAATTTGGCTGTGTTAATTCAGGGGGTATACGCTGTCGTTTTAGTTAGAGTGGGGGGAGACTGAAGACTGGGGTGGCACAGTAGATATATTGGGACTATAGAGCAGTTTACCCCACATGGATCAGTAAGGACATGCCCCACCAGAAGAAGGGGGTGACCAGTAGGGGAGGAGACAGAAGCCCATCCCCTCCCCTCCCGCCCAGGGGAAGGAATAAAGGTACTAGGCAAATGAGTCGGTACAGATTGCCAGAATGGTGCTGGCAACATAGCTGCAGATGTCATGGTCAAATTAAGTAGAAGTCCGGTTTTGTTCCTAGAACAGTACAGGCACATCCAAGCGCTGTCGGTTGGTTTTTGGTCATACATGGGAACATTGTCCTGTCCATGAAGTCCTTTCGTGGCATTGCTGAGTCATCTAGGCCGTTGTGTTACCTAGGCCATTGGGCAGTGTAGCAGTGTAGCAGTGTATCATCAGGCTCCCCCCTGGTGCCGTTCAATGCTATTTGGCCCTTCTTCGGTGGGTTGGTAGGTAGGTACCCAAGTGATGCAATGATGGCAAAACAGTTATGAAGTATAACTCCACTATGTGAGAGATGCCTGATGGTGTATGGTGTGTTTAGACTATAAAGCGTTTAAGGCTAAAGCCTCAAGTTATGAGAAAGTGTAGGCTATGTATAAGTTTAGTGCGATAGCATCATTAATACATTTATTAATACATTTATTAATACATATTAATACATCAATAGCATAATTAATACATTTATTAATACATCAATAGCATCATTAATACACTTATTAATACATATTAATGCATCAATATCATCATTAATACATTTATTAATACATCAATAGCATCATTAATACACTTATTAATACATATTAATACATCAATAGCATCATTAATACATTTATGAATACATATTAATACATCAATAGCATCATTGATACATTAAAGTCTAGACTATGTATAAGTTTAGTGCGATAGCACTAAACTTATGGCGCCTCCGTAGCCAGGTGGGAAGGAGCAGCAGTGCGTAGTACACGCTTCTTGATTAGACCGGGGTTCGAACCCGTCACCACCAAATACGGAGGATGCGGAAAGGTCAGGGAATGATCACCGCATATCCCGGAGCAATATGGCCTTAGTTGCTAATGCTCCTAAAAACCAAATAACAAACAACAACAAACTAAACTTATACATAGTTTAGACTTTCTCATAGCTTGAGGCTTTAGCCCTAAACGCTTTATAGTCTAAACAAATGGTTAACTTGCCATTTCTTTAAGAGACGAGACTACTATGACGGTCAATTTTTAGATTAATCCATTGTTGTTGAAGGGTTTTAGGTGCATCTGCTACTTAGGACCATCATCATTGTTCTCTTTCTTGGTGATTCCCTTCTACTTTTCTCTCTCTCAGGGTAACTAGGGATTTTTTTTTTTTTTTTGGCTGTTGCAGCATAAGCCTCAGACTTCCTTGCATCATATAGCTAATAATAATAATAATAATAATAATAATAATAATAATAATAATAATAATTTTGCGCCCTATGGTATGTCTGTAAATTGAATGTGCACTGTGGTCGATTTGCTGTTTACTGGACGAACATATTATTATTATTATTATGATTATTATTATTATTACAATTAGTTATATGGTGCAAGGAAGCCTGGGGCTTTTGCTGCACCAGCCAAAAAAAACCTTCTGAGTTACCCTGAGAGAGAGAGAGAGAGAGAGAGAGAGAGAGAGAGAGAGAGAGAGAGAGAAGTAGAAGAGAATCACCAAGAAAGGGAAGAATCATGATATCCAGCTCAGGACCCTGGGTGTGCCAAGCCCATACTCACCAGAGATGAGCCCCTGGGGATTGACCATAGTTTCCGAGAACAAAAACCATATTCCTCTCTCCTGAGAAGAAATACCTCAGCAAAGTCGTCAAAAGAGACCCTAGAGTCGTTGATTGACAGATTTTTAACCTCGGGGGGCTCACATCCGGTGAGTATATGCTTGGCACACCCAGGGTCCTGAGCTGGACATCATCATTCTTCTCTTTCTTGGTGATTCCCTTCTATTCTCTCTCTCTCTCTCTCTCTCTCTCTCTCTCTCTCTCTCTCTCTCTCTCTCTCTCTCTCTCTCTCTCTCTCACACACACACACACACACACACACACACATACACACACACACACAAAGGGATAACTCAGGAATTTTTTTTTTTTTTTTTGGCTGGTGCACCACATGGCTAATTATAATAATAATAATAATAATAATAAATAGAACACTGGTGCTTTCTATCTTCTGTGGGGTGGTCGATGATTATAGCGATGTGTTATTCACGAAGGTAACAATATCGTCCTTATCAGATAGAGGGTGGCCTTTAGTTACGATACACATACAAAACATGGGTAAAAAATTCCTCCATGTTTCAGCCCTCTACGAAATCAGTATTCAAAGTTCTAATAAAGGTAAAGCTGATTGTTGAAAGTACTGCAATATCAGGGCAACAATTTACAATGGTCACTAGCTGGATATCATCATTCTTCTCTTTTTTTTGGTGATTTCCTCCACTCTCTTTGTCCCTCAGGGTACTCAGTTTTTTTTTTAAGGCTGGTGCAGCATAAGCCTCAGGCTTCCTTGCATCATATAGCTAATAATACTAATAATGGTGATGATGATGGAAAGCATTTCTTCCGTGCCGACCGGGTGGGTAAAGTGCCTGCCCGGCAACCCAAAGGTCGCGGGTTCGAATCCCGCCTCGGGCTTGGATCAAAGTACTGCAAGAACCTTGGGCGGTGCATTATGGCCACAGAAGCCGATGCACTAACAACTACCAAAAAAAAAAAAAAAAAAAAAAAAAAAAAACATTTCTTCCGTGGAAATAAGTATTATTATTAGTGGTGACAAAAAAAGGGGTAAGGAACTAAAGATTATGTAGCACCGGCTGAAAATAAAAGGGCATGAAAATAATAATAATGTGTGTCATTTACCCATTCATTCTAATATTTTAACCAAACATTTAGATATATTCAGACCATAACTTCCACTACAGGCAGGAGCGCATTTATATCGAAAATCAAGTATTTTGTGGCTGAGCCTATTTATCCAAGGAAATTAATCCCTGTTGCCCGCAAAAGCAGTCATTATAAACGTTTACAGATGCATGCATTATAAAGTGCGTTATCAAGTTATAAAATTAAAGATAAAAGTATAGTCATTATAAATGTTTACACATGAAAATAAGTTTGATTTGTCAGTGGCCTTTCAAAACTGCTCGAACACTATGTTATACCTAGTCCGAAAAATTTGATTAATTAATTAATTAAAATGAGATAGGAACAAAAGTAGCAAACTGAATTATGCTCCTGGTTTATAAATCTTTGCCCTCATGGATTTTGTCCCGCTCGTAAAAATTAATCAACTATGATTGTGCATACTGCTAGACTTTGCATTGGTGCATTGCGAAACAGCGAATTGGTTGATGTAGCTTTTAGTGAGATTCATACCCATAAATGTCAACTACAATAAACACCCAATTAAGGATACGTTAGAATTACACATCTGATGAATCATAGCACTGAAATGAAGAGAAGTGGTGTTGGGGAAAAGGTTATGTTTCTTTATTTATTATTTTTTATATTTAAAAAAATGTGGTGATTTTTGGTGTTTTTTTTTTTTTTATATATATGATATCGAGGTTGCCATTTCATTCTGACGAGTTGGCAACCGTAGGCGTGTGTGTCACAACTACAGAGAAGTAAGATATGTTAATAATATGATCACAACGAAGTACTAGTTGGGTTTCACACGATTATAAAATGGAATATGATTTAGAAAATTTGCAAAGTAATATCTACAAAAAGTGTAAAAGATTTAAAAAAAGTTAAGCACAGTAATCTTTCTTTCATTATTTTGTTTTTATGACAATGGAATAGTTTGGTTACAGTTTAGTAATAACAGGCGTTTATTTCAGCTTTCCACTAAGAATACAATATAATGTAAGTGCAACGTTCCACTTTTAACTCTCAAATCAGTATTCAAAGTTCTAATATAGGTAAAGTGACCAGATCCTTAGCATTCCAATGTGGGATATATAGGGGAGATTTTTCAACTCTCCTAGAAATACAAATATACACATGTGTATATACAATATACACATATTTTTTTAAAATTTTTATATAATATCATAGCATTAGTAGAGACATACGATGGAAGAAAGCAAGCTTATGTGGCAGCCAAAAAAAAAAAAAAAAACCCTCCCATTTCACCCCTAGATTTGTTCCAAGTGCTTGTCCAGCTCAGCCTTAAATTTACTTATGCCATCAACTTCCACAACAAAAGATGGAAGTCTGTTCCACAAATCAATTACCTGCTGGCTAAAGGCAAATTTCCACACATCTATTCTATAACTGTCTTTCCTTGATTTGAATCTATGCCCCCTCAGGTTCTTAATCTGAGCAAGAGGAAGAATCCCATCGTACAACTTGCTCAACCCATTCAAGGCCTTATACACCTTGATCAGATCACCTTGCAGGTGCCTACTCTCCATTTGCTGCAATTTGCAGAACTTAAGCCTTTCTTGGTAAGAGCACCCCTTTGTTCCCCTCACCAATCTTGTTGCCCTTCTTTGTACTCATTCTAGCAACTACATCCTTCCTAAAACGAGGCCTCCAGACCTGTACACAGTACTCTTAAGTGTGCCCTGACCATTGCCTCTTATAACGCGATAATCACCTCCCTGTCCCTGCTAGCAAAATTCCTATATATCATTGACAAGACTCCATAACCTGCCCTGGCAGCCTGTCTGCACTGTAATAATAATAATAATAATAATACACACTTCTTTTAACAATAAAAACAAGAGAAATTAAATAATATAATTAAATATATTTTTCTGAGTGAATTTTTCTTAATAATTTTTCCTTATTTGCTATTTCTTCGTAAAATTCTTCACTAGAATTAGCAAAATTGCACATAACTTGTAGTATTGCTTTTGGCATTTCTACGGTCAGTTGTGTTTTTGTTGACATCTACAACTTTACTACCATAAAAACAATGTATTGGAGAGACATTGGTACTATTCCAATCCAACAGAATCATTCCTGAGTCCAGCAATGCTCTCATAATTAGCCTCAATGGTTCAATGCACTCACTTGCCACCTCCCTTAAGATTATAGGGTAAATGCCATCAACCCCAGGAGCCTTACTGGCTATAGGCTCAAAAGTTTTTTCATTAAATAAATTATGAAATTTCAACATCATTAATTACATTTTTTTCAACTTCACTCCCATAATTTCTCATTGACGTGAAGGGTTTTTCTTCCATAAATATAGATGCAAAGTAACTGTTGAGTCATCTGCAACTTTAGCTGGGGTATCTAATACTATCCCACTTCCATTACATAAGGGTCCAATCTGGTTTGTACTTCTCTTCTTTGCATTTATATATGTGAAGAATTCCTTATTGGTGCCTCCGTAGCCAGGTGGGAAGGAGCAGCTGTGCGTAGCACACGCTTCTTGATTAGACCGGAGTTCGAGCCCGTCACCACCAAATACGGAGGATGCGGAAAGGTCAGGGAATGACCACCGCATATCATGGAGCAATATGGCCTTAATTGCTAATGCTCCTAAAAAAAAAACAAAAAAAAAACCAAAAACCAAACCAATTTCTTATTCCCCTCCCCCCTCTTTGCTATCCTAACCCTTTCAGTGGCATTATTACAGATCAATTTGTATCTGTTATAGGCTTCAGTACTTTTTATTGCTGTGTGACTTTTCCATGCTGTCGTTTTCTGCTCAAGTAATTTGGCAACTTCATTATTCATCATTATTCTTTTCAAGAATTAAAGATATTTATTCAGGAAAACTATCTTAAAAAATTTGGAAGAATGTGATAGGTTTGATTTTTGAGAAGTACTTAAATTTACCAGTAATTTAAAAAAATATTTCATGGAATTCTGTTAATTTCATAGGTGTAAACTTAACAATTAATTAGTTATTCATTAATTGGTGCAAACTAAATAAAACCTGAGGCTTCATTAACACTGAAAGTTGATAGTGCAAAAAAGGAATATTTGTTGAAATTATATATATTTTTTTTTTTCCCAGGAGCAGGCAGAAGATGTTAAGAAGAGAAAAAGTGATCCCTTGAGAGCTTGTGTTGTTTGTGTTTTAAATATTGACAAAAAATGTAAGCACTTAATTCAGAGTGTTTAATCAACAGTCTTAGTGTTAATCATCAAAATATAGTTGTGAAAGTTACTTCACCCAAGAAAGTATTTTTATGCTCTGTGTATCCTCAACATATAGAAGGAACTGAAATAATTCTAAAATATTCAGAATCATCAATGCCATGTAAATTTTTATATATTTAAAAGAGTAATTAAGTGTATAGAGTTATCACTAAAAGAAAGTTGATAAATAGTGACAAGTATGAATGGACAAAATGGCAAAACAGCAATGGCATATCCATGTGACAGAACTGTTCATACCCAAGAGAAACCGTTTTCTTGTGAAACATGTGGCAAGAAATTTATTCGATCTTATAATCTAAAAACCCACCAGTTACTTCATAGTAAGGAGAAATCTTTTCATTGTGAAATATGTGGCAAGGCCTTTACTCTGTCTAATAGGCTAAAAACTCACATGATAATTCACAATCAAGAAAACCCATTCTCTTGTGAAACATGTGGCAAGGCATTTACTCAGTCAAGTCATCTGAAAGAACATCTGTTAATTCACACTGACCAGAAACCATTTTCTTGTGAAATATGTGGCAAGGCCTTTTATTTGTTTCGTAAGCTAAAATCCCACCAGGTAGTTCATACCGGAGAAAAATCTTTTCGTTGTGAAATATGTTGGACTGCATTTTCGCAGTCATCTAACCTGAAAAGACACCTTTTACTTCATACACAGGGAAAACGATTTTCTTGTGAAACATGTGGCAAGGCCTTTTCACAGTCAGGAGGGCTAAAATCGCACTTATTAGTTCATACTCAGGAGAAACGATTTTGTTGTGAAATATGTGGCAAGGCATATTCACATTCTATTTCACTGAAAAGTCACATGTTAGTTCATACTAAAGTGAAACCATTTCATTGTGAAAAATGTGACAAAGCATTTACTCAGTCAGGTCAACTGAAAGAACACCTGTTAGTTCACACTCAGGAGAAACCATATTCTTGTGAAACATGTGGCAAGGCATTTTCTCAGTCTCGTATTCTAAAAACTCACCAGTTAATTCATTCTCGGGAGAAATCTTTTTGTTAAAAATATGTGGTAGGGCATTTTTGCAATAATATCGCCTGAACACCAACCTTTTATTTCATACACAGGTGAAACCGTTTTCTTGTGAAATGTGTGGCAAGGCATTCAACCACATAAATTGAAGACATCAAATAGCTCACACTAAGGAAAATTAATTTTCATCTTACATATGTGGCTGAGCATTTTCACAAGCTGGTACCTTAAAAACTCAACTGTTCATACTAAGAAACAATTTTTTTTAATGAAATGTGTCAGAAGACATTTTCTCAAGTCTTCAAAATCCTCATTTTTCAAGTTCTCAACTTGAAAAATCATCTCTTCCTTCACAAACTGAACAGCAGTGGCCTCAATAGGATATTTAGCCAACCTGTTTTCAGTGTAAGTGCCTTATCCTTGGTGATGGCAAAAATACACAAGTGGTAAGGGACAGTATCTTGAAAAGGAGTTGTTGTTTTTTGGTTTTTAGGAGCATTAGCAACTAAGGCCATATTTCTCCTCGGATATGCGGTGGTCATTCCCTGACCTTTCCGCATCTTCCGTATTTGGTGGTGATGGGCTCGAACCCCGGTCTAATCAAGAAGCATGTGATATGCACTACTGCTCCTTCCCACCTGGCTACGGAGGCGCCCTTGAAAAGGAGTTTAAAGATTTAGTGATTTCTTACATGTATGTTATTTTTGGAAGAAAAAAAAAAAAAAAAGTACAATTCAAGCATGAATCACTTAGCCTTCTGCATGAATTGCCTTCCCCATTTAAAAATTGCTTCACAATAAGCAGCTCATTTGTGGCGATTGGTGTTGAAGTTGAGTGTAATTTGTGTTCTTTTTACAAATTTTTATATGAAACTGTAAAAATATTAAAACAGGTAATTAAAGCTACTGTATGTTATGTAAACAAATAACTGTATTTAATATTCAATGTGTTAAATACTTTGAAAATTTCAATAACTTCTGAAGTCAATCAACCAAACTTCTATCAGAATTTTTTTTATCATATGGTGAGTTGAAAGACAGATGATAGTGAGATTCATTGTAGTGCTTGGTAGTGTTCTCTCATGAGGGTGTATATAAATTCAAGTGAGGAAGGATGGTTGCAGGATAGATGTGCAGCAGTTCAGCAGGTAGTTAATTGTTGGAATAATTTTCCATCTGTTGTCAAAGTGGATGGGTTGAACAAATTCAAGAGAGAACTAGACAAATTCTTGTATTACTGTTACTATCTGTATGCTTCTTTTGTTTTTATGTCTCATGATATTTGTAAAAACATTGATATTTCCCTTTAATGGAATGAAACCTAATGATTAAATAGCTGCCCTGGAATAAAGTTTAGAGGAAATTTGCTGGAATGATAGTTTAATGAAGATGTTCTAAAAAAGACAACTTGATAATCTTTTTATTTTTGTATATTTTGAAAAATTTTGAATTTTTTGTCATCATTAAATATGATTGTAAACATTATTTAGTGTAATAAACTTATATGAAGGAAAATTGCATGATTGATTTTAAAATTAATTTTATTTTAATATTACTTTTATAATCTGTTCCAGTTTATTTTTTATTCCTCACTTTCACTTCTAATATCCTCCATTCAAATTTTGAATCTAATAGAATTTGTATGTTTGAAGAACTTCATGCCCAATTTTATTGTAACTACCAAATCCCATTCTTCCTCTGATATTTTAATTTAATTCCACTGAGTGTGTAATTAAATGGAGTGACTGTTCCCCAAGAATTATAACAGTTTTCCTAAATTAAACTAACATTTTGCTGACCATCCTTGAAGCCTATCCAAGTCGTTCTGAAGGAGAGCTGTTTGGTGCTCTCTCTCCCTCTATCCCAGTCTTCATGTCTGCAAATTTTGATGTTAAGCCCATCTGCTATTTTGTATATCATTTACGAAACTCAGTAACAAGTGGTCCCATAGCCAATATCAAGAGTAACTAAGAATCACAACCCTCTCCCTCTCACCCTACCTCCAACCTGAGGTACATGTTAGTCTAGCCTCAACATGCTGCAATTTGTACAGTAACTTATAGTATTTGCCATATAGTGCAAGCAAGCCACAAGCTTTTGCTGCTGTGGCAAAAAAAAAATCCAGATAAGAAAATACAAATTATATGCTTCCCTCCTCACACAGGTAACTATTCAGTTGACCTTGAATGTACTCAAACTCATACTCAATTACCTGTGAAGACAACTTGTTTCAACATTCAATGACTTACAGGCTAAAAGAAAACTTCCTACAATATAATCTAAACTTGAATCCCAGAAATTTGAATTTTTGTCCCCTAGTTCTAGAATTCTTTATTATATTGAGAATTCCACTATTCATTTTACTAATCCCTCTCATTTCCTTAAAAACCATAATCAGATCACCTGTGTTCTGCCTTGTTGCCAAGTTGTAAAGCCAAAATATTATCACTCCTCGTCATTATTTTGCTAATCTTACCATTTGAGTTTCCTGCCTTTGGACCCTTTCAATAAGCTTAATGTCTTCTTTTCAGATGTTCCAGTAATTTGGATTACTGGAACACAGTAATCCAAATGTGGTCTTGCAATTGCCTTATATAGTAGGATTATGACCTATCTCTACAGGATAACATTCAATAAATCATTGATAGGACACCATTCTGTCCTTTCCTGGACAGAATGGTGTCCTATACTACTGTATTACTATTTAGAAAACTTCATATCTGCCCAGATGGTAACTCCCAAATCCCTTTTCTCCACTCTTTTATTATTCAACTCCAACAAGTGCGTAATTTATTTCAGGATTCCTATTCCCAAAGTGTATAAGACCTTGCATTTAGCTGCATTAAAAGATTTTCCTTTCTCTGACTATCTTTGAATTCTGCTCAAGTTATCCTGAAGGAGTGCTGCTTGGCACTGAACATTAACGACTCTTACCAATCTTCACATCATCTGTAAATTTTTACGTCACACCTTCTATCCCTTTGTTGATGTCATTGAAAAAAATAAGAAACAACAGTGGTCGAAGAACCGATCCTTGAGAAATCCCACTCCTGACATTACACCAAGCTGAGTAATATCCAGTAAACATAACCCTCTGCTTTCTGCTCTGCAGCCACCCAGCAATCCATATTAGAAACATACTAGTAATCCCAATGTGTACAATCTTATACAGTAACCTGTCATGAGGAACTAATTCAAATGCTTGGCTAAAATCTATATAAATTACCAAAATTGTTCCCTAAATCCAACTGAATAATTGTCAAAATAATGTTCTAAGTTAAACAAGATTTTCCCTTAAAAAAGCCATATGTGTCCTTCAGAATGCCATAACTATCTAAATGTTGCTGGATTGCACTCTTAATTAGCATTAGCATTAGCAGAGGCATTTGATGCAAGAAAGCAAGCTTATGCAGCATCAGCCAGAAAAAAAAAAAAAAAAAAAACCCCACTTCCACTTCACCCCTCTGTTCATTGCCTCTAAGATTTTTCCTACCACTGAAGTCAAACTAACTGGCTTGTAGTTACCAAGAAGTTCACTCTTAGAACTGCCTTTATGTATTGGTGATATGTTGGCACTTTTTCAGTCCTAAAGAATCACCCCAGAGTCCAAAGATACCCCCATAATTTCCTTCTGTGGTTAATATCCTCCCTGGCGATCTTTTTTAAAACTACAATGTGTTTGCCGTTATGCTCAAAAGTTTCTCTAATAAACAATCTGTAATTACAACATCTCTAATTTCATATGGCTCAGCATGAAGGGTTTAAACCAGGAGTGAAATCCAGCTTTTGTATTACTGCAGGAATGTCATTCCTGACATTACTGCAGACAGCTGAAACTGTAATCTTCTATAATTTACTTCCTTAATACACCTATTCATGCGATACCTCAAGTAAATGGTTTGTATTGCTCAACTTTATTAGAAACTAAATCAAATACTTTTCTAAAATCCAAATAATATCAAAATTATTTCCCATATCGAGCTCAGGAGTAACTGAAAATCCTTGTGTGTAGCACAAGGATTTTCAGTTTTTCCCACTCCGGGTGGAAAAAATCTCAATTTGAGTCCCATTAATGACAAGCAATTTTTATGGTTTTTTTCACAATGTGGCTGAGTTAGTTGGCCTTGGGCGAGGGAAACATTTATACAGGGTGTTTCAGTTAAACGTTTCAGAACTTCTAAGAGGGGTAGGGTACATCCTGACAACTCGAAATCATATAGCAATGTGGGGTCGGAAATGCTTTCCTGAAGCGGTGTTGTACACAGAAGCACCATAAAGAAAAGAGACCGTAAGTGAGAAATCGTTTTAATAATACATGAAAAGAAGCAAAAGGTACATGGATTAAAGTAAGTGTTTGAAGTTTCTTCCACGGGCTACAATGCACGCCTCACATCTCCGACGCATGGACATCCGAACATTCTGGAATACTCCAGGCGAATTTCGAATTTCTTGAACAAGAACGCCAAGTTAGTAGGATGGATGATTACACGAACGCAGAGTTAGCCGATATGCATTTGGCGTAT
Source organism: Mastigoproctus giganteus (assembly GCF_048544385.1). Lineage (NCBI taxonomy): Eukaryota > Metazoa > Arthropoda > Arachnida > Uropygi > Thelyphonidae > Mastigoproctus > Mastigoproctus giganteus. The sequence continues at coordinate 105,340,143 of NC_143588.1, forward strand.
GGGGCTGCAAATTGTAGTGGGCCAGCCGCACAGCGTTTGTACGCGGAACGATATCCGACGAGGCGTATTCCCAGTCATAATTTCTTTGCAAGACTGCACCAGAGGTTAGCTGAGAGAGGTTCATTGGAAAGAGCTGACAGGGACAGGGTAAGAACAGCACGGACTCCAGCCGTCGAACAGAATGTGCTGCAGCATGTACAGGGGAATCCAAGAACGAGTACACGAAGTCTAGCAAACGCAGTCGGGGTTTCCCATTGCAGCGTCTGGAGGATTCTCCGAGAACAAGACATGCATCCGTTTCACGTGCAGCGTGTCCAGACACAGCAACCGGAGGATTATGCACCTCGTATTGCTTTCGCACAGTGGTACCTTGGAAAATGTGCTACAAATCCCCTTTTTCCTGCTGAAGTGTTGTTTTCCGATGAGGCATCCTTCACAAGGGAAGGAATTTTCAACACGCATAACGACCATATCTGGGCGGTCGAGAACCCGCATGCAATACGACGTCGTGCAGCACAGATTTGATTTTCTGTCAATGTATGGGCCGGTATTATGGGAGATCACCTCATCGGACCTTACCTGTTACCGTGTCGTCTAACCGGACCTATCTACTTGATCTTTCTGCAGCAAGTATTGCCACAACTTTTGAGAGATGAACAGATTTCTGCATCGACGCAACAGACAATGTGGTTCCAACATGATGGAGCCCCTGCCCATTATAGCGGAGATGTTCGTAACTATCTGGATGTCACATTTGGTCAACAGTGGATCGGACGTGGTGGTCCCGTGCGTTGGCCTGCTCGGTCACCCGACCTATCGTGTCTTGATTTTTATTTCTGGGGTCATATTAAATCGCTAGTTTATGACACCCCTGTTGACAATGCTGAGGAGCTGGTTGCAAGAATCGCAGTAGCTGCCGAAGAAATTCGCCTGGAGTATTCCAGAATGTTTGGATGTCCATGCGTCGGAGATGTGAGGCATGCATTGTAGCCCGTGGAAGAAACTTCGAACACTTACTTTAATCCATGTACCTTTTGCTTCTTTTCATGTATTATTAAAACGATTTCTCACTTACGGTCTCTTTTCTTTATGGTACTTCTGTGTACAACACCGCTTCAGGAAAGCATTTCCGATCCCACATTGCTATATGATTTCGAGTTGTCAGGATGTACCCTACCCCTCTTAGAAGTTCTGAAACGTTTAACTGAAACACCCTGTATATCTCTATTGCAATCTGTGAATAGAAATAAGTGTATTACAGTAAACCCGTGCTAATGTGGATTAATTGGGGGAAGTGGTCATCCGGATTAAGCGATAATCTGATTAGTGATGCAAAAGATAGCCTTAAAAGAACAAAAATTTAGAACACAAATAAATGGAAAATTTAATAAATAAAATATAGGTAGTGCTGATGAAAATAAATAAAAAATATCACTGTAGAGCCTTTATTTAAAAACTAAAAAGACAATACATTTATCAAGCTGTCGATGGATAAATGTATTGTCATTTTATACATTTATCAAGTGGTACTGGCATCGCACACCAATGCCACTTGATCGTTCCTGTGAGTACCACTTAAATACAGCTTCCAACAACACTTTTTTTGGTTCTTTTAATGGCTATCTATTTGATACACTGCTTTTATCGCTCCCCACATCGAATTTGAAAGCAAACACCTTTATAGATCCTTTTTGTTTTTTAATATCAGACAGTGTTGGCCAATACCAAATTCTTCAGCAATTTTTTTTTTTTTCCAGGAATACCATTTTCAAGTTTTTCTATCACTTTGAGCTTGTTAATGAAAACACATTTTCTTTTTATTTCACTTTTCAATTCTTTAGAACCCATAATTATATAAAATATGTTAACTTATGTAAATATATACATATAAAGTAGTACTCAAATGAATGATATAAGCAAGAACACTAGTCTTGCATATTATTGTCTGAGTTGACAATATGCAGGACAAGGTAATGTATGTTCCGTCTCTCTTTACGCGCTCAGAGTGACTCATTTGCCTTCTTAAATCCCATGTCTCAACTGAACAGAATTTTTCATATTTTGATTCAGATTATCTAACATCGACATCTGGATTAACTGTAACCGGATTAGCAAGGGTTTACTGTATATAGAGGACTGATACAAACCTCATAACAGCAATAACGGTAGGAGTTGAACATATAATGAAAAGATAATTACAAAGAATAATTGTTTACGAGTAGATAGTTATTTGCATAATTTGTTTTAACTGTGATGGTCATCACACTGTTACATGCTTGGCATTAGCGAGATCACCTAGCCATTATATGTGTTTTTGTAAAGGGCGGTACCTAGAAAGTTCAACTCCGCCTTGTGTCACTGTGAAGAGCAGAATCAACTGTAAAAGGGCCAGAAATGTCTTAGAGTAGGTTTGTGTGTTCTGGCTACTTGGCTACCCAGAAGTATCAGTCACCTTGAGAGATGATTCTGGGTACTCGTCCATGTCATGGGAAGGTGGGCCAGTCCCAGTAAAGTATATACTGTCTCAAAAGAGACTCTGACCCACCTGGTTGGGCCAGCGGGATCCTCTGGGGGGTCCATTTCAGAGGGACAAAACAAAACAAGAGGAAAAAAAAACTACCCATGGTGCAGTTATGAAAAAAAGAAAAGAAAATAATAAAAAAACTACACTGTAGTGGCAGACTCCAGTGCCAGGGGAAAAATTACAGGAGAGAATATTGGCATAGGTACACTAGAGAGGAAAAAATAAAAGAACAGCTACACTTGAGGGAAAAAAAAAAGAAAATGAAGAAGAAGGAAAAAAACATATCTAATCCACTCAGGCCCAATTCGGGAGTGTTGACCACTATATGATCTCCTTCAAGCAAAAACTTCTGTAGCAGGTTTGTGAAGAGCAGATAAACATCCATAGGTTAGGAGTAACTGGTCTAATTGATTTTCAGATTTGGGATGGTATTCACTAAATGTTGCCTCAGATCTTCGTATAGAATGCAGTCAAATAGGAGATGCCTCCAGTTTTCCTTGACTCAGCAGTAGCACAGGTCAGTCATGCAGAGGCCTAGTTGGTGCAGTTTTTCATTAAGAGAGCCATATCCTGTAGCAGGAAGTCTCCATGGTGACGGAAAGCCAGGTTTGGACAGAATTAGAGGATGTAAAGTAACCATCCTTACCTGACATATATTCCACCGGGTCTGCCAGATTTTCACTAACTCATTATAGCATCTGGCTTTCTCAGTGTTTGGGTCGGTGTCAAGATCAAGCTCTATGTCAAGGAACTGAGTGGGGATGTTTTTTTAATTCTAAATACTAGTCCTCTGTAGGTGGCATACAGATCCAGAGGAAGAGTTCCAGCTATGACCTGGATGGCTGCTGTAGATACTGCTCTGCAAACTCTAAGGGTTACCAGTAGCATTGTATGTTGGAACTAAATCTGTCTTTCATCTTGACCAAGCCAACTCGGTGAGCCCAGGTGCCAGCCACATGTGACAATTGGCTGGAAGACTGTTTTATAGTAGAGATGAAGTGTCCTCTTGGAAAGGCCTCAGTCATTCCTGGAGATATGAATAATGGAGCAGAGGCCTAGTTGATATGAATAATGGAGCAGAGAGCTAGTTGATACGAATAATAGAGCAGAGGCCTAGTTGATATGAATAATGGAGCAGAGAGCTTCATCAGCAAAGGCTACAACTTTAGTGGACTCAAAGAAGCAGGAGAGCCAATCCTGTAGAACCATATTCCACACCACAGGCCCCAAAACTGACCTTTGGGGCATCCCCGGGAGACAGGCCTGAGAACTGTTTGAGAATTTTCTCTAGATTTTCCCAGAGCGCAATGGGATGGAAGGAACCATCCAGGATCTGAAGGTGGCTTATGTGATTTCTTTATCAGGTGCAGAAGAGCAGTTTTCCAGGGCTTGGGAAAGAAACCTTCTTGGAGGCATTTATTATACAACAGGAGGAGGTAGCAGCCTTAGTTTAAACAAACGGAAGATGAAGGTGTACTCTATCAGGTCTAGGCCAGGCATTTGTTGGGGTTTATTTTCTGTAGTATTGTGGTCAGCTCTTCCAGGGTGAAAGGATCCATTGTGCTTTCGTGGTGTAGCTGCGATTTGCTTTTCTGATTGCTGTATGCTCTGGAAGATCTTCAGCAACATCGTCTGAAGGAAACAACCATATCAAGCATTATGTTAACTGAATCATGCCAGTTGGAGGTTTCCCGGGAGAGCCTGTACGGTGTTGAAAATTAAAGGGGTGAAGCTTTTATCTCATGATTTTATATACTAAGCCCCTGGGGTTGGAGTTTCCAGTTTCCTTAACAGAGCTCATCCAGGTTGCTTTCTTCCTGGCTGTTATGGCTTTAGTATAGTCGTTTTTCTTTTGAATGGTTACTGTCGAGTCGCTAAACTTCTGGGAGCAGCCAGTCCCGGTGCCAATTTCCAAAGTCTAGTGAGATCATTGGTCCACCAACAGGTCGGAATATATTTTTTGGCAGATTTATAGGATGCTTTGAGGATTGCTTGTTGGAGAACAGTTACCAGTTCATTGGCTTGTTTGGATTCATATAGATTTGGCTCACTTGCAGGGAAGTCTCCTTTAATAGAATGTTCAAAGGATTGCCAGTCGATATTTCTGGTGGAAAACCTTACAAGTGCAGGCAGTCTTATTTGGTTGTGATTTTTGTGTGGTTAAGTTTATGAGGAAAAGTATAACTGTTCGCTGAGGGTCCAGTCTTGGGTAAACTTTCAGTCAGAGACCAGGGGTACCAAGGTCCCTAGTGGAAATGGTGACATTGATGTTCAGTTCACCTGTAGAGCTACTATACATGGTGTTATGGAGGTTTGATGGCGCATAAGCTACTTTGGCTATAATGCCCCCATATATGTGGTGTAAAGACTGGCTTGGTTGTGTATTATTAGGTTTCTATTCAGGCTAAGGTCCTCCAGAAGTAATTCACGGGTGTCAGCGGTAGGGCAAAAGAGAGGATAGAATGACAGTGTGGCATATGTGATCTGGACACAAGTAGCAAACTGATTGCAGAGGGCATGTATTACAAGGATGTCCAAATCCTTGTTTAGAATGATGATGCATGTCTTTGGGTCCTCCAAGATAGGCTGGATGACTCGAGTGTGCATTGAGAAGTAAGTGATTTTGGATGTGTGGTTGGATTGGTTTTTAGCAGCATAAGGCTTCTGGATTGCAATCATCCATTGTGTGCAACTCAGCAGCCAGACAAATGTCATTGGCAACGGCACAAGACCTGTGCCCATTGATTTACATGACTGTGTGGCATTGGTGGCCTGGTGTGACCTTGGCAACAGTGTCCATTGGAGAGAAGAGAGTATTCCTGGGAGACTGTCCTCTAGGTCTAGGATTGGGCTATCAGTGTTCCTTAGCCATACAAGTTCTAGAGCCTTCTGATATTCCAGTCATGCTGTATCTCAGACTGAGGGGTTATGGGGGCTGTGGCGCCTCTTGCATTTAACATAGCTGGGTTCCTCCTCATGGTGCGGACACTCGCATGTACATGGCCGCTTCGGGTGCAGTGAACACAGGATGGGGATTATAGCCATTGCTGTATCACAGCACTTCTCTTGGAACCACGTGTGTGAGGGTAGAAATTTATACTTCTAGAGCACCATTTCCCAAACTGGGGTCCGTATACCAGACTGGCTTGATTTTGTATTATTAGGTTTCTATTCTTTCCTTATAGTGCTTTTTTTGGTAAAGGTTGTCTGCAAAATGGGGATCAACCATATATACACCGATGAGCAAAAACATAACTGACTATCTAATACAATTTTAGTCCTCCACGTGCAGCCAAAACAGCTCGTCCCCGGCGTGGTATGGACACTACAAGATTTCTAAATGTGTCTTGTGGTATCTGGTACCAGCATGTAACCAGCAGATCCTTTAACTCCTGTAAGGTCCGTGATTGAGACGCCGCAGATCGGAGTTGCTGTTCCAACACAAACCACAGATGCTCGATGGGATTGATGTCTGTTGAATTTGGATTCCAGGGCAATACCTGTAAGTTTTTCTCATGTTCGCGAACCAGTCTCGAACAATCCGGGCAGTGTGGCATGGCGCATTATCCTACTGAAAGACGGTACCGCCAGAGGAGAAGACCGTGGCCATGAAATGGTGTATCTGGTCAGCAATGATGTTTAGGTAAAAGAGTAAAGTGTAAAGTATTTAGGATATAACGGCACCAGGGGTTTCCCCCATCTCCGTGTTGTATGCATTGTTTGTGAAACACAGTACTCTGTGGAGGGCAGAGATTTAAAAAGTATATGGGTATTGTTATGTAGTGTAATGTTGTGGTGCATTCTATCTTCTGACCATTTAGCCATTGAGCCCCCTGATGGGACCCACCATTGCCCACACTTCTCCACAAAGAGGCAGGTCAGGTAACCAGTAGATTATATTTCATGCTTTGGCAGGCCCTGCCAACTAGTTTCCGAAGATTTCAGTGGCAAGGGCCTATTGTAAAAAAAAAAAAAAAAAAAAAAAGTTAAGCACTAGAGTTTGATTAGGCCGAAATGGTTTAATAAGAGTGAGGTTTGAATTTTAACGCTTGTAATTTGGCTGTGTTAATTTAGAGGGCGTATGCTGTCGTTTTAGTTGGAGGGGGAGACTGAAGAGTGAGGGGAGACAGACAGAAATATGGGTGCTATAGAGAAGAAGACCCCAGATATGTCCCTCCAGCGTCATGCCCCACCAGAGGAAGAAGGGGGCAGCTGGAAGGGGAGGAGACAGAGGCCCGTCCCGTCTGCTCCCGACCAGGAGAAGGAATAAAGGTACCAAGCAAGTGAGTTGGTACGGATCGCCAGAATGGCGGTGGTGGCAAAACTGCAGATGTCATAGTCAAATCAAGTAGGTCAAGTGCGGTTGCAATTCCTGAGACTATGCGGTCCCATCCAAGAGTTGTCAGGTTGGTTTTTGGTCATACACGGGAACCCATCCATGAAGTCCATTCTTGTGGCATTGCTGAGTCGTTTAGGCCGTTGTGCTCCCCTACATTGGGCACTGTAACGTTCGGAGTTGGAATAGTCCGGTGTTCAGTGCTCTTTGGTGAATCACATAAACCGGGCGGTCGTTTTCTGGAGTTACGAGTTTGCCGCCATGGGGACTTTTCATACTTGTGCAAACTTCGTAAAGGCTTTATATTCATCCGCCGTGTCGGTGTAATTCCATGTTTTGTGGCAGGTATGTTATTTTTGTGATGAGAATGCATCTGATGTCTTCGTAGAGTTCGCAGTCAAACGTCAGATGATACCAACTCTCCGCTCTGTTTTGGTCACAGGCCCAAGTACCTTCATACCGTTCTGCACAAGAGGTCAACAACTACCAATCTTCTAGATACCCTATTCAGAGTCCAAGAGGCCTGATCTCAAACTAGGCGAGTTTGGCGTTAATTAGATAGGTGGTAGACGTCAGATGCCCGGCACATGGATGACTAGACTCAGGGTATCCCAACAGAACCTCGTCCAAAACACAACACCACCGGCTTGTTTTCGTCCCACGGTGCATCCAGGCGCCATCACTTCTTTAGGTAAACTACGCACACACATCCGACCGTCCACATGGTGCAACAGGAAACGGGATTCATTGGACCAGACGACCTTCTTCCAATCACTCAAGGTCCATTTTCGATGCTCGCGTGCCCATTGTAATCGCTTTCGCCAATGAACCGTGGTCAGCGTGGACACTGGGAGCAGCCTGCGGCTACGGAGTCTCATTTTTAGCAGGTTTCGATATACCGTGTGTCGTGACACATTACTCCTGTCACCAGAATTCCAATTACCGGCGAGTTTCGCCACAGTCGCCCTTTGTTGCCACGTACCATCCGGGAGAGCCTTCACGCACCTCAAGCATCGATGAGCCGTGATCCTCCAACACTTTGCCGGTGATTCGTGAATTTTCCTTTCTCGGGCCACTTTCGGTAGGTACTGACCACGGCTAACCGTGAGCATCCCACCAGCCGTGCCGTTTTGGATATGCTCTGACCCAGTCGTCTGGCCTTTACAATTTGGCCTTTGTCAAACTCGGTTAAGTCCGCTACCTTTCCCATCTGAAGAACAAGAGTAACACTGATTAACAGAGCTCAGTAGCAGTTGTTTTTTATACCTTGTCCCGATCTGCGCCGTAATTCACCTGCAGTTGCTTCGATTTGCATAACGACCGCTGGTTATAATGTTTTGGCTCATCGGTGTATATGAAGAAAATTTTAAAGGGGGCGCCCGATTTCAAATGGCACACGGGCGCCAAATTGCGATTATCACCTTGGTGCCACATACCCTACTAACGTCCCTGGTAATAAGTGTCGATTTAAATAAGCACCAAAATAAAGGATACGTTAGAATTACACAGCTGCTTAATCATAGCACTGAAATGATGAGAAGCAGTGATGGGGAAAATGGCGATGTTTCTTTATTTATTATTTTTTATATTTAAAAAAAAATTTGTGATTTATGGTGTTTTTAAATCGCTTTGTGATTGCAATTTCATTCTTACGAGTTGGCAACCCTAGGCGCCGTATCACACCAAAGGACACTGGGTTTCACTCGATTGGAAAGTGGGAAATAATTTTAAAAAATATCAAAGTAATAATGTATCTACAAATGTAAAAGATTAAAAAAAAAAAGTTATGAACAATAATCTTCAGTTAAAGTTTACAAACGGGTACGGACACCTACCTTGAATGTTAGGTGGGCGTGGTCTGCCTGACGCCGTGTTTGACAGGCGTTGCTTCTCCGAAGAGGTCACGCGGTGTTTATGACGTCACTTCCGATCATGTGACTTATGACGTTTTTGGTCATGTGACATATGTGCGTGTGGAGGCTGCCGAGACTGCGCATTGCCGTAGTAAGCTGGTCACATGACATCAATGGCGTTATGCCCGCGCTTTTCTTTGAACTCACTCAGCAACCGGCAGTCTCACAGAATGTACATCAATGGCGCTATTCCCTGCTGCTTTCCTCCGATGTCGGCAACAGCAGTCTGAGAGAATGCGGGCATCCACTTGTACACATGCGAAGTAGCGCTAAAATGAATGCATTTTTAACACCGGCTGCCTGCGTGCTTGCCACACACACATGACCACAGAACTGGCTAAACTTTCGAAAGCTAGTCACGTGTGTTACACGTCATACACTGGTCATGTGACATGCCGTTGCTTACTCCGATCTCGGCGACAACCAGTGAGAACATCCGTACCCACTTCTAAACCTTCGTACAATGCCACGCAAGTGCTCTACAGTGAATGCCGTCTTTCCCCTGACCGCCAGCCGGCATGGCACGCATTCGGTGGCGCTCAAAGGGAAAACACAATTAAAGAGAATACTTATGATGAAAAAAAAAACGAATATTTACCGAAGCAGTACACTCTTGTGAAATTTTCGGTTTTTTTTTTCCCTAAAATTATTGAATTCGTGTTTTGCGTAAACAGATATGGCCCTAAAAAGCGCAGTATGAAGAAAATTTTGAAAATTTCAACGTCTTGCTAAGCATATAAAAATTAATCTTTTGCAAGGGGGGGGGCGGGAATTTTATTCCACCGGAGGTCAAACAAACGAATCCGGAGAAATCCGATTTTCTATTTTTACCGCTTAAAACTATTCATAGCCACTTGATCTGACAAAATTTCAAGGAAAAATTCTGTCGCTCTCGCGCAGTGTCGAATCCAGGAGGATAGGATGACGGGGGGGGGGGGGGGCGTGAGTTTCATCTTAGGTGGATTTCATTACCCCCTTCCAAAAAAATGTCAGTTTTTATTTTGAGCAATTTAATCTGCGATTCCGATGTTATTGAACCGTGATTGTTGTGTTTCGGACATTCTATAATAATTATATCACTTTTTTTTCCAAAGTCTCGGAAGCAGGTCACGTGGGGGATACGTCATACACAGACTGGTCATGTGACATGCCGTTGCTTACTCCGATCTCGGCGACAAGCAGTGAGAATATGCGTACCCACTTCTAAACCTTCGTACAATGCCACGCAAGTGCTCTACAGTGAATGCCGTCTTTCCCCTCACTGCCAGCCGGCATGGCACGCATTCGGTGGCGCTCAAAGGGAAAACACATTAAAGAGAATACTTATGATGAAAAAAAACGAATATCTACCGAAGCAGTACACTGTTGAGAAATTTTCGGTTTTTTTTCCCTAAAATTATTGAATTAGAGTTTTATGTAAACTGATATGGCCCTAAAAAGCGCAGTATGAAGAAAATTTTAAAAATTGATATGGCGAAAATTTCGTCTAGCAAAGCATATAAAAATAAAAGTTACTCTTTTGCGAGGGGGACTGGAATTTAATTCCACCGGAGGTCGAACTCACGAATCCGGAGAAATCCCATTTTCTATTTTTACCGCTTAAAATTATACATAGTCACTTGATCTGACAAAATTTCAAGGAAAAATTCTGTCGCTCTCGCGCAGTGTCATCTTATCCAGGAGGATAAGATGACAGGGGGGTGAGTTTCATATTAGGTGGATTTCATTCCCCCTGCCAAAAAATAGCAATTTTTCTTTTAATTTGGCAACATTGCATTATCAGAAATATAAACAAACAATGCGATCCATACACATGCAAAGATGAATAAGATTATAATATTACTGTACTTAAAACGTTTGATTTTGTGCGAATTTTAATATTGAACTGTGATTGTTGTTTTCCGACATTCTATGATAACTATATAAATTTTTTCCTTATTTTTTTGTAGCATTTCCATATGTTATTAATGTATACACATGTACGGTATATCCACAGAACTGGCCAAAGTCTCGCAAGCTGGTCACGTGGGAGAAACGTCATACACATAGACTGCTCATGTGACAAGCCGTTGCTTTCTCCGATCTCGGCAACAAGCAGGGAAAATATGTGTACCCACTGCTACACCTTCGTAGAATGCTACCTAACTGCTCTGCAGTGAACGCTGGCTTTCCACTGACTTCCAACCCCGGCATGGCACGCATTCGGTGGCGCTGAAAGGGAAACACATCCTAAAAAGGGCAGTGTGAAGAAATTTTCAATTAAAATTTTAAAATATATATATGGCGAAATTTTCAACGACATCGTGGAACCGTTGGATCAAACAAAGTTTCAAGGAAAAATTCTTTAGCTCACCACGCAGTGTCGAATCCAGGAGGATAGATAACTGGGGGTGAGTTTCGTTTCCGGTAGATTATATTTCTCCCAGCCGGTGAAAAATAGCGATTTTAATATGGCAACATTACATTATCAGAAATATCAATAAATAATGTAATTGATACATATGCAAAGACGAATAAGATTGTTATAGTATGGGGTCGGCACACCCAGGGTCCTGAGCTGGAGATCATCATTCTTCTCTTACTTGATGATTCCATTCGACTTCTGACCCTGTGTCTGTCTGTTTCTTTCACTCTCAGGGTTTTGGCTGGTGCAGCAAAAGCCTCAGGCTTCCTTGCACCATATGGCTATTAATAATAATAAAAAACGTTTCATTATAATTAGTATGAATTCGTGCGAATTTTATTCTGTGATTTCGGTATTATTAAACTATGATTATTGTTTTCTCTTATTATAATTAATAGTCATAAAAATACAGAGTTCTCCCCTACGTTGTAAATATATACACATGTATATCCACAGAACTGACTAAAGTTCCGCAAGCTGGTCATGTGACATGCCGGTGCTCTCCTCGGATATTGGCGAAAAGCAGGGAGAATGAATACAGTGTACCCACTTCTACACCTTCGTAGAATACTACGCAAGTGCTCTGCAGTGAATGCCGTATTTCCACTGACTGCCTGCCGGCGTGGCTCGCATTCTGTGGCGCTGAAAGGAAGACACATCAAAGAAAATACTTACGATAAAAACACACCCAAAATCCACGGAAGGGATACCCGCTTGTAAAAATTAACATTCGCAAGATAAAAAAAAATCCACAGGAGAGGTACACGCTTGTGAAAATTATTTTCTTCGTTTTTTTCTTGGCCGAAAAGCTATGCATAATCACTGCAGCTTAAAAAACTTTATTGACGGATGTACACGTCAAGGGACGGTGAATATATCTCCTGTTCTAGAAATAATGATTCAAAATGATGAAATTTTTTTTAAAGAGGAGTATTTACATTTGTAATGGGAATACTCTTCAGCCTGCAAGTAATTTTTGGTGGTAATTTTTTACCGCCAGAAAGTGAGATTCAAGGTGACGTGATCCCATACTCAATCTATCCATGTCCTCTTTGGTATTCTCCTCCCTCTTCCAGAATTGCTTTTGCATGTGTGGTTTCTTGCATCCGTTTTACACGTCGATACCATTTTAAACGCTTTATTTCGATAGAGGCAATGATATCCATATCCTTTTCCTTCTTTAATTTCGGGGGGGGGGGGGTAATAAGCGAAGCAGCAAAGAAATTGATCTATTATTTAGTTTAAAATTATATAGCGAAAAAATACCACTTTTCTTCCAAGTGCATTTGAAAAAAAGAAAGATTTAAATAATTGCACATGCAACAGTATATTCAATTTTTCTTAACTATGGAATACTGAACTTAAAACCGGGGCCTGTTTCCTTTGATTACATAATAAATGGGATATTTTTTCCTGTTACCGAATCTCACTCCCGGTCATGCCCCTGGCCCAACGCTAATCTCAAGAAAGTTACCCCATCCGTTTTATACCTATTCTCATACTCCTAAAATGGTACCTCATCGTTAAACATAATATTGTGTATGTTATCAGCAGATTATACTTAAAATATTTTTCTAATATATTATTTTTTTATTATGTTTTATGTACTTTTCATTTATTAATTTTTTTTTTCCGAACAGCGTCACTTTTAAATAAATAAATAAACTTCGGTTGCAAGTAATTTAGAAATACGATTCTTACTGATCTCGGCGACAAGCACAGAAAGATAGAGAATGGTATCCTCTTCTATACCTTCGTACAATTCTAGGGAAGTGGCGCTACACTGAATGCCGTCTTTCCACCGACTGCATGTAGCCTAGTTGAAGAAATAAACTTCTTTTCCCTCCCTTACCTTGCATTGCTTCCTTTTTCTGTACCGCTACCTTGTTATTTATTATTATTATTATTTTTTTTTTTTTTTACATACTTTCGACTTAAACACACTGCGTTCTTACATACTTTCTACTCAATCTATTAAACTAAATACACTGCGTTTGCGTTCTTGCATAGTATCGACTCAATTTATTAATCTAAACACACTGCGTTGGGGCTACCTTACTCATGTTTCTAGAGGTTAATTTTTTTTTTTTTTATTATTATATCTATTTCATTTTAATAGCTTCTCCATCAGCATGAGTTTGAGTAGAAACAGTGTTTGGTACATGATCAGGTGTAGCCCCCTGATGAAATATCTGATCTATGTATTAATTATTTAAATTTTTATTTTTGAATTTAACTTTATAATTTTTATCTCTATTACCCTCTCCTCCCTTCTTCTCTTTTTCTTTCAGCTTTTGTACATATGATTAGCCTGTTAATTCGGCATGAATTCCGACTTAATCATTGATTTTTTTTTTTTTTTTTTAGGTTCTTAAACATTCTTTCTCTTATTTTCTTCAACTAGGCTAGGCATTTTGTGTTTAATTACTTCTCCATCTATATTTACTTTTCTTCTATATACCTATTATATAAAATAATAGGTATATTATTTTATATACCTATATCCTGTTTTGCTGCTTGGCGCATTCATATACACGTACTGTTCTATATAGATAGATAGATAGATAGATAGATAAAATATATATGACAGTTACCACAATAATGTAATTATAAAATTTACATTTCATAATACAAATTATATATGTACAGTATATAATAATTTTATTACTGTACCTTTTTATAATGAAATAAGTTTATAAATTTAAAAAAAAAATCAGTTTAATTAACTTAAACCCAAATTAGGATGCCGCAACAACATTCCAGAATGTTGTTGCGGCAACCTGACTGAAAACCACTGCTGTAACCCCCTTCATTTTGGTGTTTTTTAAATCTCGGGAATATTTAATTTTACTATGACAACATTACATTTTCAGAAATATCAATAAATAATGAGATTGATACATATTCAAAGATGGACAAGATTGTTATAGAACTTAAACGTTTGTTTATAATTAGTATGGTTTCGTGCGAATTTTAATCTGTGATTTCGGTATAATAAAACTATGATTATTGTTTTCTCATATTTCCTTATTATAATTAATAGTCATAAATATACAGAGTTCTCCCCTAACATATACATACGTTGTAAATATATACACATGTATATCCACAGACAGGACAGACTAAAGTTTCGCTAGCTGGTCATGTGACATGCCGGTGCACTCCTCGGATCTTGGTGAAGCGCAGGGAGAATATAGTGTACCCACATATACACCTTCGTAGAATGCGACGCAAGTGGTCTACAGTGAATGCCGTATTTCCACTGACGGCGTGGCTGGCATTCTGGGGCGCTAAAAGGAAAACGCATCGAAATCCACGGAGGGTATACACTCTGGTAAAAATTAATATTCTTAAGATAAAAGCAAAAATTCTTAAGATAAAATCACACTACGCATCGGACGGACGGGATAACATATTCCCGAGATTTAAAAAACACCAATACGAAGGGGTTACAGCATTAGGGGAGCCGTTATTAAAAAAAGGTTGAAACCACCAGGTTATATTATGCAAAATAGAAGGAATGCCTTCTATTTTGTACTCCTTCCTTGTATTTTACCTTTTTTCTTAGTGCACATCGAAAATGCACGGACAGGATACCCGCTTCTAAAAATTAACATTCGTAAGATGAAAACACATACTTGCATTAAAAATATATATATAAAATATCTAGGGAAATTTTGAAAATCCTTTTAATTTTTACAGTGTATTTTTATGTATGTTGTTAGTTGATGTGATTTTTTTTATCCTGAAATTTATTGAATTCCTGTTTTGTGACGGACGGGGTGGGGGGGGGAGTGAGTTTCATCTTAGGTGGATTTCATTCCCCTCCACGGCCAAAAAAACAAAGCAACGTTTATTTTGATATTGGAATATTGCATTATCAGAAATGTTAATAAACAATGCGATGATCCATGCATATGCAAAGATGAATAAAAAAAGATCGTAATAGTACTGAACTTAAACGTTTCATTCTAATTAGTACGCTTTTTAATCTGTGATATAGCTTTCCTACGTTCTCTAATAATTATATAATTTTTTCCTCTGTTTTTTTTTTACTTTTACGTATGTTTTTAATGTATACACATGAACAGTATATCCACAGAACTGGCCAAAGTTTCGAAAGCTAGTCACGTGGTGTCCAACGTCACACACATACACTGGTCATGTGACATGCCGTTACTTACTCCGATCTCGGTGACAAGCAGCGAGAGAATATGCGTACCCACTGCTACACCTTCGTACAATGCCACGCAAGTGCTCTACAGTGAATGCCGTCTTTCCACTGACTGCCAGCCGGCATGGCACGCATTCGGTGGCGCTTAAAGGAAAACGCACCAAAAATCCACCGAAGGGATATGTCTGTCATATTTCTAATTATATTTTTTTGGGTTCATGTATTTTTACAGTGTATTTTTATGTATGTTGCTTATGTTTAACAGATATCAAGTGAAATGTTTTCTCTTTAATACAGAAGTGTTGTTAATTCTTTTTTTTTTTTTTTTTTTCCTCTCAGCTGTTAAAAAAAGTAAGAAAATGATAAACCCACTAACTTTCATTTTCCCTCGAAATTCGTGGAGGCGATGTTCCTTCGGTTTTTTCTTTTTAGAGTGATTTCCCCAAAGTGTTTCCTCTCTGGTGATTTTATAACCGACAGAGCATGTATAACAGACTACAACCTTTTTTAAGTTTAATCGCAGCCGAAACACATGATCTGGCGGAGGCTCATTCGATCCTCCTTATTCATTCTGTAAAGGGTATCATCTTCCTAGTAAAGAACTTTTTCCTTACATCCTTTTCTTGACCTAAAAAGAGGGGTAAGTAAGTAAGAGAAAAGGGAAAAAATAAGCACATTGGGTTTATTTTCGTAAATGCTCCATTAAAATTATTGAGAATTATTCTAAACAAGAAAAAACAACTTCTATAGCTCATAAGATAAGAACATGCCGATTCGGCTGAGAAAATACGTTTACAGAGAAATCGTTCGAGTAGATACTACTTTCTATGATATCACTGAAATTTACGCAAGCTGTGCGAAAACAAATTTATGAAACAAAACAGGCCAAATCATGTGACCGTTGCATTCGATCAATTATTAGCATTATTCTCTTCCTAAAGATATGCTGGCTAAACTGAACAGAGAGAAAAATTCTTACCCGAAAAAGATAAGGCTGATGATTTTCGCCTCATCTTCGCTGGAGGTAATCTTGCAGGTGGTCCTACTGGAAAAAAAACGCATCAAATTTAAACCGCGTTAACTGCTTATTTCAATTCCCAAACTCTATTTCTTATTTCAATTCCCAAAAACATTAAGAAGAATAAATTTCAATTAAAAAAATAATTCCAATTTTTCGGGTTTTACATGTTTGCCTAAAATTTATTTTTAGCGAAGGTATTCCCAAATGTTATGCCATATTTTCTTAATGCAAATTTTAAAAAACTTTCTCAAGATTAAAACATACCAATATGAAGGGATTACAGTAAGCAAAATAGAAACAATACACGTACCTCAATTCGCCGGCCGTTCATCCTTTTCATATGGTGGGTAAATGGTCCTTATGGCCTGTAAGAAATCTTTTGTTATATTTTTACTTTTGCTGTGTTTCCTTCGCCACATGTATTCGGCCAAATACCCGTTGAATTGATTTTCGGCTTGCCGGCGGGGCACCTGCCTCTTGATGGCACTCCACGAACCCTCAATACTGTTGGTGTTTTCTCCAGTTTCAGGGTCGCTGAAATGCATCGAGTGGTTCACTGTGAAATGCCGAAAACCTTCGTCCTCTAGGCAATCATAGGCCTTCCAACAATCTGAGACTATGGTAGTGCCAGGCAAAATGAAAGACCTAATGACGTCTAGGAGGACTTCCTTACTCCTATTTTCGACGACCCTGAAAAAACACCGTACAGACCCACGTTCCACACCGCCAAACACCCATTTCCCATGTACACGTTTACCCCGATTATATTTCCTTTTTCCAAATTTACTTTCATCTATTTCGACTACAACTCCTACACCCCCAATCATGCCACTTTCTCGCACGCACACATCAATGCAAACTTCCCGGCAAAAGCTCCTCCAATCGGCAATCGTTTTTGAACTTACTCCTAATTCATTTTTTATGAATGAAACAGGCGTCTTTTGCACCCAAAAATAGGTCAAAAGAAGCACCTGGTTCATTCGTAGCTTACTTTGGGAAAACCAAGTCCCCTTCCTTATAGATCTTTTGACATAATGCCCATGCAACCCTTCCTTTCGACACTTCCATTCGTATCCATCTTCTCTATCCTTTCGCTCACTTAATTCCATCTCGCTTCCACACTTTGGGCATTCATACCGGGAGGAGATCAAGCCTACACTCACACACCATTCAATCAATTTCAATTGCCCACTGTTATTCAACTCCCAAAAAAAACACGTATTCAATCTCACCTGAGGATTCATGGCGTGCGTGTACTTTCTATCAGCAAAAACTGAAACAATCACGTTTGTGAAGGGAAAAGCAGATTGCTTGCCAAAGGAGTGATACCCAGCAACGAAAGAAATACAGGAAAAAGTGAGAATTATATAGAGATCTGCTGATTGGTTTTCATTGGCTAACAGTTTCCGCCCTTTTTGCTGCCCCCAAAATAAGGTTAATATCTTTTGTCTTGGGAATATTTCACCCCTTCCCGTTCCCAGTGCATCTGCAAGTCTTAATTTCAATTTCTTCACAGAAAGGTCACCCGTATTCGCTCTCTGATTGCTTGTCGCCGATATCCGGGGGGAAGCAGCGGCTTGGCTGCACAGATGTCACGTGACCACCTTGCGATCGTGAGAATATGTCACCCCTCTGTGTGTTACCCCATCCTTTCGACACCTTTTTTGGACTTTAATATTAATATCTGTGTTGAATCAAAATGGTTTTTTTTTTAATTTTAATTTAATGTTTACACGCATGTATACGTTACAGAGAAATCTGTATATTTTTGAATATATATATATATATATTCAATATTTATATATAAATGTTTATTCAATATATATATATATTCAATATTTATATATAAATGTATATTCAATATATCCTATATTCAATATTTATATATAAATGTATATTCAATATATCCTATATTCAAAGAATATTTCGTATATTCAAAGTCACAAGGCCCCTCTCTCTCTCTCTCTCTAATCTTCGAGAATTACGTTGTGTGGCTCTTACTTCATTAAGTTTTGCCACCCGAATTCTTTCACCTCCTCTGAGGGATGCTCATTTTCAGATGAGCACAAGCTAATTTGCATTTTTCTGAATTTGCAAGCTTTACTCATAACTTCCCACAACAGTGCAATTAGCTCATCGGTGTGTTATGGACATAGCTGACAATAAAAAGTGCAGAGAGTTGCACTTTTCTACCTTAGATTTTGACCACCAATGAGTGCTTATTATCTGTTCTGTATTATTTCTATCGATTATATTGAAATTAACAATTACTATTTTTCGCCGGGGAAGGCGAAATTTAATTCTACCGGGGATTGATACATACTCACGAATCCAGAAAAAATATCCCATATTTCTTTTTTCCCCTCTCAGATCTATATTTAATTGTATATATAGTTTCTCGCAAAACTATATAAAACCATTTGATCTTACATAATTTCGAGGAAAGGTAGGTTCTTTTGCTCTCACAAATTGTTGAATCCACGGGGGGGGGGGATTTAACTGCGGACGAGTTTCGTCTCCGCAGACTTATATTTCTCCTCCCCGTTCCAGGCGAAAAATGGTAATTTTTATTTTACCATTGCAACATTGCATAATCATAAAAATCAATACACGATCTGACTGATACGTATGCAAAGAAAAAGCGAAGGTTGAATTTGATTATAAGAGTACGGTACTTAAACGTTCGATTATAATTTGTATGATTTTTTTTTGAGAATTTTAATGTGTGATTTTGATTTTATTCAACAACTGTGATTATTGTTTTCTCATTTTCTCTTATAGTAATATTTATAAATATACACAGTTGTGTGTAATATGTACGTACTGTATGTTGTTAATATATATTTAGACCACAGGACTAAAGTTTTGCTTTCTGGGCACGTAGTGTCACACGTGTTACACATAAGCTGGTCATATGATATGTGCTTTTCCGTACTCTCTTCTCAGATCTTTTTGCTTTCTTGCATCAAATGCCTCTACTAATGCTAATGCTAATCTCGGCGACAAGCAGGGTATCCTCTTCTATATACCTTCGTTAGAACGTTATTGGAAGTGCTCTACAGGGGATGCCGTCTTTACACTTACTGCCTGCTGGCATGGTATGCATTCAGTGGCGCTTAAAGGAAAACACATCAATCACAGAATACTTAGTATAAAACCACATCGAAAATACACGGAAGGGATACCCGCTTGTAAAAATTAACATTCTTAATTAAGATTTTAAATAGAGAAACACAAAAATTCTTAAGATTAAATAAAACACTAACGCATCGGACGGACGGTAAAACGTATTCCCAAGATGAAAACACACCGACACGAAGGGATAACAATATACAAAATAGAAGGAATGCCGAACATTAAAAGGAGTTTCCCAAGAGTGTACCTCTTCTGTGGATTTTTGCTTTTTTCCGACTACGTGCCGGCATGCCACGAGATGATGCCACAAAAAGAAAAACACATCAATCAAAATTCATCAAAAATCCATGGAAGGGATATCCACTTATCAAAATTAACGTTCTTAAGAAAGAAAACACACTCTTGTGAAAATCCCAAGAGGACAAGAATCGGCTTAAATCAGGGGATCCGCAATCTGAAATATTTAAATTCCAGAGTCATCTGATTTCTAGTGGTTTCATAGAACCTTTAGTTAATATGTTGGCCGTATGTAAGGGAAGTCGAAATTAGATGAGAAACAGCCTGCGATGAAATGCAGGTGTTCCAGGTTGTCTCGTATTAAAAGTTATTTTTAAAACTTGCTTAGCACGATAATTTACAAATGACAACAATCTAGTTTCAATTTGTTCAGGTCTCTTTTCATTTTCTTAAACTTTAAACACTGAGCAGCAGTTAAAAATAAAGAATCGTGGTGCGACAAATGAAATGTAACATACTGCATTGCATTTTTGTCAGTAATGATCTCAGTCTTGTTCAGGTTTTCTCATTCGGTTTTGTGCTTACTTTGTGCAATACAGAA
The DNA here is from genome assembly GCF_048544385.1 of Mastigoproctus giganteus. Classification (NCBI taxonomy): domain Eukaryota; kingdom Metazoa; phylum Arthropoda; class Arachnida; order Uropygi; family Thelyphonidae; genus Mastigoproctus; species Mastigoproctus giganteus. The sequence continues at coordinate 105,360,488 of NC_143588.1, forward strand.
GGGGGAAAAGGAACCTATTTCTCACAGTAAGGTAATCCCTAACTCGAACATTTTCATAGATAATTTCCTTTGGAATCGTTTTTCTTTTTTTTCTTTTTCTTAAGATTTTAGTGACTTATGCTAATGGATAGAACCTTTTTTAATCCCACTACTAACTTACTTTTTGCTACAAGGTACTAAAAAAATAGCCAAAAGCAATAGTAACACTTATTGCCGTTGCTTCGCGCCTCATTTCATTAAATTTGCTCTCTTTTTCCATATCATTAAGAGTTATAAGCAGTGCAGAAGAACAAATAATTTTATTATAGAAATAACACAACGGTTTTTATTGTTATTTATTTATTTATTATTCCCCCCCCCCCCCATATAATCTCAAGAAGGTATAACAAAATAATTCTTAAAGAACTGGATTTGCTCACATTAAATGACAACAAGAAAGCGAAAGATAAATTAAGGCCGTAAATTCAATGCTAGTTGGACAAATGAATATTTTTTTTTTTTTTTTTTTTTTGTTTCACACAACGAAAAGGCACTTGGTCTGATGTGGCATGAAACTGTTAATAGTTTAAAATTGTTCGATATTAATGTTCAATATTGTTAAAAGTAATGAAAGAAGTACGTCCTGATAATTTTCAATGAATTCGGAACGTACGTTTATCTGCATCTACGATTACAAGTCGTTTGGAGGACATGGGAGAAGAGCTGTATTCCACTTTTAAAAAGCAAAAGAATTTCAAGTTTTAACTTTCTGTTTATACTCCGGCACGACAACCAAGTCAGTAGAGTTTTCAATAAATAGTCAATACAAATATTTATCGTATTTAGTAATCACGGGCTTGAACCCCGATCCGGCACGACAACCAAGTCAGTAGAGTTTTCAATAAATAGTCAATACAAATATTTATCGTATTTAGTAATCACGGGCTTGAACCCCGATCCACTCAAGGAACGCGTGCTATGAACCTTAATCTGAACTGGAATAAAATTAAAAGTGTGACTACTGATGGTGCCCGAGATATGAGAAAAATTTTGGGTAGTTGCACGAATCAATGAAGAACAGTGAAAGTTAATGGTACCCTTCCTATGCAGTTTCATTGTATCATTCACCAACAGGCTTTATGCAGGAAAATTTTTAAAATTTGAAGATGAGATCAATGTTGTTTTTGTTGGTTCAAGCATTAATTTCATCAGGCGTTATGGACTGATTCTCAGGCAATTTAGAAATTTTTTGTCTGAGATCAATGCAGAATATTTAGATGTGTTCCATCCTGCAGTTAGGTGGCTTAATAGAGGAAATGTCCTTAAACGGTATTTTTCTCTTCGTCATGAAATTAGCATATTTCTAACAGAAAAAGGAAGAACTCAAAAGGAATTTTCTGACACAGAATGGATTTGGGCTTTGGCTCTCTAAACATATCGTGGAGCATCTGAATAATTTTCATTTAAGGCAAAGGACAGTTTTTATGAGATATGTTCACTGAGTATACAGCATTTGAGGGGAGAATGAATATTTTGGGGAAACAATTTTGTGCATTTCTCTTGCTGAAAAGAACTACAATCAGACGGAGAAAGATACATACACGCACTAAAATCTTTGCAGGAGAAATTCAAGAACAGATTCAAAGATTTCCATACATACGCATGCAAAATAAATAAGAATGTTTCGGAATCCATTTGTACATAAACAAAAAAATCTCGTGGATTTTTATTCACCACTTCCTAAACATAGGTACATCAACTTTAAACGCATCTGCAGCGGGAATATTCTCCAATTTCTGAAGTACATATATTTGTGAGTCAGCGTTTTCCGAAATGAAAATGATGAAATCTAATTACAGGACTCGAATTTCGAATGAACATTTACATGAAGTCTTAAGGTTATGGGAAACAAACATTGAAGTAGATATTGAGAAACGTATAAATAAATTGCAGCCTCAAGTGGCTCATTTAACTTATGTAGAAAGAAATGCAATTAGTATTAATTAATTTGCAAAAATTTAATTTTTATTTGGTGCACACGTTGTCCTTTTTTTTTTTTTTTTTTTTTTTTTCTGTGGCAACTATAGCGCGAGAAAGGGTTGAAGTTTCTCACAATTACTCGCAAGGTGAAAATGAGAATGAGATGTTCTCGACTCCATAGACGTTTTGTTCTAGAAATTTTCTTGCCGGTAAATCAAACAGTAGACCCTTAACTGTACCATAAATAATTCCCTATGGTGATGTGGGGAGGGAGAATATCTATTGTGCTAAGTACCTGGCGAGATAACGAGCATACAAAGCTCATCTAGTCAGCCAGCATTAATTGTGTGAAACTTCAACCCTTTCTCGCGCTATATTTGCCACAGAAAAAAAAAAAAAAAAAAAAAGGACAACGTGTGCACCAAATAAAAATTAAATTTTTGCAAATTAATTAATACTAATTGCATTTCTTTCTACATAAGTTAAATGAGCCACTTGAGGCTGCAATTTATTTATACGTTTCTCAATATCTACTTCAATGTTTGTTTCCCATAACCTTAAGACTTCATGTAAATGTTCATTCGAAATTCGAGTCCTGTAATTAGATTTCATCATTTTCATTTCGGAAAACGCTGACTCACAAATATATGTACTTCAGAAATTGGAGAATACTCCCGCTACAGATGCGTTTAAAGTTGATGTACCTATGTTTAGGAAGTGGTGAATAAAAATCCACGAGATTTTTTTGTTTATGTACAAATGGATTCCGAAACATTCTTATTTATTTTGCATGCGTATGTATGGAAATCTTTGAATCTGTTCTTGAATTTCTCCTGCAAAGATTTTAGTGCGTGTATGTATCTTTCTCCGTCTGATTGTAGTTCTTTTCAGCAAGAGAAATGCACAAAATTGTTTCCCCAAAATATTCATTCTCCCCTCAAATGCTGTATACTCAGTGAACATATCTCATAAAAACTGTCCTTTGCCTTAAATGAAAATTATTCAGATGCTCCACGATATGTTTAGAGAGCCAAAGCCCAAATCCATTCTGTGTCAGAAAATTCCTTTTGAGTTCTTCCTTTTTCTGTTAGAAATATGCTAATTTCATGACGAAGAGAAAAATACCGTTTAAGGACATTTCCTCTATTAAGCCACCTAACTGCAGGATGGAACACATCTAAATATTCTGCATTGATCTCAGACAAAAAATTTCTAAATTGCCTGAGAATCAGTCCATAACGCCTGATGAAATTAATGCTTGAACCAACAAAAACAACATTGATCTCATCTTCAAATTTTAAAAATTTTCCGGCATAAAGCCTGTTGGTGAATGATACAATGAAACTGCATAGGAAGGGTACCATTAACTTTCACTGTTCTTCATTGATTCGTGCAACTACCCAAAATTTTTCTCATATCTCGGGCACCATCAGTAGTCACACTTTTAATTTTATTCCAGTTCAGATTAAGGTTCATAGCACGCGTTCCTTGAGTGGATCGGGGTTCAAGCCCGTGATTACTAAATACGATAAATATTTGTATTGACTATTTATTGAAAACTCTACTGACTTGGTTGTCGTGCCGGAGTATAAACAGAAAGTTAAAACTTGAAATTCTTTTGCTTTTTAAAAGTGGAATACAGCTCTTCTCCCCTGTCCTCCAAACGACTTGTAATCGTAGATGCAGATAAACGTACGTTCCGAATTCATTGAAAATTATCAGGACGTACTTCTTTCATTACTTTTAACAATATTGAACATTAATATCGAACAATTTTAAACTATTAACAGTTTCATGCCACATCAGACCAAGTGCCTTTTCGTTGTGTGAAACAAAAAAAAAAAAAAAAAAATATTCATTTGTCCAACTAGCATTGAATTTACGGCCTTAATTTATCTTTCGCTTTCTTGTTGTCATTTAATGTGAGCAAATCCAGTTCTTTAAGAATTATTTTGTTATACCTTCTTGAGATTATCTGGGGGGGGGGGGAATAATAAATAAATAAATAATAATAAAAACCGTTGTGTTATTTCTATAATAAAATTATTTGTTCTTCTGCACTGCTTATAACTCTTAATGATATGGAAAAAGAGAGCAAATTTAATGAAATGAGGCGCGAAGCAACGGCAATAAGTGTTACTATTGCTTTTGGCTATTTTTTTAGTACCTTGTAGCAAAAAGTAAGTTAGTAGTGGGATTAAAAAAGGTTCTATCCATTAGCATAAGTCACTAAAATCTTAAGAAAAAGAAAAAAAAGAAAAACGATTCCAAAGGAAATTATCTATGAAAATGTTCGAGTTAGGGATTACCTTACTGTGAGAAATAGGTTCCTTTTCCCCCTTCTGTATTGCACAAAGTAAGCACAAAACCGAATGAGAAAACCTGAACAAGACTGAGATCATTACTGACAAAAATGCAATGCAGTATGTTACATTTCATTTGTCGCACCACGATTCTTTATTTTTAACTGCTGCTCAGTGTTTAAAGTTTAAGAAAATGAAAAGAGACCTGAACAAATTGAAACTAGATTGTTGTCATTTGTAAATTATCGTGCTAAGCAAGTTTTAAAAATAACTTTTAATACGAGACAACCTGGAACACCTGCATTTCATCGCAGGCTGTTTCTCATCTAATTTCGACTTCCCTTACATACGGCCAACATATTAACTAAAGGTTCTATGAAACCACTAGAAATCAGATGACTCTGGAATTTAAATATTTCAGATTGCGGATCCCCTGATTTAAGCCGATTCTTGTCCTCTTGGGATTTTCACAAGAGTGTGTTTTCTTTCTTAAGAACGTTAATTTTGATAAGTGGATATCCCTTCCATGGATTTTTGATGAATTTTGATTGATGTGTTTTTCTTTTTGTGGCATCATCTCGTGGCATGCCGGCACGTAGTCGGAAAAAAGCAAAAATCCACAGAAGAGGTACACTCTTGGGAAACTCCTTTTAATGTTCGGCATTCCTTCTATTTTGTATATTGTTATCCCTTCGTGTCGGTGTGTTTTCATCTTGGGAATACGTTTTACCGTCCGTCCGATGCGTTAGTGTTTTATTTAATCTTAAGAATTTTTGTGTTTCTCTATTTAAAATCTTAATTAAGAATGTTAATTTTTACAAGCGGGTATCCCTTCCGTGTATTTTCGATGTGGTTTTATACTAAGTATTCTGTGATTGATGTGTTTTCCTTTAAGCGCCACTGAATGCATACCATGCCAGCAGGCAGTAAGTGTAAAGACGGCATCCCCTGTAGAGCACTTCCAATAACGTTCTAACGAAGGTATATAGAAGAGGATACCCTGCTTGTCGCCGAGATTAGCATTAGCATTAGTAGAGGCATTTGATGCAAGAAAGCAAAAAGATCTGAGAAGAGAGTACGGAAAAGCACATATCATATGACCAGCTTATGTGTAACACGTGTGACACTACGTGCCCAGAAAGCAAAACTTTAGTCCTGTGGTCTAAATATATATTAACAACATACAGTACGTACATATTACACACAACTGTGTATATTTATGAATATTACTATAAGAGAAAATGAGAAAACAATAATCACAGTTGTTGAATAAAATCAAAATCACACATTAAAATTCTCAAAAAAAAATCATACAAATTATAATCGAACGTTTAAGTACCGTACTCTTATAATCAAATTCAACCTTCGCTTTTTCTTTGCATACGTATCAGTCAGATCGTGTATTGATTTTTATGATTATGCAATGTTGCAATGGTAAAATAAAAATTACCATTTTTCGCCTGGAACGGGGAGGAGAAATATAAGTCTGCGGAGACGAAACTCGTCCGCAGTTAAATCCCCCCCCCCCGTGGATTCAACAATTTGTGAGAGCAAAAGAACCTACCTTTCCTCGAAATTATGTAAGATCAAATGGTTTTATATAGTTTTGCGAGAAACTATATATACAACTAAATATAGATCTGAGAGGGGAAAAAAGAAATATGGGATATTTTTTCTGGATTCGTGAGTATCAATCCCCGGTAGAATTAAATTTCGCCTTCCCCGGCGAAAAATAGTAATTGTTAATTTCAATATAATCGATAGAAATAATACAGAACAGATAATAAGCACTCATTGGTGGTCAAAATCTAAGGTAGAAAAGTGCAACTCTCTGCACTTTTTATTGTCAGCTATGTCCATAACACACCGATGAGCTAATTGCACTGTTGTGGGAAGTTATGAGTAAAGCTTGCAAATTCAGAAAAATGCAAATTAGCTCGTGCTCATCTGAAAATGAGCATCCCTCAGAGGAGGTGAGAGAATTCGGGTGGCAAAACTTAATAAAGTAAGAGCCACATAACGTAATTCTCGAAGATTAGAGAGAGAGAGAGAGAGAGAGAGAGAGAGAGAGAGAGAGAGAGAGAGAGAGAGAGAGGGGCCTTGTGACTTTGAATATACGAAATATTCTTTGAATATAGGATATATTGAATATACATTTATATATAAATATTGAATATATATATATATTGAATAAACATTTATATATAAATATTGAATATATATATATATTCAAAAATATACAGATTTCTCTGTAACGTATACATGCGTGTAAACATTAAATTAAAATAAAAAAAAAAACCATTTTGATTCAACACAGATATTAATATTAAAGTCCAAAAAAGGTGTCGAAAGGATGGGGTAACACACAGAGGGGTGACATATTCTCACGATCGCAAGGTGGTCACGTGACATCTGTGCAGCCAAGCCGCTGCTTCCCCCCGGATATCGGCGACAAGCAATCAGAGAGCGAATACGGGTGACCTTTCTGTGAAGAAATTGAAATTAAGACTTGCAGATGCACTGGGAACGGGAAGGGGTGAAATATTCCCAAGACAAAAGATATTAACCTTATTTTGGGGGCAGCAAAAAGGGCGGAAACTGTTAGCCAATGAAAACCAATCAGCAGATCTCTATATAATTCTCACTTTTTCCTGTATTTTTTTCGTTGCTGGGTATCACTCCTTTGGCAAGCAATCTGCTTTTCCCTTCACAAACGTGATTGTTTCAGTTTTTGCTGATAGAAAGTACACGCACGCCATGAATCCTCAGGTGAGATTGAATACGTGTTTTTTTTGGGAGTTGAATAACAGTGGGCAATTGAAATTGATTGAATGGTGTGTGAGTGTAGGCTTGATCTCCTCCCGGTATGAATGCCCAAAGTGTGGAAGCGAGATGGAATTAAGTGAGCGAAAGGATAGAGAAGATGGATACGAATGGAAGTGTCGAAAGGAAGGGTTGCATGGGCATTATGTCAAAAGATCTATAAGGAAGGGGACTTGGTTTTCCCAAAGTAAGCTACGAATGAACCAGGTGCTTCTTTTGACCTATTTTTGGGTGCAAAAGACGCCTGTTTCATTCATAAAAAATGAATTAGGAGTAAGTTCAAAAACGATTGCCGATTGGAGGAGCTTTTGCCGGGAAGTTTGCATTGATGTGTGCGTGCGAGAAAGTGGCATGATTGGGGGTGTAGGAGTTGTAGTCGAAATAGATGAAAGTAAATTTGGAAAAAGAAAATATAATCGGGGTAAACGTGTACATGGGAAATGGGTGTTTGGAGGTGTGGAGCGTGGGTCTGTACGGTGTTTTTTCAGGGTCGTCGAAAATAGGAGTAAGGAAGTCCTCCTAGACGTCATTAGGTCTTTCATTTTGCCTGGCACCACCATAGTCTCAGATTGTTGGAAGGCCTATGATTGCCTAGAGGACGAAGGTTTTCGCCATTTCACAGTGAACCACTCGATGCATTTCAGCGACCCTGAAACTGGAGAAAACACCAACAGTATTGAGGGTTCGTGGAGTGCCATCAAGAGGCAGGTGCCCCGCCGGCAAGCCGAAAATCAATTCAACGGGTATTTGGCCGAATACATGTGGCGAAGGAGACACAGCAAAAGTAAAAATATAACAAAAGATTTCTTACAGGCCATAAGGACCATTTACCCACCATATGAAAAGGATGAATGGCCGGCGAATTGAGGTACGTGTATTGTTTCTATTTTGCTTACTGTAATCCCTTCATATTGGTATGTTTTAATCTTGAGAAAGTTTTTTAAAATTTGCATTAAGAAAATATGGCATAACATTTGGGAATACCTTCGCTAAAAATAAATTTTAGGCAAACATGTAAAACCCGAAAAATTGGAATAATTTTTTTAATTGAAATTTATTCTTCTTAATGTTTTTGGGAATTGAAATAAGCAATTAACGCGGTTTAAATTTGATGCGTTTTTTTTTCCAGTAGGACCACCTGCAAGATTACCTCCAGCGAAGATGAGGCGAAAATCATCAGCCTTGTCTTTTTCGGGTAAGAATTTTTCTCTCTGTTCAGTTTAGCCAGTATATCTTTAGGAAGAGAATAATGCTAATAATTGATCGAATGCAACGGTCACATGATTTGGCCTGTTTTGTTTCATAAATTTGCTTTCGCACAGCTTGCGTAAATTTCAGTGATATCATAGAAAGTAGTATCTACTCGAACGATTTCTCTGTAAACGTATTTTCTCAGCCGAATCGGCATGTTCTTATCTTATGAGCTATAGAAGTTGTTTTTTCTTGTTTAGAATAATTCTCAATAATTTTAATGGAGCATTTACGGAAATAAACCCAATGTGCTTATTTTTTCCCTTTTCTCTTACTTACTTACCCCTCTTTTTAGGTCAAGAAAAGGATGTAAGGAAAAAGTTCTTTACTAGGAAGATGATACCCTTTACAGAATGAATAAGGAGGATCGAATGAACCTCCGCCAGATCATGTGTTTCGGCTGCGATTAAACTTAAAAAAGGTTGTAGTCTGTTATACATGCTCTGTCGGTTATAAAATCACCAGAGAGGAAACACTTTGGGGAAATCATTTTAAAAAGAAAAAAACCGAAGGAACATCGCCTCCACGAATTTCGAGGGAAAATGAAAGTTAGTGGGTTTATCATTTTCTTACTTTTTTTAACAGCTGAGAGGAAAAAAAAAAAAAAAAAAAAGAATTAACAACACTTCTGTATTAAAGAGAAAACATTTCACTTGATATCTGTTAAACATAAGTAACATGATGAAACCCAAAAAATTTAATTAGAAATATGACAGACATATCCCTTCGGTGGATTTTTGGTGCGTTTTCCTTTAAGCGCCACCGAATGCGTGCCATGCCGGCTGGCAGTCAGTGGAAAGACGGCATTCACTGTAGAGCACTTGCGTGGCATTGTACGAAGGTGTAGCAGTGGGTACGCATATTCTCCCTGCTTGTCGCCGAGATCGGAGTAAGTAACGGCATGTCACATGATCAGTGTATGTGTGTGACGTTGGACACCAGTTCTGTGGATATACTGTACATGTGTATACATTAAAAACGTACGTAAAAGTAAAAAAAAAAGAGGAAAAAATTATATAATTATTAGAGAACGTAGGAAAACTATCACAGATTAAAAAGCGTACTAATTAGAATGAAACGTTTAAGTTCAGTACTATTACGATCTTTTTTTATTCATCTTTGCATATGTATGGATCATCGCATTGTTTATTAACATTTCTGATAATGCAATATTCCAATATCAAAATAAACGTTGCTTTTTTTTTTGGCCGTGGAGGGGAATGAAATCCACCTAAGATGAAACTCACTCCCCCCCCCCCCCGTCACAAAACAGGAATTCAATAAATTTCAGGATAAAAAAAATCACATCAACTAACAACATACATAAAAATACACTGTAAAAATTAAAAGGATTTTCAAAATTTCCCTAGATATTTTATATATATTTTTTTTAATGCAAGTATGTGTTTTCATCTTACGAATGTTAATATTTAGAAGCGGGTATCCTGTCCGTGCATTTTTGATGTGCACTAAGAAAAAAGGTAAAATACAAGGAAGGAGTACAAAATAGAAGGCATTCCTTCTATTTTGCATAATATAACTTGGTGGTTTCAACCTTTTTTTAATCTTATTCGTCTTTGCATATGTATCAATTACATTATTTATTGATATTTCTGATAATGTAATGTTGCCATATTAAAATCGCTATTTTTCACCGGGTGGGACGAATATAATCTACCGGAAACGAAACTCACCCCCAGTTATCTCTCCTCCTGGATTCGACACTGCGTGGTGAGCTAAAGAATTTTTCCTTGAAACTTTGTTTGATCCAACGGTTCCACGATGTCGTTGAAAATTTCGGCATATATATTTTTTAAAATTTTAATTGAAATTTTCTTCACACTGCTCTTTTTAGGATGTGTTTTCCTTTCAGCGCCACCGAATGCGTGCCATGCCGGTTGGAAGTCAGGGGAAAGCCAGCGTTCACTGCAGAGCAGTTAGGTAGCATTCTACGAAGGTGTAGCAGTGGGTACACATATTTTCCTTGTTTGTTGCCGAGATCGGAGAAAGCAACGGCTTGTCACATGAGCAGTGTATGTGTATGACGTTTCTCCCACGTGACCAGTTTGCGAGACTTTGGCCAGTTCTGTGGATATACCGTACATGTTATACATTAATAACATATGGAAATGCTACAAAAAAATAAGGAAAAAATTTATATAGTTATCATAGAATGTCGGAAAACAACAATCACAGTTCAATATTAAAATTCGCACAAAATCAAACGTTTTAAGTACAGTAATATTATAATCTTATTCATCTTTGCATATGTATGGATCGCATTGTTTGTTTATATTTCTGATAATGCAATGTTGCCAAATTAAAAGAAAAATTGCTATTTTTTGGCAGGGGGAATGAAATCCACCTAATATGAAACTCACCCCCCTGTCATCTTATCCTCCTGGATAAGATGACACTGCGCGAGAGCGACAGAATTTTTCCTTGAAATTTTGTCAGATCAAGTGACTATGTATAATTTTAAGCGGTAAAAATAGAAAATGGGATTTCTCCGGATTCGTGAGTTCGACCTCCGGTGGAATTAAATTCCAGTCCCCCTCGCAAAAGAGTAACTTTTATTTTTATATGCTTTGCTAGACGTTGAAATTTTCGCCATATCAATTTTTAAAATTTTCTTCATACTGCGCTTTTTAGGGCCATATCTGTTTACATAAAACTCTAATTCAATAATTTTAGGGGAAAAAAATCGAAAATTTCTCAAGAGTGTAGTGCTTCGGTAGATATTCGTTTTTTTTCATCATAAGTATTCTCTTTAATATGTTTTCCCTTTGAGCGCCACCGAATGCGTGCCATGCCGGCTGGCAGTCAGGGGAAAGACGGCATTCACTGTAGAGCACTTGCGTGGCATTGTACGAAGGTTTAGAAGTGGGTACGCATATTTTCTCTGCTTGTCGCCGAGATCGGAGAAAGCAACGGCATGTCACATGACCAGTCTGTGTACGACGTATCCCCCACGTGACCTGCTTCCGAGACTTTGGCCAGTTCTGTGGATATACCGTAGATGCATATACATTAATAACATATGGAAATGTTACAAAGGAAAAAAAAGTGATATAATTATTATAGAATGTCCGAAACACAACAATCACGGTTCAATAACATCGGAATCGCAGATTAAATTGCGCACAAAATCAAACGTTTTAAGTACAGTACTATTATAATCTTATTCATCTTTGCATATGTATGGATCGCACTGTTTGTTAATTTTTTTGATAATGCAATGTTGCCAAATCAAAATAAAAACTGACATTTTTTTGGAAGGGGGTAATGAAATCCACCTAAGATGAAACTCACGCCCCCCCCCCCCGTCATCCTATCCTCCTGGATTCGACACTGCGCGAGAGCGACAGAATTTTTCCTTGAAATTTTGTCAGATCAAGTGGCTATGAATAGTTTTAAGCGGTAAAAATAGAAAATCGGATTTCTCCGGATTCGTTTGTTTGACCTCCGGTGGAATAAAATTCCCGCCCCCCCCCTTGCAAAAGATTAATTTTTATATGCTTAGCAAGACGTTGAAATTTTCAAAATTTTCTTCATACTGCGCTTTTTAGGGCCATATCTGTTTACGCAAAACACGAATTCAATAATTTTAGGAAAAAAAAAAACCGAAAATTTCACAAGAGTGTACTGCTTCGGTAAATATTCGTTTTTTTTTTCATCATAAGTATTCTCTTTAATTGTGTTTTCCCTTTGAGCGCCACCGAATGCGTGCCATGCCGGCTGGCGGTCAGGGGAAAGACGGCATTCACTGTAGAGCACTTGCGTGGCATTGTACGAAGGTTTAGAAGTGGGTACGGATGTTCTCACTGGTTGTCGCCGAGATCGGAGTAAGCAACGGCATGTCACATGACCAGTGTATGACGTGTAACACACGTGACTAGCTTTCGAAAGTTTAGCCAGTTCTGTGGTCATGTGTGTGTGGCAAGCACGCAGGCAGCCGGTGTTAAAAATGCATTAATTTCAGTGCTACTTCGCATGTGTACAAGTGGATGCCCGCATTCTCTCAGACTGCTGTTGCCGACATCGGAGGAAAGCAGCAGGGAATAGCGCCATTGATGTACATTCTGTGAGACTGCCGGTTGCTGAGTGAGTTCAAAGAAAAGCGCGGGCATAACGCCATTGATGTCATGTGACCAGCTTACTACGGCAATGCGCAGTCTCGGCAGCCTCCACACGCACATATGTCACATGACCAAATACGTCATAAGTCACATGATCGGAAGTGACGTCATAAACACCACGTGACCTCTTCGGAGAAGCAACGCCTGTCAAACACGGCGTCAGGCAGACCACGCCCACCTAACATTCAAGGTAGGTGTCCGTACCCGTTTGTAAACTTTAACCTTAGGTGTAACCAGTAACTGCTCATAATTTGGGAGTGAATGTGCATGACCGCAAATAAGGAGATTGCATGTTCGAACCTGTATGCCGCCAAAAAAATCTGTACCATTGTGAACTGTGATGCTGAAAATCTGGTAACCCCTAATAATTCAATATGTATGCAGTCACAATGAATACTTAATTTTTTTTAAGCCCTTTTGTTTTAGTTGTTTAGGAAATAAACAGAAATTTATTTAATATTAATGAATTTTCGATACCACCCAGACACGGAGGGCCCACTTAGTATTTTCTACTTTTTTTTTTTTTTACAAAAGTTGTGGAAAATAGTAATCACAGATTTTGTTATGTGTTATGCAAGTACACAGAAGGCTTTCTTGGGTTGAGATGTCATT